>NC_083322.1:46820752-47422724 GCF_963455315.2 Globicephala melas
CCCTGGTATTTTGTTATGGCAGGCTGAGCTAAGACACCAGGTGATTCTAATAATATGCAGCCTAGGTTATCAACCATTGTTGTAAAGGGTATTGAGGTGGCATGATCCTAACTCTGTTTTAGGATACTTACAACCTACTCGAGGAGTTAAGACTTGGGCCTATAAAAGTAAAAGCTAGTCAAATGTAAGACTGGGTCAGAGAGGTAAAGAGTATTAAGAGATCCAGAACAAGAGAGGACACAGTGTTGGGGTGATGAGGGAAGAAGGCTATGTCCCTTCTTAAAGAGTCTTGCTGAGGACCAAATTTTTAAAAATTGAAGGCATAATTTACATGACACAATAAAACGACTACAAAGATATTAAGCATTCAGTTATGACTGTTGATCATTGTTTACACTCACGTAATCAACCTTAATCAAAATATAGAACACTGCCATCACCCCAGAAAGTTCCCTAGTACCTTGATCCTATCTAGCCAATTCCCAGCACTCACAGAGGCCACCACCATTCTGATTTCAATCACCATAAATTAGCATTATCTGTTTTAGAACTTCATATAAATGGAACCCACGGTCCTTTTTTGGTCTGGCTTCTTCTACTCAGCATAATTATTTTGGGATTTATCCACATTATTAATGTATCAATACATGTCATTCCTTTTTATGGTTGAGTGACATTCTACAGATATACCACTATTTGTTAATCCATTTACTGTTGATGGACGTTTGAGTTGTTTCCAGTTTAGATTTATTAGAAATAAGGCTACTCTGAATATTCTTCTTAAATTCTTTTTTCAAAACATGTTTTCATTTCTCTTGGGTAAATACCTAGAGGTGATATTTCTTGGCTATGGGATAGATGCATGTTTAACTTAATATAGAAATTGCCAAACTGTCCCCTAGAATGATTGTATCATTTTATGCTCCCCCCAGCATTGTACAAGAGTTCTATAGATAGTTGCTACATGGTCTCACCTTAGTGTTAATATGTTTTTATTTTAAGGCTCCATTTTTTTTTTTAATGCACTCTTCTGTGTGATGACACCAAGACCTTCAAGAAGCAATTTAGCATAGTAGTTAGAAGTATTGAGTCCTTGCAGGATAATCTAGAAACACAAAGAGAATTACTGATATAATAACCCTTTGACCCAGCAATGCGAAGTCTAGGAATCTATTACCTTTATATCTGCCCAAGTACAAGATAATAAATGTACACGTTTATTCACTGAAGCATTTTTTTGCAATAATATAAGGTTAGAAAGAATGCAAGAGTTCAACAACAGGCAACTGGTTGAATAAACTGCAGGACGTCACACAATGAAGTTCTAAGAAGTTCTAAAGAGAATGAGAAAGGCTTCTGTGTACTGATATAGAGAGATCTCCAAAATATACCATTAAGTGGAAGAAAAAAAGCAAGGGGTATATATACGAATTGGAGAGGGGTTAAAGTAAGGCTGTATATCTACACCACACACACAGACACACACACACACACACACTTATATATGCAAAAAAACCCCACTACACTGGACATATAAATAAGAAACTAATAAAATATTGTTATGTAGGAGGGAAGGGAGCAGGGGTAGAAATAAGAATTCTTTGGGAATATTTTTCCATATAATTTTGATATTGAATTACATAAATGCATTACCTGTTAAAAAATTACAACTAAAAAAACATCCTGGAATTGAAAAACCTAAACATACATCAAATTGGTAACATGATCACGCAGGAGGATTCTAGAGAGAAATACCCTGATGTTGTGAAAATCTGTGAGCTCATAATGATACTCGAAAAGAGGCAGAAAAATATTAGTTGTCATCATTGAGGTTGTTGTTAAATTCCTCCCTTTGAGAATTGATGACTAAAGGAAGAAGCAGTCCAAAATGCTTCCCCAATCCAAAATGTTTGTCAGGGTAACCAAACAGACCTAGTTGATTAGGGAAAGAGTCTCTTCACTAAGAAATAGCAGCTAATTAATGTAGAAAAAATGATAGCATTAGAAAAATCACCATTTTGTGATTTCTCATGAACAGTCATTCAGGCAAGGGCTGTCCGATGGAGCTGGCCAGTAGGTGCGTAGTTGAGGGGAAACTGCACATCTGTATGGTATTAAAGTAAATCCACACAGGATACTTTCTGATTACAAGGGAATAACATCCCTCTAGAGCAGCAAGCTCGGGCTGCCATCCCATAACCAGAGGACAGTCTGAGTTTCGGTATCTAATGGTGGAAACCAGATGGCGTGTACCTCCTGATGGAGTGCCATATGAAACACACAACAGCACCCAAAATGTATTCTAGACAAAATTTATTAACGTGAATTGACCAAGCTCTCTGATGTAACTTCCAATTTATAGGAAATACAGGGGACAGAGGAGCAAGCTAAGTGACCACATGAGGAAGCGATCAGACAAACATTGAGAAGGAAAATTAGTAGATGAAAAAACTGACTGTTTTAGATTAAAAATACCTAAGGGACATAAAACCATTAAAAATGCATGGCCCAAAAAAAAAAAAAAAAATGCATGGCCCAGACCTAAATCCTGATTTGGACAAACCAGCTTTGGGGGAATAGCTGGGGAACAATTAGGGTAATTTCAATATGATTGCAGTATTAGATGCTATGAAAATTTATTGACAGGGAAAGAGAAAGATTATTATTAAAGGAAAACAAACTCTTTACAGCATCATGATCTTGTTTTAGTTAAAAAAATACATATGTGTGTATAAAAATATCTAGAAATATATATAATAAAATATTAACACTTAACAGTTTCTGGTTGGTGGGTGTATTAGTTTTCCATTGTTGCACACGAATTACCAAAAAATTTGGTGGATTAAATTTCTTCGGTAAGTTAGAAGTCCAACGTGGTCTCACTGAGCTAAATCAGGGTGTTGGCAGGGCTGCATTCCTTTCTGGAGGCTCTAGGGGAGAATCCATTTCCTTGCTTTTTCCAGGTTCTAGAGGCTGCCCACATTCCCTGGCTCATGGTCCTTCCTTCATCTTCAAAGCCAGCAACAGCAGGTCAAGTCCTTCTCGTATTGCATCGCCCTGAACTTCTCTTCTGCATCCCTCTTCCACTTTTTAGGACCTTTGTGATAATCGGTTTCCATGAAGGTAATCCAGGATACCCTCCCATCTCAAGGTCAGTTGATTAGCAACCTTAATTCCACCTGCAACCTTACTTCCCCTTTGCCATGTAACTTAACATGTTCACAAGTTCTGGGGATCAGGACATAGATATGTTTGAAGGGCCATTATCCAGCCTACCACAGTGGGAACATGATATATATTTATCTTCTTATTGTTGCCCTCTGTATTTTCTGGTTTTCTACAATGCATATATACTGCTTCTGTAATAACAAAAGGCTATTCTTCATTGAAAAATAAGTATAGTGATGGGGGAGGAAACAATATCATTAAGTGGTAGTATTTTGGAGATCATGGCTGTATACCTATAGTAGGAGTAAAGAAAACATGTGACCTAATTATACGTGAATAAGTATTGGTGGCTTGGAAAATTTCCACTGACAGAATCATGTTAAAAAATCCTATAGTTCAAACAACGTGGATGAAATGGCAGATGACATTCTGGAAAATGCTGTGTATCTGAAAAATGACTCTAGTGATGACAAGGACACTGTGACCAAGGATTCATGTGAAAAGTGTGAATGACAATTTTCATAAAATGTGAGTTCAAATCTCAGCTCTATCACTTACTAGCTGTGCGACCTTGTGCCAGTTATTTAACCTCTTCTTGCTTCCATTACATTGTCTATAAAATGAAGGTAATAACTGTACTTTCCTCATGGTGTTATTGAAGGATTAAATGATTTAAAGCCTGTGGAGGGCTTAGAACCATGCCTGGCACATGACAAACACTCTGTAAATGCGAGTCGTTTTTGTTTATTTTTCTGGCAGGTGTTTGTAGCCCCCTGTCTCGGATGGAAAATCACTCTGGATTAGTTAAACTGGTACTTATAATCTGTCACCTCTAAAAATCATGAGAGTCATGCACTGATTATCAATAGCGTTCTTACACCCACAGGAGACTAGAGTAATTACCCTGAGGGTTTCACTATTGGGAGTTTTTCCCAAATGGCTGGGTTCCCAGGAAACACCCCACCAGTGCCAGTACAGTGGCTAAATAATTTTGAAGCATCAACAATTACTTAGCCCAGAATCATCAATACGACGAATGGCACTTACCACTATGGGACTCTAACACCTGTAAGCTGTTAGAAAGAGGAGTCTAATAATTTGCTAGTTTGACAACCTGAGGGCAAAGAAAACAAGTTTTGCAGGAGGATGAGAGACTGGAGACAACTTCAGTATATATCTTCCTGCTCATTGTGAATTGATATTAAACCAGTCGGATACTGTGAGTTGTTGAGATCAGTCAAGCACAAATAAAACACCACATTTGAAGAACTTTATCATTAACAAACTCTAGTGATACTGAATAATGTTCCACGGAAGAAATGCAATGGATTCTTTAATGTTTAAAGCTGGAAGGGATCTTAGTGATCATTTTAATTCAGTGTGTCTCAGACTAGATTCATGGTCCTACCTGCCACCTCCCATTTCTTTTTTCTTTTGTTTTCTGCGGGATTTTTTTCCCCAAGCCTTGAACATGCTCTTGTACACTGTGACTCTCCAAGCCCAAGACCCGGTATATGACCCATCCTGACCACAGAAGCTCCTCCTTTTTGCCCTTATAATTTTTTAACTTCACAAGGGCCATTACTGGTGATAAGAACCCTTCGGGCAAACAACGATGTATTATAGCCATTTCATAGAGCACGATGCCCAGAGCGGCCAAATGATTCACTTGGTGAACTAAATGATCACAAAGCTGGCTCAGAATCTAGGCCTGTTTGTAGAGCTCTCTGGAGAGAACCTGTGTGCTGAAGACTTTGTGCCCTGGGCCTGAGCAGCCTGGAGTAGAGCAAAGGAACAATGAAAAGATGGAAACAGAACCTACAAGGAAAGGGAGAAGAAACAGTCACCTGAGAATGTGCCTCCCTCCTCTTTGCCTTTCTGCTCAGCCTAACACTTATTAAAGACCTACAATTTAAGAAAGATACTCTTGCGTGTTACAGAGGATGACAAAAAGCTGTGCATAAGACTGAAGGTCTTGCCCTGGAGGACCTCAGATTCTCATTGAGAAGGCACACAGGAAGTTGAAATGTTAGCAACAATCCTATTTTCCTAACACTTATAGTTTGTAAGAGCTTTCACATATATTTCCCAAAACTCATATATTGGGCAAGTATTATTTGTCCCTTTTTATACATGAGAAAATGAACCACTGATCAGAGAGACTGTGACACGGTTCAAGGTCCGAGACCCAGCAAGTGGACTCCATCTTCAGATCACCCCATACATATCACATGGGCAGTTTATGACAAATGTTTGGCTTTTTGATGACAACTGCAAATGCTTTGGGGGTTTTTACACTGCATATAGTAAATTGTTTGTATCCAAGATGATTTACGTTATTAAGACTGATTTTTTAAAAAGGTTTATGAGAAAAGCAATTTGTAGCAAGGGAAGGAAGACATGGCAGGGCAATGGAGAAAGCAAAAGTGAATATGGTATCATGTACGTTTTTACCAAAGATTTTTAACTGCAAAAACAAATGTTCAGGGACTTCCCTGGTGGCACAGTGGTTAAGAATCCACATGCCAATGCAGGGAACACGGGTTCGAGCCCTGGTCCAGGAAGATCCCATGTACCACGCAGCAACTAAGCCCATGCGCCACAACTACTGAGCCTGCGCTCTAGAGCCCGAGTGCCACAACTACTGAAGCCTGTGCGCCTGGAGCCCGTGCTCTGCAACAAGAGAATCCACCACAGTGAGAAGGCCGTGCACTGCAACGAAGAGTAGCCCCCGCTCACTGCAACTAGAGAAAGCCCATGGGCAGCAATGAAGACCCAACGCAGCCAAAAAATAAATGAATAAATTTATTTTTAAAAAATGTTCATCGCAGAAAATTTTGATTGCAGAGAAAAGAAGAATGGAAAAAAAAAATACTGTTCTCTCATCAACCAAAGCAAAGCAGGGTTCAGCCATCCTTCACTCCCCCCAGTTTTTAAAGTCATACACACTATAAAACTTGACAATTTACATTAAGCTTTTGAAAATTCTTTAGTTCTAAATATCTTTAAATGGTAACAACCACTTTTTTTTCAACCTACAATGTATCATAGCAGACAATAAAAAAGCATTCACGTTTGAGGTATACCAATTACATTTTGGAAATTAAATAGGGATGCATAGAAGCTGAAGGAGTGTCCTTACAGATACATTAGCATTCTACCAACAGTAATGTTTGATCCTGCCTACAGCAAGGCTCCAGTGCTGTGGCTGGAACCTTTGATCTTGAGTCCCACTCCAGCATATGGTGCTACTAAGCATAATCAAAGTGCAAATCTTTATAGAAATTACAGAGACTGAAAAAGGGACGGATGCTTCCTTCCTCTAATTTCCTTTCCTGCCATGTTCCTGGTCTTAAGTAAAAAACATTTGGTCTTTTGATGAAATCTGCAAATAGTTTGAGGGTATTTTACACTGTATACAGTCAATTATTTCACTGTCCAAGATTATTTCCATTACTAAGATTGACAGTGTTTCCTGCCAGAACAGAGTCATGGTTTTTGTGCCCAATTACCACACGGGTATGAAACTGCCTCCACGATTTTGGCCCCATACAGTGATGTTAGCATAAGGAGACATCTACAGTTCTGGGGGAGGTTTCTTGGGTGGGGAGAACTTGCCACTTGTACATTCCAGATTTTGATAAGAAATCACTGAACATTTACAGGATGAGTGGCTAATCCTTGAAGTTGATACTCTTCAAAAGAGGTGTCTTCCCTACAAATATTTTTTTTTTTTTGATATTTCTATACATTTCAAAATGATCACCATGGTAAGTCTAGTTACAATCTGTCATCATACAAAAATGTTATAGTTATTGACTATATTCCCCACACTGTATATTTCACACTCTTGACGCACTTATTTTGCAACTAGAAGTTTGTACCTCTTAATCTCCCTTACCTATTTCTTTACTTCTCCCACACCCAACGCCTGTGGCAACCATCTGGTTTTTTTTTCTCTGTATCTATAATCCTGCTTTTTGTTTTATTAAGCTTGTTCATTTATTTTGTCTTTTGGATTCCACATATAAGTGAAATCATACAGTATTTGTCTTTGTCTGACTTATTTCACTTGGAATAATACCTTCTAGATCTATCCATGTTGTTGTAAATGGCAAGATTTACATTGTGTGTATATATATATATGTGTGTATGCATGCACACACACACACACATACACACACACACACCCCACATCTTCTTTTTCCATACATCTATTGATGGGCACTAAGGTTGCTTCCATATCTTGGCTGTTTAAAATAATGCTGCAATGAACATCGGGGTGCATATATCTTTCTAATTAATGTTTTTGTTTTCTTCATGTAAATCCCCAGGCTAGGTCATGTGGTAGTTCTATTTTTAATTTTTGCGGGGACTCACCATACTGTTTTCCATAGTGGCTACATTAATTTACATTCTCACCAGAGTGCACAAGGGTTCCCTTTTCTCCACACCCTTGCCAACACTTATTTGTTGTCTTTTTTGGTAATAACCATTCTGACAGGTGTGAGGTGTTACCTCATTGTGGTCTTGATTTCCATTTCTCTGATGATTAGTGATGTTGAACATCGTTTTGTGTGCCTGTTGTCCATCTGTATGTCTTCTTTGGGAAAATGCCTATTCAGGTATCTGCCCTTTTTTTAATCAGGTTGTTTGTTTTTCTGCTTTGTGAGTTCTTTGCATAATTTGTATATTAACCCCTTTCCAGATATACTGTTTGCAAATATCTTCTCCCTTTCAGTAGGTGGCCTTTTAATTTTGTTGATAGTTTCCTTTGCTGGGCAAAAGCTTTTTAGTGTGATTAGGTCCCATTTGTTTATTTTTGTTTTTGTCTCCCTTGCCTGAGAAGACATATCCAAAAAAAAGAAAAAAAAAGATTAAAATTAATGTCAGAAAGCTTACTGCTTATATTTTCTTCTGGAAGTTTTATGGTTCCAGGTCTTATATTTAAATCTTTCTTTTGTGTTTCTTGCCTAGAGAAGTTCCTTTAGCAGTTGTTGTAGAGCTGGTTTGGTGGTGCTGAACTCTCTCAGCTTTTGCTTGTCTGTAAAGGTTTTAATTTCTCCATCAAATCTGAATGAGATCCTTGCTGGGTAGAGTAATCTTGGTTGCAGGTTTTTCTCCTTCAACACTTTCAATATGTCCTGCCACTCCCTTCTGGCTTGCAGGGTTTCTGCTGAAAGATCAGCTGTTAACCTTATGGGGATTCCCTTGTGTGTTATTTGTTGTTTTTCCCTTGCTGCTTTTAATATGTTTTCTTTGTATTTAATTTTTGACAGTTTGATTAATATGTGTCTTGGCGTATTTCTCCTTGGATTTATCCTGTATGGGACTCTCTGTGCTTCCTGGACTTGATTAACTATTTCCTCTCCCATATTAGGGAAGTTTTCAACTATAATCTCTTCAAATATTTTCTCAGTCCCTTTCTTTTTCTCTTCTTCTTCTGGAACCCCTATAATTCGAATGTTGGTGCGTTTAATGTTGTCCCAGAGGTCTCTGAGACTGTCCTCAGTTCTTTTCATTCTTTTTTCTTTATTCTGCTCTGCATTAGTTATTTCCACTATTTTATCTTCCAGGTCACTTATCCGTTCTTCTGCCTCAGTTATTCTGCTATTGATCCAATCTAGAGTACTTTTAATTTCATTTATTGTGTTGTTCATCGTTGCTTGTTTCATCTTTAGTTCTTCTAGGTCCTTGTTAACTGATTCTTGCATTTTGTCCATTCTATTGTCCATTCTATCTCCAAGATTTCGGATCAACCTTACTATCATTATTCTGAATTCTTTTTCAGGTAGACTGCCTATTTCCTCTTCATTTGTTAGGTCTGATGGGTTTTTATCTTGCTCCTTCATCTGCGGTGTGTTTTTCTGTCTTTTCATTTTGCTTATCTTACTGTGTTTGGGGTCTCCTTTTTTGCAGGCTGAAGGTTCGTAGTTCCTGTTGTTTTTTGTGTCTGTCCCCAGTGGCTAAGGTTGGTTCAGTGGGTTGTGTAGGCTTACTGGTGGAGGGGACTAGTGCCTGTGTTCTGGTGGATGAGGCTAGATCTTGTCTTTCTGGTGGGCAGGTCCACGTCTGGTGGTGTGTTTTGGGGTGTCTGTAGACTTATTATGATTTTGGGCCGCCTCTCTGCTAATGGGTGGGGTTGTGTTCCTGTCTTGCTAGTTGTTTGGCATAGGATGTCCAGCACTGTAGCTTGCTGGTCGTTGAGTGAAGCTGGGTGCTGGCGTTGAGATGGAGATCTCTCGGAAATTTTTGCTGTTTGATATTATGTGCAGCTGGAAGGTCTCTTGTGGATCAGTGTCCTGAAGTTGGCTCTCCCACCTCAGAGGCACAGCACTGACTCCTGGCTGCAGCACCAAGAGCCTTTCATCCACAGGGCTCCTTAATTTGGGATGATTGGTTGTCTATTCAGGTATTCCACAGATGCAGGGTATATCAAGTTGATTGTGGAGCTTTAATCCGCTGCTTCTGAGGCTGCTGGGAGAGATTTCCCTTTCTCTTCTTTGTTCTCACAGCTCCCAGGGGCTCAGCTTTGGATTTAGCCCCGCCTGTGCGTGTAGGTCACCGGAGGGCGTCTGTTCTTTGCTCAGACAGGACGGGGTTAAAGGAGCTGCTGATTCGGAGGCTCTGGCTCACTCAGGCCCGGGGGTAGGGAGGGGCACGGAGTGCGGGGCGGGCCCGCGGCGGCAGAGGCCGGCGGCCGGCGAGACGTTGCAGCCTGAGGCGCGCCTGTGCGTTCTCCCGGGGGAGCCGTCCCTGGATCCCGGGACCCCGGCAGTGGCGGGCTGCACAGGCTCCCCGGAAGGGCGTGTGGCTAGCGACCTGCGCTCGCACACAGGCCTCCCGGTGGCGGCAGCAGCGGCCCCAGCGTCCCATGTCCGTCTCCGGGCTCCGCACTTTCAGCCGCGGCTCGCGCCCGTCCCCCGAGCTCTCTCAAGCAGCGTTCTTAATCCCCTCTCCTCGTGCACCAGGAAACAAAGAGGGACGCAAAAGTCTCTTGCCTCTTCGGCAGTTCCAGACTTCCCCCCGGACTCCCTCCCGGCCAGCCGCGGCGCACCAACGCCCCGCAGGCTGTGTTCACGCCGCCAACCCCAGTCCTCTCCCGGCGCTCCGACAAAAGCCGGAGCCTCAGCTCCCAGTCCCGCCCGCCCCGGCAGGCGAGCAGACAAGCCTCTCGGCTGTCGAGTTCCGGTCGGCCCGATCCTCTGCGCTGGAATCTGGCCGCTTTGCCCTCCGCACCCCTGTTGCTGTGCTCTCCTCCGCGGCTCCCAAGCTCCCCCACTCCGCCTCCCGAAGCCTCCACCCGCGAAGGGGCTTCCTAGTGTGTGGACACTTTTCCTCCTTCACAGCTCTCTCCCGCTGGTGCAGGACCCGTCCCTATCCTTTTGTCTCTGTTTAGTTTTTTCTTTTGCCCTACCCAGGTACGTGGGGGGTTTCTTGCCTTTTGGGAGGTCTGAGGTCTTCTGCCAGCGTTCAGTAGATGCTCTCCCCTACAAATATTTTTAAGCCATTAATTATAACAATTCGGATCAAGTTGTGAGAAAAATAGTATTTTTTTATGAAATTCCCTTCAAATGTGTCTGTCAGTCCACCAAAGACAGTGGGAGACAATTTCTGAATTAAAATATTGAAAACAAAACTCGCATTTTCTCAAAGTGGATCATCTGTGCCCTCTCACCAACATCCTGCTGTTAGGTTTGAGTGACTGCAATGCACCAGGCCTCAGGCAAGTTTGCAGTTTGGAAGAAACGTGGACCCAGGAAAACTTTGTGTGTTGTTTCTCATGGTTACTGATTATTGTGCCAAGCCTTACATAAATTGTTTTTAATAATGCAGTTATTAAGAGAAAAAAGAGATGCCTAAAGCACCATTCAAAAAGTTTCGTCAGGGCTTCCCTGGTGGCGCAGTGGTTGAGAGTCCGCCTGCCGATGCAGGGGACACGGGTTCGTGCCCTGGTCCGGGAAGATCCCACATGCCGTGGAGCGGCTGGGCCCGTGAGCCATGGCCACTGAGCCTGCGTGTCTGGAGCCTTTGCTCCGCAACAGGAGAGGCCCCAACAGTGAGAGGCCCGTGCACCGCAAATAAAATAAAATAAATTAAATTTAAAAAAAAAAAGTTTAGTCAAGTGCAGGTGAGTACACTCTCAGCTGGTGGGCACTGGCCCGGCCTCTGTCTCTCCTGACCAGGCAGCGCCAAACCTGGTCGGCAAACCTTGTTGGCTGCTGCTCTTATTGGACCAGTTGCTAAATATTTTGACTATCACCCCGAACTGGCCTCAATAGTTGTACACATAGGCTTGTATCAACAGGGAGCCCAGCGAGGTCTAACTATAAAATCCTGGGGTCAGAAGTCAACAGTTTAGATAGTGGTCTGAACTCTATCATTACAGCGGTGGATCATTCCAGAAGTTAGCTAATTCCTTTAATTCTTAGCATCCTTGCCTCCAAATTGGGGATATGAATATCCCTCACCTACTTGCCTTATGAGACATGTTGAGGTGAAATCAGATATTAAATATGAAAGCACTTGTTTAAAATTATTTTATTAATTTCAAAGAAATCCATAGTAATTGTATAGCATTTAGAAAATGCCAAAGCATAGGGTGTAAACAATTATTCATCTTCTCACCGTGTAAAGATAACAACTTAACATTTCAAAAATTTTCTTCTAGCTTTTTCTTTTTCTCAACTGTTAACATTTCAAAAATTTTCTTCTAGCTTCCACCTTGTAAATGGCCTTAGACACATACAGTATTAAGTGGACTGATGCTTTCTACAAAGGTTTTAGTTCTTTATTATTTTCTTTCCAAAAGATAATTGCTATGAGCATAGCAAATGGTGCTCATCCTGTTTATGACGCCACCATGCTCCTGGATTTTTATATGCATTTAACTCGCGGGCCATGCTTAGCTCCCAGAAGGCATGGACCTTGTCTACTCTGTCAATCCCTAGGCTTCTAGAAAAGGAGACATTGAAATGTTTGAATAAGCCCGTAGGAATTCTCCTTCAGTCACAATACCTAAGGCGATACCTGGGAATGTGCTAAATAAAGATCGCTAGGCCCCGTTCCAGAGGTTCTGAATCAGATTCTCTGCAGCTGGGCCTAGGATCCTGTATTTTTAATAAGCTCTTCGGTTTCTTCTTCTGTAAAATGGGGATAACAGTAGTTCCTACCTCCCTAGGTAGGTGTGGAAATGGACGAGTTACTTTATGTAGAGTGTTTAGGCTGCTGCCTGGCACTCAGCATTACATCAGTGCCAGCGTTACTACTGTTGTTACTAGAATATGATCAGCCAATCATGAACAGGTGTTCTGGAAATAGTGTCTATCAATTTTCTCAAACTTAAGTGGGCCTAAAAATCATCTGGTGAAAAAAAAATCATCTGGTGGCTTATAAATGCAGGCGCTGGGGCCTTGCCCCCTGAGATTCTGATTTAATCAGGCTGATACCCCTCCAGGAATCTGCATTCCTTAAGGGCAAAAATGGAGAATCAGCAGATATACAGTAAACCAGTGATTCTCTCATTCACATTGCTAATCCCCAAGGCAAAGAAACTTGCCTCTCAGACTGGGGCTAAGATGAGGCTCGATTCGGATAAAGAGAGTTTTGGGGGTCATTTGATAGCATGCCAAGGAACCACTGGGACTCTTGGTGTCCTACTTCATCTGTGTCAGGGGCCACACTGCCTGTCTGGGGTGGGCTCACTAGGGATGAGGAAACAGCTGCCGTCTCTGCAGGCTGCCCTGAGTAAGCTAAGCCTGCCGCTCCAGCAGGGAGTGGCAGGCCTACCTCTCCCTGCAGCGGGGAGCTAGGCCTGAGCTCTTCTCGCCTAACCTGTCCTGCACCAGGGCAGCCTGGGCCAACTCACGCCAGCTCCAGGGGCTGCTGAACACATGGCCTGGAATCCTTCCTGCCTCTATATCTGAAGATCAAGGGAACCACAGGTTGCTTGGGAAGGAAGTGTGTACATCCCTGGCAAGCCCGAGATTCCATGCCTAGGCAAGAATAGCTGAAAACCTTTAGGCCACATATATGTATCATGAAACCAGCCCAAAGTTGCTCGTGCTTCTGACCTCTGAAACTACCCCCAGAGTGCTTGAGATTTAAAGGGCAAACTTTCCAAAAGTGAAATGACAAAACTCTTGTTTCTCTTACGAACAGCTTTCCTTCCTGGGTTTCTCTACTTGTGATTATGCAAATTATACATTTAAGCATAATCAATACTTGTCTCTCCTGGAACCTGATCAAGCTGGGATCCATCCATAAACAAAGACATTACATAGTTAAGAGACAGGCATTTAAATGGAGACAACTCTGTCCTTACTCTTACTAAAAATTATTGCTTTTTATAGAAAATTAGGTATAGGCTATGTTATAATAAAGTAGAATTTATGTTTTAAAAAATGCTTTCCTTCAAACTCCTGTAATTTTTCTCCTTGTTCTTTAATCCAAGTACATGTACTTTCTTCTCCTAAAATGCTACATATGGACAGACATCTCCAATGTTTGAGAAGGCTGGGGTTAGAGCACTGGTCTATGGTTCCTCCTCTTAGCTCTGGGTCCTGCGTTACCAGGAGTCTCCTGGAGGTCTCCCAGGCATTAGAGTTGAAATCCCAACCCACGCCTCCAGATTCTTTTGACAGCTACCCTTTAGCCTTCTCTTGGCCCTAGGGGTATACACTTGTGATATGATTGGTCTCCAGGAGGACAGATAGGAAAAAGGCCTGCACAGACTTAGGTAATTAAGTAAGGAATTCCAGGGTCCCAGGAATCCTGAGCAGGAGTGGGGATGTGGACAGTGGGTGGTTACATATCTTTGGAAGCCTGAAATCAAAATCCTGCTCTTATGGCCCTCTAAAGTGTAGGGTCCAGGGTAGGGACCTAGGTTGCCCTGGTCCAAGAGTGTACTGTATCTATAGTATCTATATAATGCCTGGGTGTATGTTACATAAGGGAATACCTGGGTCTGGACGTTCTGTCAACACATGTCCCACACAAATCTGTCAGAGATTTCAAGGTTCGAGGCGGCAAGAACTAGAGAGAGAACATTTTCTTTGTGTGGCACCTACTTTATTTAGGCAGAGATACCTCTTGATGTTGCAGTGCAAATGTGATCATGTCAACTCCCTGCTGAAAGCCTTAAAGGGGAATAAGGGACTATTTATTTGGAAGTCATTGTATGAACAGGTTGTGTGATACTATTAAAAAAACACATGTCAAAAGAATCTCACCAACAAAGATTCAGACAGAAGATTTGGAGGTTTCTAAGTCAGTCTCTTGCACTTTTCCTGCCCTGCTCGCCATCACATAGGTAGTACTCAACACTTCCCTCCTCTGGAAACCTTCCTCAAGCTCTCAGTCCAGCCAGGTGCACCTCCTCAGGGCTCCCACGGCAATTGCTCCCTGCCCATCAGTCTCCGCACTACGTTGTTGCACCCTAAGGTCAGGCCCTGTGTCTTATCAGCACTGCCTTCCCAGGGCTCATCCTGGGATTTGGCACATGCTAAATTCTCACTACATGCTTCTTGCCTGATCACCAGCAGCAATACGGAGTTACTTTTATAGCTCTTTACTACCAGGGGCTCTAAGACTACCGAATTCAAGCAAAATTTTAACTCCTGAAGAGAGACATGGTCTGAGATTAAATCAAACACCTGAACACATAGCACACAGACATGGAGACCATTGGGGGCACATATGGATATCACATATGTGTACTCTGAAGTTTTTTAATGTCATTCATTTGTAAAGTTGACCTCAGGTTATTTGCCTTTAAAAAGGGAAGCATTTCTTAAAAGATGGCAATCACTCTTTTTCAGAAAGAACGTATACGCACCCATACACACACTTACTTTACCTGCAGATCTCAAAATTTTACCCTAACTGAAACTAGATTGAGGGTGCTAGCGACACCTATCAGAAACTGTTTCTACTTATTTGAAATCTGGCATACTATTATCTATTTTAAGCAAGGCTAACTACATGGGGCAGATGTGTTACTTCAAGAAAACTGAACGTTATGGGAAACCAATCGTCTTTTGACATGAAACCATGGAAGATGTTATTTTTACCTGCAATCCAGGACTACTGGTAGAAATATTAAGCACTGGACAATAATACCCAAGACATTAAAAAAAAATACTGAACAACTGCAGGGGTCTGATAACTTTGTTAATCTTACTTAGAGGCATCTACAAAGGAACAACACCCTCGGTGGAGTAAGTGATTAGTCCAAACTGTAGTGAGCTCTGAGGGAATGCCCCTCCCGGCCTCGTTTACTCTGAAAATTTTCTTGTAAGAGTCAGGAAAAGAGGAAGCTTATGCAAAGGAGGAGGGTCTGATTTCTGCTCCTTCCACTTCCACATCACACCGCTCAGTTTCCGACCTCCTTCCCGCTCAGAAGGCCGTTTGTGCGTCCCAAGGCTAGGGCCTCAAAAGCAGATGCTGCTATAGCTGCAGCCCAGGTAGATCTAGTAGCTCAATTTGAAAGCCAGCAGCTTCTTAGTATTCTTTCCTCTGAACAATCGAATGACCTCTGTTGCCACCAAGGACTGAGGTCCTCCTCGCAGCTTCTGGGGCCCAGATCAGAAATTGTGCTACACGGTACAAGCTTGGGCCTCACCCTCTAGGGCAGCCAGACCTTCATAAGGAGGACTGGAGTCAAGAACTAAAGGATTTCAGAGGTTTCTCACAAGGAGAACTAAAACCCAAACTACAAAACTGCCTGGGCAACTTCATCTTTCATCTTGTTCAGAAAGATACTTGGTTCCCCAAGTTCATCCTTTATTAGAAATCTCAAAACAAATCACAAGCAAACTTGCTCTGTGCACTGTGCTCTGAATGGACATTTCACTACCTACCTACCTTCCATTCTCCAGCCCCATCTCCCTGGACCCAAGGTCCCTGCTCATCCGTAAGTGTTCACTGACTATGCTGCCAACGGTCTCATTTTTCTTTAAATTCACTTGCCTATATGAATCGTTGAAAGAGGCAATTAATCACCATTGAACATTGGAATTATTCAAAATCATCTGCATCTCAGCAGCTTTCTCATACTACAGCCTTACACTGTTATTTGACCTTTCCTGTCTTGCCCTCCCCACTAGATTGTCAGCCTCCTGAGGTGAGGATATGTCTCTCTCCTTTAATTTTCCACACAGTAGGTCCTTAAAATTACATTTTCTGAACACCCTGGGATGAGGGTAGGGAGTAGCTTGCAGGAACAAACAGTAATTAACAGCTCTTCCTTGCCCATTCTCCTTCTCAGCTGGGGCTGCCCTGAATGGAGCCATTAATAAATGCTCCACTCCCTATTGATAATAAGTGTTAAGACTCCCCCAAGTAAACCAGGTCTGAAAAATTGTGGGCAAAATTTTTGAAGATCACCACAAGTCCAGGCATAAAGGGGGAGGGCCCAGCAGGTAGCAGTTACCAGAGGGTCTCTGAAGGTTATTATATATACATGCACACGTGCAGAGCCTGCCCCAAGGGCTCTAAGACTGGAGGAGGATTAATGGGACTAAATCACCTAAATCTGACAGATTTTCACCGTGGCAGAACCAGTTCTGAGCTTTCTCCATGCTCTTGCCTACAGCAGGGCCAAGCAACTACTCAGTTTAGATCCCTAAGAAGGGGCGGAACCTCTCCTCGGCTATTGGCCACCAGTACAACGATGTCAAAAACCCAAGCACGCAACAGCCAGGATGTCTTGATTTAGCCTCTTCTGACAGTAGCCCACCGACAGCTCTTGGCAGCCAGCCTTGTTGCTGCCCGAAACTTCCCGTAGAACGCTGGCAGGTTCCGTGCTGCCCCAACTTCTTGCAGGGGGCCACCTGGAAGAGCAAGTGTCTTAAAAACTAATAAAACGACTCACGATCCCATTGCTTCGAAGCGACTGGTGTGCTCGTCTAAAATAAAAAGGTTTCTGTCTGCAAATCCCGTTTGCTCGCCCGGTAATCCACCCCCGCCCCCAGCCCGGCGTGTCCGACTCGTACAGCTGTTTTTAATCCCTACTTTTCTCACTTGGCGTCCCGGGCTCCGGTTGACCAGACGCGGAGCCACTTAGTGTTTCCTCCTCCCCCTACCGGGGTCTGTCCTCCCTCCGCCATCTCCTTCCCCCCACCCCCCCGCCTGCATCCCCGGGGGGCAGAGTGTGGGAAGAACGAATTTCCGCCCGGTTTGCTCGCCACTCGCAGACTTGGGTCCCTTCCGGACGCAGCCTGCACACCCCCGGCTCCTCCCGGGGCTGTTCCACCCAGGCCGCGCTACCGGTCCCGGACTGGGAGCGAGGAGGCGCGGGCTGCGGGGGCCGAGCCTCCCCGGCGCAGCAGCCAAGCCGCGCCCGGAGGAGCTCTTGGAAGGGCTCCCGCCTGCAGCTGGGGAATCCGCTGGCGGGGAGAATCCGTGCCAGGGAATCCAGCTCTCCGGACTCAAGCTGCAAACAAAAAGCTCAGGTCTTGCTCCCTCCCTCCACGGCCCCCCCCGCCCCCGACGCGCACCCGGAGAAAGTTCTGCAAAAATGCAACAAGTAGCACCCGGAGCTCGCGGAGCGCCCTGCGCCGCCTGACTTGGCCAGGCAAAGCCCGCCTGCAGAGACCCGGGCCAGCCACCGGACAAAGGGCGGAGGAGGGGCTGGACGGCGCTGCTAAGTCCGAAAGAGGCCATTTAGCGACTCTGGCCAGGCCAAGGGGAATGCAGAGGAGACACAGAGCCGGCGGGCCAAGAGGACGATCGGGCCGCAGAACGCAGGGCGGGCGGCGATGGAGGCTGCCCGCGCCCTGCGCTTCCTGCTCGTGGTGTGCGGCTGCCTTGCGCTCCCGCCGCGGGCCCAGCCGGTGTGTCCGGAGCGCTGCGACTGCCAGCACCCCCAGCACCTCCTGTGCACCAACAGGGGGCTCCGCGCCGTGCCCAAGACCAGCTCGCTGCCGAGCCCGCAGGACGTGCTCACCTACAGCCTCGGCGGCAACTTCATAACCAACATCACGGCCTTCGACTTCCACCGCCTGGGGCAGCTCAGACGGCTGGACCTGCAGTACAACCAGATCCGTTCTCTGCACCCCAAGACCTTCGAGAAGCTCTCGCGGCTGGAGGAGCTCTACCTGGGCAACAACCTCCTGCAGGCGCTCGCCCCGGGCACGCTGGCGCCGCTGCGCAAGCTGCGCATCCTCTACGCCAACGGGAACGAGATCAGCCGCCTCAGCCGAGGCTCCTTCGAGGGACTGGAGAGCCTGGTCAAGCTGCGGCTGGACGGGAACGCCCTGGGGGCGCTGCCGGACGCCGTCTTTGCCCCCTTGGGTAACTTGCTCTACCTACATCTGGAGTCCAACCGGATCCGTTTTCTGGGCAAGAACGCCTTCGCCCATCTGGGGAAGCTGCGCTTCCTCAACCTCTCTGCCAACGAGCTGCAGCCCTCCCTACGCCACGCGGCCACCTTCGCACCGCTGCGCTCTCTCTCCACCCTCATCCTCTCGGCCAACAGCCTGCAGCACCTCGGGCCGCGCGTCTTCCAGCACCTGCCGCGCCTTGGCCTACTCTCGCTCAGGGGCAACCAGCTCACGCACCTCGCGCCCGAGGCTTTTTGGGGGTTGGAGGCCTTGCGCGAGCTGCGCCTGGAGGGCAATCGGCTGAGCCAGCTGCCCGTGGCGCTGCTGGAGCCTCTGCACAGCCTGGAGGCGCTGGACCTGAGCGGCAATGAGCTGTCCGCTCTGCACCCCACTATCTTTGGCCACCTGGGCCGGCTGCGCGAGCTCAGCTTGCGCGACAATGCGCTCAGTGCCCTCTCCGGGGACATCTTCTCCTCCAGCCCAGCCCTCTATCGGTTGGATCTAGACGGCAACGGCTGGACCTGCGACTGCCGGCTGAGGGACCTGAAGCGCTGGATGGGTGACTGGCACTCGCAGGGCCGGCTCCTCACCGTCTTCGTGCAGTGTCGCCACCCTCCGGCCCTGCGGGGCAAGTACCTGGATTACCTGGATGACCAGCAACTGCAGAACGGGTCTTGCACAGATCCCTCACCTTCGGTTTCCCCGACTGCCGAGAGCAAGCGGCATGCCCTACCCACAGCCCCGGGGGAGGAGGTGGCGCCCCCTGCAGGTGCCCTCGCGGAGCAGCCGCCGCCGCAGCCACAGCCACAGCAAAGGGGTCGATTTCTGCCAGGGGTGACCTGGGATGGGGCCGCCAGGGAGCTTTTGAGTAACCGCAGCGCCCTAAGGCTGAGCCGGCGGGGCCCGGGCCTCCAGCAGCCGAGCTCCAACGCCGCTGCTGCCGCGGGCCCGGCGCCACACCCCCTGGACCTCCTCGAGAAGCCTGAGCGGGGACGTCCGACTCCGTCGGATCCAGCCCACACGGAGCCCACCCCGACGGCCACGCTGGGCTCTGCGCCAGCCGGCGACCCCTGGCAGCGCGCGGCGAAGCAGCACCTGGCTGCGCAGCAGCAGGAGAGCACCGCCCAGTCCGACGGCGCGGTCGGCCTGCCGCCGCTGGTATCCGACCCGTGTGACTTCAACAAGTTCATCCTGTGCAACCTGACCGTGGAAGCGGTGGGCGCCAACAGCGCCGCGGTGCGCTGGGCGGTGCGCGAGCACCGCAGTCCCCGGACGCTGGGCGGCGCGCGCTTCCGCCTACTCTTCGACCGCTTTGGCCAGCAGCCTAAATTCCACCGCTTCGTTTACCTGCCTGAGCGCAGCGACTCGGCCACGCTTCGCGAGCTGCGGGCAGACACCCCCTACCTGGTGTGCGTGGAGGGCGTGCTAGGCGGCCGGGTCTGCCCGGTGGCTCCCCGGGACCACTGCGCGGGGCTGGTCACCCTGCCGGAGCCTGGGAGCCAGAGCAGCGTCGACTACCAACTGCTGACCTTGGCCCTGCTGGCCGTCAACGCACTGCTGGTACTCCTGGCCTTGGCGGCCTGGGCGTCGCGCTGGCTGCGTAGGAAGCTGCGGGCCAGGCGGAAGGGCGGGGCCCCCGTCCACGTTCGCCACATGTACTCTACCCGACGGCCCCTGCGCTCCATGGGCACCGGCGTGTCTGCCGACTTCTCTGGCTTCCAGTCGCACCGGCCGCGCACCACCGTGTGCGCACTCAGCGAGGCGGACCTCATCGAGTTCCCGTGCGACCGCTTCATGGACAGCGGGGGCGGCGGCGCGGGCGGCAGCCTGAGGCGGGAGGACCATCTCCTGCAGCGATTTGCCGACTAGGTAGATCCGGGCCTCCAGGGGTGTGGAGACCATCTCACTGGCCTTGAGGAGGGGAGCCACCTCTCCGCGGGCCCCCGCAGCCCCCCTCAGGGGAAGATCTCATTTTATCCGACCTCTTTTCCCCCTTTTGTGCGCTTGCCAGAGAGGCCAAAGGGGACAGATGGCTAATTCTGCACCACCTTCCAATCCCAGTGCTCACTTGTGAAGTAAATGGATGGTATTGGTGGTCAAGAGCAAGAGTAGGGGACAAATGGATGGTGGGGTCCAGAGGTAGGAGGCCTTCTTAACGTGCAGACATTGGTGCAGCTATGAGAATGGATGTTTTTGGGGTTTTTTTTTTGGCATTGTAATGCAGTAGGCTGGCCCCCTTTGGGATAGAAAAGGGTGCTCCTTGCTCCCTACGTGACCAGAAAGAGATTTGGATGCATGCTTTTTTTGTTTGTTAAGTGTCAAACAGAGGAGTTTTGTTTCTATTTAAGGAAAAAAGAACTTATTACCATTACAAAGGAGGCTTGGCAACTGACTCCCCTGGCCTGGTGGTCTCGGCCAAGAAGGGTGATGTTGTAAACAGGTGGTAAAGTTTAACACTCGCAGAGGAACTCTTTGTTGGTTGATAGCACATTCAGGAAAACTTAATGTTTAAATAATTAGAGACGCTATTTTTCTTTTTCAACAATGTGAAGAGCTCTAACATTTAACACACTGACCAATAAACTCAAGGACTATTTTAGTTGAGCCGGGCAGTTCAACTATTTTCCTTTTAACATTAACACCACAAAAACTTTTGCTGACCTTGGGGTTAACTAAGATTACATAGTTTCTCAGGAGAAGGCTGCATGCAAGACTTCTCTGTCAGGGTTGCTCCTGTGGCTTTTTAATTTTATTTTTTTAAACCTATATGTGGAAAAGGAAATGTCAATGCCAGACTCGATAGAAGAATGTAACGTGTGCATAACCGATGACCCCATAGGGAATGGCAGTGTTCTAGTTCACTTACCACATCTCTGACAACCTGTCCAGATTGGAATAAATGTGATGTGGTACCTCTCACGTTTTCATCAGTGACACGCAGTCGACTGTGCCCTACTTCTCTTGAGTTGCACAGTTAAGTGATCAAGGTAATTTCCTAATAGGAAGTGAGCAAAAGGTGACTTGCAATTGATAGTGTAATGTTTGATCATGTTATTGTCTTTATATGAAAGAGTAGAGGGGGAAAATGTGAAAAAATGTGCATCGGTGGTTGTATGTTTCTACTAAAACCAGAAGATTATGAGTACTTAAACCTCACTGTGAAATAATTATATATTTTGCAAATGAATCCCTCCATTACCCAGTGTTTTTTTTCCATGTTATTAAATCTTATCTTTTAGTTAATAATTGCAGTATTTCTTTTAAATGTTTTTGTTTTAAACTTAGGGTTAGGCTCCTTTGTTCAGTTGTTTTCAGCTGTTTGGGATACTTTCATTCCCTGATATTTATGAAGTAGATGTTTATCACTAAATGTAGTGCTTTGGTTTACATTAATAATTTTGTGTGTGGTCAAAAAACGCAGTCACTTGGAAGATGTACAGGATGGTTGTATTCACCGTGGTTGTAGATTCATTGGTAGTGGGGTGCCGGGGAGGCCACTGCAAAGGTGCTAAGGCTAACAGTGAATCTTCTGTTTAGGGCCTTAAGCCCCCGAGGGTCCTGAAGACTCAGGGAATCTATCATAGTCCAGGGATCCTTCAACCCCATTCCACTCCTTTTATGTTTGGCCTCCACTGAGCCAGGCCTGCCGTCGTCCCAACAGCTGAGTCGGGACACAGGGATTTAAATGAGCTGATCTTTGTTTATGTTCAGATGAGTAAATGTCCAGACCACTTAAAGTACAGCTGTTTTTCTGGCAGTCTTATCTGTGGGGTCCAAACTTAATAAACCACAGGAAATAGGCTGTTATTCTTAGTTTGCTGCCAGGGCTTGCTTCAGATTCCAAGCGTATTGGTACTTGGGAGAAGTGTAGTTGTTTGCTCTTATGTGCAACCTTTTGGTTATCTTGCACCTTTTGTGCTCCTAGCTTTTTCATTCAGAGAGCAATTGCATTTCTTAGCTCTTGCTTTTACACAGTAGTGTAATAAAGTGAGTCCCATTGAAAGTCTGAACAAGACCTCTGGTTCTTACCACCACCTACCCTTTCAACTGCAAAAATCACTGAAAATGCTTAATGCCTAAATCCATGTAAAAACACTTTCACTGGAAAGTCTTTCAGTGGGAAATGAATAAATGTTATACATTGTTATGTTCAGTTATGTCAATAAACCCACTTACTAATGGAGATGTTTTCTTGTTGGAGTTTCCAATATTTTATACCCTTCGTAATGGTACACTGCATTTTTCTACAGCAGTTTTCATCAATGAAAATGAAACAAGCTGGAAGTCTTTCCTCTTTTACTCTTTTAATTTCCATTTCCACAGTAGAGTGTGGACTTAATTTTTAAGAAATGCTGTGTGACCTTCTAGCCAAAGAAACAATGAGATGACTCTAAAAGCAGGTGGTCAGCTGTGGTGTGAAAATGCTGTTAAAACACCAGTGACAGCAAAATGATGGGTCTCAGCAGGATTCAGCTGTTTAAAGGACACTGAATTAGAAGTCAAGCCCTTTGACTCTCATAGTCAATGAGAAGGAATTACCTTGAACTGGAGGCCATCTTTGCCATTACGAAGTACATGAAAAATAAAACTCCTAAAGAAAAAAAGAATAAACTTTGTAAGAGGTAGGAGTGTTCCATTAAAGAGCCATTGACACAGTCTGGAATGTGTTGGGGTCCTCGGCTCAGCCAGTAAGATTATTGCTTTCATGAGGGCAGATCATTTTGTGATGCTGCCAGGTAATAATTAGTGTGTGATCAGACCACCTTCACTGATTTGCCAAACACCTGGTTTTCACCAGAAGTACAGTAACATGGGCAGCTACTGTATATTAAGAAACTATTACAATAGACACTGGATTACCTGGTGTTTGTACTTAACCACTCCCCCCTTTGCCTCTGAGAGTTGGGGATAAGTGATAATGAAGCATTCTCATGTCAGAAATGTATTCAAACTTCCAGACCATGACCCGGGATGAAGACAGATTCCTACCCAGCCTCATATCTTCATCATCTCAGAGAATTATAACATCACTAAGGTTCAGAATGATTTTAAAGTGGTGAAAGAATTTTAAGTCGTCTGAGATTGCATTCTTTCCATTTACCTAATCTTTGTGCCTTAGCTTCTGCAGCAGTAAAATGGGAATCCTGGGTCCTGACTCCATAGTGCAATTTTAAGGAATAAATGGGTAAAAAGTGTTAGCACCGGTTACAGGGCAAGTGTTCAATAAATATTAGATGTATTATTGGTAGCATGACAGTTGTATGATACATTTTAGAAGTTTCACGGACAAGGCATTCTGCCCTAACCAATTAGAAGATTCATGTAATGAGATTAAGGTGCCTCTCCCTTCCCCTTGTTTTGTTTAATTGAGGCTCTTCTATAATTTGGTGTGGAAGGATAGCTCTTGAAATACTTTCTCATTACTTAAAAAAAGGAAGTGAATATGCTACTACTTGAGCAAACTTTCCTATGTTTAGTAAACTGTTGGCGTAAGTTAATTCATCCTTTAGATAGGAACTAAGGCTGCGTAAATGGTCTTGCTTACATAGGGCCCCTCTTCCTGTTAATTTAGTGATAACATTTCCAAGTGTCCTTTTACTCTTAGTTTACTCAGAAGGATACTTTGCACACACAAGTGCTTTTTTCCTAGGGATTTCAGGTCACTTCGTCCTTCTCTATCATGTGGCAAATAGTGTTCTTTTCATTTTGCACAGGAGACTGAAGTATTTGGAGGTTATACTTACTTATATTGACTACTGAAATAATTAGGGAGAAATGTAGCTTCCTGAAACCTGGTTGCTTTAACTTGAGGCAGACTACCAAAATATCCCATTACATATGTTTGAGAGATTTTAAGCTCCAGGCAGTGTGATTCCGTATGGACACAGAAACGTGGCTTTGTAATTTGGCTGTGAACTGGCATCGGACACTAGAGAAATAAATTGTCATGTGCCAACATTGCAAGCAACAGCATCTCCTGGCTGTGTAACTTCATAACATTTCTTTCAAACTCACCAAAGTTTTATAAATGCTAGCTCTGTGCCATAGTTAATGCTGAGACAGGCAGCACTGTTGTATGTTTAGACCAGCTGTAGCCAAGTAGCAGTTATTCACCTTTCCAAGTTACAGTTTTTGATGAAGTAATGCTTACCCTACAGCTGACTGTATACTTAACTCTTAGTATATGTACACTGTACCATGTGCAGACATACTTTTAATGGTGACCACCCTCTTATTTCCTTTCTTTCTCAATTGTGTCTTTCTAAGGATTTTTATTTTAGGAAATTAAACTGAGTGCAAATAATAACAAACACCCATATTAGCACCACTCAATGACAGTTAACATTTTGCAATGTTTGTTTTCAGCCTTAATAAATGTCTTTATTGACAAAACCCCTGATTTCCTTCCGCACACTCTGTCTTCTAAAGTAACTACCACTGTGAGTTGGATATGTGTCCTTCTAACAGTCAGTTCTCCTCATTCACAGAAGTTATGTTGTATAAGGTCACAGCAAACATTGAATTAGCAAATACTGAACCATTGCTCCCAGGAGAAATTCAGGGTTAGGTTCCTGTGAGCCTCTGGTCACAACATTTTCATCAACCTATCAATATATACCCTTATTTTATGTGTGTTTCTGTTTAAAGACACCTTATTTAATATATATAATTAATTTATTAACATTGAACTCATGCCCAACAGCACCATAACTTGTGCCTGAAGGAAGTGTATCTAACTTGTGTGTTTTCCCCCTAAGACACGTCACAGCCTTTCTGCACTTAGGGACATTAGCCTGCACTTCTGCACTGTGCTTGGGAGCCCTTTTAAACAGCAAAATTGCCAACAAAAAGCAGGAAAATGCAAAAAATGTGGCACTAAGAAGATTCCCTTCTTTTTATGGCTAAGTAATATTCCATTGTGTGTGTATATATATATATATATATATATATATATATATATATATACCACATCTTCTTTATCCATTAATCTGTTGATGGAGACTTAGGTTGTTTCCATATCTTGGCTACTGTAAATAATGCTGCCATGAATATTGGGGGTGCAGGTATCTTTTCAAGTTAGTGTTTTTGTTTTCTTTGAATAAATACCCAGAAGTGGGTAGCTGGATCATATAGTAGTTTTATTTTTAGCAATCTTTTGTCTTTTAAATGGTAACCACATCATGTGGTTGTATTGTTGATGATGGTGGCTTTGGGTGTGTGTGTTGAGGCTGGAAGTGGGAAGGGTTTCTTTTAAAACAATTTTAGTTTGATATTTTCTGGTTATTCTCTCTGAAGTGTTTTGCTCCCTTGCTACATGTGCAGAATCTCTATATTTCTTCTTTAGGACTGCTTATCATACATTTAAACTGTACCTATTTGTGTGTCTTTTCTTACCTTTGCACACTTACTACTTCCCCAATTCTCAGGAAGGGCTCCACAAAGAAAAAAGGGCTAAGTACATCCCTGGGCTAAGTATATCCCTGACCCCACCTGCTCTGGAACCACTTTTCAGAAGGTGTTGACCTCTGCTTCCCATCTCTTTTGAAAGACTTTCTGACACTCTTTGTGCCAAGGAAAAGGGTGACTTGCTCTGAGAAGAATATAGTTTGCTTCTTGGAAGATCTCATTTATGTGCTCTTAGTGCTTTCACTCACCTTGTTTGGTTGTATGCTTTTTCTATTTCTATTGTGATTGCTGGACACACACACACACACACACACACCAATTTCTCTTTATTTTTGCCTTGTGCTTAATTCTGTTTAGGCTGTTCTTTCTTATACCTTGTTGGTATCACTCATTATAACCATAGTACAATTATCAAGATCAGAAAAGTTAACGCTCATAAAATGCTATTGTCAAATCTACATTCCATATTCAAAATTTGTCAGTTGTCATAATAATGCCCTTCTTAGCTATTATCCCCTTGGATCAATGTAGAATCATGCATTGCATTTCGTTGTCATGTTATTCTCTCTTCTTTTCTTTCTCTCCCTCTCTTTCCATTTTTCAATTTTGTTTTCTTTTTTTTAAAGTAAGGTTTATTGAGGTATAATTTACGTAGAGTTCAATTTACCCTTTTTGAGTACAGTTCCATTCGTTTTCACAAATGCATACAGTCATGTAGCTACCACCCCAATCAAGATATAAAGCATTTCCATCGACACAAAAAGTTCCTTTTTAGTCAATCCCCTTCCCCCGACTCCAGCCATGGGCAATGACAGATTTGATTTCTGTCCCTATAGTTTTGCCTGTTCTATAATTGCATATATATGCAATCATACAGTATGTTGCATTTTGTGTCTGCCTTTTCCCCTCATCATAATGCTTTAAGATACATCCATTTTATTGTGTGAATCAGAAGTTCATTCCTTTCCGCTGCTGAGTAGTATTCCATTGTGTGGATGTACCACACTTTGTTTATCTATTTGCCAATTAATGGATATTTGAGTTGTTTTCATTTGGTGCTGTTATGAACAAAGCAGCTAAAACGTTTGCATACCAGTCTTGGTATGGAAATGTGTTTCATTTCTCTTTAGTAGATTCTAGGAGTGGGATTGCTAGGATGTTTGGTAAGTGTGTGTTTAACTTTATAAGAAAATGCCAAACTGTTTTCCAAAGTTGCCCTCTGCCATTTTGCATTCCCACCAGCAATGTATGAAATTTCACGTTGTTTTACACACTTGTCAGCACTTGGTTTTTCCCTGTTTCAATAAAGCCATTCTATTAGGTGTGTAGTATTCTTTTATTTGGTTTAATTTGTATTTCCCTAATGACTGATGATATTGAGAATCTTTTCATGTAAGTATTTGCCACTTGTGTATCTTTGGGGAAGTGTTTGTTCAGATCTTTTGTTTTTTATTGGGTTCTTTGTATTCTTATGAGGTTATAAGAATATTTTATGTGTTTTGGATACAAGTCCCTTGTCAAATATATGTTATGCAAATATTTTCTCCCAGTCTGTGGTTTACCTTTTCATTTTCCTAGCGGTGTTTTTCTTTACATTTAGGACTATAATCCATTTCAAATTGATTTTTGTATGGTGTGAGGTATGAATCCAGCAAAGTTAACTTTTTTTTTTTTTTGGTGGTAGGCGGGCCTCTTACTGTTGGGGCCTCTCCCGTTGCGGAGTACAGGCTCCGGACGCGCAGGCTCAGCTGCCATGGCTCACGGGCCTAGCCGCTCCGCAGCATGTGGGATCCTCCCGGACTGGGGCACGAACCCGTGTACCCTGCATCGGCAGGCGGACTCTCAACCACCGCGCCACCAGGGAAGCCCATAACTTTTTTTTTTTTGGCATAGGTATATCTACTGGTCCAGCAACTTTTGTTGAAGAAACAATACTTTCTCTATTGAAAAATCTCTGCAACTTTGTTGAAAACAATCTGTTGGCCCTACGTGTGGGTCTGTTTCTTGACACTCTGTTCTGGTCCATTGATCTATATGTCTGTCTTTGTGCCAATACCAAATTTTCTCGAAATCAAGTTGTGTGAATCATCCAGATTTTCTCCTTTATCAAAGTTGATTTTGGCTGTTTAGCTTTTTTAATTTTCCATAAAAATTTTAGAATCAGCTTGTTATTGCAACCAAAAAAAGTTAAAAAGCCCGGTGGGATTTTGATTTGGATTGCCTTAAATTTATAGATCAGCTGGTGATAATTGACATCTTAATACTGACTCTTGATCTGTGAATACAGTATATCTCTCAATTCAGTTTGTTCTTTTAAATTTCTCTAACAAATGTTTTATAATTTCAGCCTGCAAACCTTGCACCTATATTGTCAGCTCTATCTCTAAGTATTTCACATTTTTGATACTTTTGTAAATGGTACTTTTTAAAAACTTCAATTCCCAGGTGTCCATTTCTAGCATATAGAAATCAAATTGGTTTTAGGGCTTCCCTGGTGGCGCAGTGGTTGAGAGTCCGCCTGCCGATGCAGGGGACACGGGTTCGTGCCCCGATCCGGGAAGATCCCACGTGCCGCGGAGCGGCTGGGCCCGTGAGCCATGGCCACTGAGCCTGCGCGTCCGGAGCCTGTGCTCTGCAATGGGAGAGGCCCCAACAGTGAGAGGCCCGCGTACCGAAAAAAAAAGAAAAAAGAAACAGCAACCCAATGTTGAATAGAGGTGGTGAGATAAGGTTTTCTTGACTCATTGCTAATCTTAGGGAGAAAACAGTCAATCATTGACATTAAGTATGATGTCAGCTCAAGATTTTATATATTAACAGGATCCCTTTATCAGAATGAGGAAGTTAGTTTGCTGAGTTTTTATCATGAAAGTATGTTGAGTTTTGTCAGTTGCTTTTTCTCCATTATTGAAATGATCATACTATTTTCCTTTTTAGTTTGTGGATATGGTGAATTAACATTGATTATATTTGAGCTGAACCAATCACAAATTTCTAGGATGAATCCCACTTAGTCATGATATGTTATCATTTTTATGTATTGCTAGTTTCAACTTCTCCATGTTTTGTGAAGAAGAATTTTTTCATTTATGTTCATAATGAGTATTTGTTTCTAGTTTTCTTTTCTTGTAATGTCTGTGTCTGGTTTTGGTGCCAGAGCAATGCTAGCTCCATAAAGTGAGCACCGTTTCTTCCATTTCTATTTTCTGAAAGAGCTTGTGTAGAATATGCATTATTTCTTCCTTAAATGTTGGTGGTTCACTTCTTTGCCTGAAGTTTTCTTTGTGGGAAGGTTTTTAACGACGAATTAAATTTCTTAAATAGATATAGGACTCTTCAGATTATCTAATATTATTGAATAAGCTTTGGTCATTTATGTCTTTCAAGGAATTTGCCCATCTCATCAAAGTTATCAAGTTTATTGGCATAAAGCTGTTTAGACTATTCTCCTATTATTCGTTTAATATCAGTAGAATCTATAGTGATGTCCCCTATTTCATTTTGGATATTGGAAATTTGTGTCTTCTCCTTTTAGGTTTGGCTAAAGGTTTGTCAATTTTACTGATCTTTACAAAGAGTCAGCTTTTGATGTCATTGACTATTGTTTTTCAGTTTTATTGATTTATGCTCTTATCGTCATCATCATTCTCAACTTTCTCCTTGCTTTGGATCTCTTCTTTTTCTAGTTGCTTAATGTAAAAACTTTAGATCATTGTGACCTTTTTTGTTCTACTAATATAGTCATTTAGTACTATAAAGGCTATCAGTTTCCCCACAAATTTTGTTATGTTGTATTTCAATTTTGATTCAACTGAAAATATTTTCTGATTTCCATTATGGCTTCTCCTGAGAAGTGTGTTGTTTAATTTCCAAATATTTGGAGATCTTCCAGATATCATTCTGTTTTTGATTTCTGGTTTGATTCCTTTGTGGTCAGAGATTTCAATTCTTTTACACTTGTCGAAATTTGTTTTATGGCCCAGAATATTTTCTATATTGATAAACGTTCCATGTGCACATGAAAAGAATATATATTCTGCTATTTTATGTAAAGTATCTAATAAATGTAAAGTAAATACGGCTGGTTGATAGTATTGTTCAGCTCTTCTATTTCGTTGCTGATTTCTTTTGTCTATCTGCTCTATTACTGAGAAGGAAATGTTGAAGTCTCCAATATAATGTGGATTTGTCTGTTCCTTTCAGTTATCTCAATTGTTTTTGTGTATTTTGAAGCTCTATTTTGGATTGTTTTTTCTTATTATCTAACAAACCCTTTGCATTATGTAATGTCTCTCTTTATCCTTGCTAAAAATATAGCCAGTTCAGTTTTCTTTGGGGGAAATTATATATATGTTTATATAAAATAATATATGTACTTATATATAACATTATATGTTTTATAATACATACATATATTCTTATTTAAAAAAATCATTTCTCGTACTCTATAATTATGAGAGTAAGTCCCAGTTTCCTTCTACCTGAAGAACTTCCTTTAACATTTCTTGTAGTTCTGTTGGCAATGAATTATCTTGTCTTTTGTTTTGAGAAAATGTCTTTATTTTCTGAAATATTTCTTTGGGGGTGTAGAGATTTCTTCACTGACTTTTTTTTCTTTCAGTACTTTAGAAATGTTTCTCTATTGTCTTCTAGCTTGCTTAGCTTTTGGCAAGGGGTCTGCTCTAATTACATCGGTTTCTCTATATAATGTCTGTCTTTGTTCTAGCTGCAGTCAAGATTTTTCTCTTTAAGTTGTCTTTCAGCAGTGTGCTTGTGATGTGTCCATGTGTTTTAAACATTGTTCAAACTGTAGGTCTCTGAGCTTCTTGCATCTGTGGTTGTCTTTCAGTAGTTTTAGGAAATTCTTAGCCATTTGAAATAGTTTTTCAAATATTTCTTCTGCTCTGGTTTCCTTCTCTCTTTTACCTGGAAATCTAATTACATGTATGTTAGACCACTTGTTATTGTGCTATGTACCTCTTGGATATTCTGTACTCCTTTTTCTTTTACATGTTTAAAATCTTTGTAATTCAGTTTAGATAATCTCTATTGGCCTATCCTTAAGTTTACTAATCTTTTTCCAACTGGTTCTAGTCTGCTAATTAGCCCTTCAAGGAATTACTCATCCCTGATACCTTTTTATTTCCCTAGCATTTTCTTTGGTTTCTTTTTTTTTTTTTAATAAATGCTTTTTAAAATTAATGTATGTATGTATGTATGTATTTTTGTCTGCACTGGGTCTTCATTGCTGCACACGGGCTTTCTCTAGTTGCGGCGAGTGGGGCTACTCCTCACTGTGGTGTGCAGACTTCTCATTGCGGTGGCTTCTCTTGTTGCGGGCTCTAGGGCATGCGGGCTTCAGTAGTTGTGGCACATGGGCTTAGTTGCTCCATGGCATGTGGGATCTTCCCGGACCAGGGCTCGAACCCGTGTCTCCTGCATTGGCAGGCGGATTCTTAACCACTGTGCCACCAGGGAAGCCCTGGTTTCTTTTTAAAAATGTTCCTCTCTGTTGAAATTCCATATCTGTTCATTTGTGTCGTGTAACTTTCCACTAGATCTTTTAATATGTTAATTCTTAGTTGTAGTAAAGTCTCTGTCTAATAGTTTCAACATCTAGGCATCTGAGTCTAGTTTTATTGATTGCTTTATATTTAAGCAATAGGCTGTTTTATCATGCTTTCTTCTTCTGAGCTTTATAAGTCTTATAAATGAAAGCTAGACATCATGTCAGAAGAATATGCAAGACGGAGACAAATAGTATTTATGCCCAGAAGTGGATACAACTCTTCTTCTGTTAGGCTATACCAGTGAAGAATTCAATCAACTAAGTCAGTATTTGAGCTGAGTTTGGATTTTCTTGTTGCTATTAGTGCACCACAGACTTCAAATTTATTCAGTCATATGCAGATTTATTTGTCAAACAGCATGTTTAACCTTGATTTTTTAAATTGTTTATTTTCAGAAGCATTTATTATGTGTAGTAAATAAGAAATTTCCTTGATTTGACAGACTGTGTTTTTGGAGATTTTATACACCTGGATGTTTTTAAGTTAAGTTTGTGTAATAATTTATGTTAATATAATGCAAATTAGCACCCAGGAATATGTTTTATTTTTACTTAACTCTTAACCCCCCAACATTATATAAAACATGGAGACTCCTTTCCAAATAAGATTAATGTGAGATTTCTTTTGAAATGAACAGCTCTATGAATTGGATTACATGCAGGTAGCATCGGAAAGAGTTCAAGTGAAGGAGAGTGAAGAGTTGTGTACTTTTTAAAGCCCTATGTTTGGGGCTTTCAGTGTCAACTTGAGAACATCATCAATCATGGTATCATGAATTCTCAATTAGACATTTTACTATATACTTCATTTGCTTAGGAAGAAGGCCTGTCTTGTAAAAGCCAGTGCCTTTCTATTGTTCACATTGAACTCTAAACAAATACTTAACCTGAAACCAAACTGATGGAGAAGGAACACAAAGAATTATATACAGTAGGATTCTTGTTTAGTGGAATAATCCACAGATGCCCCACTCCTGGCAAGGATTGTGCAAACCTGATACTGTGTAATAATCACCAGATCTCAAAATTTTAGATAGACAAAGAATAGCTCATTGTCACAGAGAAAATAAAAAAAACTTAGTTTTAATATTGCCTATTATTAACTGACAACGTGGAATATCTTACAGAAGGGAGATGCTCTATTCGAGATTTTTATCTTTGTTTTTTTTTTACATTGCCAAAGCTTTTTTTATTTAGTAAATTTTCACAATATTTTTCTTCCAAAGTGCTACACAGTAACAGCAACTAGGCAAGATCCAAAAGGCACTTAGTCTTCCGTCTTCAGTTATTTTCACTGAGCTCTTTTCTAAGAGCTAACTCCAGTATCCAGCAGCTGTCTGGTTTAAGATGCAATGCACTCTCCGTTTTTTGCCTTCCAGACTCTCCTGTCTAAATCTTTTTTTTTTTTTTTTGACATCTTTATTGGAGTATAATCGCTTTACAATGGTGTGTTAGTTTCTGCTTTATAACAAAGTGAATCAGCTATACATATACATATATCCCCATATCCCCTCCCTCTTGCATCTCCCTCCCACCCTCCCTAACCCACCCCTCTAGGTGGTCACAAAGCACCAAGCTGATCTCCCTGTGCTATATGGTTTTATATCTGTATTATTTCCTGTATGTAAAGACTTAAAGTGAGTGTTGCATAAAGCGAGTATGTAAGACTCAAGTGTTGACTATTTGGGGACAGAGGGCGTTTAGTTTTGTTTCAGGCACTATTTTAAGAGCTTTCCCTACACTGATTCATTCAGTCCTCACAGTAACTCTCTGAGGTAGGTACCATTACTATCCTCACGTTAGAGGTGAAGAGATGGAGGCACAGAGAAGTTATACGTTCAGACCAAGATCCCTGAGTGGGGAGGTGTTTGAGTCTCGATGGGAAGCCAGGCTGGCTCGAGTCCTAGCTGTCAGTCCTGACGCTCTGGGGCCTTGCATGCACACAGGACAACTGATAAAACATCAGGGGATTGTTCTCAAGGTTCACTGCAAACGTTTCTTTTCTTCCGTAATACAACACTTTAAAAATCATCTGTAAGTAGTTTGGCCTTTATTTATGCCTCTTTTTCTTAATCTGTACTATACGTCAAGGACAATACCCAGAGTTACATGATTCATCTGTAAATATTTAATGAGAGACAGGTAGTCCATCTCACAGCCACAAACGCTTCCTTCTGTCTTGACATGGGTGGGTCACTGTCTTATGCTGTGAGGTTAGTTCTTTCTACTGGTTTGTGAGCTCCCTTAGGACAAAAATCCCAGCTTGCATTTCTCTTTGTGTCTCCACAGAGCCTGGCGAGCTTAAAGTAGTGTTCCTGGATACCTGCTTATTAACGAGTGCTGCAAGGCAGCTATTCAACCTTTCCCACTGAGACACACATGCCAGACTGTTCACGTAAGTCATATACACTCGGTGTATCAGGGCAAGTCATTTAATAGCTGTAATTCCATCCAAATGTCCATTTATATAGCAATGGTTGAAAACTGATGGGTGCTCTAAGATGGTATATTTGACTCAGGGTACCATATGATTCTACTTTTTCTACCTTTAATATAGGAGCATAGTTCTCAAACAGTGAACATTTGGGAAATTTAACATACATTTCTTCCCTTTGTGTACTATGTACAGATTTCATGTTGCTTAGAATAAATCTGGAATTGTGTCTTATTTATGTTGGTATTCCTATCATCTAATATGGTGCATTTCACATAGTAGTTTCTCAATAAAAGCTGGTGGATTTTTTTTTTTTTTTTTTTAATTTTAAGCATTAGTCCTATTAGAAGAGAGTTAGGCTAGGAGGAGTTTTCCATCGAAGATCTTTTGGATCTACTGAAGCCTGAGTTTTTGCTTTCTAGGATATGGAACAGAATATTTTTGTCAACACACTGATGTTATTTTCCACCTAGTCCCCGTTTTCTAGTAACTTCTTCCCCCACAAAATCATGACTAAGACTTTTAAAAAAAAATCCAAAGCAAAACAATCATTATGAATTTCTTTGTGCACCAGAAAGACACAATAAGACAAGTGTTTTTGTGAGATAAGGGACATTTCAGCGATATGGTGAAGCATGAATTGTCGTATAGGCAACCAGTCTCACCAGGTAAATGATTATCTGCAGTTGCCAGAGCGAGCAGCTTCCATGGCTGATGGAGCTGCTGACCTTGGCATATTTATCATCATTACCCCAGGGGACAGAAACCAGTATGTGTGTTCTTGTGAATACACATCCATAAAAGGAGACACAAGCTAGTGGAAAAGAATTTGTGTGTATAGGTGGTGTGTGTGTGTGTGTGTGTGTGTGTGTTGATAAGAGAGGGGGGTGGGGAGCTAGAGATGGTTTCTTGCATTTTCTTTCCTCTTTTAACTTTTTTCTATTTTTACTGAAAAGAGAGGATGACATCAGTCTCTCATCTGCAAGCTCAGATTTATAATAGCTACTCCAGTTTGCAAGAGTTCTAGGGGCATAGTTCTCCCTTATAAGGGAGCTGAGTAAGGCTGCAAAACATGGGTAATCTGTGTTATCATCTCTCAGGCTATGATAGCCATCTGATGAGGGGAGGCCAGGGGTGAGGGATGTGACCTTGGATGGTGTTGGTGCTGTCTCCCCCCAGCCCCCTACACCAGCATGGTACTAACTGCTTCCAAACTCTGGGACCTGAGTTCACAGACACCACCAAGCCTGTTCCATGAAGGTGTTGTGGAGAAGGGGGTGTGGGTAGCAGGGCGCTAGGTGCTCAGGTCACAGTGGTCCTGGAACAAGGTTGAGGAGGTAAAAGAGGCTTTATTTCCGTAACAAAGGGGTTGCCGTGTGTTTTGCTTTGCTGGGGCTGCTGTAACAAAGTACCGTGGACTGGCTGGCTTAAACAACAGAGCTGTCTTTTCTCATAGTTCTGGAGACTGTAAGTCCAAGATCAGGGTGTCAGCAGGGTTGATTCCTTCTGAGGGCTGTGGGGAAAACCAGCTCCACACCTGTCTCCTAGCTGCTCGTGGTTTTCGGGCAATCTTGGGTTTTCCGTGGCTTGTAGGTGCATCAGCCTGACCTCTGACTTAATCCTCGTGCGCCATTCTGCCTGTGTCTAAATTTCCCCCTTTTATGAGGACACCAGTCCTACTGAAGAAAAAGCCTACCCTACTTCCATATGACCTCATCTTAACAGTAATGACAACTGCGGTGACCCAATTTCCAGATAATGTCTCGTTCTAAGGTCCTGGGGGTTAGGAGTTCAACATCTGAATTTTGGGGTCAAGGGGGAGACACAACTCAGCCCCTAACAGAATTCAACGTGTTGATGGTTGATTTAGTTGGGAGTATTTTTCTTGATTATTACTTAAAGGATATAGGGAAGGGGCATGGAAACAGGGGAGGAAATGGTGGAGCAGTTGCTTTTTTTCTTCTGACAAAAAATCAGGACCTGGGAGACTGAAGCCTGTGGGGAGAGGTAGTAGGATTCCCTAACTGTGCATTGGGATAGTCGTGTTTTTGAGGACACAGGCGGTATCTGAGTTGAAATATGATCTGTGGGTCAGAGCACCTAAGTCCCCATAGCTTTTGCAAACTCCCAGTGGTGTGTATTTCAGCCACCCAGACAAAATTACCCAAAGTCTTTGCCCGGTGCCTTCATAAATTTGGTGATGCTCACCTGAGGGGCCTTTCTCCTTTCCTGGGCTCTCAAATATAGTGGGAACTATTCGAGAAGGATCAGGTCCATCAAAACAGTCCTATCCTTTCAGCAACTCATTTTCCTAGTAGTACAGTGTTTTCAAAATAAGTGATCTATTTCCTTAACAAATGCCAAGGTAGAATGATGTTTCACTAAGACTGGGCGCCGGATGTTTTGTGAGATATCTTGTATGCATTATGTCCGTACTCAGAGAAGCCAATAATATGATTATTCCCATTTTCCAGATGAAGGAATCAAGCCTTAGAGTTCAGCAACTTGCCCGGGGGCTTATAGGCATCAAGTAGCAGTTGATTTCTGTCTGTATTCATTGCACTCCGCCTCCCTGCTGCCCTAAGGTTTTTTTTTGTTGTTGTTTTTTGTTTTCAATAAATTTATTTATTTATTTATTTTTGGCTGCGTTGGTGTTCGTTGCTGCACGCGGGCTTCTTCTAGTTGCGGTGCACGGGCTTCTCATTGCGGTGGCTTCTCTTGCTGCAGAGCACAGGCTCTAAGGCTCTAGGGCGCCCAGGCTTCAGTAGTTGTGGCACATGGGCTCAGTCGCTGTGGCACACGGGCTTAGTTGCTCCATGGCATGTGGGATCTTCCTGGACCAGGGTTCGAACCCATGTCCCCTGCATTCGCAGGTGAGTTCTTAACCACTGTGCCACCAGGGGAGTCCTGCCCTAAGTTTTTGAAGGTAAATCTTTGAAAGACGTGGATTTTTAAAAAGCAAATCTTAAATATCGCACTGAGATAAGAATTCTTTTTTTTTTTTTTTCCTATGAGCATCCTGTGTAAAATGAGGAGACTGGATTTATATAGATGATCACCATGTGTCCATGTAGCCCTAAAATGCATCTAAGGTTATGATTTTTATTTTCCTGTTTTGGATGTAAAAAGGAGAGGATGTAGGCTGCCGATCTGCTTTTTTTTTTAAGATGGAATTTCAACATCTCCTTGTGGAATTTCCTGGTTCTCAACCAAGTATGTAGATCCCGCCTCTCAGCGCTCATCTATTTTGGACTGCAGTGGGATAATAACCTGGTTATTTGAGGGGTCTGCTCTTTGGAGCCTCCTATTTTTCTTTTCTTCTGCTCCTACTTCTCCCGCAGATGTTCAGAGCTGACCACGTGCAGCCTCCCTGGCACCCAGCAGTAACCAGTCTCCCTGGCCAGGGAAACATGCCCGCCTTTCTATGCTGAGATCAGCTCCCACCCTGGGCACATCTCCTGTGGGTCAGCCAACAGGCTTTGACTGATTTAGTTCAGGAAGACTCGCTTGTTTGTGGATATGGTAATGACGCCAGTAAAATTCAATTACTGGATCCCAGAGGACTGTAGCAAGCGATAATAAATTAGGAAACATGAGCTTTGGAGTATCTGAACTGAAATTATAATGGGGCTATTGAAAAACAAACAAACAAAAATTCTAAGCATTCATTTAATAATAGATGCTGCTGCTTCCCCCACCAAAAATTAGTTCATCAACTAACCCTTTGTTCTTGTCACAAGGAATATGCCTGAGACACAGCCAAGAACATTTTGTCTTAATTACTTGGTATTATTGTCGCCCCCCCCCCCCCAGAGCACACCTGGCTTGGGGGGTAATTGGTACACAGGGAGGAAGCAGCCGCCTGGAGGGGCCTCCCAAGGCCACGGCACTAATCCATGCCGGGCTCACAGATGCTCGCTGCCCATGGCCTTGGGTTTCAGGTTGCCGTCCTGGGCTGAGGTTTGAATGGAGGTTGTAACCTCAGAAGGTCCGGCTAGCACTTAACCACTGACATCCATCAAGAATGTCAAGGCTCGCATTGTCTCATTAATTTGAACCAGCCTTCCTGCCCTCAGATCCTTTTTCATTCCTATCCTTTCCACTCTGCCTTTCTTCCTTTGTGAGCAGTTTATAGCCTCCCGTGTTTGTGCCTTCCGCCTGTGAGTTGTGGCCTGGAAGGCCACTCCTGGGGAAAAGGCACCTTTTCCCTCCTCCATGCCATAAGCGGAACTTGCAGAATTGACTGACGTTTCTGCTCCAATATGAATTTCAAGCGCATGAAGTGAGAAAAAAACATTGCAGGCAGTCTGGATATCTCTGTTTCGCAGATAATCTTTAAGTTAAAATGGTTTGTCATTGCTATCTTCCTTTACTTTATTTCCTTTCTCATCCAGATGCCAACATCCTAGTGTGCAACACAGAACTGATGAATAGAGGAGATATAAAAAAGAGGGCAAAGGTGCTAGAAGAAATTTCTGACTTAGCAGCACGACATTTTCACCTGCAGTAAATGTCCTTTGAGGTATCTACTGAGACCAAGCCCCTTTCCTAGAGAGTTGCTCCTGACCTCCCATAGCACAGGAAGGACTGTGAGTGCGGATCGTGCTTAGTTTACGAGACCCCACAAGGCAGGTCAACTCATGGCCCAAGCTGGGCACAGTAGACTCTTGCTCCAGGAACCGGAAAGTGGGCTGGTTGTTGGGTTGGGCTGGAGCTTGGAGAAGGCAGAGCTCTGGAGTTCGGGGGCACCATTTTCAGCCATGTGTCCAGAGAGGTAGAAAGCGAGGGGGTGGGGGAATTCTGCCGTGAATCAGAGACGGTGAGGGAAGCAGATACCAGAGACTGCCCATCCCTGGAGAGCCAGGCGAGGCGCTTGCTTGATTCGGAGTGACTATCCACTTCCTATTTTCAGACCCTTGTGAAGCCTGATTGCCCTTCATTGGGAACCCTTAGGGTCTCCCAGTAAAGTCTCCCTTTTTACTTTGGCTGCTCTCAGTAGGTTAGTGTGTGTGTGTGTGTGTGTGTGTGTGTGTGTGTGTGTGTGTAAACTACAACATTACCATCTAACATTTCCTTGGGCTTGGATGGCATCTGAGAACAGGGTCATGAATGGCTATCTATCGTGAGACTTGGAATACGTAGGCCCCATTACATATGTGTCGATAGGATGGTTAGAATAGCCCCGGCATCGAGGGCGGTCTTACTGTAGAAGGGGAAACCTTCTATAAAGGATGACCCTCCGTTTCCCTTTTGGTCTCCCCCCGAGGTCTTGCATGTGTCCTCTCTATAAGACCTTGTGCCAGGTGCTGCCTCTTTTTTAAAAAACATTTTTTATTTAAAAAACTTTTTTATTGAAGTCTAGTTGATTTACAATGTTGTATTAATTTCTGCTGTACAGCAAAGTGATTCAGATATATATCTATATATTTCATATTCTTTTACATGGTGGTTTATCTCAGGATATTGAATATAGTCCCTGTGCTATACAGTAGGACCTTGTTGTTTGTGGATGTTACCTCTTAAGCTTCAAATCTTCATTACCTCTTCACCTCATTTGCTTCTTGGCCAATGCCTGCGACATGTCCCTCTTCTCAGCACCACGAAGGATTTTTCTCTAAGATGTGCAGACATGATACAAATTTAATGTATTATTTTATCAGGGGTGAGAGAACCAGCATTTTGTGGCACACTACCTTAGGGCTTGTCTCAATTAGGGGGCAGTTCTTTCCATCATAAAGAGACCAGAAGCTTCAGGACATCCGGAGACAAAAGGCAGCCAAAGGATTTCACTGTCTTTTTATTTCCCATGAGATATAGCGCTAAGCAGTGTTCATGTTTTACCCACACTGCTTCTTGGCCTCTGTCAAAGGAGGGATTTCCTCCAGTGCCCCAGCTGTGCTGGGGCCTGCACTGGGGTGGCCGGTGGGGAAGGAGGACACACAGAGGGTTCTGCTCCTGCCACAGCTGTGCTTGTGCAAGCGACCTTCCCTCAGGGCAGAAGCCTGTGGACATGTCCAGTCTGACTCTCTTGTCATTTGGCACGATGAAGGGCAGCTGTCTCTCTATTGTCTACCAGAAAATGAACGAGCAAGCCAATCTCTAAATAAAGGGACACTTGAAGAAGAGACTATACCCCCTATTTTCTTGGTGTTAAGTTATCTTCTGGAAAAAAGGCATGGGTCTTGGTGTAACGTGTTTAAAGAACTATGGTCACAGTTCATTAACCTCACATTCTCCTTAGAAGGAGAAATCAGAATACAAGGTGTTTGTGCCAATTATAACACATGGCGTGTCAAGCCCTGTGCTAGGTATTTTTGTAGGTACTTCATTTAAATGTTACTACGGTAAGGCCCTATTACTACTAATTTTCTAAGAAGTTAAGTCAGTGCTTAAAAGGTCACATAGCTGGTAAGTAAAAAAATCTGGTAAGAAAAGGCCACACAGCTGGAGTGTGGCCCCAAGTTCGCCTGACTCTTAAAACTATACTAGTTCCACTGCACTCTCACGCGATATTTCCCGAATTTGTCTGCTAAGACTTCTCAGCTGAGGGCTTGTTGAAAATCCCATCCTGATATATGTGTATGTATAACTGATTCACCTTGATGTACAGCAGAAAGTAACAACATTGTAAATCAACTATACTCCAATAAAAATTTTTTAAAATCCGATCCTGGGACCCACTACAGATCGAGTAAATCAGAATCTTCTAGAAATGGGTATAGGAATTCATCCCAGGTGAAGCTTATCAGGCAAGTTAGATAAATGCTGCTGTCATGCCTTAAATGCTTTTTTTTTCCTTTTTAACCCAGTAATTCTTGACAAGGTGTGTGCTACAAAAGTCTTTTCTCTTTTTGATAAGCTTTTTATCTTGGAATAATTTTAGATTTACATATAAGTTGCAAAGGTAGTACAGAGAGGTCCCACATACGTTCTCTAACCTATTTCCCTCTGATGTTATGATCTTACGCAACCATGATACATCTGTCAAAACTAAGAAACTAACACTGATCAGTTATTATGAACTGTATGAGGCTACTACTTACCCTGGACACAATAACAGAGAAGGAAAGGGAAAGACAGGACAGCCTGTATTTCCTTTTTCTTTCCTTAATTCTCAGTAAGCAAAAGGCAGAGAGCATTGGTAGAAAGCCTGTGATCAAGAAGCGATTTGAGTTCATTTTGTGCAACATTTCCGCCATTCTGGTAAGAATGAAATACATATGCATGCATGAGCTATGAAACGGAAGCTGTGTAATTTTGATGGTTTCATGTATGAGTTAAATGCACTTCTATTTGCCTTTAAAACTAGCATTGCATTGTGTGAAGATGAACAGTGAAATTCACATGAACTCTTTAAATTTTTCTTTACTTAGCATGGCATTAAATAGCAAATTAATAATACCATAACAAGTTGAGGCAGAGACTAGAGAAGAAGGAAAAAAAATTATACTTTAGTTCAACTGCACTTTTTCCCTACTTTTTGGACAAAGGGCCCCGTATTTTCCCTTTGTACTGGGTCCAACAAAATATGTAGCCAGTCCTGTTGACCCCTAGTCAAGAGCCATTGCCTTAACTTAATGAAGTCACCAGTGGTGGTGGTGGTGGTGGTAACCAGGCAGATGTGTGGAAAGATGTCAGGGACAGAGAACCTTCTGCCATCCTAGGTGATTACAGCCATGGAGGGGGCTTATATTAACCAGCCCTGCCTGCCCAGATGGCTACAGGCCTCTCAGGGTGATTCCTACGCTTTGAGCACTCCTGCATATGGCCCAGGGGCAGGAGGATTCCTGCTGCATCTTCTCAGTGGCCAAGTGCTTTTTGATGCAGAAAGTGTAACAGCAAATGGCACATCAGGAAGCAGTTAGACCTTTGACCTGCCCCAGACATGTGGCTTTTGCGTGGACCACTCGCTATTATACTGCATCATTATTTCTGTGCTCCAGTGGGCGGCTTTTCTTGTTTAGCTTGAATATTAAATCAAAGACGTATCTTCTGCATCTACCAAACCTGCTAACTCATTCACCAGGGAACGGGGTGTTTGTGTGAAGAGGCAGCACAGTGGGTTCGGGACATCAGCTCTAATTTATATCTGAAAACAAGTTAGCCTAATGGAGCAGAACTGTACAGCAGCCTGCCCCAGTAAACAAAACGTGGCTCTGGTAGTTCACAGACACAGTGGCATTCTCCTCTCCTTGGAAATTTTCATTGCAATGTGCCTTTTAGGATAGGGTGTTCCTTTCAAAATACGCAAGATTTCCAGCTGGTGGTGTGGGTGCATCCTTCCCCAGGGAGTGAGGCCATGCTGTGTGACGTGGAGAGATGCTGACCACAGGCAGGAAGAGTAACCCTTCATGTGCTAGGGTGGCTGCTAGCAGCCCTGGGTGTGGACTGGCCCTTCTTGTCCTGGTGAGAGCTGTGTCCCTGGTGGTAAGACATGTGACCAAGGATCGGGCAAGGTTAGTAGGTGGCCAACTCAAACATGCCCCATAGCCCTCGCCTCTGTGAGAATCAGAACAGGGGTCATCGGAACCTCCATCCTCCCTCCTCCTTCCCAGCCAGCGTCACACGGATGCCACCAACTTGGAGTTCTTCTCTGTATGTTCTTGCACTGCACCCCCCTTCCCCAACTCCTGCTAATTTATACCCTTAGAGTGTCTTTTCTGGAATTGTTTCCCAATTGGTCTCCCAGCCTCCTTCTACCTACCTGCCGTATAGAACTATGAAAATGGTCCTCTACAGACTGAAATTTGACTGTTTGGATCCTTGGATTAAAATCCATTGTTTCCATAGCTGTGAGGACAAAGGTTTCCCTCTTAGTATGCGAGGTCCTAAAAGCTCTTTCCAGAATGTTTTTCCCCCAGCTACCAGCAAGCCTCATTCCTCTCTTCCTTCAGAACACGTTTCAAATATTCAAACTGAAACCAAACACCCTTGACACTCCTTATCTCTCTCCCCGCGCCTCATTCCGCCCCTGCCCCCCGCCACTGGTGTGTTTCGATACCACACTGCGCTTGTCAGCTTGTTGGTTGATAGACTCTTATCTTCATTTGCCTCCTTTATGGTCTCTTTCCTCACCGGCGCCAAGGTAATTTCTGCCAAGTTGGGTATTTTTCTCTAACTTATTCGCTGCCGTATCCCATCCCTGGCACACTGCCTGGTACACAGTAAGAACTCAATAGTTACGTGTTGAGTGAATTGTCATATGGATCTGAGCCTCACTTACTTCTCTAGCTGTGTCCCCTGGCACCTCCCTAAAACACTCTGCGCTCCAGCCGTGTAAGATCCGTGAAGATCTGTATCACGCTTCCATAAATTTGTTCATGCGGTTCCTTCCCCCTACAATACCCTGTCTCCCCTTTTCACACATGCCCCTCCCTTCTTCATCCCTCTGCATTCCCCTGGGGCCTCAACAACCCCATCATGCCTTCCATAGTGCGCGCTCAGCACTGGACCACGCTAAACAGGGCCTGGTTAGTCAGCATCCTCTCCCAGAGACGCTGAGCAGCCCAGGACTAGCTGGTGCCATTTGGGTCTTTCTCCCCACCTTGGTGTTGCAGATGTTTGATGAATACATACACAAATGAGATGCCCAAAGACAGACAACAAGTTAGTGGCAAGGACCAGAGTAGTGCCCAGGTATGCCGGTCTTCCATCCGTGGTACTTTATTTCCATCAGAGAACTCCTTTGAGAAGACATTCTGCCAACTTCCTGAAACCCACAATGTGGTTTCTGCACTTTACATCCTCCTTTACCAGCTTCCTGGTACCCAGCCTCTATTTTTTCTTTGAAAAACACATTTTTCTTCATTTGTCATTCCCCTAATTCCCTACATTAATAACAATATCACCTGATTAATCAATTTTCACAAAGTGCCTGTTAAAGCACAGAGATTTTAGGCATGAAGGTTTTGTGGAAATTTGTTTCAGCTGTTTTGAAGTTACTCAAACCAAAGGAATATATCCTGGGCACATTGGCAAGTTTTTTTGGTGTCTGTTCCATGAATACGTTTTATTTTTCACGATGAATTTCAAACACACATAAAAGTAGTAGGGATAGTACAAGCCTCAAAGATTCATTACTCAGATAAACAATTATCAATGATTTGCAACATCTCCTTTTTCTTTTTTATTCTTTGTTGAATTATTTTAAAGCTTATCCCAGACATCACATCATCTTATCCTACTTCAAAATGCCTCTTTTTAAAAAGAAAAATATAAACACAGTATCTTTATCACCCTTTACAAAATTAAAAATAATTCCTTGGAAATATAATACAATTTTCATGGAGGTATTTGAGGTGCAGCTTCTCTGCATCTCTCTAATTGTGTAACAGAACAGAAATAACCCACACTAAGGAGGGATGGGGGTATCCGTTGTACCTCCTCACACATTTTAGTTGGAAGTTTGAAACGGCCCAGTTTTTTCCCGGATGGGTGGGCCTTTCTTGGGGCTTTCTTACTAATCTGGAGTTCTCTCCTGTCAGGGGTCGCAGTAGACTTTGGCTTTGGACAGTTGCGTCCTCTCTCTGGCCCATCCTCAGGCCATGCTTCCACAGTCTAGTCCCTTTGAGGGCTGGCTCCTCTGCTCACCATCTGCAGGCCACCTATATGCCGAGGTTAAGTTGAACTTAGATGACCAGGGACTTCTGTTTTCTGCCTTCCTTTTTGGCCTTGGCACCTCATAAGCATAGTGACCGGTTGAGAAGAATAAGGAGAAAGTGTTCAGATCGGTTAAGTGAATAGCATTCAGGTTAAAACGTTCAAGATCCTGGTATCACCTCTACCCTCCATAAGGCCAGGGAGAGAGCACCAAAGAGACATAGGGTCTGGATGTCAAAACAGACGGCTCTGCTGGCCTCGTCATCCTCCAAGGCTAGCAGGGCCTTTCTTGCTTTACAGGAAAGCCCTTGGCAGTGGGGGTGACCTCCCCACAGGATCCTCTCCTCACTGGCAAGGGCCAAAGCCCACAGTGCCCATACCGCTCACAACCTCCCAGATTCGGCAGGGTCCAGCCCCTCCCCCCCGCCTGCCCTCTTTCCTCCACCCACCCCTGAGGCTCATTTCCCTTCCTTCTGGCGTGCCCCTTGTTTTCCCCGTTGCTAAGTAGCGTGGTGCTCTCTGGCAGTGCTGACTGTCGCATGCCTGTCCACCCCTGCCCAATTCAGATTAACCCTGTGTAGCTAGACTTAGTTTAAAAATCTGGGGCTGTGTCACAGTCCAAAGAACCACATCGAAGCGTCAGTAACAACCCACACCTTGCCTTCCCTAGCAGCCTGTCCTTGCCGGGAGGAGGGAAGCGTGGTGGCTGCGGGCTCCATGCCCACATGCACTTGACTTTGAGTTCCGGCCCCCCACTTAGTGACCGAGTGACTCTAGTAACTTCTAGGAAGTCACTCACCCTCTCCAGCTAAGTCTTGGTTTTCTCATCGGTGTTAAGGGGATAATCACACAACGGTTTCTGCATTTGTGTGCTCTGAGGATTAAATGTGCAGAGTGTGCAGGATCGTGTCTGCTGTGTCCTCAGATGTTTCCGCCCGCATCTCACAGGTAAACGTCAGTCACATGGTCCCTCCTGACTGCAGACGGAAGGGGAGCAGAGTTTTGTGGGATATTTGCCAAGCACAACTGCTTCTGCCACAAGGATGGAAAATGGAAAACCGATGTTGTCACTTGCTGTGAATAAGGGATGGTCATAAACAGATGTAATGAGGACAGTGTATTAAATTCTTGGTAGATATTTTTGCCTGCTAAACATTCTGATTCTTAGGTTTATTTAGTTTGTCTGAGATGTTGGCGGTGGGGGGAGGGGAGAGAAAGAAGAGTTGAAGACATCCTAAAACATATTAGCACAAATGGAAACTTTCCCCCTGAAGGAATCAGAAAGATAGAAGGATGAATGAAAGAGGAATAGCTTTCTCATTATATAATTCAATGTTGTTTAATACCTTGTCCATGTCCTATCTAAAAGCATCTCTCTTTCTACTTAAAATCTGAGGGAGAGCAGTGGTCCACATGCCACACTCCGGGAAATGCTGTCCTCCTGGGCCTGGGTCCACATCATCTTCCAAGGCAGCAGCAGATATGTGTAAGATTTGCTGTGTGCTTGACACTGTGCTCGGGCTGCTGTGGGCACAGAGTTCATGGTGACAGTCCCTGCCCTTAAATTTCATAGACTGGAGAGAGAAACAAGCCAGCAGTATACGAAACGCATTTGGGAAGTACAGGGTGTTATTGGAGTGACCCTTGAAGGACAGCAGAGTTTTTTGTTTGTTTGTTTTTTTGCGGTACGCGGGCCTCTCACTGCTGTGGCCTCTCCCGTTGCGGAGCACAGGCTCCGGATGTACAGGCTCAGCGGCCATGGCTCACGGGCCCAGCCGCTCCGCGGCATGTGGGATCTTCCCGGACCAGGGCACGAACCCGTGTCCCCTGCATCGGCAGGCGGACTCTCAACCACTGCGCCACCAGGGAAGCCCAGGACAGCAGAGTTTTAAAGAACAATTCCATAATGTCCTTCTTGTAGTGTGTTTACTGATTTTATTTCCTTTTAATTTCTCTTTATGTGGTATTAATGGTATTCTATTTGAGGTGAAACCCACTGATAGAAGAAAAAAAAATCAGCTATTATTTTCTAGATACTTTGAATTTTGTGCCCCTGAGACATCAAACGTCCTCGGAGGGCCACATGGTAAGAAACATAAAGCTGCTTCAGGCTATGGGGAAGCTGGGTTGCAAGTCACGGAGAAGGTTCATAACAGTGTCAGATCAATACTACCGTTATGGAACTCACTAAATGGAGGGAGAAGGGCAGCCAGCTGCGGGTCTAGCCCAGGTCCTGGTCTTCCTCCCTCTGAACAAGGCAGCACTGACTACGTTGTACTCAATTTGTCTTCTTGGTAAAATTAGAGGATTGGACCAAACGTGCATTTCCTGCACACAAATGTTTGTAGATGGAAAGGAAGCTTTCCCCTCAAGCCCCCGCCCCCCCGCCACAGAGAATGGATGACCCTAGAGTTCTTGCCTTGTAAGTTTAGCCTCAGCTATTCCATCATTTGTTATTCTGGCACGTTTGGGTTCTGTTTTCAGGTACTGGGGAAATAGTATTAACCTCATCACTGTTGTTTTCACTTACATATATCTTATTTAGTACTTATTATGTGCCAGGCACTGTGCCAAGTACTTTAACAATATTAATTTAATCTTATAACAATGGGTACTGTTATCACACCCATTTTAGAGATGGGAAGACTGAGGCATAGGGAAGTTAAGTAACTTGTTCAAGGTCAGAAATCTAGAGACAGGCAGAGAGAGATTCAGTCTCAGGCATTCTGGGGCTAAAGTTTGCAATCACTGCTCTGCACTGTCTCTGGGCAAAATAGTTGAAAGTGCTAATAATAAGGTGAAACATATAGCAATGACATATAAAATAAGTATTTTTTAAACAGTTAAATGATGAGACAATGACAGAAGTTGCACATGCACTTGGGCGAAGCCCTGGGAGAGAAGAAACAAAAAGTGGATTGTGCACTATGGGTGAGAGAAGGGAAATGCCCGTCATGTTTACAGACCTACCGGGCTTTCCATATATTAGCTCATCTGCTCCTCACAGCACCCTTATGGGGCTGGTGCTGTTATCATCCCCATTTTACAGGTGAGGTTCAGTGACTTGTTTAAGGTCACGCAGACGACAAGTGGTGGGAACCCAGACCAGAGTGCCTTGGGGTAGAGTTGATCTCCTGCCCACTGGCTTGGCCACCTGCAGGGGCAGGGCCAGGGGATCCACTGCTGTCAGTCCAGGACCCAGGAGTCCGGGTGTGGTGAGGGGGCAGCTGGTGACAGCTTTTCTGGGGACATGGAGGGCTCCCCGAGCGCTTCATCACTCCTGAGATGAAGGAGTGAAGTGCAGTGGAGGGGTCTCGCGGGTCTGGCAAGGATCTGAAAAACCAGCTTATCTGCTCAATACATTTCAGTCACACTGACAGGTCTACTTAGGGAACAGATGCACAGTGCATAGGAGATGCATATAGACAACAAGAAGAGTGTGCCTGGTTTAAAATGCTGCAGGACTAGATTACATCCCTGGGTAGAAATGCATCTAAAAGCTGTGCTGTCGCCTTGGACCAGGATTCCTCAACCTCTGCGCTATCGACATTTTGAGAAGCAGAACCCCCCTGGTTGAGTTCCACTTCTTTGATCGTGTAATTTGGGTTTATGAGCAGAGAGCGCTTCCAGAAATTAGACTGTTTCGAGGTTGAAGAGTTGAGATTTTGTCTAAAATTCCTTCTAATTCTCAGAACCTAGGAGAAAAAATGATGGATTAGCGTCCACAGTACTTTATCACTCATTTAATTTTTGATATTTTGGGGAGTGTATGGAGAAGAAGGATTGGAAAGCATACTCAGCACACTTCTTTACAATACCTGTCTGTTTTATTTTGTTTATCTATATGGCTATAATTTCACCTCGGGGTGAGACCAAGCTCTTGTCTTGCACCATATTGCCCTCTAGCGGCCACTTCGTTTTGTAGCGCGCAGAAGAAAGGCGCTCCTGAAATTGCTTTTAAGAATGAAGCCAAGGAGGGGACTGGGGAAGTGGGCGGGTGCAAAGAACACTGTAGCTTCTGGCTCAGCCTCGTTGTGATACGTGGACGCCTTCGTCCAGCCGCGCCCGTTCCTCCCCGAGCCCCACCCGGCCTTCCTGCGACCCCACTCCTGCGCATCCCAGCAGCCCATGACCCCTTGCTCCTTCCCGCCGGCGTTCTGGGCCTCTTCTTTGCGGAGAGAATTCAAAGCTGCTTCCATTTTAAATAAAAAGAGCATCCTGTAGCTAGAAATATCCGACGAGAAGCGTTTTATGAATGCCCTGAAAAGAGTTGCTACGTGAAAAGATATGATTCAGCTGAAAAAATATAGATAATTTGTTGTTTGTTTTTTTTTAAGCTGGACATCCCCAGGATGTCTTTCCTCCCCAGGGGAGAGCGCTGCTTTGCAAGGGCCCCTGTATCCTCACCCACCTCCAGATCATTTAGTTAACCCCGTGGGACAGGAGCAGCCCAACAAATGCATGTATTTGTCCTTAAGAGCTTTGGCAAGCCAACTTGAATTTCAGGTAACTAGAGACCATTCTAATGGCTTTCTTCTGTCAATAGGTGACATTGGGTAATTAGTAATCCTATAAAGCTTTTGAGGGTAGCTTTATTAAAAAAAAAATATGAAAACCAAGAGAATGGAGACAAAGAAATCTACTCTACAGAGTTAAACCTCGTCTTCAAGGAGGATATTTTTAAAAGTAACTTTACATCTACATTTGGGCTTCAGTTATATATTTACCTGTCTCAAAATATAATGCTCAAACATCAACCCACCCAAGCTTGGATGGTGAATTCATGATAGATAATTACTTTTTTTGCAAAGGGTGTTTTCTATTTCCATAAAATAAAATTTTATTCAAGACTATGGGAACTAGACTTTCTCTTAACAATTAGGTAAAACAAATGACCCAGAAGTTTAATTGTAGACTAGAGCTATTAATGTAGTTCTGAGTTTAGGCCATACAAACAAAGAAAAACAAATAACAAAGACCCTGGAAGGTCAGGCATTATGAACAGGAAATTTGTAGAAGCCTTGGGGATGGACAGCAGCTGGGTTTCCTTAAGATTTATACGCTTAATAGAATAAACATGCCCTTGTTTATTTCTACTTTATATGAACATACAGCAGATGAAGACACTCCACTACTTCCTTTAAATGCCCCACATTTGAAAAAAATCTTCCCTTGTCTTTTCTTGTCTCTTAATGTGAATGACTTGATTAAGCAGCAGCGTGTGTTTTAAGACCATAAAACAAGCACAGATGTTTTACTTAAAAAATGGAAAGAATAAGCATTTCCTATGTGTTTGTTTATATTTCTGAAGCTTGTTTAACCATTTTTCCCTTGTCATTTTACTTAGTATGACTCTGACACCCCAAGTTGACATGAGCCTGAGCCCCAATACTCTGGAGATAGATACTACCTAAAAGAAAAGATGACATCTATGGAGGTGTAAAAGAACGGTTATCATCAATGAATTTGTCAGTATGATCAGCGTAGATGGTGAACCCAGGTAGCGTGGGCCAGTGAAGTTGGTATAGCAGTTACATTACCCATCCTCAGATCCAAGGATCTAAATGACAGTTAAAGCTCTGTAAACACAGCACCCAAGATGACTGGGGGCAGCTACTGTGTGACAAAGGAGACAGGGCTGCTGCAAACTTCCTGAACAAGTGGCTGAGTGGTTTAAGGAATTTCAAGACCCTCCAACTGGGCGGGGGCCAAATAATGCATGATTGATCCTGAGTGGTTAACATAATCGGGTAATTCTAGTTAACAAAATGTCAAAAAAAAATCATAGGAATAAAGTCTAGATCTTGTCTCTAGCCATACAGAGGCCCTGATAAAGTGAGTCTTTTGGCTTATTATTGGATAGTCTATTGAAGCTGTCCTAAGTGTGCTAGGATTATCAGAAGAGCAGAGATCCAGTTTATTTAGAAGGTTGCTTTTTTTAAAAAAAAATAATGCTCTTAACAGTGCTGACTCTCCCTCCATGGATCAAACCGATTTCCAACTACATATAATCCTGTCCATTTCCTTCTTCTCTCCATTCCTTTTTTCTTTCCTTCCCTCTCCTTTTCCAGGACAGCTGTGTTTCAGGCACTCTGTTGAGCCATGACAGCCTGAAGATTTGTGAGAAATTGTTTCAGCCTCTTAGGAGATGAGAGGCAAAATATTTAACAAAGGCACAGGCAGGGGCAGATCCCGACTTTGTGAAGCCTGAAGCTTATACAATTTGGGGAACTCTCTCTTTAAAAAAACAAACAAAAAAAAGCTATACAATGACAAGTACAAAATTAGGCACGATAGAGAATATTTACTGAGAATGAAAAACTAAATCGCAGCAAATTACTAGAAACTTGGAGGCCTCGGTCCTTTCTCTTGAAGACCTCTTTAGGCAGTGTACCAAAGATGCTTAATTAGAAATGCTTTCTGATTGCAACTTGGCTTCCTCTGGTGCCCTGGAGTCCTCAGTGACTCCTAGAACTCACAGTGGCCTGAGCTAAAGAAGGCTTCAGCTTCATTCACTTCTTCAAATTCCACATCTAGTCTCAGGAGCCATCACTCAGAATGGTCAGCAGCTGAAAGCAGCCTGTGGCCATGCAGGAAGGTCCTGAACAGCATCCGAGGGTGCGTCCCGGAAACATGCTGAGAGGCAGTGTAGTTCGTGGTCAAGAATATCGGTCTGGGTGTGCTCGGCAAGATGGGTTCCAAGTCCTGTTTGTGCACTTCACTTCTTGGAACCTCTTTTTTTCGTGTCTGTAAAACAAGGGTGATTAAAAGAGGTGAAGTAGATAAAGCACACAGCCAGGTGCCTGGCATGGAGCAAACAGCCTTTGCCTGATGGAGGGATTTATTTGAAAGTTTGATACGGAAAGTTATTTGTGTGTCTCTTTGCATTTGTCTCACCCCCCTCTTTGCATTTGTCTCCCTTCACTGTTGACTACGGGAGACATTGAATATCAGTGAAAAATCCATTCCCTATATTCTCTGGCTTGCCTTTTATACTGTCTGTCGGATCCAATCCATCATGTATGTAATCAGATTATACATTGCCTTCTCTATGAATAAGAAATGAGGGGATGGTATTTTGTTTTCTGCAGTCCCCTATCATGAGACTAGACACAGGATGCAGATTCCTGCTCCACGGCTAAAGGGAGGGTGCAGATAATAAATCATTTCACATTTCTGGGATGGAAGACAGGCTCCTTGGGGATTCTGTGATTGTGGAAGCTGTGGTCTTCTTCATGATCAGCTCTGTGGATGTAGCCTGTGCTGGCCGATGGGGAATGGATGGAAACTTTAGGATACAACCAGTTCCGCCTGGGTGGGGTGTGGGGAGCACTTGAGAGCCAGAGTGCCCAAGTGGCTTAGGTGAAGCGCCAGTGGAATTTATACTCCCTCTCAGACATCAGTAAGGTGTTAGGACCCCAAATGCTCCTCAGCGCTGCAGAAGGTTTTGCAATTTTTGAATGCCAGGAGCTATCACTTAACTTCTTAATGTTTCAGTTTCCTTAGCTGTAAAATGGGGACAAAAGCTCCCTTGCCTGCTTCACTGGAAGAACAAAATATAATAATGCAAGTGGAAATTCCTTGCACATCTAGAGAGAGCGATAAGATATTGCTATTAAAAGCAATAGTATAAGTTAGCATCGTGGAGCCGTTATGCGTAATTTCTTAACTCACTTTTCAACAATGAGATTTCCTCATACTCCTTACATTTGCACTTTGGTGCTGCTTTATTGTTTAGATAGGTTATAGAAATTAATTGAAAACATTAAACTCTACTGGATTCTTTCCTTCTAATTGGGTTAATACTATGAACGCAATTCATTCGCGTATAGTCATGGTCTTCCTGTTTTCACCAGGATTGTTTCTAGCATTTCTCAAGTTTGTGAGATAGCGCCACCGTGTGGTCTCATGGTTTACTGTCTTCACTACTCATTTAAATCTTTGAATTTTTAATTATAGATATTGGCAGATAAGTATCAAAAGTCTATTTTCTGTTTAAATTAAAACACATTTGCCTATATTTACATATAAAATATATGGACCTAGTGGAAATTTTAAAAAATTCAGTGGAACCCCCCTTCAGCTGCATTTGTGAACCACTTGTTAGTGAAAGGAAGTTTCCATTTGTCCTTGGCATGAAAGTGATTGAATAATGTTTGTGAGTGATAACAAGCTTAATTTCGGCCACAATTCTGCCTTTGTGATGATGGTAACTAAGAAAATGCACTTTTCAAAGGATATCTCCCCCAATATGCTGATGAAAAAGTACATATGATGTGTATATTCCACAAAATATATTTTATTGGGCAGGGAGTACATAAGGTAATACATCTTTAACAAGAAATAAGAATCAAAATAAAGTTTTAAAGTGTACTTAGCTAGACTCACTCATCTATACGTGAATTAATCAAACAGTTCAAGGCAGAAGCACTTTTGGAAATGACGCAATAACCCTGCATTTGACCGATATTAAATGGAAGATCATGACAAGGATATATTTGTTAGGGAGACTATCACAGCAAGGGATGGTTCTCTGTTTTTTACCATGGGATAAGAGAGAAAATAATAACTAAATGTTTATTTAGCAACGCACCGTGTAAAGCACTTTACCTGCATTGTTGCACTCAGTAATTGGGGAGGGGGAGGTCAGTCATGTCCCTTTAAAATGTTATAAGGGAATTTAAAAAAAAAAAAACTAGCCAATGTGAGCAGAAGCACACATTTAAGCTGGGAGCTAAACATCGGCCTGGCAGTGCTAGGGGCTCAATAGCTTTGAATGCTCTGGGTGGTTGTTGCCCTCTGGTGGCCGTTTTGGGAAGTTACTAATTTAACACAAATTTAAGGCAGCAATGATCTCTAGCACCCAGGAAGCCTGTTGGTGAGTGCCAAGTCCTGTCCAGGGAACCTGAAGCCACTGACATGTGACCAGTGAAGTACGACCATGTTTGTTCTCATTAAATTCCTGCTGTAGATGAAAGAGATCATCAGCAAGTGAATTCAGCTCCACCGATGCGTTAGGATTCAATGGGGAATGCCTCCAATGACCATGGGCTGACATGGCCACTGTCTGTTTTCCCATTTTAGCTGTTAAATCAAATGAGAGCAAACATTGAAAACGTTAAATAGGTCACCCAAAGGATAAACAAACTGTGGTATATTAATAGGATCCATTTACAATGGCAAGCTTCTTTTTGTAATGTATCAGCAACATCACAAATTTGTGCATTTGTGTGTGTGGACACACAGGAAATTCAAGAAAGACAGACAGGAAATGGTCAATAATCCTAACCTCTGGAGATGAAGATGAGGGCAAGAGAATGAAGACTTTCACTTTATCTTTCATTCATGTATTAACACAAATTTGTGTATCTTTCATAATAAAACAATCTTAAAATATACAAATAAAAAAACGAAGAACCAAACATATGCCCATCTGAAACATAACACGCCCTGAAAATAAGGTAAACAGGTTAGGGAAATATTGTATTTTATTTTATTATATAAAACTTTTAAATATATATTAGTTTTGGTAGAATTTGTATTAATTCCCTGGTAGTTTTCTTGCTTCTTAAGGTGAAATGGAGGAGCTTATCTGACCACAGATCTCAAATAGTTTCATTACCTTTTGAGGAGCGTGACCCCGCAAGGCAAGAAATGTGGATTCCTTCTCCCAAGTTCCAGTTTCGCCATTTCCGTATTTGTGGATCTTGTTCAAAAATGTCCTTTTTAAGGCAAATCCTATTTTATAGAGCACAATTACGAAAAGTCACCCTGGTGCCTTTTATTTTTACCAGAACTTCGTGTCAAAATATTTAAGATGTTTTTTGAGACCTAGATAGAATACAAAATAACATAAAATAAAAATAGGCACAAGGCATAAGGCAAAAGGAGAAAAGGAAAGGGACATAAAACAGAGCCAGACTGGAGACAGCCCACAGAGCTCCTAAGGAAAATGAAGTTCTGTGAAACTTTTGACGAATCATAGGTTTAGTTTGGAGTTTGCTAGCAATTGAAACAAAGAAGAAACATGGTAAGTTCCAGGAGTCCCAGGTCCTTAAGACACAAACTAATCAGTAGTGAAGGAGAAACAACAGCTTCTGGGCTGTTAAGACAAGAAAAAATTGTCCCTGCTTGTGGCTTCTAGATCAACTTAAGATGTTATTCATCCCTTGCAGAGGAAGATGAGGTACAAGTGCTGAAACACTCCTTTATCCTGGGCTGGAGGCACGGCAGCTACTGTCAGTTAATCCTCCAGAAGTTTTCATCATCTGTTTTTAGTTGTCTCCATTTTCTGTCTGCCCAGATCTGGACCCCAGCCTCCCCCTCTGCTTCCAGGGCTCTGACATTTACTCCATTTCTTTTGGGTCAGACCGTGCTCAGTGGAATGGCTCTATAAGACTCTTGCATGTTCCTACTCTAGTGATCAGTAATACAGTTGTGCCCCCTCCCCACTTAGGGCATGTGCATTTATATTTTGTTCTCTTAAAGTGGCAGCTGGGCAGATGGGTGTCATTAGTCACTTTTTATAACAATTATTCCATTTCACTCAGTTAGCATCTCCTCTGACTTCTCACAGTATTTACAAATTCTCCTTTGGCCACGCAGATCACAAGTGAACCGCGGGTGATTAAATGTGTCAACTTTATTTAATGCGTGCTAGTGCTATCTTCCACATATTTTATTCTAGACTTGTTTATTTTCTTACAGCCGTCGCCCACTGATATTCAGGGTAGGGTCTACTACGACCCCATCATCTTTTAAATCAATCTTGAAACGAGTCCATTCATTCCCACCGGCTGTCATCCCCCTACTGCCTCCCCCACTTTAAGGGTTCATATAGCATCCAAGTTCACACATAAAAACACATGGCGCAATGACAGACTGTGATGTCCTAACCCAGGGCAATAAATGGACTATTCATCTCATCAACATCTTGGCCTCCGAAGGAGTCTTGAAAGGAAAATAAACAAAGTTGTGAGTTGGTGTAGGTGGAACCCTCCACATTTCCTTTCCCAGACAGCACTAGAAAATTAGGCCAAATGCCCAAAGTGTAGGCACTGACTTTTTTTTTTTTGCTTCTAGGGTTTTTCTGTACATAAGACAGGAAAGTGGTACTGGGTCCAACAAGTTTCACACACCAGGTAATGGATGGGCCAGTTCAAAGTCCAGAGATTCTCTTGAAGATCGGCGTTCCCTCTAGTTATTTTTGGTCATGAGTGCACGATAAAGGTCTAAAAGCAACAAACTTTACAAAGTGTGCACACATGGACCAAAATCAGTGATGGCCTTGGGGAGGAATCAATGCTACCAGTTGCCCTAAAACTTTCTCGTCCCACTCTGGCCCACCTGATACAGCCTCATCTCTTCTGTGTCACCTCCTGTCCCAGATGTACAGTGCACAGTGAGGGCAAATTGCCACCCTCTAGAGAGGGTCCGTATACGTTGGACCTGACATCAAGTAGCTGGTTGGTCCTCACGAGGAACAGAACGTATTAGGTTACAGGTTTTCTGACCAAGGAGGTGACAATCGTGCGATTAGCCTTAGTGAGAGGAAGTTCAAGTTGTAGACCCTGCCTCTGCCATCATTAATTACTATGTACATGTTTATAAATGGGAATCTACGTGGTATACCTAACAATATTGTTTTGGTAAATTTCTTTTTCAAAGATTTTACTTAATATGATTTGATTCTAGTTCATCTGATGCATAGAGGTTTGCAACTGATTACCTTGATGGTGGATTGATCCAGTAGATAGAAAATGACGTTCTTTGATTCATGTAATACTGCATGCCATGAAATGGCCTTTTCTGATATTAGGACTGCGACTTCTGCTTACTTTTAGTTTGTATTTGCTTGAAAAACCTGCCTATAATTTGCATTTAACACTTAAAAAATTTATGTGGAAGTATAACGTATATACAGAAATGAGGATGTGTAACTTGAGGAATTTGCCACGGTGAACTGCCTGGTGTAGCCAGTTCCCAGATCAAGAAATGGAATATCACCAGCATCCCAAAAGGTTCCGTCAAGCTCCCTCCCTGTCACAACCCCACGCCAAAGATAAACAGTAATCTGACTCCTAACAGCAAAAATTAGGTTCACCTGTTTTTGTACCTTTTATAAACGAAATCATACAGTTGTACTGTTTTGTGTTTGATGTCTCCCACTCATCATTATGCTTCGATATCCATTCACTTGTTGGCATGGAGAAAGAGCACAATCATTGTCATTGCTGAGTAGAATCCATTCTATGACTATACCACCATTTACCCATTTTAGAGTAATGTACATCTCGGTTGTTTCCAGTTTGGGGCAATTGCATCGTTCTGCTGTGAACATTCTTGTACCCATCTTTGGTGTGCACGCACATGCATTTCACTTTGCTGTAAAACTGGATGGGCCTGCTGGGTGATTGGATCTGCTGGTGTTCTGACTGAGTGGGCAGTGTCAAATCATTTTCTAAAGTAGCTGTGCCAACTTCACTCCCACTAGTAGTGGGTCAGGGCTTCGGTTGCTCTGCATCACTTGGTATGTCAGGCTTTTGACTTTCAGCCATTCTAGTGCGTATGCCGTCGTATCTCATTATGGTTTCCACTTGAATTTCCCTGATGTCTGATGATATTAAACACCTTTTTCTATGCTTATTTGCCAGTTGAATATTCTCTATGTGAAGTGCCTGTTTGAGACTTTTGCCCATTTTTCTATTGGGTCGTCTTTTAATTTGTAGAAATTCTGTATATATTCTCCATATGTCTTTTGTAAATATACAGATTGCAAATATCTTCTCCCACTCTGTGATTTGCCTTTTCACTCTCATAATGGTGTCTTCTAATGAGCAGACATTCTTAATTTTAATGATATACACTTATTTGTCCCTTTGTGGTTAGTACTTTTTTGTAACATGTTTAAGAAACCTTTACCTACCCCCGGGTCATGAAGATATTTTCCAAAGTTTTTTTTTTTTTTTCCATAGTACTTAATTTTTTTTATCTTTCACACATTTATCAGTTATCCGAAATTATCTTGGTGTATGGTGTGAGGTAATGGATGAGGTTTTTCCCCCATATGGTTATCCAGTTAACCCAGCACCATTGATTTAAAAGTCTGTGCTTCCCCCACTGCACTGTAGTGTCACATTGTCGTGAATGAAGCAACTATATAAGTGTGTTTCTGGATTCTCTGTTCTGTTCCCTGGTCTATTTGTTTATCCTTCTGCTAGTAGCCCACTCTCTTAATTGCCTATAATTTAACTTTTTAGTGTCTTTTTGGTTTAGGCATATCCCTTATTAGCAGCATATAACTGGATTTAGGTTTGCTAAACCCATCTTTTAAAAAGAGGTTTTACTAAGCCATTTATATTATTGTTATAGTTGATATGTTTGGCCTAGTTTCATGTCTCTGTTTTTATTTATTTCATGTTTACCTTCTTTTCATTGTTTTATCTTATTTCTAAAACACCCCAAAGCTAAATATTTATAACTATTAAAATCAGTAAGTTCATAAGTATTAACTTCTTTTCAGTCATATCTTTGGTATCAAGTCTGTTGCAGCTCTCCTTGAGCTTTTCTGCACTTTGTAGGTTGGAATCCCTGTGCTTTATAGGTTGAGTCTTGCTTGTGCCTCCATAACTATCACTTCCCTTCATCAGTTTGCCCTTTCTCCTGGTCCTTCAAGGGATTTTTTCATCTCAGTGATTTGTTGTCCTAAAGCAACATTTTTACTCTTCATCATTTTACTGTTAACTATATTTTTGCTATCATAATTATAGTTTTTGAATGTTTTGGTTAGTCTCTCCCTCTGAGCCAGGAATCAGACCACGAGGGAGGAAATAAAGCCTATTCCTACCTTTTTTTCATCTGGCAGGTTGGTTCCGTGTTGCTAGCAAACTCTCTGGGCTTAAAGGGCTGGTGTTTTCAGTCCAGCTTTATGCTCGTCATAAGTTAATGGAAAACCTTCCCTGGTTATGGCTGTGAGATTTCATATTATCTGTTAAGTAGGACAGGTGCTAATAAAGCATTGAGAGAGATTTCCTCACCAGAACCTCTCCCTCCAATACTGTACATACTACATCTTTCTAAGGTGCTCCCTCACAAATATATTTTTGAATAGTAACAAAAACTGTAAATTTAGAGGTTTCATGTTTTGGCCATCTTTCAACTTTGGATCCTCATTAATTCCTTATAAATTATTCAGTGTCATTCACTCACCCTTGTAATAGCCTCCTTTATGAGCCAGAGTCTCGAATCTTCCACTAGATATATGTTCTTGTTTAAGTCACTCACTCACCTACTGATGGGTCTTGGATTCCTCAATTCCGACAATGAGGTGATTGAATTAAACTGATCTCTAAGATGCCTTACAACTAGAAATCTCATGCTTATGTGAAATGTCATACAGTCATTATTTTTTAAACTACACGAAAAAGTCACAAAACAAAACCAGCTTGCAGAAATCACAGTTCTTGGAATTAGTGACCTTTCCTTCCTAACAACTTCTTTTATCTGACTTTTGCCCAGAAACACCTGGCACTGTGGCAGTGAAGTGCTTGTTCATACCCAAAATATACCTGCTCTGCATCTTTTCATTGGTTAGGATGGTAGAGTTAATGCATCGGCTCTAGGTACACTTATCTATAAGATTTTTGAAATTGCCACCTCGCAAGGCCTCTGTGGAAACTGTGTGGTTAACATATTAAGCCATACTTTGGGGACAAGTAAGATCCTGCAGTGGGGGTTAAGAGGAAGCGTTTAAATTCTCTGAAAATATAAAGGATATTAAGGAGACATCAGTGATTCTAGAAAACATGAAGTTATAACCTATAACCTTTTTCATGTACACAAATTTCATATTGTTTTTCCTACTCTTCTACCCGAGAAAAGAGACATTTCTATGTAGTGTTTTTGTTTACTTATTGAAACCAAAAGCAGTCCCTTTTGTGGAATACCATCATAAGAATAATCAGTGAGTCATCACACAAAGCCGGAATATCCACATGCAAATAAAATAAGCCCCAAGCCTTGAGTATTTTATCTCCATACCGCTGAGCCCAGGCACTTGGCGACAGAGGCATAATCGGTTTTTCTCTTTCTGTTTGGCTGTCTGGAGCTGCATATGTGGAACTTGTGTATGGGTACATGTGCAAGATGGCGCTGGGATGGTAGCATTTTTCTTTCACTGTTTAAATAACTCCCTAAAAAATAAATAATTTCTTTAAATGTTCAAATAAGTTTTGGTAAAGATCTTAAAGTGTCGCCTCCAGAAAGATTTTTGGAGTTCACCATGGGAATGATTTTAACATCAAAGACATTGTTTCCAGCCTGTAAAACACCATTTTTACCCACAATGAAGGAAAGTTTAGTCCTCACGAAAGCAGGGTCAGCACAGACCTGTGGTATTTTAGTACCAGAGATTCTTGGAAATGACCTGGAAAATGTATAAAAAGGTTCTACCATGAATTCAGAGAAAGGTGAAATGAAATGTGTCCAACACTCTGGCCAGGCTGCAGTCGCCCTGCATCCTAAATGAGAGGCAGGTGTTGCTCTGGAGCCAGGTGAGACAGTGATCGTAAAACACACCCGTATCTGCTCAAAAGTTGCAGGGTGTGTGACCATTTACATCAAAGATTTGCAGTGATCCTCAACTATGCAGACGTGCGCAGGTCAAAATATTTTTAAAACAAAAAAACTTGGTGAGGCAACCTTTCAAACAAGAAGCCTCTGTTTTGAGGTTCTTTTTAAAAGCACATCTACATTGAAGGCAATATAAAAATACTGAAAAATGTAGCATCAAAGGAGAAGTAGTACAACACATATTTTAAAATCTGTCAGCAAGAGCTGTCCCTCTCTAAACAATACGTTGTCAAGTGTTTGCATTAGGGGGAGTTTTAGAGATTAACTAGTCCACCTCTGTGTCACAATCCTTTAGGCCACGAATATTTATATATTCGGCCTTACTCTGCACAAAGCGGAAGAGAAAACTGAGGCCTAGAGGTGTTAAGTGGTTTTTACCAACGTCACACAGAATCTAATCGTTATCGGTGTAGGTTACAAATCACCCTCCAATTTCGCAGCCTGAAACAGCTTATCATCTTGCAGTTTCTGTGCCTCCAGGATCTGGCACTGTTTAGCTGGGCCCTCCGCTTCAGGGACTCCTCCCAAGGCTGCAATCAGGTATCAGCCAGAGCTGGGGTCTCATGTGAAAACTTGCATGGGGAAGAGCCCCCAAGCTCATCTGTGTAGTTTTGGCAGAATCCAGATCCTTGAGGCTGTTGGGCTGAGGACTTCAGTCTCTGTTTGCTGGCGGGAAGCTTCCCCTAATCTTTCGCCGCAGGAGCCTCTTTTTTTTTTTTTTTTTTGCGGTACGCGGGCCTCTCACCGTTGTGGCCTCTCCCGCCGTGGAGCACAGGCTCCGGACGCACAGGCTCAGCGGCCATGGCTCACGGGCCCAGCCGCTCCGCGGCACATGGGATCCTCCCGGACCGGGGCACGAACCCTCGTCCCCTGCATCGGCAGGCGGACTCTCAACCACTACGCCACCAGGGAAGCCCTGCAGGAGCCTCTTAAAGGTGCAGTTTTCTTCATCAAAACCAGCAAAACAGTATGTGTGCTAACAAAAGCCAAGTCTTATCTTTTGACCCTCCCTCCACCACAACCTTTCTCATATTCGATTGATTAGAAGTAAATCACTTGGTCTAGCCAAGGAGAGGGGATTTTATGAGAATGCTCAAGCGATGGGGATTATATAGGGCATAATTCCAGGACGTGGAATTTCACATACTACGATGTGTTTCCACCCTATGGACAACATACTTTAGGCAAATAACAGAGAAAGAATCGTTTTCTCTTTTCTGAGCCATGTAGAGTGGTATCTGCAGAGAAATTCAGTTGATTTCCAAGAATACTTTTTTAAATATCCCATCAATTACTTAGCTTTTAAGGAGGTGGTCAAAAAATGTTTTCAGCATAGCAGTCATAATCCAAGGGGCCCTGTTCCTCATTCCCCACTTTAATCCATTTATATTAGGGTGGCTATATAATTTATCATCTGAACTAAGACAGTTTTGATAGTGAAAGAGGAGGGTATGACATTAGAAACTACAGGAATGAACCAGGACCACCCCTGGCAAACCTGGCCATGGAGCCACCCTACTTATATCCACAATGGAAGAATAACCGTCCTCCAATTTGGAAGCTCAGAGGAAGGAAAGAAAAACATGGAATCGACCTTGACCATCCATGGGGTTGCAAATCTGCAGCCAAACAACCCTTCCATCCTGTATCTGAGTTGGCTTTTTTGGGAATCTTTTCGTGAAATCAGGGGCCTCTAGAAGAGATTCTTGATGCTCTTCTGTTACCTCCCCTTATTGTCACTTCTCATTCCTTTCTCTGTTCAATGAACAAACATGAGATGCACCTTGCATTTTTCATGGTTTTGTGATAGCTCTATTGTTCTTTAGCCCTTTTATTTCATTTTTAGTGTTCCCAAATGAAGTTGATGTAGGATAGGTGGCCAAGTTTGCTGATGACTGGTGTTTGGATGAACAGGTCATTTCTTCATATAACACTGACAATAGATTTTCAATGGAAAATGATAGTCCAGTGTTTCATCAAATGCTTTCTTAAAAATGAAAATCTGTAACACCACTGTCTATTAGTTGTCAATTCCTCTTCCTTTTTTAACACTTACACCATATACTTCCACATTAAATTCATAGAACTTAAGTTGATTAATTAAAGACAACAGCATTTGCAAATATTTGTTGACACTCATGGAAATTCTGCCTGAAAAGCAAGCATTTCTTTGGTAAAAATCTCTGTTGAAAGGAGTACTTTCATTGAGAAACAAAAGCTGGTAAAACATTTACTTTGTTTGAATTGATGTACTTACCACTTTAAACAGAGTTCTAAACATGGAAATCATTTCTTTATGCTCAGGGCATCAATTAAAAGTGAGGTCAGACAGAGAAAGACAAATATATGATCTCACTTATATGTGGCATCTAAAAAAAAAGAACAAAACCCGTGCTCATAGATACAGAGAACAGATTGGTTTTGCCAGGGCGGGGGCGGGGGTGGGGGTGGGGGGGTAAAGGTGGTCAAAGGGGCAAACTTCCAGTTATAAGATAAATAAGTCCTGGGGATGTAATGTACAGCATGGTTGGTGACTTTAGTTTTTTTTAAAAAAAGGAGGTCTAGGACAATTTCTCCTATGAAAGAATCCAGGAGTATAATATATACATGATTGAACTTGTCCTCTGGTGGCTTCTTAGAGGACAACACTCTCTCCCTGTCTAAGTTGTCCATCAGGGATACCTATTGTTTTTCAGCCACTTAAACAAGAGAACCAGGGCAATGTGCAAGAGAACCAGGGCAATTCCACCTCATCCCAATTTGAGCATCTCTGCACTTTTTCTTGATTATATATATATAATGATATGATAAAATGTTTCCAACTCTACAAAAAACATACAATCAAACACACATTACAATCCCATTCCCTGGGGCAACCATTATTAATGATTTCTTATATATCCTTCCAGATTTTTTCTATGTATATGCAAGTATATAAACATTTGCATATATGTTTCTTTTTTCTTTCTTTTTTTTTACACAAAGGGGAGAGCATTATCACACTTACAATAAACCCCCACAAAGTTCACACTATACTTTGAAGTTCTTTCCAAGTCAGTATTTATTTGTTGATCTGCCTCATTACATCTAGCAATGCCCCAAGTATTTCACGAATGGATGCACTGTATTTAATGTAACCAGTCCTAAACATTTAGATTGTTTTCTGTTACTAAAAACTTGCTGTATATCTAGTTGTAAACCCTTAGAAGTAGAGTTGCTGGAGCAAAGGATATATACATTTTTTGTTCTGCTAAATATTGCCAAACTGATTGTCTATTTCCGTTCATACTATCTCCAAATACACAGCCAACTCATAGAGAATAAACATGCCATTTCCCTACGTCTTTAACTTGTGTGTCACCAAACTGGTTCATCATTGCTTATCTCATGGTGAAAAACATACTTTTTTTTCTGATTTGATTTTCTTTCATTGTAATTATGGTCAAGGACTTTTCAAATATTTGTATTCTACTTATTTTCTGGGAACAGCATGCTTTCAGATTACTTGCCCATTTTTTTTTTTTTTATCAGATTGTTGGTTTTCCCCACTCTGAAATTTGAAAAGTCCCACTAGCTTTGGGTGGAGTTTTCATATAGATATATTCCAAATTTATATAATATATACCAAATCCTGGATCAAGCGTTCTTGGGAACAGTCTAACCACCATAATGTTCTTATATGCAATTTTTATTACCCTTTAGCTGCTATGGCTTTGGGCTTTAAAAAATACACAAGGCCTGTCTTTTACGGAATGGATGTCAATTTTTAATGTCAGCTCTTAAGAAGGCCTCACTCCTATCTTTCCCTTAATGATGTGCTGGCACTCAGTGTCAGCAAAGGGCATTTCTTTTCCATGAAAGCATTTAACTCTCTCTGGTCCTGGTTTTCATTGGCCTTCTCTGGATTGCTGTCAAATACTGTGGCAACAATAAAAGTAATTCAGTGCGTCACTTTGAAGTGTTAAAAGTTGAGGGTCACTAGGAGAGGCTGATTTGATTTGGTCAGTGTGGAAAGGGTTTTTGCAACCGGGGCACGAAGGTTTGTCTTGATCTAGCTAATGCAACTCTTCAGAGCGGCTATGCAAATAGAATATATTTATCCATTCTTTTGATTTATATATTTTCTTAAAGCTTATGATTTACTTTCTGGTTCCCTAGCTCTCCTAATGTTGCTTTCAGAGAAATGCAAAACCTGTGGGGAGAAAGAACTGTATTCCAGGATCTGGCTTTTGAGAGATTTTCAAATGTAACTCCCATTAGTATCACTGGAGGCGGGGCTCCCCCCACCCCCTTACCCCAGCCAAATGCCTGGAGGGTAATGGATTATCTTCCTCTCTGCAGACTCTATGGAAGATATTCTCAATGGTTTATGCATTCTGGCCGGAAAATACTCCCTGCAGACATGTGGGGAGATTTCTTCCTGTGTTCTCCAGCAGAGGTCCGCTGGGATTGAATCTGGCTCACAAAGTGTAAACCCCATGTACTGTAAAAAGAAGATCAAGGGCAGTGTTGGCACTAAGTAGTTGTTCAAAATTTCCAACTGTTCTAACTTTTCAAAAACAGAGAGTGAGTTCTTGTTGCTTTAGCCTTAGGGAATACTTGAAGAAGGTGTCTTTAAACACCCACTCCAAAATGCCCAGATTTTAGGAGGAGGAAAGAAAACTATAATGGGAACAAAGCTATTGGTTTCACATTTGGATAAGAAAACAGAAAGGCAGGGAAAAAAAAATGCAAAATCTTCCAGAGCAGACTTTTATATGTCTGTTGCAAAAGGCATTTTCAAATTGAAAGCCAAACAATGGGTAACCAAAAAATTATGTGGTAGCTCCAAAATATTTCCTTGACGTGTAATTGTATTGAGTTAGAGTTTAGGTATCTATAACATCTTTTGTGATGAAGCAAGGGGTAAGTTTACTAAATGAATAATGCGCTTTTGGAAATCAGCAAGAAAATCTTTGAGTGTAATCCAAAGAAACAAAAGAGCTTTCTAAAAAAAAATCTTCGGGGTGGAGTTGTTTCTGTATTTCAAATCCTGGATCGGGAATATTCGAAGATTGATGCCATTACCCAGTGCACATTCAACCAGCGCAACTTCATCACGCAATGTTTTTCTGGTTGTTCCACGGAGCTTAAAGGACAAAAGGTTAGCAAACACTTAAATTACCAGTCACATTAAGCTTTTGTTTTGTGATTCTTAGGCTCCAGGGAGGCCTACAATTTTGGACTTGAGTTGGTAAAAGGCAGATTCAGGGAATTATTTATTTTGCTCTTTTTTCCATCTGAGCTTCCACATTAATTGAATGGATTCATTTGGTGCCATTTTCATTCCCTTTAGAATTTTGGTCATGAAACTTAAGAATCATAACTAATATCTTACACAGTCTGTGAGTAATGGCAGGATGCTTTATTGCTCTGACCTTTCCAGTTTTCTAAGTTTTGATTTGCTGAGTTCTTTCCTCCTCTTTATTTGCAGTTTACTTATTATGATTATTAATGAGGAAGCAGAAAAATGACCATTCAGTCAAACTTTAGGGAATGGGACGTAATAAATAGTCTCTGTCTAAGATCTAACATTTGCCCCTAAATATGATAATTATTAGGTTGCCTGATGATGTGCTGAATTTTACAAGGCTCTTATTAGGGAAAGAAAAAGAACATAATAAATCCACTAATGTGGGTAATGACTGGTATGGAAATTGAAAATGGTTCAAAATTAACCCACTCCTTTTTTTCCATCTTCTAAATGCCTCCTGGGTTCTAATATTATTCATCATGTAAGTACACTTGCTCTTCTCTCATTTCAAGTAGCTCTGCATTGCCAAGAAGCTCCAGAATTATTTGCAATTAAGTGCTATCTGTTCTTACCCAAGTACTGCCAACATATTGAACAGAATCTAAGGAAAAATATAACAAACCTGCATTAGCAGTTTGATTCCAAAACTGGACTGTAAGCCCTTTGTGTCTTACTCATTGTTAGTTCCCTGGCGCTCTGAAAAACACTGGAAGTGAGAGGCACCCAAAGAGTGGAAACTTAGCATTATCACTGGGTACTCAGTAACAACTGCTAAAGGGTTGAACAGCATAGTTTTCTCTTTGGGCTTTCCTACTTCAATGTGTAAAGATAATCTTATATTAGCTGTAAGACTTTCTATTTGTCTTTTAGAGAAGCCAAAAGACAAAGGTGAATGGAGGGCATGGTGAAGATTTAGGCAGGGAGAGTGTAAAGGAATGTTTTCTAATTCATGGTTTAAAGAATATTTGAGGTCTGATCTTCACCCTTTGCAGTGCTGTTGTCTAGCTTTCAGGTTGTATGAAACACTGAATTTATAAAATACATTTTTGAAATAAATCCCACGTCATTCACAAACATAATTATTTGTTGAGGATAAAACTGAAAAAAATAGTGAGATTGAAAACAGATCTTAATGTCACTCCAAATCTCTCTTCCATGTACCCCTTACTGGTGGTTGACATTTTTTAAATGTTTAATTGAAATCAGGGTGGGGTAGGGGGGAAAAGTCAAACAGCTACGATCAAATAGCTCTACATGAATAAATAAATAAATAAAAACAACAAAAGAAACAACAACCAACCAGCCAAACAAAACCCTACGGAACCTTTAGTAAGCTATAAGAGAAGGAAGTTACTCAACCTAATAAAGATTATCTACTAGAGAACAAGAGCAAACATCACACTGAACATTGAAACCTGGGAAGTATTCCTATTAAAATTAGAAAAAAGAAAAAGATGTCCATTATTACCATAGAATTCAACACTATATTTGGGAGTTAGATAATGTAGTAAGACAAGAAAAAGAAATTAGAAGTATGACTAGAACAAGAGGAAGAAATAAAATTGTCACTATTTGCAGATATAATTGTTATTATGGACTGAATTTTTGTCATTCCCCTCCTCCCCCACTAAATTTGTATGTTGAAGTCCTAATCCTCAGAATGTAATTATATTTAGAGAAAAGGTCTTTAGAGAGCTGAGTAAGTTAAAATGAGTTTTTTAGGGTGAGCCCTAATCTAATATGACCGGTATCCTTATAAGAACAGGAAATTTGGACACATAGAGACACCAAAACATGTGCAGATGAAGGTGTGACCATATGTGAACACCGTGAGAAAGCAGCCATCTGCTAGTCAAGGAGAGGGGCCTCAAAAAAACCAAACCCATCAAGCATCTTGATCTCAGACTTCTAGCCTCCAGAACTGTGAGAAAATTAATCTCTGTTGTTTAAGCTACCCATTCTGTGGTAGTTATTATGGCAGTCTTAACAAACTAATACAAATATCTACTTAAAAATGCAAGTGAGGACTTCCCTCGTGGTGCAGTGGTTAAGAATCCACCTGCCAATGAAGGGGACACGGGTTTGAGCCCTGGTCCACGAAGATCCCACATGACGCGGAGCAACTAAGCCTGTGCGCCACAACTACTGAGCCCACGTTCCACAACTACTGAAGCCCGCGTGCCTAGAGCCCGTGCTCCACAACAAGAGGAGCCACCGCAATGAGAAGCCCGCGCACTGCAAAGAAGAGTGGCCCCTCGCCTTCCACAACTAGAGAAAGCCCGCCACAGCAACAAAGACCCAATGCTGCCAAAAATAAATAAATTTATAAAAAAATAAACTCTCTGGTCGTGGAGAGGAAGCATTATTTAAAAAAAAAATGCAAGTGAATCAAATAAGGTCAATAAGTGGCCAGATAGTGATCAACATATAAAAATCAACTGTGCTTTTATACACTATTTTATTGGGGAAAAATATATCCAATTCAAAATACCAACTTGAAACATAAAATAAATACCTAAGTACAAATGAAACCAAAAATATGCAAGACTTTAAAAACGAAAATGATAAAATTTTACTGAAAGACATTAAAAAGACTTAAATAAACAAAAATGTACCATGTTCCTGAATAGGAAAAAATCAGTTGTAAAAGTGACAATCTTATCCCCAAATTAATCTAAAAGTTCAGTTTAATTTCAATGAAATTTCCATTAAGATGTTTTTATAAGGCTTAGCAGGATGAACTTTATGTGTTGCTCTGTATATATTTTTCTATTTACTTGAATAATTTATAATAAGAATGAATTTTAAAATTACTTAACTTAATAAATTACTAAATTACTTAATAACTTAATAGAATGACACATACACACACACAAAAGGAAATTTTGAGTTCTGGGTTGAACAAAACAGAATTTATAACTATTTAACACTGTAGGATGTTTTCAAAATTCCACCCTCTAACAGAGTCCAAAGCAGCCCTAACAATTTCTTTGCTCTCTGCTGTTTGCTTTCACAGGGAATGTGAATTGATGCTCTGATCAACTGGCAGAGTTATGTAAAATTAAGAGGAGGAGCTAGAGAAGCACCTCCCAGCTTTTTTTAAAGAGACCGTCGTTAGTGGGGGAATTGCTGTCTTTCTGGTTACTCTCCACCAACCACTGTCCTGTGATCCCAGGAGCTGTCAGTGAGTAGACTGGGGCAGCAGCTGGCCCTCAGGCTTAAATTAAGCCCCACTTGTCTGGAAGCTCTGAACTGGCAGAGCTTGGCAGGAAATTAAGCTGGTGCTCTGGGAACCCTAGCCTGGCAAAACTTCAGTCCCTATCCACCACAGCCTGAATACGTGTGGTCGCCCTCAAAAAACTTAGATCGCAATATAACATTGTCATTATTAGACATGCTGTAGTTTAATGCCACCCTTATCATATCAAGAGTAAAAATAAATGATTGGTTTGTTCAATCTAGTATGGCTTTTAAGGCCACCACTTATTCAGCTAAGATTTATGTTTTTCTAATTCCAAACAGTTTTCTTCCCATAGAAACTGCCACAGGGAGGAGTATAGTTAGGAAAGAAAGCCATGAAAACTTCATGTCAGCATAACATGAAGATTCTCAGGAGATAAATCAATTTGCAAACAACATTTGAAAAATGTGTCATGGCTGATAAAAGGGTCAGGATTGTGGAGCTCTCCAAAGGAGGTGGGATTTGAACTGTAATTTCCGGGACGTGGTTGCATGGCCAGGAATTGAAGTGAAATAATCAGAAAGAGGGAGGTTGTTCCTGGTATAAGGAAAACAGAAACAAAGACTTGGGGTTTGAGAGTATATGCCCAATGAGAAGGATGTGCACAGAGACGAGCGTTAGCTGGGGAATAGGGCTGCTGATACTTTAGTCTTTTGTGTGACTTAGGCTGATTTTCTAATATTTCTGCCCCTTTTTCTCCATCTGAAAGTATCACATATAATACTGGCCACCCACCTTAAAAGCATTGTGAGAATTAATGAATTCAATCTGTAATGCATTGTGAAATATCAATACCTTTATTTACACATTTTAAGTATTTTTTATATTTTGGGGAAACAATTTCTCCCAGTTTGTCGGTTGTCTTTTGGCTTTTTAAAAATTGTATTTTGTTGTTTTTGTCATACAAAAACCTTTTAATTATTATTAGTTAAGTTTGTTTTCTGTCTCTTCTTGTAATACCTCTGGATTTTGAGTCATAGTTAGGAAGCCTTTCCTACATTAACGCTAAAGAAGAATTGACCCATATAAACTTCTAGTACTTTAGAGTTTCATTTCTTTTTCTTTATATCCCCAGACCATTTGGAGTTTATTCTCATGTATAATGTGGATATGGATTTAATTTTATCTTTTTTCCAAAGGGCCACTCAGTTGTCCAACATCATTTATTTAAAAGTCCATCTTTACTCCAGTGGTTTCAAATGCCACCCTTATCATATATTAAATTTTCGTATGTTTTTGAGTTTATTTCTTGATTTTCTATTCTATTCTACTGGCCTTGTGCCAGTACCACACTGTTTTAATTATAGAGACTTTATAGTATGTTTTAGTGTCTGCTAGTTCCCCCTCATAAATATTTATTTTCAATGTTTCCTGGCTATTCCTGCATGTTTGTTTTTCCATATAAACTTTGGTATCAACTTAACTCCATAAAATAGCTTGTTGGTATTTTTACTGGGATTGCACTGCATATGTAAATTAACTTAGGGAAAACTCACATCTTTATAATGTTGAGCTATCCTGTCCGAGAAAAGATGTCTTTCCATTTTTTCAGATCTACTTTTTAGTCTTTCAGGAGTTTACTAAAATGTTCCTTGTATGTATAAATTTTACACATTTATAATTAAATTTATTCTTAAGTATTTTAGCTTTTTTGGTGCTAAATGAAGTTTCCTCTACCATTATAGCTTTTAACTTTAGATTGCTTGTATATATGAAAGCTATTGATATTTAATGTTGGTTTTATATCCTGCTACATTACTGAATTGTTTTATTGTTTAAGTTAGTTTCATCATTGATTCCTTGTGGCTTTACTAGTATACTTTTATATCATCTCCAGATAGAGAGCATTTTACTTCATTTTACTCCTTATACCTTTGAGTTCTGTTGTCTGATTGCACTGGCTAATAATTCTAGTACAATGTTGAATAGAAGAGACAGTGGTCACCCTTGCCTTGTTCCTTATCTTAGTGAAAATGCCTGTTATATCTTTTATGAAAGATCATGGACACTGAATATGAAAAATTGTAGAGAATCTGGATTGTGTTATCTTCCTGAACCCGGACATTAATTTTCTTCTGGCAAGCATATACCATATTAAAAAATCACCTTGATCCAGTTGAGGACCGTAGAGTTCTCATTTGCTCTTACTTTTAAGGTGTATCACTTTCAGGGCTCTCAACTAAAAATCATTGGAGACTCCTTGTTATAGGCTCAGAGCTCTAATTTTGTCTTCCTTGTGCTGTGAAACTGTCAAAATCTCTACCTAGTAAGTACTTTGGGTTTAGTTTCACAAATTTCACCTCACATATATACATCTCAGGAGTCAGCAAATACCTTGAGGGGCAACCAGTACAGAGTATTGGGCTCTCCTCAATGTACTTTTCCTCTCCCTAGGATCTGAGCATCTCAAGTCCTCTTTTCTTTGGATACTCTCTGATAGCTTCAAACAGCTGATTTTTTTCTTTGTATCTTTTCCAACTTGACAGTTGTTCCCAGCAGGAGGGGTAGTCTGATACCAGGTATGTCATTAAACTGGAAGCAGAAGTCATCTTCATATCATGTTTCTTAAAGTGAATGTTATTCTCTGGTGACATTTGAAGACCCTGTCAGGCTAAATTTTGAATACAATTGGGTACTCACATTGGAGATTTATGCATTTTTTTCTACTCAAACTTATTACAGCACCAATCATGCAAGAAGTACCATTGCCTCAGGTCATTTATATTGGAAATCTTAATAGCTATGTTCAAGTAGATTTTAGTTTCAGCAGATCTATTTGAAGTTATCGTACATTCCCTGAGTTATAATACTCAGAAATCTTATGTGTTTTAAACTCTCTTCTCTCCTTTACATCTCTTATTTGGTCAGTCTTAAAGACCTATTGATTCTACCTCTTCAATGACTCTTTTCTATCCTTTACTTTCCATTATCAATGATAATGCCCAGATTCAGACCCTATCATTCTTTTCCTGGACTACTGCAGTGGTCACCCATCTGAACTCCCAGCCTCTCATTTCATCCATTTTTCTCCTCTCTAATCTACCTGTTTTCTGATATCAGAGGTGGGCAACCTCATACATAGCTCAGAGTATGAAAATCTCTTCCTCAGAAACCTCTCCACTGCTTCATGAGTGAAGTGTAAATTCATAAGTGTGGCATTCACTATCTGATCTCACACTGTATTATCCTCCACAACTTCTCCCATTCTTATTTCATGCATCTGTGATCTAGACATTCTCTCCTTGAACATGCCACACTGTAGCTCACCTACATACTTGGCTCATGTAGTTTTTTCTGATGAAATCATCCCTTTAAAATCTCAAATTTTTGAAATCTTACTCATCCTTAATAACCCAGCTAAAGTGCTATCACCTCTTTGAAACCTTCCCTGTTCCTCCAAGTCAGAATTGTTTCTTCCTTTGTATTCCCATAGCACTGCCTGTAACAATATTTAGCATTTACCTTATATCATATTGAGTCAACATATATTCAGCACTTACTATATGCCAGAGAGGGAGTTATGCTCTTGAAAAACGTATCTTGTTTATCCCTCTAAATTCAATGAGAAAAGGACTTTTGCTATATCCATGTCATTTGAGGTGCAGAACTAGCTCATAAATTAATAGCTACAATCCCAGTGCCCTCTATAAAGTAGACTCTTGTTAAATCAATTTTGCTGAAACAAGGAAGCTGTTTATTGGATGACCTCTCATTGGCCTGGAAGTCTTATTATTAACAAGAGGTCAATTCCTCCCTTCAGGGAACTAAGTCAAGGAAACATTTATTGACCACTTATCATGTGAGCACTTGTGTATTTCATATAATCTTTTTAAAAAATTAATTAATTAATTAATGGCTGCATTGGGTCTTCGTTGCTGCACAGGCTTTCTCTAGTTGCAGCAAGCGGGGGCAACTCTTTGTTGTGGTGCGCGGTCTTCTCACTGCAGTGGCTTCTCCTGTTGCAGAGCACGGGCTCTAGGCGGGCGGGCTTCAGTAGTTGTGGTGTGTGGGCTCAGTAGTTGTGGCGCGCAGGCTCAGGAATTGTGGCGCATGGGCTTAGCTGCTCCACAGCATGTGGGATCTTCCTGGACCAGGTCTCGAACCCATGTCCCCTGCATTGACAGGCGGATTCTTAACCACTGCGCCACAAGGGAAGTCCCTCATATAATATTTAACACTGGTTCTATTATGTTTCCCATTTTACAGTTGAGGAAACTGAGGTTTTAAGGAAGTTAAGTAACCTGCTTATGGCCACACAACTAGTAAATGGTAGAGCCCAAACTAGAACTCATGGCTTTCTGCCTCCAGAGCTAGAGCATTTGACCATCATTCTACAGTGCCTTGAAGAACTGATGATAATTGGAATTGGTTCCAAAATTGATACCTCAGAGTACCTATTACAGACTACTACTTATCTCTTTAAATTCCTCCTCCTTTTTTCCTGGGAATATGGCTTCCCAGCTGGAAACTAGATTTCGCAGACTCCTTTGTAGTTAGGAATAGCTCTGTGGCTGTTTTTCACCAATGAAATCTAAGCTTCAATGATGTGAGCATTTTCCACCTCATTTATCTGAAAGGAAATTGTTTGCCTTCTATTTCCTTTCTTTCCCTTTCCCAAGGGATTAAAATCAGACAAAACACTAACCCAGTTTCAATCATTTAGACAAAGATAACATTTTAAGGATGGCGGGCGCAACAGCAAGATTAAATGAAAATGAGCCCCTCAATGAATCTGAGCAGAACCGCCCTGCTGCCTATTTATGTGAGAAAGAATTAAAATCCAGTCTTATTTAAGCCATTGTATTTGAGGGGTGTCTCTTTGCTACAGAAGCCTAACCCTAACTAATAACCCTAACTAATACACCATCAATTTCAAATTGATGCTATGCATGCTTTTCTGAAGACAATTTGAAGTTTCTCATCATGAGATTCTCAGTGTAGGGGATGGCTATGGATCAAGCAGGTACTTATGAATGCATAAGTAACAAACCAAGAATCAATGAATAAATTACAATACTAACGACACCATTAAAACATTTTTCATCATGCTTTCTGACCCCCAATTAGAATCTCTTCCCATTGTAAACTTCATTTCTGCAACCGATATACCATAATCTATACTAGCTTTCCATTTAGCCATGAAAAATATTTTCCTTCAGGTAAAATGGAGCAAGCTCTGCGAACTTAATGAAATAACCAGCTGGGTGACACTGAGTATATTCTTCTCAGTCCTCTGAATGCACAAAGGGGAGAAGAAAACCACCCCAGCAGGAATAAAAGTGGGACGACACCTGGCCAGAAGATAATGAGAACCACATCAGCCTGGAGAAGGGAGAGTAGACTCCAGAGGACTGTTTAAATACTGACGTTTCAGAATATGAAAACTGTCCAAGGGAAGAATCATGTTTATCCTATAGGTGCCATGAGCCAAGGTGGGGACTGTTTTGAAAAGCTAAAGAGATTTAAGTCAGGGAAAAAAAACAGGTTGAGAATGAAAGGATGAGAACAAGAAAAAAGATAGGAAGGAAGGAAGGGAGGGAAAGGAAGAAAAGGGAATATATGGATAAAAGTAAAAAATAAGCTTCATAAACTGTATAGATAGGTTAGTTCATGTTCCTCCCTTAGAGGCTGTAAAACTTTCCTGTGGGGCCTCCCTCTGCAGATGTGTGACACGCCCAAAGGAAGTCCAGTGTGGGAGTTCAATGACGCAAGAATCACACCTCATCTCAAAGCCCTTCCAGCTTCTGGCAAGGCTTTTTGTGAACTTTACACTTAGGCAGGCACCTCCCTTGTACAAGTAAGAAAAAGAGCCAGAGGCAACAGAGAAGCATCTTTGCTCCAAGGTCTAACTTCTTTGGGGATTTATTATTTTCCAGTGGTACACCAGCCATGTCACCATTTATACTCATGGTGGTTAAACCTTGAGAGAGCTAAGGACTCCCACAGGAAGTTTGCTTCTTAGTCCATCAAGGAAACAGGAGGTGGACCAGGATATGCACAGACCTTTCTAATGGAAGAACAGACCTGGGGTCCACAGTGGGGTGGAACATGAGAGGAAAACTGAAAGAGACAGAAAGGGCTCAATGAGCATGTTTAAGAAAGATAATGCTGCTACCTGCGGGTGGGCGAAGGGAAGACAAGGGTATCAGGGCTTGGAAGGGAGTAAGAGAGATGACGGGAAATGAAAAGGAACCCAGAAGGCTGGCTTTCTTCTTTCTAAGCTATTGATTCCTGCTCTTCAACCATGAGTATGTTCTCTAGTAGGTGATACTTAAACGTATATTGCTAATTCTTTGCAACTTTAATATTTCTTTGTGAGCCAATTTTCAAAGTTCTTTAAAATATACATTTATATAGATACACATTTCCCACCCCCAGGGCTACTTTTTATGTGCTCTACCATGTATTGGACTGAATAGTGAGTACTGTGTATACTATATATTGCCTCTCTTTCTGCACCTTCATGGAGAATATTAAACCCCATTTATGGGCTTCCCTGGTGGTGCAGTGGTTGAGAATCTGCCTGCTAATGCAGGGGACACGGGTTCGAGCCCTGGTCTGGGAAGATCCCACATGCCGCGGAGCAACTGGGTCCGTGAGCCACAACTACTGAGCCTGCACATCTGGAGCCTGTGCTCCGCAACAAGAGAGGCCGCGATAGCGAGAGGCCTGCTCACCGCGATGAAGAGTGGCCCCCGCTTGCCACAACTAGAGAAAGCCCTCGCACAGAAACGAAGACCCAACACAACCAAAATAAATAAATTAATTAATAAACTCCTACCCCCAACATCTTCTTGAAAAAAAAGCATCTCCTCTGTGAAGCCCTTCCTGAGTCCCGACACTTACTACACCTTGTCTCGTCCTGTTTTAAAAAAAAACCAAAAACCAAAAAAAAAACCCATTTATAAACATGACTTACAGTGCATCCTGGCCATCACATTTAAAAGATTCTTCCATTTGTATGACTATATCTCCAATGAGGAAGTCCAAATAAACAGCCTAAAAAGTCAATGTCACCACTAAAAGGAATTTATTCAACATTCACTGGATGGAAAATGCTCAAAAGATTTGGGCTGTTTATACAGAATGAGTTATAAACTGTGTGGTCCATAGAGAGCAGAGAGTTTATAGCAGAGTCCCTAAGGCTCCCCCACCCCCACCCCCCGCCCCGAGGAAACTTCAAGTTCATCCAGTTATCTTAGCTCTATAAACATGAAGCCCTGTATAAATAACCTTGAAGAAATGCAGACATGTCACAGCATTAGAGATACTTGAGAATAAGCACAAAAGTAACATTTTAATGTGGCCTTATTTTCTAAGGGTCATAAAGGGCTGATCATTTTTGCAACATATCTCAGCTGATGCCTTGAAGCAAAAAGAGAAAAGTCAAATTTCACCACCTTCGTCTGGATCACCGGGGAGTCTGAATTTTGTATATCAGCTAGAATCACTAACATGCATTTCTAATGAAAGCAATCTTAGTCTAGCCTTAAGGAACAGAAGAGAATAACAGATATTATTTTTAAGCAAACAATGGACTAAACTCTTTAACATCTTTTCTCTTATCCTCTTCGTTAGAATGTTTGAGCCTCATTCTTTGCCTCAAAGTCAAACTGTAACCTAGTTACCAGGAGGTCCTACCAGGTATCAAGATTTATTGTAAAGCCAGAGTAATTGAGGTGGTATGGTTTGGGTACAGGAGAAGGCATATTGATCAATGCAACGTCCCCTATACATGAGGCAGCCTTGCTACCTGGAAGAGGTGTCCTTGCAGATGATTAATGAGGTGGATGGGTGGGAGAGTCACTGTGATTAAATATGTTGAGATTATGGGTTATCCACATGGAAAAAAAATCATTCAGATCCCTACCTCACACCATAGCTTCACCCCACCCCCCAAAATCCCAAATAGATTAAAAACTTAAATGTTCGAAACAAAACTTTAAGACTTTTAGGAGACAAATGAAGAGTGTGTCTTTATAAACTTGGGGCACGGATATATCTCTAAGAAAACACAATGAAAAGTTTGAGGTACTTTGACTACCTCAAGCTGAAAATTTCTGTTTGTCAAAAGACACCATAAAACGAATGAAAAGACAAGCGACACAATGGGAAAAGATGTTTGCACTATACGTAATTGGCAAGAGATTAGTATCTAGTATTTATAATGAACTACAATAAACCAATAAGAAAAAACCTAGTAGAAATAAGAAAATAAGCAAAAGAAAGAAATGAGTATTTCACTGAAGAAGACACATACATGGTGAATTAAATCATGAAAAGATGCTCAACCTCATCGGTAATCAAAAAATACAAATTTAAACTACAACGGGATTTGTCTTCTACCTGCTTGATTGGCAAAAATGTAGAAGTCTGACAATACACAGTGTTGCTGAGAATGTGATTCTACAAGAACTCTCACACCCTGCTAGTGACTTACAAACTGAAAGAATCATTTTGGAATAAAATTGCAAACAACAGTGTAAAAGCTTTTAAACCAGAAATTCCACTCTGAATTACATATCCCAGAGAAACTCTTGGGTACCTGTATCTGGAAACACATCCAAATTATGGAATTGTTCATAATAGCAAAAATGAAACAGCTTAAAATGTTTACGAACAGGAGAACCAATAAGCTGGTGTATTTCTAATAAAGTATATTGTGGAGCAGTGAAAATGAATAAAACATAGCGACTCCAAACCATGAAGAATTTCAGGGACATAATAATGACAAGGTGCAGGAGATTACATGTAATGTGATGCCATATTTATAAAACTCAAATACCAGGAAAACTAAGCATTGTCTCCTGCATGTTCAAGAATGTACATACAGGATATGACAATTTGTTTTAAAGCAAGAGAATTAGCAACACAGCATTCTAAGGGTGGTTTCCCTCAAGAAAGAGGTGGAGCATACAGGTGGATGCTGTAATATACTGGTTTCTAAGGTGAGCAGTGAGGTGACAGGTATCATTTTATATTTCTAAGTTAATATATATTACATATCTTCTCTTTCATGTATCAGATATTTCATCATCACTGTCATCAAAGAATCTTACAGCTTTCAGAGGTACAGTCTCCAGCTTCGCTCCTTTTTGAGAACGAGGCCACAAGACTCTCACAAAAACCTCACCCTCCTTCCACACTTTTTCTCAGCTGCTCCACCTTCAGATCTCCTTCCTTTTGGCAAGTTTTCTGCTGTTCACCCCTCTCTCTGACCACCCCCTTGGACTCCTGGCCCAGGCAATCCTCGCAGGCTCAGGGACACTCCAAAACACCCAAGCCGGCCCTACTCAGTTCCCCTAAAACCTCAGCCTCAGTTTGAGCCTCTAGTCTCACCGGCTGGGGAGAGGCAGTTGGACAGCAGGCCCCAAGCATGGCAGGACCCAGAGAAGCATCAGCAGACAGGCCATGTGAACAGTTCTAATACCCTGGGCAAAGGAACACAAAGGGACTTGTAGACCATTTGTTAATATATTTAGTAAACCCTTAGAGCTGTTTCAAGAGTGTATACTTTATTTAGCCCAGGCTTGGGCAGATTCTAAATAAGCAGGGATAAGAGTAAAAAAAAAATTGTTGTTACATACTGCATTGACTGAACTTGAATTCATGGTGCCAGGGTTCTGTGAATTATTTAAAGAGACAGATTAAATTTTTTTATTGTATGGTCCCAAGCTGAATTTTATACATGGGTCATGGGAGATTGAATAATTGGTTCCATTTCTTCATTCTTCCTCATTCTTCCTGGTATCTACCCCTTTTGCCATTTGACTTTGCAGTTCTCCCTAGAGATGGAGGGGAAATCCCTGCCCCTTGACTAGGGTGCAGGCATGTGACTTTGTGATGCAAAAGGAGGCTTTCTGCCTCCACCGTGAGGGGACTCTGCCAGTGGCCGCCTGCTCATCTGAGACAGATGAGAGCTCCATATGGCAGACCTGATCTGAACCCACAGGCTGGAGCCAAACCCTAATGAGATCAGCAAAACTGCCCAGCCAACCTGCAGATGCATGCAATAGAATAAATGCTTACTATTGTATGTTACTGAGTTTCAAGTGGTTGATATGACATTCCTTTGTCACCAGGTGACTGATACACTGGTCTAAGGATTACCACAGCTTTCCAAGGGATAGCAAGTACCACAGGAACCACTTGGCAGTAATCACACTTCTCACCACCACCACCATCATCATCCCTTTATCATCATTATTAGGAAAGAGTAATTGCTGTGAGCACTGAAGCAGTTTCTGAGTTTGATTCCTAGTTCTGCTTCTTAATAGCTCTGTAATCCTGGGCAAGTTACTGCGTTAAACCCCAGTTTTCTTATCTACTTACTTTGTCTACCTCTTGGGGATTCCAGTGCCTCTTAACACAATGAAAGCTCTGAGAAGTTCTTTAATTAAAGAAAGCCTTAACTTTGTTTCATCTGGTTTTATCCAAAGTTGTTTAACCATGAAATCCTTTTATTTGCAGAAAACCATTAAATATCTCCCGGGACCCACATCAGTTGGGACATGAGAACTGGTTTTCAAGTGTTGCTTAGTGGCCAGTAACGTGGTCAGATGCCCTCCATGCAGAGGAGCCTTTGCCTGGTTCTAAAATATTTCCTTTCTAGCAACAATAGAACTTTACTGTCTTTTTCTCATTTTCTGCTTAATATAATAATGATCGGAAAGCCTTGCTTTAACTATCCAATTTAAGCACTAAGTCTTTTGGATAACTTTTCAAATATGAGACAGAACTCAATCCATTTAAAAGTGGAAGACTAAAGTCAAAATTATACTGCCTACAGAATCACCAATTTTCCTTCATTTCTTTTTCATGTCAATGCACACTGTTCCAAAAGCCAAAACCTCACCTCTGAACCCTTGCCAGAGGACCAGGTTCATGTCTTCATCATTCTGCTGAACATTCTTACCAGCTCTTGAAACTCAGAATGTCCAGAATGAAACCAACAATTAAGTGAAACTGTTCTTCCGATTTCTTCAGTGTAGTTAATGACAATGCCATCTTGCTGGGACCTGGGCTAGAACCCTCAAGGTTATTGGTCCTTTCTCTTGCTCTCTCTGTTTCCCTAAGCCCAAGCATTTACGGGTCTTATAGATTTGGCCTCTGTCCTGTCTTTTACATCAGTCACCTCCTTTTTCTTTCTATGCTCAGGGTCAGGGGTAGCAAACTTTTAATGTAAAGGGCCAGATAGTAGATATTTTAGGTTCTGCAGGGTCATATAGCAACTCTTCATCTCTGCCATTGTAGCCTGAAAACAGCCACAGACAATACCTAAATGCATGGGCTTGGCTGTGTTCCAGACAGGCTGACTGAATATGGTGGGTTATTTGCTAGCTCCTGCTCTAGGCTAGCTTTCTTTATCTTCACAGCTAAAACCTGCATTTGTTTAGGGATTTATAGATTGGTTTGTGCGTCTGTGTGTGTGTGTATGTGTGTGTGTGTGTGTAATGTTTTGCAAGCTCACAGCCATTCCACACTGTAAGTATTGTCTTAGTTGGCAGAAGAAGAAATTGAGTTTGGAGGGATAAAGGGACTTCCAAAAGTCCCACAGATAGTAAGAGGCAGAGCCAGGATTCAGACCTAAGTCTTCTGCCAAATTATCTAATATTCTGCCGATGGGAGTTATCTGGGCCACCAGCTCCTCTGTGAACTCCCAATCTTCTGTCTCCATCTTCAACATTTGTCCTCATAAATGACCACACCATTTTCTAAGTTATAGCCTGCTTCACGTCACATCTCTGCTCAGAGGCTTCAAAGGCGCTCTATTTCTCAGCTAGGTACAAACTCCTTATCTAGTTTTCAAGACCTTCTATAGCAGAGTCACAATTGCCTTTCCAACAATAACTACATGGTTGTCCTGTTGGAATCATACTTGTCACCCAAGACCTACTTCATGTGCTGTTTCCTGTGAAGAATTTTCAAATCTATCCAACTGTCATGTGTTGGTTTCTTTGGGAAGTAATCTCTGAGTTAGAGCTTAGCATATATGATGTTTATTAAGGAGTGTCCTTGGGGTCAACCCCTGTGGAAGGGAGGGGATGAGAGCAGGAGCTCTAGTGATGGATCAACAACAGATGCAGCCAACACATGGGGAGCTCTGGAGCTAGAACGATCCTTAAGAGGTATACTGAGTCGAGCCAAGACGTCCAAGCTTTTGCTTCCACATCAAACAATCAATAGATGTGGCTTCTTGGGAGAAGGTATGACTTTAGACAAGGTAGCGCTCTGTAGATGGGACAGTCCCTGAAGGGGCTGACAGCTGAATGGTTGTATGTCATCAGCACTCCCAGCAGCTGAGACAATGAGTCTGTCATTGAAAGGTAATCATGGAAATGTCCACCACATCAACCTTATGTTGAGTTTCTTTGTAACTCTTTTTTTTTTTTTAGAAATTTATTTATTTTATTTATTTAGTTTTGGCTGCATTGGGTCTTCGCTGCTGCACACGGGCTTTCTCTAGTTGCGGCGAGCGGGGGCTGGTCTTCCTTACGGTGCACGGGCTTCTCATTGCGGTGGCTTCTCTTCTTGTGGAGCACAGGCTCTAGGCACGTGAGCTTCAGTAGTTGTGAATCGCGGGCTCTAGAGCGCAGGCTCAGTAGTTGTGGCGCACGGACTTAGTTGCTCCGTGGCATGTGGGATCCTCCTGGACCAGGGATCGAGCCCATGTCCCCTGCATTGGCCGGTGGATTCTTAACCACTGCACCACCAGGGAAGTCTCTCTTTGTAACTCTTTGATTTGACATTTCTTACACAATTTACTGTAATCTGCTTTGTTTTACGGTTGTGTGTATACTTGCATTTCCAAACCTGTATTATCCCCTTCTTTGCAAGTTAAAGGACACAGTATGGAAAGAGCATGGATTTCTAATACACCTGGCTTGAATCTCAGCTCTGCCTCTTATTAGCTGTGACCTTAGGCCAGTCCTTTAACCTGTCTGGGTTCCTGCTTCCCGATGTGGAAAATCATAGCGCCGAAGTATCACAGAGTCTTCATGAGAGTAGCATGAAATGACAAATACAAAGGGTTTGGCTCATATGAGTGCGTGATAAGTATTAGCTTCTTCCATTTTGAAGGATGAAACTCATTTTGGTGTCCACCAAAGCAACTGTCATAGTGCCATAAACATATAAGGCACTTGATAACGTCTTTGTTGAACCTTTGAAAGCTTCTTAAATTCATTCCTACTGCTGATATGAATTTCTTATATGTGTATGGCCTATCCATGTTGGATCTAACTTACTTAGAGACTTTGGAAAAAGAACTGAGTGAAAGACAGCGAGAGGAGGGGGGTTGGGAGAAGGAAGATAAAAGATCTTATAATGTTTCTTTGTATGGGTTTGAGTGCCCGTATATGCATGAGGCCATTGGGACCACTGGGTAAACACTTCCTGAGTGTCTCTTGTTGAAAATCCATCATTTAAAAACCATCTGTCTTAAGAACCATAGGACTGCAACAGAATCACAAAAAATTAACCAAGGCCTTTGTTCTCATAGTTGGCAGTGCTTAATGACAGTTCTGGCCCTCTCCTTGCGGCTACAATCTCTTTTGCAGCAAACAGCAGTAAATGTCAACTCTGAAAGCCACCCAGTTTGACAGCAAATGATTTAAGCACCAAGGGTGACAAGGAGACCATATTTTATTGAGCCATTGAGCTGGCTTTGAGGACTTACTTGTTGGCATTTTATATCAGATGGCAAAGATGCCTACATTAGCAGGTACAAAGTGTTGGCCTGGGAGTTCATATTTAAAAAAAAAAAAACTCAGTTTGCAACAAAAGAGAGAAACTGGAGCTGACTTTCCACATTGGTTTAAAAATGAATTTTGGAAAATTCTCGTGATCTATGTTCATCTAAGTATAAATTCCAGAGAGTTATACTGTCCTCATCCTAACTAGTAGGTAATTGTGTACCTTGGACGCCACCACTTATAACTTTCCAAGAAGCCCCTGAGATTGGCAACAATTCCTTGATTTATCTGAAAATTCTTCATTTCAGTGGAATATTGTCAATGGCATTTTGCAAAAAAATGAAGCTTACTAACACATAATGCCTCATCTCTTATCACTATTGTCGCCTTGAATGCAAAGCACACACGCACTTGTGCAGGCTAGACCCTTTCCAAAGCTGCCCATCCGGGTAGGTGAGTGGGGGCTGAAACCAGGTGTAGAAATCAAGCTCTGGCCGCATCCATCACAAGGGGACACCTTTCTTTAAAAGCTCAAATGCTTTCATTGAAGGCAACTAATTTTCATAATTTGAATTCTCTTTATTACGCATAAAAGCTCAAAAAAGCTCAAAGAAAAATAGATACCATATAGGGAAGGGAGAGGAAGGAAGGTGGGTATGATTATTAAAGAGTAACACAAGGGATCCTGGTAGTATAGAAACTACTCATAACTTGACTGTGGTGGTAGATACACAAATATATGCACATGTGTAAAATTGCATGGAACTTACATGCACACACAAATGAGTACAAGTGAAACAGGGAAAATCTGAATCATATCAATGTCAATAGTTTTGTTGAGATATTGTTCTGTAGTTTTTGCAAGATGTTATTTTTAGGGGCAGCTGGGTATAGGGCGTATGGGAGCTCTATTATTTCTTAGAACTGCATGTGAATCTACAGTTATCTCAACATAAAAAAGTTCAATTAAAAAAATAGATACTCCAGACTTCACAACAGGCTCTGCCTTTAGTAGGGTGGTCCTCTTCCTCTTTATGGCAAAGCTTCAACTTTCTCAGCTAGTGGGAAAAGGTGAATGACTTACCCTGTTTTATTAATAATAACATGACTTGGCCAGGACTGGAGGGAAATGATTCTTGATCACTGTCTGTGTGCATTACAATGACCTTATCACAAACATTTTTTTCCACTGACATTTAAGAGAGAATATAAATATGGGTGTGAATGTTTTAAGCAAGCCCCAAGAGACAGGAGCTTGAGATTACAAATCTTCAGAAGTGTTTTAATAGTCTGTCAAACTCAGTTGACAATGTTTTATCAATTATGGAAGCTATTTCCATAATGATAAAATTAATGGTCAAGAAGGAGATGGAGAATTTCTTTGACATCTAAGCATAAAATTCATCCCAGGGGTTTTACAGATAAATCAAACCCAGTGCTCCCTTTGTTAATGAAGAGAACCCGTATCAAGAGGATACTTCAGTTCCAGAAACATCATTAGTAGGGAAGGAAATAATAGACAAAGTACAGGGAAATGTTCCAGGATGTCAGATAAAAGGCAGCCTAGATTAAGAAAATATTAAATAGTAACTAAAATGAAATCAAACATCACACAAAACACACATCACTGTGGGGATGCTTGGACTACGGTTTCCATGCTCTTTATATCTTTAGTTTGCACAAGAGACTTCCGGTGATGGAGAGAGACTCCCCATTGAAAGAAGAGTGTATATTGTCTCCCTACCCATGCTTCCACAACTCCACACTCAGCCCATTTCTTTTTTTTTTTTTTCTGGAGACATAATATCATAAGCACATAAACCATAAGCACATCTGAGAGCATATTAAGAAACCAGTTTTTAAATGTCGTAAGTGTACCACGCACGATATGTCCCTCTCTTCACACCTTAATTCTGCCTCCTTTTATTCCACACCTATTACGTCTTTCAGATTTATTTGGTAACGTTCCACCAATGCTGGAGGAAACTTAAAGATGAGCCCCTTTATCCCTTAAATAGCTTTAAAGTCAAATAAATAAATATACATTAAATAAGTCTGACACAAAATAACATTTTTTATTTTCCCAAGCTACTTCAGAGAGGGATAATATCCCTCACATAGAAGGCGCTAAGTGCCCTTGCGCTTCTATAGTAAAATTGATAGTTTCCTCTATTATAGTTAATGCTAGCAATGAACTTGGCCAGGGGGTTTGTCCAGATCAAACAAACCCAGGGCCTTTCATTACAAAATCTCATCAGGCACAGCTGATCCTATAAAAGGCCAATTTCTTCCCCATCTGCCATCTCAGAATCATAGAAAACTTACGTTTTAATCTTTGAAGAAAATGTTCCCTTATTATTTGAGAATAGTAGGGTTCAATGGATTGGTTTGGGACTATCTAGGGATCATCGGAAAGATAGTTCAACAAGGGTACTTTGTGATCAACTATTTTTCGGAGGCTTTGGCCAGGAATCATTTGTTTGTACCATGCAAGTTTTCCTTTATTTAGCCAATGGGGCTTCCTGGCTTTAAAGGCTTTTAAGGACAGGGATCATTTATCTTTGTATTTTTTATAAGAATGAACCCCAGTGTCTAGAGTGGACCCAACTGAATTTCCGCCCAGTGTGATCGTGTTTCTCTCCCACACGGTGTTCACTGGCCCCACGTATTTACTCACACCTGTCAGGGGATTGATTCCTGTGGTTCTTCAGACCTCAGGATAATGGCCAAAGTCCTCTGGGTCACTTTCCCAGCCCTGCATGATCTGCTCCTACCAACTTTTGTAGCCGCACTGGCCTCTCGCCTTTCTTCCCCAAGCTCCTCAGCCCCATGGTAGAGCCTCACCGTGTCCCCACTGGAATCTTCCCTGAGCTCCTTGACCAGCTCATCCCCCACAAACGGCACTTAGCACACGCACCAATCCTGGACACCCCCATCTAGCGGTGATTTTCCATTTATTTGTGAGCTTTTAAAAATTAATTCCTGGCTTCTCCAGTAGACCATAACTTTCCTGGTGGCAGAGTTTGTTTCTTCCTCCTTTGCCATGAAATCCCCAGCACCTAGCACTGTGCCTAGCACATGGTGAGCATCCAGTAATGCTGGTTGAATGGATTCATGAATGCAGGATGCAGAAATATTTTACGGGTGGCCGGGTTTAGAAGTGGGTGGGTAGGAGAGAGAAGAAATAGAAGGGAGCACGGGAAAAGCAGAGAGAAAGAGAGACAGGGACTACAAGGTATAACCTAAGTATTTTACAAAAGCAAAGAAGGATCATATAATTACATCCCCAATACAAGAGAATGAATTATACGATGTAAACCAAACCCATGTAAAGATGCAAGAATAATTTCTCAGTTCGTTCGTTCAAAAAAATATGTCTTAAGCAACTACCAAGAACAGTGCTCAGTGTTAGGGGCACAGCAATGGACCAAACACTCTAAGTTCCTGCTCTCGGGAAGCTTGAATTCTATTTTTGAAAATATTTAATGTAGAAGCTGATGCTAGAATATGTAGAAAAATAAAGGAGGATGAGAGGGAGACAGTACAGAAGGTGCTCTTTTAGATAGGGTGGTGAGGAAAGGCCTCTTTGATGGGGCAGTGATCTGAACGAGGCCAGGGAGGAGGCTGGTGAATCCTGGAGCAGCAGGCTTCCAGGCTGAAGGAAGAGCAAGTTCAAAGGCCCAGAGGCAGCAGCGTGCTTGGTAGAGGAACAGTTAGAGAGGAATGCAAATACCTTCCCCAGATGTGGGGTTTTCCTCTTACTGCTCACCCATTGGTGCTCTCCTGCCTTCTCTGGGTAAGTTCTCCTGGGCCTGGTCGGGGGAGGCTCTGCTCCTTTAAGCCATGAGGGATCTCAGTTTCCTATATAAAGGGATCTAGCAACCAGGAGCTTTGGGGAGCCTCTTCTGCCTTAACTCTGCTTTTGTCATAACTCTGACTTATTGGCCACCCACCTTTCTCTCTGGGCTGTTCTCATGTTGCCCTTTATGCCTGACTGCCTGCAGTGCCCTTGCCATCTCTTGACTGTGACACTCAGCTGACGGCTACCAGGTTGACCTGACCTGGAATCTGGTTCTCCACGGCACAGACCCCCTCTCAGGGGTGCTCCCTCAGACTTTATTAGGTTCCTGGAGCAGAGCCAGCATGGGTTAGCCACCAGCAATCCTTGCCAAGGTGTTACCCGATAGACTCTTAGTGTTAGTCCTCCAGAAAACATCACTGTCAGAAATATCTGAGTAATTTCCAAACCCAAAGGCATGCTTCTTAAAAGGGTGCAGAAGATATTGCAGTGCGAGGGAGGGGGTTGTCTCTGCTTAGCATGCTTAAGTCACATCCCTGATACAGCCTCTACATGATTGGAACATTGAACTTGTCTAGCAATGTCATTGACAGTCCTCTCTCTCCCAGGAGACGGAATTCAAGGCCACCAATGGCTCCCTATGTCTGTTCTGGATGATCCGTCTATAGAAGAGGGTGTGGAAACAAACAGTGCCACCCCTCCCTTAGAAATATACCTTAATGCTCAGTGACCATCTGGAATCTCACTGGCTGCTTTCTGCCTTTCCTCTGGAATTCAACAGTTGTTTGCATTTCTCTTAAGAAGATGCTGTTAATCTCAAGACATAAAAAACCATGCAGTTCCATGGTAGTTGGGCTTTTAACGAATACAGCTAATCATTTCTAAGGGCTGGTGGAAAGGATTGTAACAAGGGTGTAAATGGAGAAAGTATGAAGCCACTGTTCTTTATTATTGCCCTAACGTGCTGTGAAAATAAACTCAAATATTGTAACAAAGAGATATAATGTTGCCTTTTTCTAGGCTTGGGTAGGACAGAAAGAATTCTTTTAAACTCTTAAAGGTTATTACAGGACCCAGTTTATAAGCACCAGCTATTACATTACAAGTGAGAACTTGGATTCTAGCTGCACGTAAGGTACAAGGGTGCATTTGAAAAGATAGCAGAATCCTCTTGTCATCTTTCTCCTAGCCGTAGTATATATTCCATGGTTAGTGATCATTAATTATCAAGTTATTGATAGAGAGTGCTTCTCTTAATACTTATTTGTTCAACCTAATAGTTGGTTATTTAAACAACAGTTTCTATTATAGGACTTACTAACTCATCAAACCAATATTTATTAAGCCTTGGCAAATGATACGTTATACTGATATCTATTCCTTTGTTCATATATCTAATTTGTCTTATTGAAAATATAGTGTTTAGAGATTAAGGGCCCTTAATAGGATCTTTCTTTGCTGTTTAACTCAAGACAATGATGAGTATCAATGACTACATATAGTTTCTCTGATGAACACAGAGAGAGAGAGAGAGAGAGAGGGTTGGTGGCGGGGGGGAGTATAACAGTAACTTAAGTAATAAAAGTTCCACATTTATGCATTCAGGTTATGATTAATTTATAAAACGAATGAATATGCGTAAAAAACACAAAATATAAATGGGTTGAACTCTGTGGTGGGCATTCTCTCATTCTGGCTGCCCTTTCCTATTGGCACTCCAGTTTCCTTTGGGGGAATTATGAAATCTCAGGGCAAGTCTCCCAGGAGATCTGTGGTGTAAGAATCCCTTTGGCTTAAATTTGCCAGAAGTTTTAGCCAAGAATCCCAACCGATGTATACTTAATGAAGAACAAGGGAAGGAAGGAAATAAATAGTGCTCAGAATTTCAGACCACATCTTATTGTCAATGATTAAGATACCGTATCTTAATGTCAATGAACATGGTGGAAATAAATGGGTTAATATTCATGCTTCATCTTAAATGTCTTTGGATGGAAAGTGCTTCATTAGGACAGCAGATTACTATTACTGACTGCTCACTGGGGTATGAAGAGGAGAAAAAAATCAATAGTCACTACCTTCCTTGGTCAATAGTGTTTTCTAAATCCTTATGTAGTCTAAGCTGAGTTATTTCACTTTTTAAAACTGTGAGTCATGAACAAAAAAATTAGCATAAAGTAAGATGCTTCTAACATTAAGAAAAGTACTTCCTATTTATTCTCCTCTATTGTCTACTCATCAAAACCCTGTGTGTGCCGCCTCTCTGTGTCAAGGGGGATGTGTTTCAAGATCCTTCCTGCACCATCAACAGGGCTGAATGACCCGGCACTGGGGCAGATCAGGGGTGGGATGGGGAATTGCTGCTCCCCTCCCACCCCTGCGGACTTAAATTTTGCCACAGAAGCATCTTCTCCATGGGTTACTGAGATAATGAACTATTTCCTCATAGTATTCTTTGTTCACAATCCATGGCATGTTAGATGGAAAGGGTACTTCAGACATCATTTGGTTTAACCCTGTCACATTTTGGAGGAGAAAACAGAAGCTAGTGTAAAATAACAGAGTTAATTTGGGTGTGAGAGGGCAGACTGGAGTTTTGTTCCTAGACATGACTTTAGTCCTTTCATTGAAGCCATTGACTTCCTCCCACAGAAATCATTGTGAGGCACAGTGCTGTGGTCAAGTGCCCTACTTAATGAAACTGCACATTCGTTGACGACTGTAGGCAACACTGTCCAATAGTACTTCCTGCCGTGATGGAAATTGTCCATGACGATGTGACTAATGGACACTCAAAATGTGGTTGGTGTGGCGGAGAAACTGAGTTTTCTTTAACTTTTTATTGTGTGAGCACAGAGAGTTCCCTATATCTTTCTCCCAGCTTCTCCTGACATCAGCAACTTACATAACCCATTACACTTGTCAACATGAAGAAATCAACCTTGATACAATACTACTAACTCACCTACAGGCTTTATTCAGATATCACCAGTTTCTTCTACTAGTGTCTGTTTTTCTGTCCTAGGATCCAATCCAGGATCCCACATTGCAGTTACTCATCATGTCTTCTTAGTCGTGAAGGACTGATTATTTAAGTTGATTTGATTTAAATTTAAATAGCCACATGTGGCTAGGGACTACTGTAAGAGACAGGGCAGCTGAGAACGTACAAAATACGTTCACGTCCGTTACTTTCTTTAATTCTGGCGACAGCCCAAACCTATGACTTATCTCATCACATCACTGGTAAGTGGCAAAGTGGCTGAAAGCTTCCAGGGTTTTCTGACCCTCGGCTGCATGCACTTCCCACTATACCACAGCTGCTTCCCCACAGTGACACGTGTGACTTAAAACTCACAGGAGACTCTGATGTAACATTTATTACTAAGATATGTGGAAAAATCTATATGTCTTAGAACATCTTTTAAAAAGCAAACCGCCCTTTGGAGTGGAAAAGGTCTCAGTATTCTGGAAGAACGACTCCTCCTCTCTCTGACCTCGAGATAGATGTTGGATCCTAGACCCCAGTCTTGGGACCTCTTGTGTATTTACACACTCTCTCTAAGTGATCTCATTCAGTTCCTTGGCTTTAAATAACATTTATAAATTGATTGGCCCCAAATTTATATCTCCAGGCCAAACCTTGCCCTGAAACTCCACCTGCTTCCCTCCCATAGTCATGGGAATGTCTCACGGCATCTCAAAGTGAGAATTTTGCATGCTCTCGGATGCCCAGTCCAGGCTTTGCCAAGTCTTCACAGCTCTGTACGTGGCACCACTGCTATTCATTACTCAAGCTGAAAACCTACAAGTCATCCTTGATTCCTTTCTCTCTTGTTCTCATTTGCAACATCCAAACCATCTGCAAGGGCTGTTTTTCTCCAACATGTATCCACGATCATCCACCTCCTTTGAAGCCTCATCTTCTCTTACCTGGGTTGCTGCCACTGCTGCTAATCAGTCTCCAATCAGACCTTGTAACTTCCCTCTTTTGAATCATCTGACAGCTTCCCACTGTCCTTAAAATAAAACCCAACCACCTCAAGATGTCTTTAAAGGTCCTAGACGATCCCCTGTCTACTTCTCTGATTTCATTCTCTGTACTCTTGATTCACACCTTTCTAGCCAAATCAGACTTCTGTCAAACCGAAAACTCAAACCCACCAAAGAAGAACTCATCCACTTCAGGGCTTTGACAGCTGCTGTTCCCTCTGTCTGGAAGTTGCACCTCCAGATCTTTGCATGGCTGGTTCCTGGTATTAGGGTCTCAGCTTAGCTGTCACCTTCTCACCGAGACCTTCCCTGACCGCCCACTCACTTTCTACAACATTGCCCCAATTATTCTCTCCGTAGCAGTTACCCACTCTCTGAAATGATCTTGTTTGTCCTTTGTGTTCCCTTGGTTATCTCCAACAGGGATGTCAGCTACCTGAGACCAGAGACCTCCCCTCTTTTGGGCACCGTATCTCCAGCACCTATAAATGTTTGGTACATGGTAGAACCTCAATAAACACCATTGAGTGAATGAATCAAAGAGGGCTCACACACCGACATTTATGTGTCAAGTCCATTCCTATTGCCTCATTAATGATTTTCTGAGTGGCATTCAGGGTCAGCCCATTATTGTGTGTCTCTCTCTGGGCCTCACAGTCATGTGGGTAACAGAATGACACACCAGAAGTCATAGCCATTGTGTTAGATAGGCTAGGTGAGGTGAGGCTGCAGTAACAAATACTCTGAAAACCTCAGTGGCTGAAGACAACAAAAGGTTTTTACTCACACAAACTCCATTGCAGGCTGGGCCACTCGCTAGGGCACCTCTTCTCCATGAGGCATTTCCACTATCTGGACTGTTTTGATGTTATCGTGCTGCCATCATAATCCATGGCTCCCTGGTCTCCTAGCAAAGAGAGAGCCGGCAGTTCACACACCAGCTTCTAAATGCTTTGGCCCAGAAGCAAGAGACTCTTTTTCTTTCTTTCTTTCTTTTTTAAAAAAGAAAGGATAATAAATGGATATTTACTGAACATTTAAAATATATGATACATTATGTTGCGTGTTTTTGGAACATTGTGGTCATTTATCACACAGCACCCACCAGCTTATACTTGAATATGACAGAAGGGATTTACCTGGTTGGATCTTAACATCACTTTTAGGTTATTTACAGATAAGCTAAAATGCATATTAAAAACCGGTAATTTTCCTGGATATAAAATTATAAACCTAATTCTAATTTATTAGCTATTTACCATTCTTTTCTTATAACTGGACATGGGAAAAGGGTGAACATCTTTGCCAGGTTAAAAGGGATTATAAAATGAACAAACACTCTTTTTGATCACAGCCCATTAGCCAGAGCTGCCCACGAGACTCTGCCTAATTGCAAGGGGGCTTGCAATATGGAGGAGTGAATGACTATTTGGTGAGGAAAATGTCTCTACAACAGTCCACCTTGAACACACATAAACCAACTCACACCTGTCCAAGGGAGATTATCTGAAGTCCCACCTAGTCACTGCATCCAGCTCTAAGTCCTGGATCTGCAGGGGATGTGCTATATGTGGCATCTCTTCTGGGTCAGGATAAAGCTCATGATGGTCCAGACGTGTGAACTAAAATGACAGATTATCTGCCCCCTCCCCCCACGCCCAATATACAATGGTGGTACAGGGCTGGGGCAGCCACAAATCATGCTCCCTTTTGGAAAAAAGAAGATTGTAAGACATAACGCAGTATCTGGTCAATAACAGGGTTCAACCTCCTGCACTGTCGGTGGGAATGTAAATTGCTATAACCACTATGGAAAACAGTATGGAGGTTCCTTAAAAAACTACAAATAGAACTACCATATGACCCAGCAATCCCACTACTGGGCATATACCCTGAGAAAACCATCATTCAAAACGAGTCATGTACCACAATGTTCATGGCAGCTCTATTTACGATAGCCAGGACATGGAAGCAACCTAAGTGTCCATCGACAGATGAATGGATAAAGAAGATGTGGCACATATATACAATGGAATATTACTCAGCCATAAAAAGAAACGAAATTGAGTTATTTGTAGTGAGGTGGATAGACCTAGAGTCTGTAATGCAGAGTGAAGCAAGTCAGAAAGAGAAAAGCAAATACCGTATGGTAACGCATATATATGGAATCTAAAAAATAAAAAAAGGTACTCATGAACCTAGTTGCAGGGAAGGAATAAAGAGGTAAGCATAGAGAACGGACCTGAGGACATGGTGTGGGAGGGCGAAGCTGGGGCGAAGTGAGAGTAGCATCGACATATATACACTACCGAATGTAAAATAGTTGGCTGGTGGGAAGCAGCAGCACAGCACAGGGAGATCGGCTCGGTGCTTTGCGATGACCTAGAGGGTGGGATGGGGAGGGTGGGAGGGAGGCTCAAGAGGGAGGAGATATGGGGACATGTGTGTGCATATGGCCGATTTTTACTTTGTTGTGCAACAGAAACTAACACAGTATCATGAAACAATTATACTCCTATAAAGATCTATTTAAAAAAAAATAACAGGGTTCAAGATTCTTCACAGTGTGTGGCTCCACCTGTTGAAGTTTCTTCCTTCTTCATTATTTTCCTTGGTCAAATATGAAGTAGGTGTTAGGGGACATGTCCTGTTAGATGAATGGCTCTCTCAGCCCATTTCCTGCTTGCAAAATATTAAATCTCAAATAGATTCTTTCGAACCAATAGCAGTTTTCTCATCTCTCTGCTTCCAGTCAATTCTATGAGCCAGCAACCACGCCCATCGTTCTTTTAGAGAAATGATCCAATCTTTATTTCCTTGCTTTCTTACCTCCGTGGCCCTCCATGTCACAACTTCATGGTGCTCTTCTGCTTTGGTGGGAAAGCTACTCCTTTCATAGGCTTTTACCTGGGGTCTTTTTATCCAGCGGAAAGGTTTCATTGGGCACCATACCATTAGTCTGATTTTTTTCCCCTCAGTTGCTTTGGATCTTTGTTGCTTGAATCTTTTCTCAGTACTGTTAGGAATCAGGAAGTGGTCCCTTGACCAGCTTTATCAGGCCTCAAATTTTTGGAATGTATTTCCTTTCTTTTCTGCTTGTAAAACAGTCAGTTCTTTCTTGAGCTCATCTCTTTCTTCTTACACTTTGCCACACAGAGTCGATAGCAACCTCTTCCCCAGGAGCGGTAGGCTTACTACCCCGTGATCGCCTACATTTTGGTCTCCTACGTTCTTGCAGCCAATAGACTGCATAACAAGGAGGAGCATTTCCCCCAAATCTGACATTTGTTTCCTCACTGTCCACCGCTGAACCATTGAGGCAGTGCCACAGATTTCCATTTTGAGTTCTTTTGTTATGGCCGCACTCAGACTAGGTGATCTCCCAGATCCCTTCACACCGTAACGTTCCAAGATTCCAAGACGACGCACCTTGGTCTCTCCTACAGTAAAATCGTGTTGCTGGAACATTATTGAAAAACACTAGTGAACACTATTGAAAGCACATGCCTGACACTTATAAAGAAATCAGTATACAGAGTAGATACTGATGTGTATTTTCCTCCTACGCTTGCCTTAAAAAGACAGAGCAGGAGAATAAAGAGGCAGTAGTGTGATCTCGAGTTGTAAGTCTTGTGTATTTTTGGTGTAATGGTATCATGTCAATACAGTAAAGGAAGAACAAGAGACAGAGAGCAATGGAAAAAGCAGTCCAGCATGACAAGGGAGGGAGGAACAGAGCGTTAAAGGGTGTAATTGAGAGGAATCTTCCTGTAGTCAAAGAGGGTGTGGTGGGCAGAGGCTGAAGGGACTCCACCTTTTTGAGTCTCTGGCAGCTGCTCAGGCAAGGAGTTTATAGCCAACTTCAGGAAATGACTCAAGAAAGAAGCAGGGTTAGCAATGAAAGCTCGGGGTTTTAGAGAGCACTGGTGATGCCAGGCTTCAACGACTTTCTTTAGGGGTATTTGAGATTCTGTTAATCCTGGGCTTTGTAAGAGCCATAGGCAAGTTAAGGGATGGGACTGTATGGTCATGGTGGAAGCTGGTGATGCAGTGAGAACAGCAGGGCCCAGGGTCTGTTTGACTCTGGGCAAGTTACTTAACCCTTCTGAGTGTTGCTTTCTTTCTTCCTTTGTAAAATGAGGATAATAAAAATACTTAGGTTGTGGTGAGAAATAGACAAGATAAGGTACATAAATAGCATAAAGTTAGTACTCACCAATGGCCAGTGCTGGTGCTATTGATGACGCTAGTGATAATGAGGCCTCGTAGGAGGTAATGGAGGTTCTCAGCCTCGTCTGTATGTCATAAGCACTGGGAGCTTTTAACAACCCACTGCCTAGGAGGCATCTCATCCATTAAATAGGAAGCGCTGGGGGCAGAATCCAGATATTAGCCCTCTAATATCTCCCCAGTGGATTCCAACGTGCAGTCAACATAGAGAGCTACTAGTTAAGGGCAACACCTCTAGAAAACAGGGATAACTTCTTAGGGTCCAATGCCTCTAAAAGTATTGTACATTAATTAGGCAAAATTTTAAGAGATAGCATTTCAGTGTGATGAGGATTGAGCCACAGGAGGCATGAGTGTGGACCTATGCATTCATACAATCGTTTAACGAATGTTTACTCATCCCCTTTATTTATTTCCATCTGGCAAGTCCCGGGGATTCATAGATGAACAAGAGAGAGAAACCATTATTGGGAGTTAATAATCAGGTGTAAGAGCTCAGCAACAAATCAACTCCAAACTTGAACAGCGGTGGCTTCCATGATAGATGAATCACAAAGGGATCTCAACTATTTTTATCATGGCTAATTTCTTTTAAAAAGAAGTACTGAAATCAGTACATCAAAGTTTTGTTCAGTTTGGGTGGTGAGTATGTTGGTAGTTGTTATGTTATTTTTCTTGCACTTTTCTCTGTTTGAAATGTTTAAAGAAGACACTGCTACATCGTGCTAAGTGCTGTGATAGGGGTGAGATTGGGATGCAGTGGGAACACAGAGGAGGGCCACCCGTCAGCTAGCTCAGAGCGGGCACGGGGAGGGAAGGCAGAAGGTCATGGAAGGCTTTCAGGAAACCACTGACACTTCTGACATGGGAAGGTGTCACAAGAGGATTTGCATTTTAGAAAGATGAATGGGGGAGAGAGCAGAGACATGCAAGCGGGGATATCATTAGAAGACCATTTGCTCCTGATGTGAACTTCGTAAGGCCTAGACGAAGGCACTTCCAGTGAGTCGGAGGATCAGAGACCAGAGACATTCTGCAACGGATTGCTAAAACTCAGCTACCAATTGAATGCACAAGGTAAGGAAGAGGAAAGCAGGAATGCCTCATGAGTTCCTGGAGTGGGCTTTTGGGTAGACACGGTTCTCAACACCATTAACTCAGCTATGGCTTTTAGAATGAGCGACAGATTAGAAAAGAAGGAGAGAAGATGCTGAGTTCTTCTGGGGGAACTGGTGCTTGTGCTGCACCCAAGTGTCCACAGCAATAGAATATATGGCTCAGGAGAGAGGTCCATCCTCTCTCCTGTATATGAGTATAGATACGGGGCCTTCAGTGTACAGTTCATCTCTGGAGGCGAGGGAGTAGATTCAGACAACAGAGTGACCAGTACAGAGCCCTTGAACACACCTGCTTTATAATCATGAGGACTAGGGTGAGAAGAAAATCCTTCCAGATGGGGCTGAGAGGAAAGAGTTCTGACCCAACCCAAGTGAAGGTGTCAATATCAAGGAGAAAATAAAAGGTTAAAGAACAACAACAACATGGAGAAGTCAATAGGATACCCATGAAATTATCATTCAATATAGCAATTCATTTGCAGGCCAATGGTGATTACAAAAGCTCTTTCAGGACATGAGATCGTAGAAGGTAAACTTGCAGCATGGAAGGTACTCATTAAACATTTGTTGGATTGAAATGCACTGGGTTCCTGCCATCATGGGACAGGCCCTGAGCCTTGAGGCAGGGGTAGGAGATGCTGGAGAAGGAATGAGGTCTTTTATTGGGCTTCTCAGTTTGGCTTAGGACCAGGGGTTCTGCTGATGAATCTAGAGAGGAGCCGCCCTTTTGCCAGCCTGAGTTGAGTTTGCTTTTGCCAACATTCTACAGCTCTAATCCATTATCAGTAAGTGTCATCCCTTTGCCATATATAGAAACCGTAAGGGCAAAGAAAACACCGTGGGGGCTGATGACTCAGGATGTTTGGCAATGGGATAAATGAGCATTTCACCTTTCCTGCTGATAGACGGAGAGCCCTTAAGACTCTGGTTCTCCTACTAGATTTTTGTATAGCTCCAAGCATGCCACTGGTACCCACAACAAACCATTAATTAGAGCTAGCTTCTGGTCCAGGTTTGAAAAGACCAAAGTTGCCATATGGAGCTGGGTGTGTGTGTATGAGAGAGCTTCCCAAGGGAAGAAACCCTGTCAGCTCTCGGTTGCATCTCCAGAGTGCAGTGCCTTGTTCCTGCCACCAATAGACATTCAGAAACTATCTATTGGCTGACAGTTGGGAGGAACTGGGGTGTAATCTTCTGGCACTGTGAATTTCCTTAGTACTTTCTTCTGATTTGGGCCATATGAATTATATCATCTAGGTTCAACCAGACACAGAATCAATACATTTATATATTGAGATTTATTACAAGGAACCGGCTTATAGTATCGTAGGAGCCAGTGGAGCAAGTCCAGAATTTGTAGGGCAGGCAATCAGGAAGAGAAGTTCACGAGCAGAGTGGGGCTGTGTAGGCAGGGCTGAAGCTGTTGTCCACAGGCGGGATTCTTCTCCAGCTCCCTCTCTCGCTCTCGCTCTCTCTCTCTCTCGCTGTCTCTCGCTGTCTCTCTCTGTCTGTCTGTCTGTCTCTCTCTCTCTCTCTCTGTCTCTCTCGTCTTGGCCCTGCTTTTAAGGGCTTCCAACTGATTAAGTCAGGCCCACCCAGATTGTCCCTTACTTAAAGCCAACCGATTAGTGACTTTAATGACATCTGCAGACGCCCTTCACAGTACATCTAGATTAATGTCTGATGGAATAACTGGGTACTTTAGCTTAGCCAAGCCGACATCAAAAAAGCCATCACATGGGTTTAAGAATGTGTTGGAGATGCTGTGGATGAGTAAAGAAAACAGGTGGTTGGGGTGTGTGTGCGTGTGTGTGTGTGTGTGTGTGTGTGTGTGTGTGTGTGTGTGTGTAGATGGAGCTGGGGGGCGGGGGGGGGCGGGGGGCGGGGAGGTGAGTACCAGAAATGGTGGGACCTCCTTGCTCTCCTTTCTAAATCTGGGGTCTTAGGAAAGTCTGTTTGGGGTGCATTGGTGACTAACATATAGCTCAGGGAAGCCATGACCTCAGCTTCCATCACCTTGACACACTGGGGAAGAGCCCAGTCCAGTGTATTAGGTAGGTGGTGGGCCACCAGATCCACGCCCACCTTGCTTTCTTCCTGGCCGAAGGCACGCAGCTGCTCTATGTTTTCCCCCCCACGGCTCCCCGCGCCGGGTGAATCTCTCCATAGTGCTGCCAGAGGGCGCGCGAGCAGAGGAAAACGCCGCGGGGCTCCAGGAGAGGCCAAGATGCCGGTGCTGCGACGCTGGCGAATCTGGGGCGGTGACCCGGAGCCCCTGGCACTCATACCTCTCCTTCCCCAGGACCCCTATCAAGGCTGCCACCCTTTATGTGCATGTTTCAGGGAGGGGCAGACGGGACTCCTGGGAGCGAAGAGCTAATAGATTCGCTTTCCTTTGTAAGGGATGGGAAGGGGCGCTTGCTGGGGAGAGGCGGCGGCCTCAGGACAACTGAGGAGAGACCGGAGGTATCTCCTGCCTCATTTGTCAAACTGTCGGCCCCTACCTCCTACTCCTGAAACCCGAGGGCAGAGTGTCTCAGTGCTCGGGGCGTCGGAAGGCCCCCTGTCCCGAGAGGAAGGCACCTGGCTTCCGCTCCCCTCCCATGGGTGCGCAAGGACACCTGAGCGCAGGCCAGGTGGCCGCGCGCAGCCCGGCTGCTGCAGAGTTGCAGCCCGTTCTGCATCTCTCTCCTGCGTAACTGCGCCTCTCACCAGCAGTGCTACCCCCTTAAAAGTCAGGGGCCCAAGGCAAAGAGGCAGTTCTTTTCTGTAGTTTGGGGGGTTTTGTCTTTAATCTTAGGATTAAAAAGAATGTCTGCCGCAGCTGACTAATGTCACCCATCTCTCCTTTCTCTTTCCTCCTTAAAAACGCAGTCTTAATGAAATGCTTTTAAAAGCAATATAGATTTTGAGGGAAAGAAAAATCACTAGAGGACTTCAACCAAGGTTTTAATGCAACGGCATTATTAAAAATAATAATGGGCCTGGGATTTTGCAATTCTCAAGGGTGGATGGTGAGCAAGGACAAATAGAGTAGATCAGACAGTTGGAAATTATAAAGAGTGGCTGCTCTGCTCATAATTTGCACTCAAAGCACTCATAATTCGCACAATAGGGACATTTAAACACTCAGCGAGCCCGAGCAATAAACACATTTCTCACTCAATCATAACCGAGGTCAGGGAGGGAAGCCGCGGTCTTCTTTTCTTGTCTGATGTAGGAACCTCGTGGCCTCAGCTTATGTGTGGTTTTGGAAAACTCTGACAGGAATGAGTGTCTGGGAGACTTCTCAGTTGTCAAGAAGCTTCTTATGTTTCCTAAAGAAACTCAACCTAGATTCATTAAGCCATGTCACAGAGCAAAGAGAATTAAATATTTTTTTAAGACTGCAACTAATCCTGAAACTTAAATATAGGGGTAAGAATCCTACATATGAAAGGTCTGTGAAATTTTTACAGGAAATGTGCAAAGATGTTGTGTTTAAATATCCTTAGATGAGAAAAAAAATTGGGATTCCACCCCCCCAAAACCCAAATGATTTTCAGCCATCTATTCCCAATCCTCTCCTCACAGACTTCAATTAAATAAAATAACATCTTTTTGAGTCATTTAGGAAAATATTTATATATCAGTGAAATCAAGGAGATTCTTTGAGAGATGTTGCTAATGTATATTCGAGGAAGGCCAAACCTTGTATTTATGCTTTTTTTTTCGTTGAAATTGTAGGCTCATATTAAGGATTTTCCCTCCCTTTAAAAACATCAACACAGTGCCATAACTTCCTTTATTTGCAATCAGTATATCCCATGGTTAACAAAGAACTTTTTCAAGAAAACAAGTGCCCTAATGAAATTCAGTACTTCTTTATAAAAAGAAAAAAGGATCTTTTATATGCACTTTTATATGCACTAAATATATAAGCATAGTGTGTACCTGGTAAAGTTGATTTCTGCTGACAGGGTAACTCAGGTAAATCAACATAAGAGTCCACAGCACATTATAGGGTACACTTTATTGGGTTTTACCTTCAGGTAAAGACTTCTATTAAGAAGGTACAAGTGCCTGCATACCTAGTCTGCCTTGTTTTCCACAGTGCTGTATACATAATCTCTTAAAAAATTTTTTTAATCAAAGCTTGCTCTATTGAATACATTTAATTGGAATCCAGTAGTTAAAAAATATAAAAATTTACTGCTGTAGAAAAGTTTTGATTAGTACTTTCCATTAGCAAATGTTGTTGAGTAAACCCTCTAACAGTCTATTTGCATTCAGACACGAACTGACTTAGCAAAACAGGTGATGCTTTCAACTGTACAAATATATTATTTCCCATAAATATTCCTAATGAAAGAGGTGGTCTGTTTCAGAGGAAGTAACTGCAAGGAAGACTTTTAAATAATAATAAAAAAAATTGTTCCCAACCCTGATAAGTACGGGCATGAAGTCTCGAAGGGTGAGTTATTAGGTGTGGAAAGGCAGTCTAGAAACCTCTCCCACGTACATTTTAAAGTAAGCTGCCCTAAAGCATGGCAGAAAGCATCTGGGAAGCACTGCCATTCTCTTATGTCAGAATCTCGCCCTTTCTTCCCCCACCCCCATCCCCCCAAAAATGAACTCAAATACAAAGAAAACGTGTTTTACCCTAATGAAACGTTTGGGGAAGATGAGAGTTTATGCTGGAATTCCTTGACTTCATGGTGCTAAAATTTTTTAAATAAATAAAAGAAAGAAAATATTCATACTTTTAAACAAAATTAAAATGTAAAATAGGTTCAATTATCAGAATTTTTGGATTAATCTTCCTTTGATATTTAAATAGCAATTTGGACTTCATTTGTTAACAACGAAAATAGAAATAAGACTGAGGTTTGAAGGGGCATTTTTGGTGCCCCTGTCCCATTTATGATTCTCCAATTCAAGAAGGACTGCATTTCTCTTCAGTTGTTTGTCTAAATCTGGAATCAAGATGGGAATAGTTATACCACTGGCTATTTTCTAAGTAACAAGTCAGTGTTAGTGTTTCATAGATGACAGACCTCTGACTTCACACAATGAAGCCTGAAAAAAACCCCACGTGCCATGGCCAGAGGTCTGAATCTAGACTTTCCTGGTACATCATTTCAGACTATTCTTAGAGCTGAGTGCATAAATATCTTCAATTTTTTTTTTTTTTTTTTTTTTAGTATTGCTATGTTTTGGTAAATTCCTAGCTACTTAATGCTGTGTGTGTGTGTGTGTGTGTGTGTGTGTGTGTGTGTGTGTGTGTGTAAGTGTGAGTTGGGAAGTGGGGCAAAGAAGACAGAGCAACAGGGGAGAAAGGAAGAAAAAGAACTGGGGAGGCAGAAAGCCTCTGCTTTGGGATAAGAATATTACATGTTCTTTTCTACTATCTTATTCACAGTGAATTTAAAGAAGGATATTATTTAACGAAGTGAATCCCTCCTTTCTTTTTCAAAATTGGTCACAGTTATTTCTGTTTCATTATTGTTTAGATGTAATGTTTCTGTTCTATGGCTTATACTGTGTGCATGATACACACACAACTTTTCTTTCTCTTTGAATATCATCACTGTTGGCTGACAATGAAATTGTGAATAACATCTTATTCTTTGTTGCATCTCAATGTTCTTTATTTGCAAATTTGATACCTCTATATAATTAATGTAATTCAATGAGCAGCAAACAATACCAATTACAATGCTGTGCATGAAAAGAATGTTACACCGTAAGAATACTTCGCAGGAAAATGACATTTCTTATTAGAATTATTTGATTTCATTAGGATGAAAAGAAAATGTTAGTATAAGCTAATCAAATAGTAAGCAGTCAGGAGAAGCAAAATACGTAAAAGAATCTCAATTTTCAGATGAAATGTATTTGATTACTATTCGTTTGACGTTCTACTACCAGTTTAAATTTTGTTAATTAAATCTGAAGTTGGGCTTCCCTGGTGGCGCAGTGGTTGAGAGTCCGCCTGCCGATGCAGGGAACACGGGTTCATGCCCTGGTCCGGGAAGATCCCACATGCCGCGGAGCGGCTGGGCCCGTGAGCCATGGCCACTGAGCCTGCGCGTCCGGAGCCTGTGCTCTGCAACGGGAGAGGCCACAACAGTGAGAGGCACGCGTACCGCAAAAAAAAAAAAAAAAAAAAAAATCTGAAGTTATATGACCTGTTAATCTTGTAGGTTAATCAGCAGAAGAAATTTAGTTCAAAGCCTGACTAGAATGCAGTTGTATTATCAATACTTTCGGTATAAAAGGAACCTTTTTCACAGTGTTACTGCCAAGTGCATTCGACAAAATGACTATTGATAACATTCATTTGTAAGAAATAGCCTTATTTGCATGTAAGGAATGAACTGTAAGTGCGTTATAGTAAAGTCATATGAAATGTAGTAATAATAATAACAACCCTTTTGTCGAGCACCTATGATGTCTTGCACTGCACAGAGTGGGCTTACACAAGAGTTAAGAAGGATGCAGTTTGTCAACTAGAAGACACAATTCAAATGGCTCTTTACGAAAGTTAAAGAATTACTTGTTGTTTAATAGGTCTTTCTTTTTTTTTTTTTTTTTTTGCGGTACGCGGGCCTCTCACTGTTGGGGCCTCTCCCATTGCGGAGCACAGGCTCCGGACGCGCAGGCTCAGCGGCCCTGGCACACGGGCCCAGCCGCTCCGCAGCATGTGGGATCTTCCCGGACCGGGGCACAAACCCGTGTCCCCTGCATCGGCAGGCAGACTCTCAACCACTGCGCCACCAGGGAAGCCCTAATAGGTCTTTCTTAATAAATAACTTTCCAAAGATAACTTCCATTCAGCTCCTAAAGACATTTTACAAGTTCTGAATTTGTGGGATTTGAATTAATAAAATGTTTCTATAACGTATCCAAAAACTGTTTAGGTCGAGAATTTAAAAACACCCTGGATATGTGGTCTATTCTTTCTTTATTGCCAGCCTTATATCTTGAATATCTCTTTATCACCTCTAGATTTTTTTGCACTGTCTTCCCCTGTAAAAGTGTCTTTGAGGGCAGACACCTTCCTAGCCATCCCAGAATCTTCAGCGTTGAACGACAGAATGAGATAACACAGTTTAGAAATGTGCTAAGAATCCACATTTTAAGGAAAAATATTATAATTGAAAATCTCATTATTTTTAGTACAAAGTAATAGATATTCTGAATTAAAATAAAGTCACACCATAAATAAAAGTGTAAAGAAGAAAATAAATATCCCTCATAATTCCACCCAAAACTCAGGCATAAGCACTGTTCCATTTTGACCCATACACTATTTTGACATGTTTGTCCAGATATTTTTCTGTGGATCTACGTGCACCTTTAAAAAAACCAAAATATGCGTTACACTATACAGTCTAATCTACTTTTTCACTTAATGTATCACGAGCGTCTTTGCTATGGATAAATACAGAAGTCATCACCATTTTAAAAAGCTTTCGAGCATTACACCATATAAATATATCAAAATTAATTCAACTGACTTTCCAAAGTTAGCCATTTATGTTGCTTTCGGGTTTTTTTTTTTTTTTTTTTTTTTGGTATGAAATGCAATTTTAAGACAGTGACTTTGTGCCTCATCCCTCCCCAGAAAGGACCAGTTTAAAAAACTCCATGCAAACAGTCAAGAGGCCATTTGTGGCCACATCATTGTTCTGTTTTCCTAGATTGTTCCAAGGATCTTCTTCCGAAGGTGTATAGTTCTACAGTAAATTCAATTTCTTTAACGTTTGGAGTGTCGAGAAAAGAAATTATGGAACACGTGGGTTCTGCTTGCATTCCTCATGAGTCTTGGATTAAGACAATCTGCCTATACAGAAAACATAGCACTAAGCAAACTTACACGAAATGATCAGAAAATACTGACAATTGGAGATTTCAGCGAAACCTCAGATGACTATACGAAAAAATCTATTTCTAAAATCAATTACCTTTTATGCAGGCAGCACTGACGAAGTTTAAGAGAAGTGAAGAAAAACCTATTCTTTACTTAGAAATGATACATGATGGATATAAGGGACTTTTCAAAAGAATTAATGTTTTGAGGGTGTCCACATCACACAATGATTGCTTAAAAAATCAAGAGAGCAAAAAGAAAAATGAATGGCTAGAACATTTCACTAACTGCCTTTATTCTTTATCTCATCCTACAGGGCCTTGGAAGAATAACAGAACTGCTCTACCCTTTCTGCTCATTTCCTGTCACAGGAGGTGTGATTGTTTCAGTGGTGGTCTCCATTGTCATTCACCTATGGCTGCTAGATCAGAAGATTGACATTATCTAGAAATCTATGGAGTAAAAGGCATCCAAGACCCACTCCCTGGGGATGGTGTGCCAATAAGGGTACAAAAAATAAGGGAAGTGAGAATCTCTCATCAGAACTGTGTTCATTGTGTACAGAAGGTTCTAAAAAGAACAGGAGTGTTTCTGAGTGTCCCTGAGTGGACATAAATTCTAATGCCTCTATGGAATTTTCTTATTTCTTTGACATCCAGCGATAGGCTGGATTAAAACCCCTGGCCCTAAATGAGAATCCAGCCTTCTGTGGGGTGGGGACGGAGGCTGAGTTCTCTCTGCCTCGCTGCTTTCTCTCTCCGTCATCTCCACTGACATACTGCCTGGTATGTCAGGCCACATGTGGCTTGCCACCATGAACATGATGACTGTAGCCCAGGGTTGTCTGAATAACATCTTTCTCTGTCATATTTTGATAGTTCCCTACTGTTTTTCTAACACAGATGAGGAAGGGTGAGCCTCTGAGGGGAAGTTACTGTTTCTTTCTTGAGATGCTCAGGGAGGACGAATATGGGCCAGGGTAGGGTGAGGACCTGGCTGAAATCTTGGCGAGAGCCTCCGAGGGGATCCCACCTAGAAGCTGACAGAACACAAGGTCCTGGTCTAAGCTCTTCTGCAGATGTAAGCCATTGTCTCCCAGTTCCAGCTGATCCGGCTTTAGTGGATGAAATGGCACCTTTCCCTTAGGAACCTCCATTCCTGAAATTTCACTCAAGAGATACGCTGCTTGTGATAACAGGGTGTAAGAGAAGACAGCTTTTTACACGAGTCCTTGGGTGACCTCTGACACAGGAGACATACCCACAATCCTTCTCTCTTTGCCAAGAGCAGGCTCCTGGGAGGACAGGATCCCCTCCTTGTTTGTGGTGACCACTTGTGCCCTGCGGAGAGCATGGAGACTGGTGTGGGGAGCCCGGGGCCCTGGCCTGGGAGCGTATGGGGAAGAGCTGATGTGGGCGGCAGAGCTGCTGACGCGGTTATTTATTATTTCACTGAATTACTGCTGAGTGACAAGGGCTCCTCGCGTCCTAGCGGGCTGGCATCCGTGGAACATATTTTTAACATGAATCGCAGAAGAAATAACAAAAATATGAAATGGCTAATTAGAGAGCCATTTCACAAAGGTCCTGCCTGATGACAAGTTTTTTGGTCAGTGTTGCCATTTGCTAATTTCCAAGTGGAGTGAAATCAGAGTCCATGAATCCAGGACTCAAAGCTGGGGCTGGGGCTGGATGAGGGCAGGAAAAGAATACAGAAAGCTGAGCTATTGAGTCTATTTTCCCACCTTCCTAATGTATTGGGTGAGTTCATTTCATTTTGGAAAGCTCTATGGGGCACCTCAGTGTTTGGTGGGAGATGTGGACTTATATAGTTCCATAGCAAGTGATTCCAACCTACTCTGCTATTTCTAAGACTAAACTAGTCCCCGCCTAATGTAAAACTCAATGCCCTTGGGGCTTCCCTGGTGGCGCAGTGGTTGAGAGTCCGCCTGCCGATGTAGGGAACATGGGTTCGTGCCCCGGTTCGGGAGGATCCCACATGCCGCGGAGCGGCTGGGCCCGTGAGCCATGGCCGCTGAGCCTGCGCGTCCGGAGCCTGTGCTCAGCGGCGGGAGGGGCCACAGCTGTGAGAGGCCCGCGTACCGCAAAAAACAAACAAACAAACAAATCTCAGTGCCCTAAGCTGAATTTTCTCCCTCTTTCATATTAACCATGCATAAAAACTTGAGTGACTCTTTACCTACAGTGCAGTGAAGTATTACAGTATTCGCTGGGAGATTTTTTTTTTTTTTTTTTCCTCGCGGTACGCGGGCCTCTCACAGCTGTGGCCCCTCCCGCCGCGGAGCACAGGCTCCGAACGCGCAGGCTCAGCGGCCATGGCTCACGGGCCCAGCCGCTCCGCGGCGTGTGGGCTCCTCCCGGACCGCAGCACGAACCCGCGTCCCCTGCATGGGCAGGCGGACCCCCGCATCGGCAGGCGGACTCTCAACCACTGCGCCACCAGGGAAGCCACCGCTGGGAGATTTTAAAAGCCTTCAAAGCAGGTAATCATGCCTCTGGGGTCACATGAGTGATGAATACCCAAGTCTTTATTAACCTGTGTGCGAGTATACCTTTAGAATTTATAGCAAAGATGAAAAACGGTTGGAAAGTGTTTTCTCCATTATTTGACAGGCTAACACTTAAACAGCTCCTTTACTTGGAGGTTGGGCACGGGGAGGACAACACCCAGGTAACTTCCACAAAAGATCTTTTACGCATTAGGAATATTATGAATTGCTGTACTGTTTGCCTTTGACCTACATAAAGGGAGAAGATCAGTCCCAGAAGTAGAATGGAAGTACACATGAAACAGCAGAGAACACAAAGGGACTTGGGTTTCTCTTTCATCTCGATATTTATGGGATAACAAGATGACAACCTACGTCATGTTAGGATTCTGTTTCCCTAAGCATCATGTACCTACCTTAGAAGCTCTGTATTTCAGTAAGTGCTTCACTGCACACACAAAAAACTATCCCCAAACCTAGTGGCTTAAACCAACCGTTTTATTTTGCTCACAGTTTTGTGGGTCGGGCGTTCCGGAAAGCATTGGTTGGGTAGTTATCTCTGGTCTGCATGAAGTCAGCTGGGACTGCTGGGGCTGGAGGATCTTTTCCAAGATGGCGTCTTCATTCATGTGTCTGGAAAACCCTGGGCCTCTCTCCTCCTCCTCCTCCTCCTTCTTCTTCTCTCTCTCTCTCTCTCTCTCAATCTCTCTCTTCTCTTCCTATGGCATCTCATCCTCTAGGGCGTCTCTATGTGGATGTGCCTTGGCCTTTTCACAGCACAGTGGGCTCCTGGGGAGGCATGCTTCTTACATGGGGGCTGGCTTTCAAGAGGTAAGAAGTGAAAGAAGCCAAGCCAGTGAAGGCCTATGCCTGGGACAACCTCAGTGTTACTTCAATGCAATTCTGCTGGTGAAAGCAGTCCCAGGGCTTATTCACGTTCAAGGAGTGTGGATACAGATTCCTCCTTTTAACGGGAGATGGCCAAGATCATGTTGCAGAGGGGTATGTGCGATGGGAGGTACTGTTGTCCCTTTTAGAAACTATAATCTGTCACAGTGAAAAATAAATGTCTAAAGGCTATGCTTGAGAAAGTTTTGTTGTTGTTAGGACATAACCTATAAAGTCTTCATTTTCCATTCCGATATCCAGGGCTGAATTTCTGTCGTAAATCTTCCTGCTTTGCAATCTGTGCCCATTGGGAATCTCCATGCAGGTCACCCCTTCCCAAGCATCCCCTCCTCTGTGAAGCACACCAGGCAGATTGTCATGCCTCTTCCAGGGCTCCAGCGCTGGGCTCACCTCTGTTATATCACCTGACAGCCTGTTCTCCCCCTACCTGTCCATCCTCATTGATGGTCTGTGAATTGAGGCAAGAGCTGTATTTTATTTATTTCTATGATTTTTAACTGAGTGTTTAGTTTTTTAATTTTAGCTCAGTTGAATTATGTTGATTGACTTAATAAATGAATAAATGTCACCCTGATTCCAGGAACTTGGCCTTGTAGGTTCACTAAAGACCCAGTAAAAGAAAAACCTGAGGACAAGGCCAGGAAGACTTCTTCCTCCTTGGAATCTGGGGTTAACCAAGTCCACACCTTCCTCAACTGCTAACACCACTGATGAGAGAAGTTGAAGAGCTGTGAATAGCAGCTAACTAGCCTATTTATTTCTAGAATATAGGATTTAATTAGACACATTCTCTTCAACAGCTCTTACCAATCAAAGGATTAGAACTGCTCTGGGTGCCAAGCACAAGCTCTACAGAGGAAATGATCTGGAAGAAAAATAATTTTCTCCACCTCGAAAATAGGAGTAGGAAAAATATGAAAACAAATATTTTTGGTCTTATATTTAGTAATTTTTAAATTCCATACTCAGGTCTCCAGTGTCTGTTTCTTTCCTTTAGATTGAATGTCATGTTTACTCAGAGGATTTTAATGTAATTTGGGGGATGTTTTAATCCATTTCTGCAGTTTATCACCTTTGAGGTTTGCCCAGTGTCTAGAATGAAGAGTGTATTTGCTAAATTGAGGAAAATGTAGACAAATGCTTGTGCTTGCTAGTTGGTAAACAGATTGGGATGCCCGGATCACAAGGGCAAGTTGTCAGTCTGCTCTAAGCAGTACCCTGCAGCCACGTCTGCGGGATCACGAGAGGGTCTAACCCAAGTGGAGACTTAGGAGGTTCCTCCCAGCTTCAACAACAATTCACGTGCTTATCTGGCAAAGATTGTTAGCCTGAGGCAACTATTGGGTCAGAATCAGAAAATGGCTGATTTGGGAGAAAGTGACTCACTGAATCAAAGGGATGAAAGCACTATTAGTGTAGAATGCAAACCAGGGAGCCCAATTTGACGGTCTGAAGGAGCACATCAGTGTGGAGTGGGAGTAGAGAGCTCTGCTGGACTCCTGGAATGGCTCTCCCAATGCAGAGTTAATGCCCATCACCAGAGAAATGGCCGGGAGCTGTGCTGTGTGTTTCCATCTACATGTGCTTTTAAGGGGGCTTGCAAGTTACATGTTCTTCATATGACTGATGATTTCACTAATTGCCTGAGGAGGTCACATGAGAAAAATGAAGGCCTTAGGCTGGACATCACTGGACAAAATATTCTTGTATGTGGATATCAGAGTCCTTAGGTAAAATTTTTATTTTGGGTTGGGGCTAATTATGTGTGTGTGTGTGTGCGCGCGTGTGTGTGTATGAAAGAGAGAGAGAGAGGAAGCAGGAGACAGAGAATGTGTATATCTCTGACACTGTTATAGAAGTCATGGCATATATTCAAGCTCTGCTGAGCTCTTTCTCAGTGCTAAGTAAACTGAGTGCCAAGCCATATGGGATTATAGAAATGAGTAAAATACAACACTGATCCAGTAGATACCATCGTCTAGTGGGAGAGACAACACATATAAATATTGATATGAAGCACAGTGTGCCGTGATAAAAATAAGATTAAAGCACTGTGAGAGGAGGGTAGAGGGATAGATGCATTTTAGTTGGCAATATCTTGGAAAAGCTTTGTGGAAGAACGGGTAGCGGCAGGGGCTCAGAGGATGAGTGAGCTGGGCAGGCTCACTCGGGTTGGAGGGGTCAGTGGAAGGATTCCTGAGGAACAGTCATCCAGGAGAAGGTTCAGGCCTTGTGTGGGGAAAGGCATCACTGGGGTGGTGGGGGCAGAGTGTGGAGTGGGGAGGAGATACAGAGGATGTGGGAAGATAGAAGGAGAGGGTAGTCTGAAGTGATACTGTGGAATCCTATCGATGCATCTAGTTACTAAACCTGGACTTGGCTTGTTTCCCAATGAAGAGCCATTGAAGATGTATAAGTTGGGGCAGGAGTGTGTGTGTGAGTGACTGTGTGTGTGTGAGTGAGTGTGTGTGTGCGTGCGCGTGTATCTGCATGCAGGAGGGAGGGAGAGAGGAGAGAAGGAGGAGGGAGGGAGAGGCAATCTGTGCCTTAAAAAGGAAGTAGGTTGGCAGTTGGGGCCATGCAAGGACATGAATGGAAGCAGGGAGGCCTGTTAGCAGGGGATTGCAGTGACCCAGCTCAGAAACAATGAAGTCTACAGGAAAGACGAGGGCATGGTGAAGAGGAGGTAGATTTGGGTTTTACTATGAAGGCAAAGTAGCCAGGGTTTGCCAAATAACTAGAACTGAGGGTTACAGATGATGGTGAAGGTGTACAAAATAGGTACCGGGGTTCTAGGGCACCAGGCTGGCTTGGGATGAGGAAGGAGAAAAAGGAACCACTTTGCATATCCATGTATCCATTTATTAATGCACAAGGCAAATCGTTATTGAGCGCCTGCAGGCACTGAGTGGGGACTGGGATCCAATGGACTAAGACAGCTATGGAGCTCCAGTGGCACTGGGAATTGGGGTCAAGAAATCATGACAGTAATTAGGTTTCTGTGTTATAGACTTGGGAGTTGTCCTTCTAAAAGCGATCTGTGAATCCAGGTGCTGGCTCAAGGAGAAAGTTCATTGTGGGAAAAAGGTCTCATAAAATTATCTGATCCTCCAATCCTAAAATTTCATTTGGTGTGACTTGTAGTTCTTTTGCTGAGAAAAAAACCACATATATATATATATATATATAATACCATCTTTGCCCATCACTCAAGATCACCCGTTCTTTGTTTTTTCCTATGATTTCAATGCTATAGGCACAAATATTTAATCTTTCTTAAGTAAAGTTACCGAGGTTTGGCACTGCTTGAACCTAACTAAAGTAACAAGAGATAAAGTAGAGGATCGCTTTTCAAGAAGGGTCTGGGGCGTTTGGTCTCTGAGCTTGTAGGCATCTACACCTCGGAATCTCTCTGTGCAGGTCAGCTCTGCAGCCATCGCTGGGTTGTTTTCCCAGTCCTTGGAGACTGGCCTGATCAGGTTCACTAATGGTTGGACTTTTCTTGGTATTTGCTTACATAACACTATCAGGACACATGTCTTAAATATTTTATCAGGTTTAAAGGGCAGTTTTCATAACATGGCATTGTGTGGCCTGCAGAACAGACAAGGAGGGAGGAAGAAGGGTCTTAGCCTGTACTAAGTGACCTAATTTTAATACACATTCTCATATTAAAATTTGATTAACTTGATAAAAAGACTGCAGGTATTAAGATGTTGGTTTTCCCTGTACCATAAAGACAGCTACTAAAGCATAGTGCACTTTACTTAAGTGCCTCTCCCTTAGCCAGTGTAATCAACTCCTGAACATAAAAATCATGTAGTCCTGACCTGTGTCTAAGCGGCCCCTGGTTTGGGAGAACTGAGCACGGACTAATTGCAGGATCTGGCTGTTTGCATACCAAAATGGAGTTGAAATGCTTCTTATGATAAGTGAACACTCGAAAGGGGGGGTGGAAATTTATCCATTAGCCGAAAGGCCTGAATGCACTATAGGATACAGAAGAGCCACTCTGATTATTAAGTGTTTTGTAATCTGAAAGTGTAAGTTAACAAGAGTAAAATGATGTGACCCGGGAGCAGACTTTTTATAAACCTTAAAAGCAGAGAAGCAACACCACCAGCGAAATTGCCAGGATCCCTTTCGATCGTTTCTAGGCTGCTAGCTGATTACGGAACAGTGTCTTCTTTGAAAAACACCCTCATATAAATGAGTATTTGAATGTTTGCTACCAATTAAAATCACCTGAGGAAACAGGTATTTCTACTTGACTCTTTAAACAATGCAATCCCACATGTTTTGCCTTTGACTAAGCTGGCTCTGAGGATGAGAGTCAGGATCCTAGTTGGAAATACTTGCTGTGAGTATGCTTTAGTTTTTTTCTATGAAAACTCCTTGGTTCCTTTGGCCTGATCTTTCTTTCTGACGGATTTATCTGTTCTTAAATTATACCGGTAATTTAAAAATTTGAGTGGGCGTCAGAATCACCTGGAGGGCTTTTAAAGACAGATTACTGGACCTCACTCCCAGAGTTTCTGGTTTAAAAAGTCTAAGGTGGGGTCTGAGACTTTGTTTCTTACAGGTTCCCAGGTGATGTTTCTGGGCTGGTGCCAGGACCACACTTTGAGAACAACTGAATTTGGTGTTTTCTAAGATCTCTTAGTAGCTCTGAACGATGCGATGACCTCAGTGGAGGCTTTTCCGTCATGATAACTGATTAATTCAAAATAATGAAATCTGTCCCGATTTCCTATTAATCAGAAAACTATCTGATCTCTACTAGAAAGTAGATTTTTGACAAGTTTATTTGTGTAGTGTAAGTGGTAGAGTTCTTTTTTTTTTTTTGTGGTACGCGGGCCTCTCACTGTTGTGGCCTCTCCCGTTGCGGAGCACAGGCTCCGGACGCGCAGGCTCAGCGGCCATGGCTCACGGGCCCAGCCGCTCCGCGGCATGTGGGATCCTCCTGGACCGGGGCACAAACCCGTGTCCCCTGCATCGGCAGGCGGACTCTCAACCACTGTGCCACCAGGGAAGCCCTGTGGTAGAGTATTTGTGGCAACATGGATAGACCTTGAGGGCATTATGCTCAGTGAGGTAATCAAGCAGAGAAAGGCAAATTCCATATGATGTCACTTATAGGTGAAATATAAATAAATCAGACTCGTAAAGACAGAGAGTAAAATGATGGTTACCGTGGACTGGGGGGGGTGGAGAAAAGGAGAGACATGGTTTAAGGGTACAAACTTATAACTAGTAGATTAAAAAAATCCCGCAGATCTAAAGCACAGTATAGTGATTAGAGACAACAATACTGTAGCATAATCATCAAACTTGCTAAGAGACTCGATCTTAATTATTCCCACCACAAAAAAGAAATGTGATTTGACAGCAGAGCTAACAACCACTACAGTGGCAATCATATTATCATATATAATCGTTCCAAATCAACATGGTGTATACCTTAAATTTATACAGTGTTATAAGTCAAACGTATTTCAATTATGTTTATCGTTTATTTGTTTATTTGATTTGTTTATTTCGTCTGCATTGGGTCTTAGTTGCCGCACGCAGGATCTTCATTGAGGCATGCAGGATCTTTTGTTGTGGCACGCGGGCTTCTCTCTAGTTGTGGCGTGTGGGTTTTCTCTCTCTAGTTGTGGCGCGCAGTTTCCAGGGCGCATGGGCTCGGTAGTTGTGGTGCGCAGCCTCTCCGGTTGAGGCACGCCAGCTCAGTAGTTGTGGTGCGCGGGCTTAGTTGCCCCACAGCATGTGGGATCTTAGTTCCCTGACCAGGGATCGAACCTGTGTCCCCTGCATTGTAAGGCAGATTCTTTATCACTGGGCCACCAGGGGAGTCCCTTCAATTATAAATAAATAAATATTTTAAAAGTAAAAACGAAAGTGGTAGAGTGCTATAACCTTAAATGTTGGATTCTATTCCCAAGAACAGGGCTAATCGACTGCTGAACTTCTTGTGAGCTTGGTTTATCAGCAGAATGAGTTTCTGCTTTACAAAAAATTTAAAGTCAGCAATCAATATTGATAATATTTCCCCTTGATGTAGATTAGAGGCCTAAGTTAGAACTAAATGGTGTTATTTTATGAAAGGAAAGTCTGAGGCAAGTGTTGGAGTGGAGGGCAGAAAAGGAACAGAAAAAAGCTGAATTGGAAATAAGCAGAGGAGGCTGTGTGTTTACCAGTGAAGGAAACATGTATCAGCACCAGTGAGTATATGTGGTCTTCTGAGACCCTTTGGTTCCTTTCCTGTTACTTTCTTTCATGATCAAGGTCTCCAAATCAAGGCCACCAGATGGAATAGGTCTACCTAAAGGAATGCTTTTCAAACTCTAACTGCTCGTCAAAGACCTGAGGTTCTTATCAAAATGCAGATTCTGGTTCATTAGGTCTGGGGGTGAGGGCTGACATTCTGCATTTCTAACCAGCTCCCAGGTGATTCCAATGTGGCTGGTCCCTGATCACAGGATGCATCAGTGCAGTCATGCAGTGCATCCCTTCATTTCAGGTGAAGCCTTAAAGTATCCCATTACTTTCTTCTGATTTATCCTCTTGTCTTACAGCCCTGCCATCAAATGTTTAGTTGGCTTGCATAACTGCTGCCACATATTAAGCCAGCAGAGTTATCCTTCTCTCCCTTTGTTTAAGTGATCCTGACACTGCCTACTTTGTATCTTGAGATGGCTTAGCAAATGCTCCCCTTTGCTATTTTACAACTCTATCTCTCTAAGACCTGCACCATTTTATTGTGCTAAATTGTTAGTCGGACTTCATTTTTCAAATGAATCTTATTATTCTGGGTTTTGAAGTCAACTGTAGTTTTCTGAAACTTCCCCTTGAATCTGGACCACAAAAGTGAAACAGGACAAAGCAGGTGGTGAACCCCATGGCTGTCTTTGAATCACCAGTAGCCCTCAGCCTAAAAAATGGATGATATCTGATAATTCTTTTCACATGACACGCCAGCTTTCTTCATTTGCACAGTTTAAATCCTTTTCAATGCCTGATGTGTATCCAGACATCAGGACGGTTTAGTACATTTTTATTGAGCACCTTATTTGTTTGAAGTACGGATGAGATACCAGTCTACGTTCTCAGTTAGGTTATAACCCAGGAGAAAAACTCTGCCAATGACAGAGCCAGCATTCAGGCCTGGAAATGCTGACTTCAAGTCCATTGTACTGACTCATGGGTTTTGCATACTGAATAAGATTCATTTGAAAAGTAGAAAAAGGTAGAAAAGTGAGGGTAAGGGAGAGCCGTGGATACAAGATTTAAGGTGATCAAGGCAGACTCAGCACCCCCCATGAGATGCAGACAAAATGGCTTTGCAGAAGACATTGTTCTCTTGAAACTCTTTGTTCTCAGAGGCTGGAAGATGGCAAAGGAATAAGAAACAGTGTAGCCATCCCAGTTCAGTCAGAAAGCTTGGCTTATGGCTGGCAGAATAGCCTATTCAAAATGGAGTTATTTTGTAATGTTGCTATTAAGGTAATTGGACCATACTCCGAGACATACCTGGAGGAAAGAGCTATGCACAGATGGACTTCATTTAATTGCTTTGTACAAGGGGCCAAGTCTTAGCTTACCTTTAAATGAGAGCTAAGGAAATGAGCATACACAGCTACTCAGTGCTCTGAATTCAATATAATGGAAACTTATAACCCATCGTGGCAGATGCTGTCAGGCTGCCCAGCTGCCATTCTTTCACCCAGTCTTCTTTGCGAAAAGGACCTCAGTGTGTTTGGGATGGTGGTGTGCCCACCTCTGGGGATGGATGGTAGATGATCTCACCCGGCGCTTCCAAACATTTTTTCATGACTCGACACATAGAAAATGATTAAATCTTCACAATAGGCTGTGCTAACCTGGAGGGAATTTGTAGGCATCAATATGGGGCTTGGAGAAAAACAAATCTATTATATTCTTTCCATATTATATAATTATGGTAAGAAAAATGAAATACAAATATTTAGAAAGAGACAAATTGTTAAATTTGGATGATATTTCCAAATAAGATATTTCCTAATATTTTAAAATAAGAAACTCAATCGTGTTTCCACAAACCTAACATTTAAAAATCAGATTTTAGGCTTGAAATGGTTAATTAAACGTTCTGTCATTTCTCTTCCAAATTTTTCTCTTCAAGTTCTTGATCGCCATCACAATTTTTGCTCACACAAAATTGGTGACTAAAAAAAATCAGAAACATGTTTACAACCATTCAAAATTATAATAGTTGAAAAGGTTTTTTTTTTTAGGTCTAATGTTTCTTTGACAAGTATTAAAATTTTATGTGATGATGTGAACGTATTTCAAATTCAGTAAAGCTTTTCATATCAAGTATCTAAAGATCATGATGAAGTTCTAATCTTCAGAATGTGTAGTCGGCCTGCTGGCAGGTTGGATGTTACTAAAATGGTACATCAATTGCCCAGGGACAGAAGTTCCTGATAGAGGTAAAGGCTGAGATTGGGGGTAGCCAACCAGAGTGGGGCCCACCAGAAGCCCCTATTTGACCTCCCTGATCGATCCCCAACCCCTAATGACCACACCTTGGGCTATGCAAACTCCTCCTTAGATGCCTGCTATAGGTGTCTCTTAGAAACCGCTTGTCCCTTAGAAACTCCTCCAGCAGCCCACAGGCCTCTTGTCCCTGTGCACCATTGCAGACTCTGCAGCTGGCTCCTCCAGCACACGCCCGGGGGCAGCACCTTTGCAGTCATGCTCACCTGGTCCCTGTGCTCGCCGCCTGCAGGTACAACAGAGCGTGTCGTTGGACACCACCCTGCAAGGAGTTCTGGAAGACCATGCTAATAGCCAAAGACAACCAGCCAGAAGGCTTCTGCTATACCAAGAAATGAGGGGAACAGCTTTATGTGGCTTAACTGCAACCCACGGGCCTTATTCGACACAGTGCACTAGTTGGGAAGCTTGGGTCCAGGCAAGCATGATGATCTGGTTCCCCACTGTTGCAGCCTCTTTGAAAGCTAAGAGAGGCTAAATGACCTAGTTCTGGTCCATGATGCACAACTGGGTTGACCAGGGATAGGAGTGGTTCAGGGACAGGTTTTGTTTTCCAAGTAAAAGAGAAGAAAAACGAATGGGTCTGGTACTGATCCTCCCCCAATCCTTTCTCCCTGGACTGGGGATGTGCTCTAGAGCTTCAGCAGCCATCTTGTGACTAAGAAGTGAGAGAGGTATCAGAGAGAGGTCAGGAGTACTGCAGAGCTACTGGTGCTGACTTCATTCAGTTTCCAGATTAATGCCAAGAGCTCAATCTTCAGATTTCCTATTATGTCAGAAAAAGAAATCCCTATTTGTTTAAGCCACTGGAAGTTGAGTTGTCTGTTACTTGTAGTGAAAAATATGACTTACCTGTTTATTTTACTGTGCATATAAGGACCCATAGAGAACGAAGGACATTAGCGGTTTTTATCCATTCAACAAAATATTGAAAACAATTCCATTCTCGGCAAGTATAATGCTAGTTCTGCAAACATTCCTTAAGAAGAAGAACTTAAACTTGACATGTCATCTGTGAAATAGATGGTGTGGATATCCTTCAGCACCTGCGGCTTGTAGGTGTAGGGCGCCACTTCAAACACGTGTTCAAGCGTGGCAGTGCCCTGGTGTGTGGGGTGAGAATAAGCTGTGTCTGCTTTGCAACGGCTGGGAACGTTGCATTTCCTTTCCTGTGTTGGTGCGGCAGTCTTAAAGGGCTGGAGAAGCCCTTCCAGTGGTTTCCCATGGCAGCGTTGGGGAGAGAGCATTTACTAGACCTCTCTTGCCTCCAAGAAACTCACCTAGTTTAAGTGAAAGGAGAGATTTATCCACAGGGCCTTGGGCTATTTTATGGTAAAACCATGCGATGGGGAGGGACGTGGTTGGAGTGAGCCGTTAAGGACTACGTCAACAGGAAGTGACCATTACCAGAATTCTCTTTCTGCTTCTTCTGTTTCTGCTGTTTTGGCTTTATATCTCTCTCTTGCTACAGACTAGTTCCCTTACTGGGTGGGAACTTAGCTCCTGGTAGCTCCCAAGTTTACATCTTTTAGATTCAGCTACCAGAGAGAGACAGGCTGACTCTCTAGGTCCCCTGCCCCTATATCCAGTTACTGGGGCTCATTGTTCATTGGGAGCCAGGGGCAGAGTATTAGACTGAGAAGCTATGGCCAGAGGGCTGGGCCATCAATCTCCTGCCAGAGCCGGGTGGATGGAGTAAGGGGAAGAGAAATTTCCAGAGAAGGGTATGGTGCAGTATTGGGCAGAGTTCCTTATGTAGCCACCACAGAAATAATTCCCACTTCACTCTGTGTATATTTATACTGACAAAGGATACAAGTAAGGAGAAGACAGCTGTGTTGGTTTAAGGTCATGTAGGAAATCAATAGAAAATTTAGCATGAAAATGAAGAACTATTCATTCTTACTCTAGGCTGTTATGTTCACTTATTCTAGCCTTCTTGGTAGCAGTTCTCATTGCTTTCTTGGAGGCTTGTTGCTAAGAGCTGCCCTATATTTCCTTGTCACAAAGCCTTCTTTAGAAAGTTACTATAGTACCTGGAGGGAGTTTGGGGACAAGAGTGTTTCCTAACCTCATCCCTGGAGACATTATGCCAACATACTTACAAACAGAAACACACTGGAATCACTTATGGAGAATATGAGAAAAATATAGCAATGATCTTTCTTGGAAACTGTTAAGTGTAATCAGTCAGTTTAAAGCAAGAGAGTAGGAAGTTATAAAACATGACAAGCAAAATCTTTCTCACTCTTGTTGATGGTTAATTTTTATATTTTAGATATTATGGCCTTACAAGCTGAGCCGTAATATCCAGAAAATTTCTTTGCTTTGTAAAATTAGTTTTTAATGTTTAATGAATATTCAATTTGTTTCAGTTCCAAGCTTCCAGTAACATAAGAATTTATTAACCATTCATTCATTCAACAAACATTTGTTAACATCTGCTCTATGCCCAGCTTTATGCTGCCTCCTCACTGCACTTTTTTCCCTTGGTATGTTTTAATTGTTTCTATGAAGTGGTTTTAGAAATAACAACTATTTCTCTTAGCAGTCATTTCCTCCTCACTCCCTTTTTGGAAATCCTGCTCTGCCCCCAGAAGTAGGAGCTATAATTCCATGTAACCCTGCTTCCCTAGACATAGTTGATTGTACCAGGGATAGAAACCTGACCCCATATGGTCAATTGGATTCTTTCTCCTGAGAAATTGGAACAGAAAGACAGAAACTGAGCTGGTGTTGGGTGTTAGAACTAAAAGACCATAGATATGCTGGAGGCTGAGGCTGTTACTTTGGAGCAGAAATGATGGGCCGACAGAGAAGCAATTAAGTGAGTATACAAACCAGTTTGCAGAGAAAGAGAGAGAGAGAAAGAGAGAAAGAGAAGCAGACATGGAGCAGGATGAGAAAACATCTGGCATCAGAGGCCAAGACAAACCAGAGAGATTAGCTATTTAATGACTTTCCAGAGTCATTGTCATAGTTGCCACCATACCTAGTTGGGCTCCATGACCGACCTCATCCATCCTAAGAAATTCACCTTCACTCAAGCATACTTGACAGGGTTTTTCTTTCTTTAAGCAAATCCCCTCTGACTAAGGGATGAGTTGATGAAGGTCAAAGTCAGTGAGCTAATTTAAATAGAGGTGCTCCATTTAAGGTAACTCGAATATAATATTAGTAGATCAAGGACTCATCCTGTGTAAATGCAATACAAGCAATCATATTTACTCAGAACAATTTTCTTGCTGTAAGAGTATTGAGGAATTAGAGTGTATTGTGAATGTAGGATCTTCCTTTTTTTATTCATTTAAGGGAACATGTAGGCAGATCTCTTTCTGAGAAAGTGCAAGTGACTTATGGGAGAACTTTTTATAGCCCATTGCATCTATGTTGTAGTAATACTGGTCTCAAGAAATTTATGGAAGATTACTGACAATTGCTGCAGTTCAGCCTCCAGCTGATATAAGGAAATATGATGTGAGCAGAGACACAGTATCTGACAACATATAAGATGAAACTTAGTGGTTACTAAAAGTTTTATGACTTAATTTTCAGGTTTAAATATAACCATTTTCTTTTTTTTAAATTTTTATTGGGGTATAGTTGACTTACAATATTGTGTTAGTCTCAGGTATAAATATAACCATTTTCAATAACAACAATAACAATGATAACAATAATAGTTTTGCTAGGTTTACCGGCTAAAAGACTATTTTTCAGATGTTATCATTTATCCATCCTTTCAACCATTTTGAAAAATCATCTACAGTTGCTAAAAGGAAGTAGCTTCTGAAGTGGGCAAATCTAAACCCAGACTCTGTCTTTATATTTTTAAAATCAGTATTTTTTCTCTTTTGCAGCTGAAATTTTCATGCTTGTTCTGCTAAAGTTGATGTTACTGCCATGGGAACAGGTCTCACAAAACGTCTTGCTTTCAATTACTTTAAAAAGGGGGCCCATTGTGCTCCAGAATTTTATGATCTCATAATGAAGATACTTAGGTCCCAAACCACAAGGTTGTCTTGCTAAAAAACTATTTTTCTTGGATAAGAAAATATGGAATGCAAAATTAAAATGTGATCCAGTAACTAACGAATAATCAACCACAATAGCAAATGTGAGATAAAAGGACATTATGAAGCCCCAGGGACACACGGGGATGAAAGGAAGGGTAGAGATTAGAGTCGTCTATCCTCAAAGTATAAATGTGGGATCATAACAATTTTTTTAACCAATATTAATGGCTTTAAAATTGCAAATGAGTGTGGGATGGGTATTACGAAGCCTCTCTTGGGAACCATGTGTGTACTGAGTGGTCCTAATGCAAATGTAACAGATGGGATTGCCATTAGAACGGCAATCATCGCCCCATACCCCAAATTGTTGTTTCTGTCCCAATTTCAAATATCCTGTCCCAAGGTCAGGCGAGGTGTCAGATGACATGCCCTGGTACTTGGTTTTAAAATCGGACTGCTGTGGCCACAGAACCAGGTGGATGGGTTGGAGCATTCTGATAATAAAGGAGAAGGCAGAAAGGAAATAACAGATCCCCGTCTTGCAGATGTTTACTGTGTGCCCATTGTGTATCCACTGTTCTAGATCTTGGGTTGCAAGGGTGAAGAAGGTTGAAAACGCCCTTTCTCTTGTGGAGCTTACATTCTACTTGGGGGAGACTGACAATTAAAAAAAAAAAACTAAATTATGTTAGATGGAGGTAAATTCTATAGAAGGTATAGTCTGGGCAAGGCAGATGAGAAGGAAGAGTGAGAGTGATATAATTTTGTGTAGGATAGAAAGGCTTTACTGAGAGGGAGACAGATGAGAAAGGGAGGTAGGCTGACATCTGGGGGAAGAATATCTTGGATGGAGGGAATGAACAGTGTGTGAAAAGGTTCTCCGGTGGATAGTGAGAGGATGTTTGAGGAACCTCAAAGATACTAATGGAGCTGGAGAGGTGTGAACGGGGAAGGAAAATGGTAAGAGATGAACTCAGAATGCAGTGTGAGGGCAGGTGGGATCTTTATAGAACCTGATAGTAAGGTATTTGGCTTTTGCTCTGAATGAGTGGAGAAGTCCTTGCAGGGTTTTAAGTAGTAGAGGAATACAGTCTGACTTCCATTTTCAAACACTCCCTGTGGCTGCCAGTTAGAAGAGCACTGCACTGATCCAGATGAGAGATGCTGGTAGCTTGGACAGAACTGCAACAGTAACATTGGTGATAAAGGATGGTTGGGTTCTGGCCATGCTGATGGATCAGATTGAGTGTAAGAAAAAGAGGAGCACGACTAGAAAAAATAATAAAAGAATAAGGAAGAGGAAGGAAGACAGGAAGAAGAGGAAGGCGGGGGTTCATGTTTATAAGAGTGCATGCATACTGCGCTAATAAGACTGTCCTTCGGACTTCTCTGGAGGTCAAACAAAGAACACCAGGATGTGACTGTCAGACTAGGCAGCAAGTGATTCTTGGTTCACAGACACAACTTAAACATGAATTTACACTGGCTGTATTTCTTGACTGTTAAAATCTGCTGATCCCAAAGTCATGTGGCCAACCCACTGTGAATGTGTTAGACTCGTGGCCTCAGTTGGGAAGTTGGATGGAAGAGGCAGTGGGAGAGTAGTGATGGTCTGGGAAGGAGAAAATCTCACCTGCTTTTGTCCCTAGATGATGGTGACCCTGAAAGCCTAAGCCTTGGTTTATGAGGCAGGAATAAAACCTTGTGCAGAGTAGATGTCATGAGGCCCCAACCCAAATTTCATCATACAGAGGGTACATATATTATTTGCATTTGAGTGCTTTATTATATTGGAATTGCAGTGATATTATTAACATTTGTACAAATGCACAAAATCTTGTCTCTTCTTGCTAGAAAGAGATGTAAAAATCTGACCTAGTTGAACAGTCTTAATGAACTCATTGTCCGTTGGTAACGATAAATGTGTTCACGATGCAACAAAAAGCTTAACATAAAATTAAACATATTAAATGCTGCTGCAAGTATTTACATGTATGTACCCCCAGTTTTCTTCTCCTTCCAATAAGGAAGGTGGTTGCTTTACAAACAGACAAACACACACAAATGCTTTGCTGTTTACAATTACAAATAACCCCCCCCCCCCGCCCCCACCCCCACGGAGTCCAGAACTTAAAGTGACAGCACCTTTTCCGAGGACTTCCTTAGTTAACACTTACTTTGCACAATGTTAACCTTTTTTCTCTTAGTTCTATCTTTTGGACAATATTTATATTCCAATTGTCCTAGAACACTGTGTTTGAACTGAGCCATTTTTTCTGGGCCTTTTCGGAAGATCCCAAATCCCATGTCCTCTCCAGGGAGGACATTTCAAGTTTATCTTTTCTCCAAGACAAACCTCAAAGGCAGAACTCCTCTCTCTATGAGGCAGGTGTGATTTAGCAGAACACAGAAGGAAAGAGGGCGAGCAGTTCTTCTGTTCTATTGGCTGGCTGGTGGGGAAGGGTCCTTTCTCTGAAACCCCCTCCACTTCAGCATGGCTGATACCTTTCATCACGTCCTGTAGCGTCTATAGCCTTGGTATTCTAAAGGAGCAAACTAGACTCTAATGAGCTTATTGTGCATAAGATTTTAATGATGTATTTAAAGCTAATGTATTCAGGTTCCACATTCTCAGTCCTGAGGCTAAAATGATTCTGTTAAAAAAAAAATCCTATAAAGTTCTATAAAATGAAACACAATGCAAGAAAATCTTCAATGGCTTAAGAAGAGCTTTCTAAATCCTGGCTTCTAATGAGCTAGATATTGTAAGTTGGTCTAAGTATAACAGCTGATCATTATTGAGCCCCCTCTGACGATAAGCTTGGAAAGGCATCAGAGCGCCACTTAAGAACATTAATCTTTTAAGAAATGCTGGCAGTTTGGCCTTACCCCCCCTCTTCAACTTGTGGTTAAATAGCTTTTTTAAAAAATAGACAATTTATAAGGAAAAAAATATATAAACACTCTTTAAGCAATTTGGCTATAAGCATTACATCACTGAAAAACTCCACAAGAAATAGTAAAATATTTTGAACGGACATACACTTTTTCATTTTCACAACATGACGAGCTGGGTTTTTTTTTTTTTTTCTTTGTTTTGGTATTGGATCTTACTTGTAAGTTTATTGCTTCAGTGTCTTCTTGTCCTTTCTTAGGTTATAATTGTAAAATAGAGGTGCTGTCCCTAATTGCGGTACAAGGCAACATTGTATTTTTGAGACCTAGGAGTGAAATAGTTAGGGTCACCGTTTTTTTTTCAGCAGCCCAGAGAGACGATGGCGAGGACAACAGTCTGATGTGCATGGTGATGCACAAAAGAATGTCTCCTGGCTCATTCAGCACACTTTGGTTGGAGGATAAGATAGAAAATTCTTAAGTGTAGCATAGCTGCTCCCTCACATCTGTTGCATAATATAACATTTTTAAAAAACATGCTGTGAATAAAGGGAGAAAGAGTATACTGGCTCTTCTCCTTGGCATTCTCGTAGCAGGCTTCATCTAGGTTGATGTGAGCAATGCGTCTTGGCTATGCTACTGGTGAACGCACGCAAATGTACCTGGTGCAAATATTCCGTAAAGTATTTTAAATGATGCAGCTCAGAGCCTTAGAGGAAGCGTGGGGTAGTTGGGAAGGGGAGGGTGAAGGCAAGTTTAAGGGCAGGGAGGAGGTCTGAAAGAGAACGAGAGAAACTGACGGGGATTACAAATGCTAAAGTGCAATTTTAAAATATAAATTATTTTAAAAGCAGAAGAGTGATTCTAAATTGCTACTGTTCGCATAGGCACGATTTTATTCCAATTTAAACGGGTTATTTCCTTTCCCTTCTCAGATATACTGCATAATGGAACTTGAATGGCTTAAAGCTACTGCACACGGTTTGGGAAGGGACGAGAAGAGCACTAAGGAAGCTGAATAGTGCAAGGCATTCTGGGAAGTTGGGGTGCGGTGGGGAGAAGCAGAGATGAAGCTGTTTTTACACTTTTACAAGAGAGCTGTTCCAGTTATAGTTACCAATTCCCTTTAGCTGAACTCTGCTTCCTAAAGGAAAGAGCTTACTTTAAAAATGAAAAAAGAAATAGATGATTTAAAACTGTTCCGAACATAGATTAAAAAATAACTCACAGAGCAATACAAATCCTTGAAATTTCTATGCACAGAGGTCTAAACAAACATTTCCACCAAATGATGGAGAATAGCCATTAGAAACCCTGTAAAATGAAGATACACACAACTAGAGTAGTTTATTATGAACTAATCCTTTAAAAACAAGTAGATCCTACAGAAGAATATTGTTCAAATGGAATGTTTAAAAATAACATTTATTAATAAATATCTTATAAAATTCTAAATTAATAGATTCCTGTTCAAATTTTGCTTTGGTCCTTGAATTCCACTGTATACACACATACATACATATATATTTTCTTAGATGGTTTTTTATTAACCAGAAAGAAGCACATTCTATCCTAACTGGATGGCTAGGTTTATAGCAGTTACAGATGCTTAAACCCCCCCCAGCCAAAGGCTGGTCTTTTATGGCAGCTGGTTGACTTTTAATGACAAGCTCAACTAGCACACGACAATTTTCTGAACTAACAGACCACAGCCACCTGCACATTCACCACGGATGCCCCTCTATTCGGAACACGCACTGCATTTGATTTCTTGGACCTGACAGGCTCCAAAGAGCAACTGCTCCAAGTAAGTCACCCTAATGAAAAGAAGGCATGCAGTGACAGTACACAAATTGCTCGTCCCCATGGGCCATGTTAAGACTGTGACTGGCAAACACTGATGTGGAGATAGGAGAGGGCTGCGGGGAAGGGTAAAGGGAAAACATCCGACCTCACGCCAGGCGTTAAAACGAGTCCATTCATGCACAGGGAGGATTTTCACTCTACCTGTCCTGGCATATGTTCATCAGAAATGTCTTAAGGAGAAACAATTAAGATGGGAATGCCTCAGTGTAGGTAAGGACTGACCTGGTAGAAACGCTATCAGGTGTCCCTATCTTGGCTGCTAATTCCTGTCACAGGAGGCAGGGGAGGCGCTGTGGAAGTTTCCAGGCAGGTTGGCAGTGACTTCAGAAGCAGATCCTGCTGACAGAAACCCACCTGTGAACGAGGAGAGGCAGTGCTGCGCTGCGGGCCCTCCCTCCTCAGGATGGGTGCTCTGAAGGTCATTGCAACTGATCTGTGACCGTATGGATGGATGACCCAGTAGCTGGGTGGGAGAGGAGAACGGGGCAGAATGTTTCCCCAGATTGGCAAAAAGTGTGGGACAAGAATGGAGAGATTTTCAGGCAGACATTATTCTACAGTCTGGTGAAAGCTAGGCCTTCAAGTGAAATATTTAATAATGATCAGTCGAGTGTTGGATTTGACCAATGAGCCTTTCTGTTCAGGATTTCAAGAAGCTCTGACAACTTGCTGGCATCCTCCATTCACTGTATTTCCACACTGCTAATGAACATACCTAAAGGCCCTGAGTATAAGAAGAAGTTTATTCTAATTATACGTGGAGGCCCGTTTGCTAACCTGTGTGTGGTGGTTTGCCTTCTTAGCATAAAAAACAGACATAATTGAGCTATCTATAATGCACGTCAGTCAAACCGTCAAGCTGCTGAATTAAAACTCAGGCAAGTTCTTAACTGCAGAGGCTTTTGGTTTAACAACTAAATATTTCAATTAAGAGGTGGAACAGAAGTAAAGTAAACCATAATTTTAGTGACAGCCCGCTCCTTGGACATTCTGATATCACCAGTGGATTTTTTAAAAATCCATTTCATTAAGTGCTATGCATGCAGTAAAGAAAGAAAATATTTTTCACTTAAAGCAAAACAAAAATTTTTTAAAAATTAAAAAATTAAAATACCCAAATATTTCAATGAGCTCTTTCTCCTTTTTAGAGGGACACATAAATGGTCCTAGGAAGGAGTTTAGAAAAAATTATTTTTGATTTCAAAATAGAGACAAGAATGTTAACTGCTTTTTTAGCTAAATCTTAAACTTCTTAGGAAGCCAGTTAGGTTAAACCATTCAGCTATTACAGCTGGGATTCAAAACAAAACAAAATAACTGAATTCAGTATTTAAAATACTTCAAAATGATATGTTTGTCTAAAATATAATAGAAAATCCTTTTCTTGTTTGCATTTTTTTCTTTTTTCTCTTTTTATTTTTTTTGCTTTTGTTTTGATTTTTTAGATCATATATCCAAGTTATGCGTTTCCCTGGAAACTCAAAACTTTCTTTTTGAAAGCACTGCATACATGAAAAGATTGTTGATAAATATTGATTTAAAAAGTAAGTTATTAGATAAAACTGAAACTAGTTATAAAAACCATGCTTCATAACCCTTATATTTTTTTTTTCTCCAAAATAGATTCTTACACTATACTGAGAGAAAAAACCCACATCCTTCCCTTTTCCGAACTCTTATAAAAGCTACACCTTTTGTAAAATACTACTCTTTTAAATCCCATTATCTTGCGCGCTCGCTCGCGCGCGCTCTTTCTCTCTCTCTCTCTCTCTCTCTCTCTCTCTCTCTCTCTCTCACACACACACACACACACACACACACACACACACACTCATGTTTGGAGGTCAAGCATTCAAATGGAGATGAAACACCAGCACCTGCCTAGACAACTAGAGAAGAACATTAGCCCCAGTTATTTGTGAGATGTGATATTAAAACCTTAGCGCAGTAGAATGGCTTGTTTCAAGGAGGCACAACTGTGGTTCGGACTATCTGCTTTTTATAATGGGCAAGTCCAGGAAAGTTGCTGAAAGTATAAATCAGAATTATTCAGAAGAGTGGAGTAGCCATATCCAGGGGATACTTTGAGCAGCCAGAGTGCTTTAACTGCTGTGGGAGGGCGGGAAGCACCTCCATGGAAACATTAGGTTTTCTTTCTCTCTCTGTTCCTCCAGTAGTTCGTCTACTTTCACCCACCAGAACAGCAAAGACGGTTCCATAGGCTTAAGAAAAAAATAATAATATATCTTAGGCTATTAGCAGCTAATGATTGAACAACATAATCTGTGTAGTGAACAGAGCCCTTCTGAATTATTATATAGTACATGGATTTTCAACATTATAGACAGGCCATATAAAACCAGTTGTAATTCGAGGGTATGATGTTCTAGCTCTGCATCATAATTTGGACTCCCACAATTGAGGCTATAAAGCTCCCTTCCCTAGCGTCTCCACAGCTGGCATTCAACAGTGCTTCACCTACGGCTAAGCCACCTTTTATTTGCTCTGATTATTAAAAACATTAAACCAGGCACATTAAACATCTCCCGGTTACTCTTTTGTGAAAAGCAAGAGCTGAATGGGTCAGGGGCAAGGGAAGCCATGGCTAGGTCCACATTAGCTTTTTTTTTTTTCCTTTAAACATTATTTTCTTCTTTGCATGCAACGCTAAAGGGGAAAAAATAAAACAGAAAGTAAAAATAAAGAGTCAATAGGGAGCCCAGGTAAAAGTGGAAATGGAAAGGAAAATTGGGCATTCAAGGAAGTGGACCAAGAGTAGGAGGAGAGGTGGTGAGATGCTTGCTGATTTTATTTGGACATCAATGGAGCTTATACTTTTTTTTATAGTAAGAGAAACAGGGTTGTGGAAAAGGCTCTCCATTTATCTGGGATTCTGGTGACATCATAGCACCAACTCAACATAAGCTATGACATCATCAGACTTCTCCCCCAGTTGCCTTGCAGTCTGTATACTGGACATCTAGGTACGCCTCATTTTGGCTAAAAGCTGTGGCTTAACAAGATTCAACGTTTCAGGCAAAGGGTTGGACTGATAAGAATGAAACCATGACTATATACAGAAAGAGTTCAGTTTATAAACAAGTAACTGGTACCAGAAAATTGGAGAAAAGCACCAAAGCATTTCCCAAGCTGATAGATTATTAATTGCATAACTCCCTTTTTTGCTTATATAACTGAGTATAAAAGACAACATTTCCATAATAACTATAAAAATGAAAGCCAGTCTTTGAAGGGCTGAGGAGTCTTCCAGGTCTGAGTTAATTCTAAAAATGCCCTTAAAAGAAAGGACGCAGGATATGCGACAGCTCTCCTTGGAGGCAAGGTCTGACCCTCGGATTTTAGAGAATCGGATTCAGGTCTGTTCTGTGAGTGGTGAGCTGACTGAGGGTGGAGCTTCCTACCACCTCGCTGACGGCCGAGGAAGTGGTGATGGTGTTATGCTGGATGACCTGCTGCTGAGAGCACGTGGGGACGGGGCTTGCAGGAGGGCTACTCTCTGGACCTAGGAAAAAGCACACACACACACACACACCAATATAGCTCTTTCCTGGGTGGACTTGGAGACTACTCAAAAAATATTGCTAGATGCTTGCTAGAAATAGGAGCGTTTCACACATTTTCTCCTGGAGGTTAATTCCAAAACTTTATTTTAAAGTCACAAAGCTATGCCTTCCCAGTTTATAGCTACAAGCAAAGCCATGCTTTCTAGATCAGCAACATGAGTTGATGTGTTTAAGTTGTGGCATGTGAAGTCCCCATCTTGTCTTTTCAAAGAGCCATCCATATATCAAATGTGGAAAAATACTCACATGTGGTGGGAGAATCTGTGTTGCTCAATCTAAAAAATTATTTGAAAAGAAATTGACCTTCAGCCATGAATCCCCCCTTCTTCCGCCATCCCCTACTCAATTAGCATTGAACCTATTGACATTCCAGGTGCAGATATTGGGATCTAGAAAAACAGATCCACTTTACATATTGGTAAACTGAGACAAGGTCACTAGCTTTTCAGCCTGGTGAATAACATGTAGCATATCCTGAGGCACTGGATATAATTCACCCAAAGCCTGTTTCCCAGCCCATAAAAGACTGCTAGCCCACCAGTAATTGGGCTCCTACTGGCTGCCGGATTGGAATTTGGTGGGATTTTACAATGTGGAATGCCAGGGAACGTCTAGCCAGAAATTATTAGGAGGTGGCGGTCATGGTGATGAATGGGGTCAGAAAAGAAGGGTTCCCTCTGGTGCAGTAGTCTGGCAGCCACTCAAGAATTCTAGCATGATATCCACCTGGGTGTGCAGTCTATGCTTTACTTTTGTTCTTTCAATAAATCCAATGAGAAATTGGTGGCAAAAAAACTGGACACTAAAACAAGCAAACAAGTCAATGACTTACTTAGATATCCTTGTGATTCTTTCTGCATGGCTGTTATGGGGCAGTCTTTATGCGTTAACAACAGCTGCTTCAGCTGTGCCACCTCGTTTTTCAACATGGACACTTCATTCTGGAAAGAGACGGATCCAAGTCATGTTAAGAAGACCAGAGAATACAAACCTAAGGCCCCGTGCACTTTCAACAGTGTAACTGGCACACTTCTTTTCTGTTATGTCTGAATGACATTAATAGTATTATTTAACGGGATTCACCTGAAAATTTGTAGCTTGCCTTTGATTTGGCCCTCAGGTTTCCCAGGGGCTTTCTGAAGAGACTAGGTTTTAACTCAAGAGCTTAATCCTATTAAAAGTTACTTAGGTGGGACCCTCCATTCTACACTGACTGGGTGACTCTAGGCAGGTAACATAATCCAGCTAAGCTCTAGCAACCTTGGATGGGAATGAAAATAGTACAAAGTTCTTTGAGTTGTTGTGAGGATTAAATGAGGTAACATGCAAAACACGCAGAACAATGCCTAGCACATACGAAGTGCTCAATAAATTTAGCTCTCATAATCTCTTCAGGCTGTCTTTTTTTTTTAAGTTTTTTTTTTTTTTTTTTTGACATGGACCATGTGTTTTTAAGGTCTTTATTGAAATTTGTTACAATACTGCTTCTGTTTTATATTTTGGTTGTTTGGCTGCAGGGCATGTGGGATCTTAGCTCCCCGACCAGGGATCGAACCCACACTCCCTGCACTGGAAGGCAAAGTCTTAACCACTGGACTGCCAGGGAAGTCCCCATGCTATCTTACAGGTTCAGGTTTGACACTGACCACGAATAGAAGGTGAACGTGAGGCACGGGGAGGAACTGTGTGGCAGGGTGAGCGGCTTCAAACTGAAATGCCCTCAGAATAAGCCGATTTCCCAAAAGAAGTTCTTCATGGGCTAGAGTTCAACAAAGCACGTCCTTCTGCCTGATGCCACTTAGGAGGAAGCATGGAAGTATACAGAGCAAACGTAGGTCCTCGATTGGTGGGATCAGGTCAGCCCAGGGAGGCCAAGGGCAATAGAGTTTAGGGCCATGACTGAGTTAATTTGACTGGTTCATTAACTAGTTTGGCTAATTTCAGTCTATAAACTTTTTCCCTCCTCAATATCAGGGTGTTGTGGATTTACTTAGATAAGTGCCACAAATCTCCACTTTATGTAGTAATTCACAAAGATCGGTTCATAGTTTGTGGAATAATGTACTTGGCACCGTCGTCTACAAATACAGTTGACCCTTGAACAACACGGGTCTGAACTGTGCGGGTCCACTTCCGTGCAGATTTTTTCCATAGATAACAATACTACATGATTAGCAGTTGACAGAATCTGAGGATGCGGAACCACGGATACAGAGGGCTGAGGATGGGGTTTGAGCATAAGCGGATAATGGGATCTGAGGCCAGTCTTGGAACCAATACCCGCTGATATTGAGGGACAACTGTATAAATGTAGAACAGATGCTTCCAAGGTGCTGCCACTTGATAAAAGTAAACTGTAAACGTAGCAAATAAGCCATTTTACAGTTGTGATAAGTAACACCTCTCTCTGGCCCATGTTCATTTGTGGCTGCCCCACAATTACACTCCACGTGGAGGAGACGTTTCAAAAGCATGCACACAGAAGAAGGTGTTTTAACATTTGTCATTAAGTTGTATCTACACTTTCAGTATGAACTTGGCTTTTGAGGCATGTATTTATCACCTAAAAAGTAAGTTTGGGATTCTGAAGTTAATTAAAAAATTTTTTGGAAAATTGTTTCAAAGAATACCTCCTAATTTCAGACTCATTTGCAAAATACATTATAAGTAATCAAATGTTGAGTAGCATGAATAAAAAAATAATAAAAATCTCATCTACAAGGCTTTTATGCCTATCTGACGAAAGCGGGGAGGGATAAGTTAGGAGACTGGGATTAACATATATGCACTACTATATATAAAACAGATAACTAATAAGGACCTACTGTATAGCACAGGGAACTCTGCTCAATATTCTGAAATAATCTATATGGGAAAAGAATCTAATAAAGAATGGGTATGTGTATATGTATAACTGATTCACTTTGCTGTACACCTGAAACTAACACAACATTGTGAATCAACTATACTCCAATAAATTTTTTTTTAAATGCCTGAGAAATTAGCACTAATGATGAATAAATCACTTAATTTCACAGGAAAACTGCTCTTAAATTTGAGAACGTTCAGGAAGGTGAATTGCACCTCCCACCTCCAAATGAGTGCAGTTGATAAGGGGCCCTATCAAAGCTGAAAGTGACCCTTGTCAATTTGGGGGTCAGTGGGACAAGTTTATTTATAGGACAATTTATTTTAGCCTTAAACACTATTTTTTTCTCTAATTTTATGCCCATTTAAATTCAGATAGCCATCCTTCCTTTTCCCAGCTCCCCCTCTGCTTAAAATAGCCTGTGTAAAAGAAAGTTACTTTTAGACCATTAAACAGAAGGCAGCCCCTGGTTAAAAACAAAACAGACAAAAACAGAACAGAAAAAGGAGAAAAAACTAAGATGTTTGAATGTATACATATTTGGCCTCAAAATGAAATGTGACATGATTTGTATTTGGACTATAGAGATAACACTTTTCTGAAATCACAACTGCTAGACACCTGGACCCTAAGGGGAAACTGTCCGTTGTAGACAATGGTTCTAAGAAAGTGGAGTAACGCTCCAGTCCTTAGTGAATCCAGCCATACTTTTCTTCCATGATCTAGGAAACAAACGAGGAAAGTATTTAAAATAAAACAACAGGACTCTGTTGCCTTCTTCTACTTCTGGAAGAAAAGAAAAGTCTCACTTGGCGGCTGCCTTGGAGGGGATGATTTTAGTCTCCATTTCTTCCTCCTCTGTGTCCTCAGCAGTCACACCTTTTCTAGGCAGTCTTCCATCCCCCAGACTCGAAGTGTACGTTGCCCCTTCCTTAAAAAAAACACCTTGAATTCCGTTCTTCGGGCTCCTACAATTGCAAGGAGCTAACTGCCTACAATACTTGGCATATCCCAAACCATTTCAGGATAAACCTTTTGCTTTCATGAGAGGCCACAATAAAACAGCACCAATCACCACAACAAACAGTGTATGTGGTGTCCTGGCCTATAACCAAAGCCCCATAGAAAATAGATGATTTTAGTGGCATTTTTTTGTCTCTGGACAGCAAAGCACTTTATTAATAAACCAATACATTGTAAGTATAGAAACTGAGGACCTGGGAGTTGTGAGGGTCTGTAAAAATGTAGGAACCTGGAGAGCACTGTAACAACTGACCATCATTTAAAGATATATGTGAATATGGACATATTTCTTAATGTAATATATTAGTAATTATGTTATTTAGCTATGTTAGGGTTGGAAAATGAATGCCAATTAATATTCTCCATAGACAAGAGCAATCAGCCTCCCTCTTGCTTAGATCATGCACACATAAGTACGATACTGATAAGGACTAAATAAAAGTCTAATGGCCAGAGAAGCAACAGAAATTCATGGGGCAGCTTCCAGTGGAAAAAGGAACTCTCAAATGAGAGTTGAGAATAATCGGGTTTGGCTCCCCAAATTGCCACACCAACCTAGTGTAAAACAAGGTGGTTGGACTAGTTTTCTAGTTACTTCCTGCAAGATAGTTTTTTATTCTATGAGTTGCCTTCTATTGAGAATGCTAATTACCTAATAATCTAATGAAGGTCTCCATCTTGATTTTTTATTCACTAGTTAATTGCTTCTGGTGTTCTCAAATGGGCTTATATATCAAGTCTTATATTTCCTAAGGGAGCCAGTTCTAGCACCTCCTGTACTTCCAAATCTTAACGGCAGATTCCAAAGCAACATTTACAGTTTCACTTTTGTGCAAAATTTCAAGTCCATGTACATTTCCATATTGTGAGAGTCTACAGAGCCTTCATCAGATTCCATAAGGGAGCATCTGGGTTAAAAACAGTAGAGAATCTCTGCCCTAGAGGAAGCGGAGTGAATCATGTGTGCTGTGCACATGCATAAACATTCCATATTGATAGATACTGATAGATATCATTCTATATTGATAGACCGACTGATGTAGGAAATGCACAAATACTAGACTATATTTTAAATAAAAATCCTTTTCAAGATAACATTAATAGAAATCACCTTGAATACATTTTGGAAGAGAAGAACCAGACAGCAAATGTTTCAAAATGCATGAAAGAAATCAAAAGTGGCCTGCAGTTCTAGTAGGGAAATAGAAACCAGGACTTCTGGAGACATTTTCTTATTCTGAATTGCCTTGCATTATGAATTGATGCAAATCACCAATTTTTTTTTTTACTCCCTTGTGTAGTTTCTAATAATAACTATAGGTCTTCATATAGAAGCACTTTGCAAAAGCAAAGTATTAATAATAAGTATTGATTCTCTTGCTGAAATCAGCTCTTCATTCTTTTTTCTAAACTAGTTTGGGTTTGCTACTCCTAAAAGTTTAGCCATTTAAATAGGGACTGTAAGAGTATAGATGTAGTTAAGATTAATCTGTTCTTAAACCCATAAAGTTGCCTTGGGATGAAGCAGCACCCCTATATAGACATTCAACACTGTAATAACATACTTTAAACAAGCACTCCAAGAAGTCCCTAATAGCTACATTTTCAGTTTTGGGGGGATGTCATTTTGTTAATATGATAAACTCCAAATGCTTTTTGATGCAAGCAGTAGTCCATGCCAAAAAAATAATTATCAAAATGAGCCCTGCCACATAGCCCCTCCCCTATTTTTTTTTTTTTTTGGTAGATTAACTGAGGCCAGGTTTGGTTCATTCTAAAACAAAGGACTTTCAATTTGTACAGCAACAGTTCCCATCTGGCCTATTCTCTTGCCAAGTCCTAAACCTGAGCTCGTGTGTCTAAAATTTCAGCAGCGACTTAGGCCATGTGTCTTTGTACTGAAAAAGAAAAGCAATTATTTCCGTGGGCGACCAGACGATTTCCGTATCATCTATTGAACACAATCCACTGAGCACCACATTAGTAGTTGATGAATTTAGAGCTGATCTCAGCCACTCTGTCAGTGAAAAGAATGTGGATTCCTTCATAGTTGAAGAACTTTCTAGAATGAAAGATCACAGAGCAGTGGGTTAGGTCAAGAGAAGACTCGCTTGGGTTTTCATCCTACTACTTGCTGGTTGTGTGACTTTCAGGAAGACTTCTCGTGTCCCCCGAGACTCAGTTTCTCCCAAATAAAATGTCAGATTGGGTGGTTTCTAATATTTCCAATTCCTATGCCTGTGTTGACCTCTTGGGTAGAGATTTGTTGTGAGATGAGGAAATGAAGTCTGGGAGTTTGATTTTGTTTTCTCAGTTCTAATTTTTCCAATCTGAAGCTCTGCAGCCTAACTAGATTTATGCTGGAAAACAACTCAAAAGTGGCAGCTGGCCATCCAGACCTTGGATATTCCTTTTGGAGGGAGTTTGTTTGTGTAGCACCTTCCATTTCTGTTTACTTAAAATTTGGCTCACTGGACCAGCCTCAAGAGAGACAACTTTTTCTTTTGACAAAGGTCCAGTGAGAGGGAAAGGGTCATTCAAAGGTAGCAGAATCTGCATATCCTCTCCAGCATCACACGGCATGATGCAGAGCACTCGGCATCACAGAAAACATGGAGCCCTTGTGGTTTCTGTCCCTGTGAAGCAAAGCAGTGGTTGGAAACACCAACAACGTAGTCTTTTCAGAGACCGTCCCTTCCTCAGGCACTGCTTTAACAACCAAAAATACTGGTGCCTGTTAAATGGCCCCAATAGGACTTTTTTTCTGGTTTTCAGGGGCTAGAATTCTAGTATCTCTTATCCTTCCATTTTGGTTCTAAAAATGTGAAAATTAATAGATTACGTTTGGGACTTCCCTGGTACTCCAGTGGTTAAGAATCCGCCTTCCAATGCAGTGGATGCAGGTTCGAGCCCTGGTTGGGGAACTAAGATCCCACATGCTGCAGGACAACTAAGCCCGGGCCGCAACTACTGAGCCCGAGTGCCACAATTAGAGAGAAGCCCGCGAGCTGCAACAAAAGATCCCATGAGCCACAACTAAGACCCAATGCAGCCAAAAATAAATAAATAAAATAAAAAGTCTCTCTTCTGGCAATAAGCATGTTTTAAAATATACTCTTTTAAAAAAGTAGATTAGGTTCGCATAAAGGATATACCTTATATGTTAAGTACCTTATATGTTAAGTGAAAGCTATAACATATGTTCGTATGTCAAGTCATGAACACATCTGACGTCAAAGTAAACCAGTATCCTCACTTTTCCTGGCTCTCTGCTATGACCCCCTCCATGTCTTCAGGCTCTAGAATGATGGTCAGTACGCTGGGGTCATTCTGCAAGGACTCATTTTAGTTAAAACTGATTTAAGAACTTGTCCGCATCTGATTACATGTCAGCTGACTACTCAAGGCTCCTTCATCTAGGTCAGTGGGTCTCACTCAGGGGTAATCTTGCCCCCCACGGGGGACGTTTGGTATTGTCTGAACGTTTTTCAGTTGTCACAACTTGGGGGTGGGGTAGAGAGTGCTACTGATACCTAGAGGGTAGAGGTCAAGGATACTGCTAAGTATCTACACTGCACTGGAGACAACAAAGAATTACTGAGCCCCAAGGTAATCGTGCTGAGATTGAGAAAACCTGCACCTGTTCATGATCCTCTTGCAGATCTCAGAACTGGTAGCAAATTCCAGGGCTTCTCACATTTCAGTCATTACAAAACCACTGCTGTGATATTTGCTAGGTCACATACACCAGAACTTTTATTTACTTAACATGTTTGTACAAATTAACTCATTTTTTAAAGATTTAGCCTGGTCCTTACCAAAAATATCTGTGAAACTGAAGGTTTGATGTTCTGATTACATTTTTCAGTGCACATAAAAATTAAAATATTATTAGTAATATTAAAAATGTGTACTCATGTCCACCTAAAAGCTTCTCACATACTACTAGGCCTGCCAGATTCTAGAATTATAGACTTTCAAGTTAGAGTGGTTTCGGCGGTGTTTGAGTCCAGCCAAACTCTGCGGCTTGATTCCCTTAAATCGCATCTTTGCCAAGTGGTCAGGCAGCTAGTTCTTGGACACTCCAGAGATGGGGAGCTCATTCATTTATTCAGCAGATACTGAGTACAGACACTCAGGAACTCTCCATGCTAGACCCGACATTAGAAAAGGGGGTAAGTGGTCGGGGGAGAGGGTAACAGAGTCTCCAACTTCACACAAGCTTCGTACAAGCCAGTGGGAGGATTTCTTATCTTACTTCCCCCATATCTGCTATATACGTTTCCCAGTTTCTTTCTCATGTCTATCGTTAAAAGAATGATAAACTTTGGGGGGGAGAGTGAACATCCATAAATGATGACAGTCAGTCCCTGTATAACCCAAACTAACTTTCTTTGTATAATTTCAATTTGTACACTGGATGTCTCAAGACCATTTCCACTTAATGGAATTAAATATGCAAAGGGGGGTTTGGCACCCTAATTGCTCCTTTCTGAGGATGCGCAGAGGATGGGGGGTGAAGGTGACCTATGAACTACTGAGGAGCAGATTCTCCCTATTTTAGGCATTCTCTCCCCTCTTCCCTCCACTCTTTAGCCATTATCTCTGCTCCTGGAAGCACTGTATATAATCCAGCACTATAATCCACGATTTTTACTGCTATCCCTGCCTGCTTGTCACTTATATAATACTTGCTTTTTCTTCTGCTGGTGAACAGTGCACTTCTTTTTGTGTTAGAACAAATGTCCTGAACTGTGTCATGTGTATGGCATGAAGTCCGCTGGAGAAGCTCCAGGTGCTGGAGGTTCTCAAAAACTCCTAGAAGTGGCCTTGTTATAAAATGTCCCCCCACTGAGCCACCCATGGAAAGCAAAAATCATGCAAGATCCAAATCTTGTCAAGTTTAAAAATGAGATGGAAACATGCCTTTTCTTATGGAGCAAAATAATAAACACAAACCTCCCTTTTTTCCACTAAACAAAAATATAGATAATCTAGTGTAAAGTGAAGCAACCCCGTCACCCAGTGGACATAAAGAGCGGCCTTTCGGTTGCAGATTTATGATGTACAAACGGCTCTGTAGACATTAGTTCATTTATTCCTCCCAACAACTTTATGAGGTTATTATTCCCATTTTATAGGTGAGGAAACTGAGAGCCAGAGAGGTTAAACCCAGCAGGTAGGTACGGAACAAGAGTTTGAACCTCTGTCTGACCAAGCTTCTGCTCCCAGCCCTATAAATTATTTGGGCAGGGTTTCCCTCCTCAGAGCAGACCGATGTAAAACCGAATGGTTGTTTTGTTTTGTAGAGTGTCTCGGAACTAATAAACCTTGAGGAATCAGCCTGCAGTTGCTCTGTGGGCTAAGGGGTGGTGTTAGTGCTTAGGTCAACAAGTGCCTGCCGGGGCAGGAAATGCCAATGTTACACAGGGCCTTTGAGTCCTGTGGAGAGAGACAGTGGCCTGCACCTGAAGCTGCATGTTTGTCTGGGTGAGTTCTTCTGCTTTCTTTTCCAGTGACATCACCCAGACCTTCCTCTTCTGTCTGCAGCGGGTGGCGGCTGCCCGGTTCCGTTCCAGAAATTTCCGCCGCCTCTCGTCAGGATCCTCATCCACCACCCTTCGCCGGCGCCCCCCTGTGGGCTGAGGCGGCTGTATCGTCTGGGTGGCCTGCATCTGTTGTGTCGCTGGTGAGACCTGCTGGGAAAGAGAGGGGGAGGGGGTGATGGGGAGAGAGGAGGAACGGCTGGGTAAGGTGTTGAAATGCAAAACACAGGGAGTCGCTTGTTTTAGTTAGCACGTTACACTTGTTTTCTAAGAATGAAGTCAACAATGAGATCACGCTCATGAGAAGGAAAAGCATCACCCCGCTATCTATCTTCTGTGATATTTTGGCAAAAGATACAGGGATGATCTGCGAAAAGAGAGTCAAGTAGATTTTTTCCCCCTGACTGGCATTTGGCTGAATCACGATAGAAGAAACTTTTTTTTCTCCTCAGATGTTAAAAATATTTTAAGGTGCCTTGTAAAATCTCAAAGTGCCAATGTATGGCACAGGTGAAAACAGAGGTCAGGGTGACTGTCACCCTACTGATGAGTCTTCTGTCATCTGCAGAAAACTACTTCTGGGCAGGTTGTGAATGCCTTTCATACTAATGGTGTCAAAACCATGTTCCTAGAACACACCTCTGGGACAGCACTGCCATTGTGACTCCTATCAAAAGAACCCCGTGAAGCCTGGAAAGCAGCTGAAATCCTTTTGTCACAATTTCACAGTTCTTACTGCAAATGCCTAGCTGGACCTGCAAACTGCAAATGGGCCTGTCTCCTCCTCAGAGCTTGACCAAGGCTGAAGGAGTTACAGGAGATGGTGAGTGGGTGAATTTCTAGGTGATGGGGAAGCGGGGCCTTCGAAAGTCCATCGTGATGCAGCACTGAGCCCTGTTAATACACCGTGTCTGTTGACAGGGAAGGGTGGTTGTATATACTTACATTATAAGGAAATCCTAGGAGTGGCAAAGCACTTTACTAAAAAGTTTTACTATGCTTATAGATTCCTTGTAAGGTCTGCATGGGGCTCAACAACATCTAAGGTTTTAGGGACTCCCACACATATGGCTTTATTTCCCTTCATACAGCAGACACTCAGCACCTAGTGAAATTTCTATGACTGACTGTTGATGAGTCTGGACACCTAATGCTTCCCTAATGCACTTCACTCCTTCCCTTTTCTTCATTCTCAATAAAGGGTGGTGGTGTTTTTTTCCTCCTCCCTCTCATTGCTCAGTCACTCAGGCTTATGGCTGTAATACCTATAAAGTTGTTTTACAAGAGGCATTTAACCTGCAGAAATAACAGGCAAAAAGTTTTAAAAATGAAACCCAGCCACCTTTTCTACCACATTCCAACCCTATGATTGAAATCAATCAGAACGACTGTAATTGCACTAATAATGGCTCCTGGTTGACATCAGCTGACTGATGATGATATATTTTAATCCTAAACTAACTCTATCAAACCCTCCATGACTAACTGAAAAAGAATCAGTCTCAGGACTGAGGTTAGATTGCATCTCAGTAATTTTGTTTAAAGCAAAGACATTTTCTAAAACTGTTTATTGGCAATTCCTTTCCTCCGAATCACAGAGGAATAACAAAATAAATTGTCTAAGATCTTACTCACCAGAGCGGCTGATGAAGATGTATTCCTTGTTATTGGCAAACGTTTAGCACTAGTCATTTCAGGTGCAGTAACTTCTGAGCTAACCACCGCAAAGCAAAGCACTAGGAAAGAAGGCACTAACCTGGCTATTTTTGCATTCTGTCGGGGTGGGGTGGGAGGGATAAATTGGGAGTATGGGATTAACAGGCAAAAAATGAATGAAATACATTCATTCATTTCTTTGTATGAATTAGTGATCTCTCACTGCCAGCCCTAGACAAGACTCTCAAGTAGGTAAAACTGGGTTTTAATCTCCGGTGCAGGGACCTCTCTTTCGATACTGTATTCTACCACGCTAACGTTAACAAGCCTTTACCCCCTGATGCTTCTCCTCTGCCTTTACCCAAAGGGGTAAGTTACATGGTGGTTTCAGGTGCAGTCCAGGTTCAGGGTCAAGGTGTGGTTTGGTTAAGAGAAATTCCTGGTGGCCAAGGAGTGGTACCAGGACTCTGAAGTCACATTCTTATATGCAAAAGAATCGCAAGAAGCCAGGAGAAATTGAAAATGCAACCCTAAGACCAGAATTTGTGCTTTAAACAAAATTATCAAAAACGATAATTATCGTTACCTATCATTATCTTTTTAAAATAGCATTCTGTAGGGGTGGGGTGGGAGGGATAAATTGGAAGTATGGGATTAACAGAGGCACACTACCATACATACAATAGATAAACAAGAAGGATTTACTGTATAGCGCAGGGAACTATATTCATAGTTCTTGTAATAAACTATAATGGAAAAGAATAAAAAAGAATATAGATATATATATGCATAACCAAATCACGTTGCTGTACACCTGAAACTAACACAATATTATAAACCAACTATACTTCAGTAAAATAAATAGAATGGCATTCTGTTGACACAGATGCTCTGAAAATTTTGATCAAAAATAATTAACTGTAATTTCAAAATGACAGAATTTATTCCAAGTCATCTTAGAATCTCAGAGTTGGATGACCTTAATAAACTTCTGTTGTTCTGACAATCATACAATTAGGCCACATGACAAGAATCTCAGTATCAACCAAGTTAATACAGTTAACAGTGGCATTTTGAATACGGTCTAAATGATCTTGTTCAAATTTCAACAAGACCAACCTGGACTCTTTCTTTTTAGTAGCATAGGATAAAAAAGCAACTTTGTGCAGCCAATTATAAAGGCAATTAACTGATTGCATATAAAACTGGCCACTTACTGACTTGAGATGGAGGGCAATTGGCTAATTCGTAATTAGCTAATGAATGGCTTTTATATTTAATGAACTGTTAAGCTTGTCTGTGAAGTAACTCGCTCACAAATGCAACCAAAACTTGATGCTATCCATTTTTAAAAAATATAAGTATACATGTGACTCTCTCTGCCTATCTTTGACCTTATTATAGTTTATAGTCGATCTATTATAGTTCTCTTTTTCCCTTCTAAATATATGTCTTACTATGGCACATGACTAAAAAGGTGCTTTGGATAGCATTTTATTGCTAAACTACTTGCTAAGCTTCTATCACATTATTCGGTTTGGAATTAATCATGGCTCTCATGTATTGAAAACTGTGCCAAGGGCAAAACATTCTCTTATTTAATACTCCTGAGGGTCTATGAGCTTGGTCTATTATCACCCCATTTTACAGATGGGAAAACTGAGGCTTAGAGACGTTCATCTACTGACCACAGTCATACAACAAGTAAGGTGGGCAAAGAATGAAAGTTTTCTCACTCCAAAGCCTACACTCTTATTTTCTATATAGAATACCTCTAAGAACTTTGCAAAAGTAAGCTTAGCTAATAAATAAGCTTATCTATTGAATGGAGAGTTGCTTATGGATAACACATTTTGTGGATGGCTGTCCAGGTTTGGTGTGTGTTGGAGGGGTTGATGCAAGATCTCTAAAAGCTGCCCGGTGAGAGGTACAGAGGCAGACAATGGAGGAGACAGTGAATAAGTGTGATCCAAAGCTTCTGACACCATTCTGACCCAGCTGGTTGGAACCTGGCAGTTTGAGTGGGTGGAGGGAACTGACAAAGGTCATCCCACTTGAAGGTCCAAAATGTCTAGGACTAGCCGTGCTCCTATACATGCCCTTCATCCACTTACTAAAACTCACTCGGGTACATGGACCCGCCTCTCTTCTTGGGCTGGGTGACGTAACGTCTGCCAGATCCCCCGACCCTCTTCCAGTTGTGTCTAAATGCTGGCTTTCTTTCTAGCCACTCCTGGTGACTTTCCACCACTGGGATTTGGCCTTCCCCTTGAACTGATCATCTACAGAGCCTGGCTCTCTGCCTTCTCCCTCCAACACATTTCTCACTGGGTGGAATGAGTCACCTTTCTTTACCATTTACACAACACCTTACACCCTAACATCCATTACCGGGCCTCTTTGTCTGCCTGAAATTGTTACCCTTTATATTTTTAACACTTACTGTTATTCAGAAGATTGCCCATTGTATTTAACTTCCATTTTGCAGGTGACAAAATTGAGTCTCTAGGATGTTATAAAGTACTGCAGATAGAACCATGGTTAGAATTAACTTATTTTTGTCATCCTTTTTTCACATCTTTCTTTAAAGTTTAAATTCTTAATCCTTCATTGGTGTTACTTTTTTAGGGTTAACATTATAACACACTGCAAAATAGATTTTGGAGAACTTGAAGCTTACGTTTGCCCCTAGAAACTAAACCTGATATTTACCTTATTAGTTATAGAAACTATGATCCGGTAGGGTCTTATGGGTAACCATTACCTCTTAGGAAATGAACAGAGCCCCCCCCCCCCCAGAGAGTCAGATAGAACACCTGGGCTTGTCAAACAAGGTTGCTGCCAATGAGCCCCATATTTGAGTTTGTACTGTTAACGAGAAGGGAGAAAGAGATGATGAAAAAGGTGTACCTGTGCTTGGTTGCCGGAGTGCAGGGGTGGGTGTGGCGAGGTCTGGTGATGTGCCGGGTGTGCATGAAGGTGGGAGTGGGAGTGATGATGTGGGTGGTTCTGCTGGTGATGGGGCTGAGGATGAGGATGGTGTGCTGGGTGCTGGTGCTGGTGTGGGTAGGGGTGATGGGCTGGCAGTGTCTGGTGCTGATGTGGGTGTGAGTGCATGTGATGGTGTGGCGTCTGGTCCTGACGGGACCCCATCATTTCCATCATGTGTCCCATGGTGTTCATATTCCCATTTGACATGGCAGCAGGGTGATGAGTCAACGCAGCCTTCAACCTCTGAAACAGAACAAAACAAGAGGGGACAGCTGAGGTCAGTCGTGTACACAATAGGGATTTTGAATCAAAATGACTCATATTTTCAATTTTATAATATTTTATGGTACTATTGTTAACATTTTTTTACTGGTAGCAGTATGACTTTTATATTAATTTCAAATTTTCATATATATTATGGTAGGTAGAAGAATCAATGTCAGCCATGAATGTTAATTAATTCAACTGTCATGGGAAATGAGCAGGATACCCTAGATATTCTGCTAAAAGGTATTTCCTACTATCCAGTTGTTAATCATATCCTACTGACAGCCAAATGCAAGTATAAACCCAATGGAACCATTCAATGGGATAATGCCACTGAACAAAGGGCCCATCCGATATGGCACTGTGTTTTATGATGAGTCATAAGAATAAAAGATTTTTGCCTTTCAAAAGATTTCTCAGACCCAAAGAGGAAATCACTTCAAATTTTGGAATATAGGAACAGAACTAATGTTAAGTCTTCAAATTAGATAAGAAATCCATAACTTCTTGAGTCAATATGTAGATCTTCCCATTTGTTACCATGATACTTCTCACAGTCCCTTTAATAATCTAATTTTCTCACATAATAACGTTCTTCTGACTTTGGGAAGGAAATGAGGAAAGTAGAAGAATATGGACCACTGCACTCCTACAGCTTCTTTGATGACCACATCACAGGCCAGGTACGTCCAACACGAAAGCATCGTCCATCAATAAGCAAACAGACATGCACACAAATAACTTCTCCCTGAATCTGATCTCTAAGCAGGGCTCAGCAAGCTTTTCTATAAAAAGTCAGATAGTAAATGTTTTCCTCATTGCATGCCTTAAGGTCTCTCACAACTACTCAACTCAGCCCTTTTAGCACAAAAACAGCTGTATACACTATGTAAACAAATGACTATGCTGTGTTCCAATACAACTTTACTTATATTGGACAGGATATCTGAATTTCATATAACGTTCACATGACGAAATGCTATTCTACTTTTGATATTTTTCCATCATTTTAAAATGTAAAAACCATTTTTAGCTCCTGTGCTGTGCAAAATTAGGCAGTGGGCCAGATTTTTTAAAGAGTCTGGGCCGGGATTCCCTGGTGACGCAGTGGTTAAGAATCCTCCTGCCAATGCAGGGGACACGGGTTCGAGCCCTGATCTGGGAAGATCCCACATGCCACGGACCAACTAAGCCTGTGCGCCACAACTACTGAACCTGCACTCTAGAGCCTGCGAGCCACAACTACTGAGCCCGCGTGCTGCAACTACTGAAGCCCACACGCCTAGAGCCTGTGCTCCGCAATGAGAAGCCAACACAATGAGAAGCCCGCGCACTGCAGCAAAGAGTAGCCGCCACTCACCACAACTAGAGAAAGCCCGTGCGCAGCAATGAAGACCCAACACAGCCATAAATAAATAAATAAATAAATAAAAGAGTCTGGGCCAGATTTAAAGAATCAGTTGGCGGGGAGGACCTTCAAGATGGCAGAGGAGTAAGACGTGGAGATCACCTTCCTCCCCACAAATACATCAAAAATACATCTACATGTGGAACAGCTCCTACAGAACACCTACTGAACGCTGGCAGAAGACCTCAGACCTCCCAAAAGAACAGATGCCAGAGGGTGACCTACACGCAGAGGCGGGGCCAAATCCAAACCTGAACCCCAGGAGCTGTGCGAACAAAGAAGAGAAAGGGAAATCTCTCCCAGCAGCCTCGGGAGCAGCAGATTAAATCTCCACCATCAACTTGATGTACCCTGCATCCCTGGAATACCTGAATAGACAACGAATCATCCCAAAACTGAGGCAGTGGACTTTGGGAGAAACTGTAGACTTGGGGTTTCCTTTCTGCATCTAATTTGTTTCTGGTTTTATGTTTATCTTAGTTTAGTATTTAGAACTTATTATCATTGGTAGATTTGTTTATTGATTTGGTTGCTCTCTTCCTTTATATATATATATATTTTTTTTTTTCCCCTTTTTCTCTTTTTGTGAGTGTGTATGTGCATGCTTCTTTGTGTGATTTTGTCTGTATAGCTTTGCTTTTACCATTTGTCCTAGGGTTCTGTCTGTCTGCTTTTTTTTTTTTTTAGGATAGTTTTTAGTGCTTGTTATCATTGGTGGATTTGTTTATTGGTTTGGTTGCTCTCTTCTTTTAATTATTTTTTAATTTTAATAATTTATTTTTTATTTTAATAACTTTATTTTTCTTTCTTTCTTTTTTCCCTTTTCTTCTGAGCCGTGTGGCTGACCAGGTCTTGGTGCTCTGGCCAGATGTCAGGCCTGAGCCTCTGAGGTGGGAGAGCTGAGTACAGGACATTGGTCCACCAGAGACCTCCCAGCCCCTCGTAATATCAATCGACGAGAGCTCTCGTAGAGATCTCTGTCTCAACACTAAGACCCAGCTCCACTCAATGACCAACAAGCTCCAGTGCTGGACACCCCATGCCAAACAACTAGCAAGACAGGAACACAACCCCACCCATTAGCAGAGAGGCTGCCTAAAATCATAATAAGTTCACAGACACCCCAAAACACACCACCAGACATGGTCCTGCCCACCAGAAAGACAAGATCCCGCCTCATCCACCAGAACATAGGCACTAGTCCCCTCTACCAGGAAGCCTATACAACCCACTGAACCAACCTTAGCCACTGGGGGCAGACAGCAAATCCAACGGGAACTACGAACCTGCAGCCTGTGAAAAGAGACCTCAAACTCAGTAAGTTAAGCAAAATGAGAAGACAGAGAAACACATAGCAGATGAAGGAGCAAGGTAAAAACCCACCAGACCAAACAAATGAAGAGGAAATAAGCAGTCTACCTGAAAAAGAATTCAGAGTAACGATACTAAAGATGATCCAAAATCTTGGAAATAGAATGGAGAAAATACAAGAAATGTTTAACAAGGACCTAGAAGAACTATAGAGCAAACAAACAATGATGAACAACACAATAAATGAAATTTAAAAACTTCTAGAAGGAATCAATAGCAGAATAACTGAGGCAGAAGAATGGATAAGTGACCTGGAAGATAAAATAGTGGAAATAACTGCCTCAGAGCAGAATAAAGAAAAAAGAATGAAAAGAACTGAGGACAGTCCCAGAGACCTGTGGGACAACATTAAATGCACCAACATTTGAATTATAGGGGTTCCAGAAGAAGAAGAGAAAAAGAAAGGGACTGAGAAAATATTTGAAGAGATTATAGTTGAAAACTTCTCTAATATGGGAAAGGAAATAGTCAAGTCCAGGAAGCACAGAGAGTGCCATACAGGATAAATCCAAGGAGAAATACGCCAAGACACATAGTAATGAAACTGTCAAAAATTAAATACAAAGAAAAAATATTACAAGCAGCAAGGGAAAAGCAACAAATAACATACAAGGGAATCCCCATGAGGTTAACAGCTTACTAACTGTTATTTTTCAGCAGAAACTCTGCAAGCCAGAAGGGAGTGGCAGGACATACTTAAAGGGATGAAAGGGGAAAACCTACAACCAAGATTACTCTACCCAGCAAGGGTCTCATTCAGATTCGATGGAGAAATTAAAACCTTTACAAAGAAGCAAAAGCTAAGAGAATTCAGCCCACCAAACCAGCTCTACAACAAATGTTAAAGGAACTTCTCTAGGCAGAAAACAAAAGAGAAGGAAAAGACCTACAATAACAAACCCAAAATAATTAAGAAAATGGTAATAGGAACATAGAGATCAATAATTACCTTAAATGTAAATGGATTAAATGCTCCAACCAAAAGACACAGACTGGCTGAATGGATACAAAAACAAGACCCATGTATATGCTGTGTACAAGAGACCCACTTCAGACCTAGGGATACCATACAGACTGAAAGTGAGGGGCTGGAAGAAGATATTCCATGCAAATGGAAATCAAAAGAAAGCTGGAGTAGCAATTCTCATATCAGACAAAATAGACATTAAAATAAAGACTATTACAAAAGACAAAGAAGGACACTACATAATGATCAAAGGGATCAATCCAAGAAGATATAACAATTGTAAATATTTATGCACCCAACATAGGAGCACCTCAATACAGAAGGCAAATGCTAACAGCCATAAAAAGGGAAATCGACAGTAACACAATAATAGTGGGGGACTTTAACACCCTACTTTCACCAATGGACATACCAACCAAAATGAAAATAAATAAGGAAACACAAGCTTTAAATGATACATTAAACAAGATGGACTTAATTGATATTTATAGGGCATTCCATACAAAAACAACAGAATACACTTTCTTCTCAAGTGCTCATGGAACATTCTCCAGGATAGATCATACCTTGGGTCACAAATCAAGCCTTGGTAAATTTAAGAAAATTGAAATTGTATCAAGTATCTTTTCCAGCCACAATGCTGTAAGACTAGATATCAATTACAGGAAAAAAACTGTAAAAAATACAAACACATGGAGGCTAAACAATACACTACTAAATAACCAAGAGATCACTGATGAAATCAAAGAGGAAATAAAAAAAAAAACAGAAACTAATGGTAATGAAAATACGACAACCCAAAACCTATGGGATGCAGCAAAAGCAGTTCTAAGAGGGAAGTTTATACCAATACAATCCTACCTCAAGAAACAAGAAACATCTCAAACAAACAACCTAAACTTATACCTAAAGCAATTAGAGAAAGAAGAACAAAAAAACCCCAAAGTTATCAGAAGGAAAGAAATCATAAAGATCAGATCAGAAATAAATGAAAAAGAAATGAGGGAAATGATAGCAAAGATCAATGAAACTAAAAGCTGGTTCTTTGAGAAGATAAAATTTATAAACCATTAGCCAGACTCATCAAGAAAAAAGGGAGAAGACTCAAATCTATAGAATTAGAAATGAAAAAGGAGAAGTAACAAGTGACCCTACAGAAATACAAAGGATCATGAGAGATTACTCTATATGCCAATAAAATGGACAACATGGAAGAAATGGGCAAATTCTTAGAAAAGCACAACCTTCCGAGACTGAACCAGGAAGAAATAGAAAATATAAACAGACCAATCACAAGCACTGAAATTGAAACTGTGATTAAAAATCTTCCAACAAACAAAAGCCCAGGACCAGATGGCTTTACAGGTGAATTCTATCAGACATTTAAAGAAGAGCTAACACCTATCCTTCTCAAACTCTTACAAAATATAGCAGAGGGAGGAACACTCCCAAACTCATTCTACAAGGCCACCACCACCCTGATACCAAAACCAGACAAAGATGTCACAAAGAAAGAAAACTACAGGCCAATATCACTGATGAACATAGATGCAAAAATCCTCAACAAAATACTAGCAAACAGAATCCAACAGCTCATTAAAAGGATCATACACCATGATCAAGTGGGGTTTATCCCAGGAATGCAAGGATTCTTCAATATATGCAAATCAATCAATGTGATATACCATATTAACAAATTGAAGGAGAAAAAAACATATGATCATCTCAATAGATGCAGAAAAAGCTTTTGACAAAATTCAACACCCATTTATGATAGAAACTCTCCAGAAAGTAGGCATAGAGGGAAATTACCTCAACATAATAAAGGCTATATATGACAAACCCACAGCCAACATCATTCTCAATGGTGAAAAACTGAAATCATTTCCCCTAAGATCAGGAATAGGACAAGGTTGTCCACTCTCACCACTGTTATTCAACATAGCTTTGGAACTTTTAGCCACAGCAATCAGAGAAGAAAAATATAAAAAGAATCCAAATCAGAAAAGAAGTAAAACTGTCACTGTTTGCAGATGACATGATACTATACCTAGAGAATCCTAAAGATGCCATCAAAAAACACTAGAGCTAATCAATGAATTTGGTAATGTAGCAGGATACAAAATTAATGCACAGAAATCTCTTGCATTCCTATACACTAATGATGAAAAATCTGAAAGAGAAATTAAGGAAACACTCCCATTTACCACTGCAACAAAAAGAATAAATTCCTAGGAATAAGCCTACCTAAGGAGACAAAAGACCTGTATGCAGAAAATTATAAGACACTGATAAAAGAAATTAAAGAGATATAAAAAGATGGAGAGATATACCATGTTCTTGGATGGAAGAATCAACACTGTGAAAATGACTGTACCACCCAAAGCAATCTACAGATTCAATGCAATCCCTATCAAACTACCAAAGGCATTTTTCACAGAACTAGAGCAAAAAATTGCACAATTTGTATGGAAACACAAAAGACCCCAAATAGCCAAAGCAATCTTGAGAAAGAAAAACGGAGTTGGAGGAATCAGGCTCCCTGACTTCAGACTATACTACAAAGCTATAGTAATCAAGAGAGTATGGTACTGGCACAAAAACAGAAATATAGATCAGTGGAACAGGATAGAAAGCCCAGAGATAAACCCACACACATGGTCACCTTATCTTTGATAAAGGAGGCAAGAATATACAATGGAGAAAAGACAGCCTCTTCAATAAGTGGTGCTGGGAAAACTGGACAGCTACATGTAAAATGATGAAAGTAGAATACTCCCTAACACCATACACAAAAATAAACTCAACATGGATTAAAGACCTAAATATAAGGCCAGACACTATAAAACTCTTAGAGGAAAAGATAGGCAGAACACTCTATGACATAAATCACAGAAAGATCCTTCTTGATCCACCTCCTAGAGAAATGGAACTAAAAGCAAAAATAAACAAATGGGACCTAACGAAACTTAAAAGCTTTTGCACAGCAAAGGAAACCGTAAACCATAAAATGAAAAGACAACACTAAGAATGGGAGAAAATATTTGCAAACGAAGCAACTGACAAAGGATTCATCTCCAAAATATACAAGCAGCTCATGCAGCTCAATATCAAAAAAACAACCCAATCCAAAAATGGGCAGAAGACCTAAATAGACATTTCTCCAAAGAAGATATACAGATTGCCAACAAACACATGAAAGGATGCTCAACATCACTAATCATTAGAGAAATGCAAATCAAAACTACAATGAGGTATCACCTCACACCAGTCAGAATGGCCATCATCAAAAAGTCCACAAACAGGGGCTTCCCTGGTGGCGCAGTGGTTGAGAGTCCACCTGCCAATGCAGGAGACGCGGGTTCATGCCCCGGTCTGGGAAGATCCCACATGCCACGGAGCAGCTGGGCCCGTGAGCCATGGCTGCTGAGCCTGCGCGTCCGGAGCCTGTGCTCTGCAACGGGAGAGGCCACAGCAGTAAGAGGTCCGCATACCGCCAAAAAAAGTCTACAAACAATAAATGCCGGAGAGGGTGTGGAGAAAAGGGAACACTGTTGCACCGCTGGTGGGAATGTAAATTGATACAGCCACTATGGAGAACAGTATGGAGGTTCCTTAAAAAAAGTAAAAACAGAACTACCATACGACCCAGCAATCCCACTACTGGGCATAAACCCTGAGTAAACCATCATTTAAAAAGAGTCATGTACCACAATGTTCATTGCCCCCTCTATTTACAATAGGCAGGACACGGAAGAAACCTAAGTGTCCATTGACAGATGAATGGATGAAGAAGATGTGGCACATATATACAATGGAATATTACTGAGCCATAAAAATAAATGAAATTGAGTTATTTGTAGTGAGGTGGATGGACTTAGAGTCTGTCATACAGAGTGAAGTAAGTCAGAAAGAGAAAAACAAATACCATGTGCTAACACATATATAAGGAATCTTAAAAAAAAAAAAAAGGTTGTGAAGAACCTAAGGGCAAGACAGGAATAAATACGCAGATGTAGAGAATGGACCTGAGGACACAGGGAGGGGGAAGGGTAAGCTGGGACAAAGTGAGAGAGGGTAATGGACTTATATACACTACCAAACATAAAATAGATAGCTAGTGGGAAGCAGCCGCATAGCACAGGGAGATCAGCTCAGTGCTTTGTGACCATCTAGAGGGGTGGGATAGGGAGGGTGGGAGGGAACGAGACGCAAGAGGGATGAGATATGGGGATATATGTATATGTACAGCTGATTCACTTTGTTATAAAGCAGAAACTAACACACCATTGTAAAGCAATTATACTCCAATAAAGATGTTAAAAAAAAAATCAGTTGGCAATCAACTTGGTCGCAGTTTCTTCAAAATTGTTTTTTCTTGTACATGGACAATTATCATCATATCCTGAGGGGCACAATGTACTAAGTACTGTATAATGCAGTTACCCCTTGGAAATGTATCTTCTGCAGAGATGATATTCTAGTTGGCAAGCTTACATTGGCTTCATAAAATATTTACTAGGGGACTCAAAGTTCTCTCCTGATTTGCATTCTTATCTGATTGATGATGGTGGCGTGTAATCACTGCGAAATGGAAGAGTTGTATTTAAATGATGATGGAAGCAACCATGTGCCAGCCCTGTACAATATTAATGATTCTCAGCTGGTCAGACTAAACTATTGATAAGTACCAATTCAATTCGTCAAAATCTTTAGTCAAATGTAAACAGCCTCCACTTGTTAAAAAAAGGGGGGGCAGTTTGACAGACTATATGTTAATATCCGATAATCACTGAATACATTTCCTGTGTCCTGATGCAGTAACCACTGAGCCCACTTGCCTCCTCTTTCATGAGCAACATGTACCACACAGAAGCTACTGACCTGCACCAGGATCATCCTGAAAAAGTTAAGCTTCCTGAATCCCTGGGAATGATTAGATGCTTCATATTGTGTTTATTACTAAACAGAAAAGTGAACAGATACTCCGCATCTCCAATTTTTAGAAATGATTCCAGTGTTTTGTTTTGTTTTGTTTTGCGGTACGCGGGCCTCTCACTGTTGTGTCCTCTCCCATTGCGGAGCACAGGCTCCGGACGCGCAGGCTCAGCGGCCATGGCTCACGGACCCGCGGCATGTGGGATCTTCCCGGACCGGGGCACGAACCCGTGCACCCTGCATCGGCAGGCGGACTCTCAACCGGGAAGCCCCGATTTCAGTGTTTTTATAAAAATGCTCATTATAAAAAATTTAAGCAACTCTTAAAAGTACAATGAAGTCAGCAACCAATGAACCAAATGCATTGTTTGCTTGGTGGGTGAACAGTATTCCAGACAGCTCTCTCTGTGCATATGTAGAGACGGAAGAACAAGTAGAATAAGTTTATAACAATGGGATAGCACGTGGTTTAAAAAAACTCTTATTTGAATAGAACATAAACAAAAGAAGTGAACATTGGATGAATTGCTGGACTTCAGATACACATTTCTTTACTCCAAGAAAAGTTTCTAAGTGACATCTCCAAACTTAAAAGTGAAGAAAATTATGAAAAAATATATTGAGATTATTTTTTAATTGACATAGCAAATACTATTGATGGATTTTCTAGACTATTCTTTATAATTTCATTATTATAGAAATATACAGCTGCATAGTAAAAAAAAAAAAAAAATACTACAAGAATATGTGGTGGGGCTTCCCTGGTGGCACAGTGGTTGAGGGTCCGCCTGCCGATGCAGGGGACGCGGGTTCGTGCCCTGGTCCGGGAAGATCCCACGTGCTGGAGCGGCTGGGCCCGTGAGCTATGGCCGCTGGGCCCACGCGTCCGGAGCCTGTGCTCCACAACGGGAGAGTCCACAGCGGTGAGAGGGCCGCATACCGCAAAAAACGAAACAAACAAACAGAAAAGAATATGTGGTGAGAAAGTAAAAACTACCTGCCTACCTTCTTCCTTCTAAGCCCCATTCCTCAGATATAACCACCAAGTATCCGCAGACATATCCTTAACATTTATCAGAATACGTTTGTGCAAGCCGTTTTTATGATATATCGTTTCGTATCTTGCTTTTTTTCACTTCAACAATACACATCTTTGACACCTTGCCCTATCAGTAAAAATAGCTAATAATAACTGCTGGCATCAACTGAGCACTCACTATGTGCCACTCCTCGTTCTGTGTTTTACAAGTATTAACTCACCTAATCCTCAGAACAACCCTGCAAGGCACAAAGAGAGACCAAGCCACGTGCCCAAGCTCTCGCCGCTGGAGAGGGGTGGAGGTGAGTTACCTCCACAGCCTGTTCTCTACGCCAGCAGAGAAGGGGCTGAAAGGCTTGCCATGCACACTTTGCCAAGACAGGAATAAACTGTGTTATACCACCTCCCCATCATTAAAAGGAAAGGCAGAAAGAAGAGCAGGACCCAGAAAAAAATGACAGGATGCCATTGCTGCACAGTCCAGCACACAAGTGGAGACCCAGATACACTCGTTCCAAAACTTGGCAGAGGCAAGGGTGCGTGGTGAGAATTTCCAGGCAGCTCAACTGCAGCAAAGGACCATCCAGAGCTTAGCACGATCACCTCTCGTTACATTTATGAAGAATGGGTCCTTATATTTCCCCCCCAAACACAGATCTGATAAGGTCCAGGTATCTGTTCTCCCTAGCCCTACTTCCTAACCTTCAGATATATTACCGTTCTAGGTCTTTCCAATGTTCAGAGGATGAAGGTCAAGCCCTTAATATAGTATATGCATAGGCACTGAGGAGTGTGGCCTGGCCTTCCCACCAACGCTTTGCATTTGATCATCTTCTTGCCTGGGATGATCTTTCCTTTTCCTCAGACATTCTAGAACTCTCAGCCGCAGGATCCTCCTTAGTAAACTTCTCCCTGGTCTCCTGGTCTAAATCAATTCCTGTTGTTACATGGACCCAGTAGAACCATATTCCTCTTTTTAAAATTCAGTTTGTAGTTACGATTTTTAGTATGATCATTCAGTTAATACCCACCAACCATCCCAGATTATAAGCTTCACGACAGCAGGAACCATGCTGGCTTTTGCTCAGTATTAAATTCAAAGCTTCAGCACGGAGCCTGGCACATATTGGGCACTGAATTCATATTTCTGGAATGAATGAAGAAATGAAAGTTTCTGAGGTTTAGGATGCGAATGTAGCATTTTCATCTTGGATCACTGCAGGTGGCATTCATATGAAAGGACAATTTTATCAGACAACCAACATTAGCAGAATGACTTCAGAAGTCATACAGGCAGGTAGGTGGATTATAAAATTACTGTCAAAAGAGATCCCCGCTCCACACCCTGCCTGCCCTCTAAAAATGATAACAGAAGGGACTTCTCTGGTGGTCCAGTGGCAAAGAATCTGCCTTACAATGCAGGGGATGCAGGTTCAATCCCTAGCCGGCGAACTAGTATCCCACGTGTGATGGGGCAACTATAAGCCCGCATGCCACAACTACTGAGCTTGCGTGCCTCAACTAGAGCCCGCGAGCTGCAAACTGCAGAGCCCACGTGCTCTGGAGCCTGAGCGCCACAACTAGAGAAGAGAAAACCCACACGCCACAACTAGAAAGAAGCCCACGCACCGCAACGAGGAGCCCACATGCCGCAACAAAAGGCATGCCTCAACGAAGATCCCACGTGCTGCAACTAAGACACCACGCAGCCAAAAATAATAAATAAATTTTAAAAATCTAAAAAAAATGATAACAGCAAAAAAGAAAACACAAATAAACAAAAGGAATGCGCATTAACTTCATCTTGATACATTTTCCCTGAAAGAGTAGCATGGAAAATTGAAAAGCTGTTTAGCAGTGGGTCACTATGTTATCCCTTCAATGCTACAAACAACTTTTCCACCTTCAATTAGGAGCAAATGGAGCCTGACAAATAAATACTATGCACCAGATCTTCATCTCTCAAATAATTAGCTTGCACTGTTAAGGGAAATTACTTGATTGCCTCAAGTCTATTCTTGCAGGTTTCATGCCAAGGCAATAATACTAATAAGCCTTATAACATTCCATTTAACTGTTCGTTCAACAAATATTTATTGGGCACTAATGTTAGGCACATTATTATTTGCCCACCACCCGAAGGAAATGGGAGACACATAAAACCAAAGCCTTTTTGAAGTACTGGAAAGAAAACACACACACCCGAGTGTGGAAATGAAGACTTTTAAGCACCCCTTAGAGAATCTCAGGCCTGTGGGTTGAGTCCACCCCCAAAGCACCAGCCTACCTCATCTTTGAAAGGAAGGCGGTGAAGACAAATGATTATCGAGCTGCTGTGCATATGCCCCATTTAATATTCTCCATGTCATTTCTAAACAGTTTGGGGCACTTCTAAAAGTCCTAAAGAGACCGCTGCTTCCCTGTATCCCAGTGCCAACAAGAGTCATCGCCCTATGAATCATTGAAACATACCAAATAAAGATATTTGTACCCCACTCTCTTAGGGATGATAAATGACCAGCAAATGAGTCCAAGCTGTATGTTGCAGAATGATTTTTCTTTTTGAAGCCGAACTGTGTCTTATTTTAAATAACATTCTACCCAATGCCAAGAAAAGGCAAGGGAGAGAGAGGGAAATTAATGAGCAAATAAACATATTTTTCAGCTACAAAAACCAGGGCTGTTACTGAGGTGCGACTGCAAGAAAGAAAAAAATGATTCTGTTTACTTTCTCTCATCCTCTACCACATCCATTTATTTGAGAGAGCAAATCAGGAGAGACGGCGCGAAGCCTGACACAGCTGGTTTCAGTCAATAGGGGTCATTTTCATTCGGTCTGTGTATTTATCAGCTCCTTGTTCACTGTTCCCAATGGGAGGATGGGCCTGCTGCCCAGGATCTGAGTTCTGGTAAGAAACCAGCTATCTACCTCATCCCATACCATGCACGACCGCTGCCATGGTGGCCCCGTCCCAGCACCTCTTTACTCTCCAGCTTAGCACAGTTTTGCATCACAGCATGTCCTGTGAGGCCCAGGTACACGCAAAAGTCATTACCTCCACGTGGGTGCACGCATGTGGCCTGCGTGAGCACACTCGCACGACACACCCACCCACACCCACCCCAGGCAATTTATCTCCCAGTAACAACTCACTCTTGCCCATTAGAAACATTTGTGGAACTGTAAAAACATTTCTTCTCCATTTTCAGCTCGGCCGATTGCTTATGCTTTACAGACTCTGAAAGCCAAACCGAATTAAACAAATATTTGAAATTCAGTTGGATGGGGGGTAGGCATGGTTGAAGCATTCTTTCTAGAAAGGTTTTAATTAAAAACGGCTCTTGGGTTTTGTTCCAGAAAAGAACGTGATAACATCAAAATGTAGTGTTGCTGACTGACCACAAGTGAGAGACTATCTATATGAAAATAAGATAAAATCCATCTTCGTATTTCCTTTTGAACATGAAACAATTGCCATCAGTGGCCACCCCAATGTATTTCTGTAAATGTTATTTCCTCTTTCTTTCTCCTTCCCAACATAGTTGATCAGCAGAGGTGGTAACACAGGCTCCTGAATGGTCCACATGGTCAATGGTGTGACACCTCCAGAAGCCTTCACTGGAGGAGTGCTTGCAATATCGATGATTACTGACTTGGTCTAGGTATCAAGGATTTCTGAAATTAAGTCTCTGAATTCACGAAAAATAACTGATACTTATCCACGGAATTTTATGACACTATGTCGCCAGTTGGATCCCAAAATTCTTCCCAAAGTTGGAAAGAGGTAGGGATGAGAGGGTGCCATGGGATAGTTACACAAACTATGAACTTCACTTAGCCAAGGCAGAAGTAGCTTTAATGCCCAGATTCACATCTTGGCTTCAGGATGTCTGTTGAGAATGATCATATAACTCTGATAGCAGAGTGGATCTTAAAATCCACATTTATTTCAGAATCATTGTTAAGAAAATTAATTAAAATCACACCCGGCTTAATCACTTGGAATAAAGTATGCTCCTTTCAAAACTTGTATAATGTAACTCAGCTCTGATGGTTTCACAGTTTTAAGTATTCTTCTGCTTTAGATTTTGGTTTGGTAGTAAAATTTCAAAAAAGGCTACCAGGTTGGCAGAAGAGATTACCAGGGAAAGGGGAGGATCCTATAGGGTCTGGGAGGAAAACTATTCATACTCTTTGTCATGTTGTCATTAAAAAGTATTAACTCTGAAGATATTAGAAATGATGTAATTATTAAAAAACACAAAGGAATTGTATTATACATCAATACTCTAGTCCACTGGAAAATGATGCAAGGAAATCTCACAAATAAGGATGGTACCTCAGAAAAGTGGAACTTCGGCAATTCTAAAGTAAGCAAGGAAAAGAATTCAGTGTTTGATTTCACGCTCTCATTGTCCATTTGCGGGTATAACTTCTAAAGTGAGGTAAAGCAGACCTAAGCGCTAGGTGACATGTTAAACTTCGGTGGTTAAAATGCCAAACAAACCCCAGAGACAAATCTTAAGCAATTTCCCTGCCACCCTTTTTATATTAATGTCTAAATCGTATAGTAATTACTGTTCTGCAAGAGTGAGCCTTCAATTTATTCTTAAGCGAAGAAATTAATGAACACACATTTATAGAATTGTTCTATTTCAGATACTGCTTCCCTGCATCTCTTTGACTCAGGGGCTGTCATTTATAATTCAGCAGGCTGGTGAGCATTTTAAGAGGCTGTGCATTTTTTTTTTTTTTTTCGGTACGCGGGCCTCTCACTGTTGTGGCCTCTCCCGTTGCGGAGCACAGGCTCCGGACGCGCAGGCTCAGCGGCCATGGCTCACGGGCCCAGCCGCCCCGCGGCATGTGGGATCCTCCCGGACTGGGGCACGAACCCGTGCACCCTGCATCGGCAGGCAGACTCCCAACCACTGCGCCACCAGGGAAGCCCTGCACAACGTTTTGAATGTACCAAATGCCACTGAAAGGTACAATTTATAATGGCTAATTTTATGTTATATGAATTTTGTCAACTAAAAATTATTTTAAAAATAAAGCACTTAAGCAAAATAAGAATCTCTTATCTTTTAATAGGGCTAACAGAAACTCTCGACTTCATCTGAGAATGACTGATATTCACTATGTCACCTTAAGTGAAACACTGTATTGTGAACAATAAAAGCCAAAAAGATACCTTGCCCTAGAATGGATAAGGTCCAAGCCAGGTTTTCGGTATGTCTCAGGGAATTTGACTCCTCTGCCACACACTGGCACCCTCTTTTTTCTACAATTCTATCATCTCCCAGCTGGCTTAGAACTAAAGAGAAAATGCACAAGCCACATCCATCAACCGTGCATGATACAAAGCTAGTAGAGAGTGTTAAATACACTGGACGATGAACCAGTATCCAAAAAGATCTTGGCAGACGAGCATCAAGGAATCCAATATGAGAAATTTAACGGGGATCAGTGTAACATCTTACGCTTGGTTAACAAAAACAAACCCCCCAAAACACCAGTACTGTACACTGGAAGCTCAGGGGAGACGTAGCTTGGCGGTTACATATGTAACAGAGGATGCAGGGATTGCGTATGACTTTGTAGAGCACCCCATGTGACGCACATGTCAAAACAACTAATGTGGGGCTTCCCCGGTGGCGCAGTGGTTGGGAGTCCACCTGCCGATGCAGGGGATGCGGGTTCAAGCCCTGGTCCGGGAGGATCCCACATGCCACGGAGCAACTGAGCCCGTGCGCCACAACTACTGAGCCTGCGCTCTAGAGCCCGTGAGCCACAACTACTGAAGCCTGCACGCCTAGAGCCCATGCTCCGCAACGGGAGAGGCCACTGCAATGAGAAGCCCTCACACCGCAACAAAGAGTAGCCCCCACTTGCCGCAACTAGAGAAATGCAGCAATGAAGACCCAACGCCGCCAAAAATAATAAATAAATAAAATAAATATAATTTAAAAAAAAAAACAACTAATGTGACTTTTCAGCTGCATCAACAAAACTAGATTAGAGAACTTAATGCAAGAGGGTGAGAGTCCTGCTCACCTCTGCACAGGCCAGGATGCGTGCCATACAAGCCCGTGTCCCCATATCCCTGCCCCCCACAAAATCTCACGTCATGCCTAATAGACGCTGGATTTTCTCTAGGGGAGTATCCCAATTCTCAGTTGATGTTCCATACATGCTGCTACCATTTTCCCTCTCTAAGGACACTGTGATGAATATCCTTGTATTTGCACAGCTTAGCACATTTGCCTTGTTATTTTTAAAATGTGTTCATTATTTTAAAAAAAACAAACTGATGACTTGATCCATTCAGTTGGGTTCAGTTTCTGGGCAGAGGTGATGATGATGGTGAATGGTAGCAGTAGTGCATGCTTGTGTGTGTGTGTGTGTGTGTGTGTGTGTGTGTGTGTGTGTGTGTGTGTGTGTGTGTGTGTGTGTGTGTGTGTATGTGTGTTGTGTGTAGGGAATGGGAGCTGGGTGTCTGTTAAGGGGGATGTAAAAGGAAAAGATGGGGGTGGTGCAACTGTTAAGTATCGGCTTTAGTTAATGAGCCTTTTCTTGGATTTTATTTTCCTATTCTGTCAATATCCCCATACCCAGGTGAGATACTGCCATCTTACAGTTTTAGGGTTCCCTGCTCCTTTCAGATTACTGAGCTCCTTAAGCACTACGGAATGACCTTGGGTACTAACTTGGCCCTAGCAGGTATTACATGCTCCTGGCTGGTTTCCCTGGCAATTTTAAAGGTGCTGAATACACAGTGGCCTTAGAATAAATATTTGATGATTGCCTTCCTGCCTGCCTGCTGCCTGCAAGTCTCCAGGAGTGGTGCCTAGCCATGGAATGTCTTTAAAACGTTGGCCTACAATTTTCTCCACAGAAAGAATGCCTTCTGGTGGTGGTTGCAGGGAGAATAATGCCCTTTGTCTTGCTAGTGAACACTACACACACCCCAAAACCCAGCACCTGCAAGCCTGGGTAATTTTAGGTAAGGGCTTATTTCTAGCTTTCATAGAAGAAAGTTCTATTGGAAAAAAAGTCATCCTTTGTTATTTTATTTTGGATGAGCTTTTAATCAGAAACACAGGCAGTAACATATGTTAGAAAAAGACATATGAAACATAGAACTTTGCATTTATAACTCACTATGGAAAATCCATGTTAATGCAACACTGAGTTTGGGGTTTTAATTGCACAGAAGTCATGAAATTCAGATTCAAGTTCCCACAGCAAACTTGATACCATATGTGCATCCCAGGGCCCTTCCTGAGTGGGGTGACCTCATTACTGGGCAAAAACGTGATGCAATGAATAGTGATGGATAGGATTTCTCCTCACTGCTACACTTCCCATCATCCCAAGAAAGATGGACAGCGGGCAACATTAACTATACCAATTGCTCCCCTTTTAATGCACAGCAGTCCTTGGGTGTGTGCTTGATGACCATCATGAAGAGCCACTGCACGGCAGTGTCGGAGGCGGGAGGTCCACAACTTGGCAGTGCGCTGCTCGGGTGGAGCAGCCAGGCACCCCATCACCAGTCCTCCATCAGATCCTTACCCACACCCTTCCTAGAGCAGCTGTGTTCAGTGGGCACTGCCCTCCCACCCCCACTCCATCCCCAGAGGACACCTCTCAGTAACTCAGATGCTCAAACTTCTGCATCTGAATGTCTGACTAAAAGGACCTTCCCGGACACACCTCTGCCTGGTGTTGGCAAGGCTTCTCCAAGACAGCTGTTCCATATTGTCATGTTCTAGCTTTATTCCACTTGCTGGGGAATGGCAAGATGTGTGCCATTCCTTGTGGAGACATGTGTTGTCTGGCCAAGGGGGCCTCAAGGTTATTATAGGTAAAAAGTCTCCATGTGTTTCTCTTAAACTATGGGTAGTAGATTGTATGGAAGTATAAGTTGTCCTGCCCCTTGGTATCGATATCCACACCTCACTAACATGTGGCATATGACCAGTTCTGTTTTTCTTCTTGGTAAAATGGTATGGTACATTCTGTTCTCCACACTCTCCTTTGCCTCTGATCTGATCCCTGCTTGAGTTCCCCCAAGCATGTCAACAAAGATATGGGAGAAGACTGGGGATGGGGGTGGGGAAGAGAAAGAGTGTGTAATAAACTCTGATCATTAAGTGCTGCTTAAGTTTTTTGGGGGGTGCTTTGTAAGTGTTCGTGGTCCAAAGCCACTGGACCAATAGCCAAATCAACTTGCTCTGATGGCTCTACGATCCTCCTAAAAAAGAGTTCCCGGTCTGCCTGTGAGTGGTCTGGACTGTACGGTGCTCAACTCAGCAGCTCTCAGACAACACAGACAGCACATCCACCAATAGCCCCTGGGCTCTGAGCACCTGGAGAATCAGTAATGCCATTTGTCAATGGCCTGTTCTCACTGAGCAGGAAGGACCAGGAGAAACCTGGGAGAGACTTGGGATGAAGGAGCACCATCATTAATAAAAGCTTCTATCACAGCACAATCTTTGGGTTTTTAGGCAAAACACAGCAGCAAGAATAAAGCTGTGCATGGGGAAACTAAAACAGAACACAAAAGATGGGGGTTTTTTTGGTTGATGTTTACCTTTAAGGCAAAAAAAAATATTTTTTATAATGCATATCTACATTTAAGGTATTTCCAAGAGAAGCCATTTATAATTTATGAAGAGTCTGGTTGTTTGTGTGTTTATAAAAAGTTATGCTTAAGGAGAACTTTTGAATTAGGCCCAAGAAGATGATAGTCCAGAGCATTTCCAGCCAAAAAATGAGGAACAACTTTTTTTTCTGAGCTGATGTGTATCCAAATCATGTTGATTCTCACACGCCTTTTAAAAATTCCATTAATATCTAGCTGTTGAAGAATAAGTTTTCTGTACTGTTTTCTAATTGGAGAGCTTTTCTTGTTTCAGGAGGTATGACTAGCAGAATACATTAACTATTTGGCACACTTTTAAGAGTGAAATTACAGTCTCTTGCTAAGCTATCTTTTTACCTCTTCATTTCTATTGTCTCCATGGTGTACAATTCAATAAACCAGAGACCTAACTCTACTGTTTCACTGCCTACAACCTAAGTAATGGGGGTGGTGGAGTGGGGAATGTGGAACCACCTCTTTAAATCATATTGTCACAACTGAGTACCGTTCTAAAAACGCCAAACAGAAAGCTTTCTGTTTGATTTATTCATTGAAAATGGCCTAAGAATTTATCTTCTAACAAGCTTAAGATAGCATTTTCATGAACTGTCTTCTCTTCCAGCTTAAGCAATTTCTTTTCTGACTCCAAATTTCTCCTAAGCAACTACTCACCAGGGACCGACAATAATGTAGTAGCTTGTCCTAAATCAGTGCCTTCCTTCTAGAGCGAGCAAAGTTCTTTGCAGATATTAAACCTTCGAAGTAGGTGATGAAGATCATCCCCCATGATCTGAAGATGTAGGAAATTCCTCTGAAGAAATAAATGTTAAGTCACCTGCTCGAGAGCCAGTGTAGACAAGGGATTTGAACCTGACGTTGTTCTTTGTGGTGCAGCCTGACAGTTTGCCTAGTTAGAAGACGATGGTAGATAATATAAAAAGCATGTGGAAAAGGCAAAAAGGAAGAAAGAGGCAAAAGGCCAGAGGGAAGGGAAAAAGATATAGAGGAGGAAAGGAAGTCAGCTCAACTGGAGGTGGAAAACATGCTCTATCTACCCAAGGGCTCTGATATTTGTATTTATTCGTATACAATGATAAGGCAGAATCATTGTAAAAGAGAAGTGGATACAAGATTGAGTCAAAGGACTCCAAACTCAGACAAGCTCAATTCCCTTTTTTAGAGAATTTTCCACTCCACCCTAGTTTACAGATAAATTAATCACCCAAGGCTGTTTATCAAGTGATTTCTTCCTTTCACCAAATGCCAGTTATAGAGAGTCTGGATTTGGTGTGGCAGCTAAGGAAAGAACTGTATCTTGTGGGGTTGTTTTTTATATGAATAACATTATATATAGACATCTCCCCACTTCTGTAAGGTTTTCAAAGCATGCGTGGTTAACCGGAGGCTAACAAAATGGTTAACCAAACGTGTCACTGCTAAGCCCAGTGGAAATAGTGATGGCAGCTCTAGCAATGGGGAGTTGTTCTTCCGTTTCTGCGACACATTCCACCCAGCATCCAGCCTGACTTTCAGAATGGCATAATGCTTTGAAGAGCATATTGGAGGCTGCAGACTTCACGTGGGGGAAGCCCAGCTGACCAGGGGAAGGGCCATCTGCATTTACAGACTACTGCTTCTGCAAGAGTGGACTTAATTCTGCACACTCTTCATGTGTGCAGAGAGATAAGCCCTCCAAAAGGACTCTCGTCAGTCCACTGCCCTTTGCTTAGTTTTGATCTCAGGTAAAATTCGACCTGAGGGCGTCTACCCGCCCTCGCCTGGACTCCATGGTTCCTATGCGTGAAGACAGACTGCCTATATAAGGCATGAGCAGGCGTGGGAGCGCCTCTTTCCCTTCGGCGCACCACTAAAGATCATGGTGTCACCGTGGGACGCCGCCCCGCTCGCTGTTACCGGTATTGTAAGAACAAGCCGTACCCAAAATCTCGCTTCTGCCGAGGTGTCCCTGATGCTAAGATCCGCATCTTTGACCTGGGGCGGAAGAGGTCAAAGGTGGATGAGTTCCCACTCTGTGGCCACATGGTGTGTCGGATGGGTATGAGCAGCGCTCCTCTGAAGCCCTGGAGGCTCCCTGTATTTGTGCCAACAAATACGTGGTGAAAAGCTGTGGCAAAGATGGTTTTCACATCCGAGTGCAGCTCCACCTCTTCCACTGTCATCCGCATCGACAAGATGCTGTCCTGTGCTGGAGCTGATAGGCTGTGGTGCCTTTGGAAAGCCCCAGAGCACAGTGGCTAGGGTCCACATTGGCCAAGTCATAATGTCCATCCGCACCAAGCTACAGAACAAGGAGCATGTGACTGAGGCCCTCCACAGGGCCAAGTTCAAGTTCCCTGGCCGCCAGAAGATCCACATATCCAAGAAGTGGGGATTTACTAAGTTTAACTCCGACGAATTTGAAAACATGGTGGCAGAAAAGCGGCTTATCCCGGATGGCTATGGGGCCAAATACATCCCTAATCGTGGCCCTCTGGACAAACCGTGGGCCCTGCACTAATGAAAGCCTTGTTGCTGTCCCCTCCTTACTCATGCCCACCAATAAATCCTACTTTCTTTACAAAAAAAAAAAAAAGAATCCTTGCTGGAAGTAGGAGGGATATGTACTAAAAACTCAATTTTTAAACAAACAAAGAGGTAAATATGATACTCTTTTGCAACCAACCCCAACTATTTTCCCAGGGGAGAGGGTGGGGAATCTTTAAATCAGATTCCAACAAGAAAAAATACATCTAAGTTACTCAATCTGTTTACACAGTATTGCCTCCCTTGGTGTTCTTGGAAGACGGGAAATATAGACAGGGAAAATGAACGTAAAGAAGCATGTACTCATTCTTCTAAGTCTTTCTTTTATCATCCCAGGTTTAAAATTTTTAAACTAGTCTCCATTTTTCACTTAAAGATAGAGTGTGTATCACAGGATAAAAATCAGGGACTCTAGGAGTGTGTATTCAAGATTCATGCTGAGCACACTGGTACTTAGTACTATATTAATCTACCTTCTGAAATAACAGTTACACTTCTTTCTGAATCCTAATTTTGCACACTTTTCATGTGCAGAGATGGTAAGCCCTCCGAAAGCACTCTCTCCTGCTCTTTGCTTAGTTTTGATCTCAGATAAAATTCAGATCTCGGTAACCTCAGCTGTCAATTAAGTATATTATCAAAAGGACACCACAGAAGAGAATTTCTCACCCAGGGCTAATTAGGTAATGGTTCCCCAAAGCACTTGCCATTCAAATTTTAAAACAGACACCCACAGTGAAGTGTGGAGATGGGGCTGGAAGATCACCAGCCTGGTTGATTTCCTTCTAAATGACAATAATTACCCAGGTAAGAGGCAAAGCTTCTCCTATTAAGTCAATTTTGCTCATTTCAGAACTTAATGGTTACAAAATAATATCAGCCAAAATCTACACATCTCATGAACCTGATGATTCGTGAATTTAGATTTAATATTGTCCTGAATTTGAAGGTTGGTTCAAAGAATACCTATAAAACACCAACCATGAAAACCAACTCAATACAGTACTCATGTCTCTGGTGAGAGATACAGGTGGATTCTGTGAGAAAAGAAAGTTGTCAGGACAACTGAGTGAGACATTTCAAATGCAATTTAAGGTCATACTCCTGAAGTGCATTAGGAAAAACAGTGAGGCCACCATTTTAGGGAGATTAACATGTCAGATGCACATATGAGACTTCCACATCCCACGCCACTAAAATATATGCCAATTTAGGAATACAGAAGACTTAAAGTAACTGAATCTTTCACTCTTACATGCTCTTGGGGAGCATGGGTGACGTACATATAGCTTGGGCTCTGATGCACTGTGGTTGGTCATTAAATGTTCCATGACTTTTTTTTTTTTTTTTAAATCAGAAGAGAGTTTTAACCTGGCTCCATTTCAGCTAGGGTAATGACAGCCTCCCTCCCAAAGATTCTTCCCTTCCAACTGGCCAACACTTGCTTCATTTTCTCCTGTAGAATAAAGATCACCCAGAATGACTGGCTGTGCATGGCAGCTCCTCCTTCTGTGCTCCCCTGGTGTTTTGGGGGAAGTTGTTCATTCTTTCAACATACATTTAATGAGCATTTATTCTGTGCACAGTAAGATATATTATACAAAGACAATTCTGCCCATTTCCAAAAAGATTGAAATCTAGTAGATTCCATTATTCTGAGGTCCTGGGACATTGTAAATTAAATGGTTATTTCTAGTGCTATTTCCGATCAAGGTTAGATTGTTCTAACCTGAACCTAATAGATACTGCTGGTGTTCTGGGGCTAACTAGCATTTTCAGATTGCAGCATATCAAATATATGTAGTTAAACCTGACCTAAACTGGGGACTTTTAGTCACGACTCAATCCAGTGGTTCTCAGCTGAGGGTGATTTTGCCCCCTGGGGGACACTTGGCAATATCTGGAGACATTTTTGATTGTCACAACTTGGAGGGGAGGTGCTACTGGCATCTAATGGGTACAGCCTAGAGATACTGCTGAACATTTAATAACGCATGGGACAGTCCCTCACAACAAGAATTCTCTAGCCAAAATGTCAATAATTCCAAGATCGAGAAACCCTGCCTTAATCTGACTGCCAGGTTAACTAAACCAGGAGTCAATGCCATTTACCGACCAGTTATTTATTTTATTACTTTATTTTATTATTATTATTTATTACTTTATTTTATTATTTTATTACACAAGACCGTTGTGATGTGGGTATTAAAATGGGCTGGTATCAAAATCCAACTTAATAACAAAATATCTTCCGTGTGACATTTCCTCTCTGTCCTTAATGGAATTCATCAACTCACTCTGTCTCACAAATGGCAGTGATCATAAACGACACCGAGAATTATTTTCTATAACCATAGGCTCTAATAACTGGAAGAGTTTGGGGGCCCACCTGGAGCAAAACACAGATTACATTTTATTTATATTTCAAGATACCTTTCACAGATTAAAAAAAAGGAGGCTCAGCAAGATGAAAAGGCTATCGTGGTCCCATGACAAGTTCAAGGTTGAAGGTGAATTAGATCCCATGCCTCCTGACTGCCAGTCTAAGCTTCCTCTGCTATCCTGGAGACTAATCTGGAACTCAGCTGCATCTTGAAGTTAAATAAGAAACAGAGATGACATCTGAAAATGCTAACAGCCCATGTGCTGTGTATTTTCCGTGGCACTGAGGCAATGTGTTCTGAGGCTGGGCTACTTCTTGTCAGGAGCCACAGTGACAGTGTCAGCCACTGTGCTTGGGGGGAAGCTAGGAGTAGAGTTTGTTAAACTGGCAGGCATCTGCATCTCCTCAGCTGGAGGCGGGTGCTCCTGGTAGGATCTGCCAAACTAGGAGGCAAGGGCAGATCCCAAGACCTATCGGGGAGTGTCAGTAAGGGCCTAACCGTACTCTCCTTTCCCAGTGGCAGCTGGGGCACTTCTCCCAGTTTTCTCCCTCTGGCTCCTAAAATGGTTATTGCATTGTATTCTGTTATCTTGCAAATAATTCCAACCCCGTAAAGATCTTTAAAGGGAAGTATGTAAAGTTTCAGCCCTGACATTCTCTTCTCAGTAACTTCTTAGGTTTGCACATGGAATTGGGCCTGTGTAGTGGGAGAAGAGGTATATACCCTACTTGTCTGCAGAAAACTAATCATAGTGGGCTCTGAATTCAACAGTGAATTTAATACTCCTACTTTCAAATAATTAACCAAAATCCAGAGATTCCAGTAAACATTCTCATAAACCTTTTTAGCAGATAGAGTCCACCTTTATTTAGTCAATAAGGGTGGGAGGAGGACTTCCCTCCCACCTGCACCCTACCTTCCATCTATAAAGAATTTTAAGAGGGGAGCCTGGAAATATGGAAATCTGCATAACTTCCCCTTACTTCTTTTCTCCTCTCAGATCTTCTGTAAAATAAAAACAGAGTATGTCATAGAAAAATGGAAGCTTGAATTTTCTGTCTCATGTTCTCTTTGAAAGCGTTGGGGACAAGGCATGTAAAATCCTTCACGAAGCATGTCACGAAGCTTCATGCAAGTTGGCTGTCTCCTCCTTCAGCCTTTTGACGTGACCACTAATATCCTTCTGGGAACTATCACCATCTCTCTCTCTCTCAACACCATCGGGATCTGCCTCACGACCAAGGAAATGGAACAAAACATGGGGTCAGTCAGTGTATGTGGGTGTGTGTGTCTGTGTGCACGTGTGTATGGGATGAAGAAGGGGGAAAGGGGAGGGGGAAGGTACAATGGCACATGACCAGGTCCCAGAAATAATGCATAAGTCTGCCCAGAGATTTTCCTACGGCCCTTTAAACAGGATCCTTGTTGGAATTTTTGGATTCTGTCCCATGGAGTTCAAGTGCATTCTTCAGGGCAGCCAGTTACTGTTCCACAGAGGTGTGAATGTCCTGGAGTTTCCCAAGCACAATACTTCACATTGTCGGTTCAGAATTACTTTAATTCTCCTTTCCACCATCCCAACCCCACTAAGAAGCTGTTGGATCTGCAGAGAAGCTTAGCACAGCCAGGGATGAAAATACCAATGAAAGCAGGAAAAAGACCTGTAGTAAACATTCTAGTATAAGAATATAATCAAGTTTTTGCCTAATAATAATCAAGGTCTGACTTTAGCAATTCCATGAAGTTTACCCAAAAAGTTTTGTTTTCCTGAAGGATGAGAAAAAAAAAAAAAGCCATCACTTTATCCTGGCTTCACGCAGCCCCATTTAAGGGTAGTGGATTAAGGTTTTGCTCTCTATAGACAATAAAGCACATATCCTCTGGGAAAAGTTCCTTGGAAGTGTAAGTGTTTGGAAGCCCATGAATCAAACAGATCAAGAACCCCTGCATTCACCCAGTCTACATCTGTTGCCAGTTCCAGATCGTTCCCTGCGGATGACTTGTATATTATTACACAAGGCAACATCCTAAAATGAAAGCACCTCTAAGAGAATTACGGTGTTAAAGTGAATATACAATCCAGATGCTTCCCAACTCGGGTGAACCCCAGGAGGTCTCCACTCCCGACAAAATGAGACGACACAGAAAAGCCTAATGACGGCTCCACATGGATTTAGCCCGAAGGGGACTGTTTATTTTTTTGACTTTGAGAAACTGCACTGGGGATCAGCCAAAAAATGAATACGGAAAAGTCCCCTTAAATTGTACAGAATCTGTCATCCTGAAGACCAGCTTCTGAACGTCAATACCTTTAACAGGAGTGACTTGAAATCGGGTCTTAGGGTACAAAGAAAAGAGTGGAAGGAGATACCGAAGAAAACGAAGGTGCAAGAATGGGTGAAAAGTGGTTGCCACTTATAATCCCGAAGACTCTGGCGAGCCCTTCGCACTCATTCCAGAAAGTCCCCAAAGCTGTTTGGCATTAGAGGTGGGCAAGAAAAAGCAGACATCACAATACTTTGCTTGTGAACCACATCCACTCCCCTCCCTTAACGAGAATCTTGTGGGCGCAAACCACAGGCTCACAACCGAACCCTCCCTGCCAGGGCAGCAGACAAATCTCGCTTTCCCACAGGCTGGCTCGGCATTTTTGCCTCCCCCCACAATGCCTGGGCTTAAGGATCCATCATCAAGGGCAGCCAAATACGTTTCTCCACCCATAGCGACTCGGTCCTGGACCTCAGCCAAAGTGAGAACACCAGGGGGCGGGGAAAATCCTATAGCTGAGCGAACAGAGCAGGAAAACTAGGAGCAGCGAGAAAGGGTTGAAGTGGCTAATTTTTCCACTCCCCTCCTGCTGTGGTTAAAGCAGTGACAGACAATTTATCACACATTTTGATTGCACGCCAGCTGGCTGTTTAAAAAAAAAAAGAAAGAGTTGTTTATTAATTCAATTAGCTGGCTTATTTATCAGGGCTGGGTTAGCAGGGGCGGAGAGAAGGCCAAAGGATGCCCGTGTCAAGCTGTCTTTTGCAGGCCCTGCAGGCCCTGAAGGCAAGTGGAGACACACATTCTTACCCCTGCAAGACTTGGAGTGTCGCACTAGCTGTGTTTACCCTGAATGCTTCATGCGCGACAAGAAAACCCATCAATTGTAATGAAATATGAGGGTGGGAAGATGCTCAGAACAGGACAAAGTCATCTGAGTGATGACAGTCATTAGTGTTTATCACCCACTCAGGGGCCATATTCAGAGATAATATGGCGTCCTTCCCGTACTCATTTGGGTGGTTGCTTTTGTTGTTTTCTCATTCCTTGGTGGATTATTTATACCTAAGGCTGCCAGTGTATCGGCAGTTTGTCCAGACCAGCGTTGCCCAGGATCAGAGGAATCATTCATTCAGGAAGTGGCTTATTAAAGAAAACCCAAGCAAGGTTTATTAACTGCCGCTTTGTGCCAAGCTCTGTTTGTGGTGCTTACACTAGAGTTACTGGTTATATTGGATCCTCAGGTGGTGGATAAGATTTGTGCCCATTTAACCATGAGCCAGCTAAGGCAGAGATTTTAATTGATTCACCCGAGGTTTCCCTCAAGGCTCTCAAACCAGGTGTCCCTAAATGCCCCCCTCATTTCATCGCAGCTGTCCACACTCTTGACCCTGTTCTTGGCCAGTCTAAGCCAAACGTCTACTTGGTGACCCAGAGGGTACATTTTCTGCTGATCCTGTTGGTGGCAAGTAGAAAAGGAGGAGGAAAAAGGAAGAGATGTCTACAATTTTCTTGTTTTATTTCAAAATAACCTAATCATGACAAATGGTTATATGGTATACATTTGATTTTGTTTTTATTCAGAATATAATGATTTCCCTCATTAGCCTTACAAATAAAGTGTTTTATAAACTTGAAGGAAGATGACTTTGGGACCAATATTTAAGTCTACTAATTTTCACATGTAATTTGGAACAAGTGATATTTTGGATAAAAAATAGGGGAGAAGAACCATAATATAAGAATGTGATAGATAATTCTGGTTCATCAGCCAGTTAATGAAGCAGTAAATGTGACATGAAGATGGTGCCAATGACAAGACCAAGTCAGTCTTTAGGAGGGACACTGCATATTAAGGGGAAATGTGATCTGTGAGCTTATATATCAGGGCTGGGCTTAAGCATGAGATGACGGAGACACCTAAGGATTCCCCTGAGGGTTAGTATTCTGGAGATCTATTATGCTAGCTTCTCTGTCTCATGCTAATACTTAGACCTCTTCATTGTTCATATCAATCACTAATTTCATGGGGGCAAGGGTTTTCCCCTAACTTCTGGAAGTGTCAAATCATCCTTATCGTTTCTTTTTTTTCTCCCTCTCTTTCTTCCTTCCTTCCTTCTCTCATGCAAGAAGTGCCAAGTAAAACAAAACCTCAGGTGCACAGGTGGATGTGTGTGCAAGACCTCACAGCAATGTCACTGTCACTCCGGTGTCTCCTCTGCTCCATACAGCCTGTGGAAGAGCCTATGGTGTCCCCCTCCCCTCACCACTGGCTAACTCAGTCTCTGGCTCATTGAACCTTATTTCTCCCTCGACAACTTGCTCACTTCTAAAATGCCCATCATTAAAAAGTCTACAGATAAAAAACGCTGGAGAGGGTGTGGAGAAAAGGGAACCCTCCTGCACTGTTGGTGGGAATGTAAGTTTGTGCAGCCACTGTGGAAGACAGTATGGAGGTTCCTCAGAAAACTAAAAATAGTTACCATATGAACCAGCAATCCCAGTCCTGGGCATATATCCAGACAAAACTGTAATTCAAAAAAACACATGCACCCCTACATTCATAGCAGCACTATTCATGATAGCCAAGACATGGAAACAACCTGAATGTCCATCAACAGATGAATGGATAAAGAAGATGTGGTGCATATACACAATGGAATACTACTCAGCCATAAAAAAGAATGAAATAATGCCATTTGCAGCAACATGGATGCAACTAGAGATTATCATACTAAGGGAAGTAAGTCAGAAAGAGAAAGACAAATGCCATATGATATCATTTGTATGTGGAATTTAAAATATGACACAAATGAACCTATCTATGAAACAGAAACAAAATCAGGGACATAGAGAATAGACTGGCGGTTGCCAAGGGGGAGAGGGGTGGAAGAGGGTAGGAGTGGGAGTTTGGAATTAGCAGATGCAAACTGGTATGTATAGAATGGATAAACAACAAGGTCCTACTGTATAGCACAGGGAACTATATTCAATATCCTGTGATAAACCATAAGGGAAAACAATATGAAAAAAGAAATGTATATATATATGTATAACTGAGTCACTTTGCTGTCCAGAAGAAATTAACACAACATTGTAATTCAACTATACTTCAGTAAAAAGTAAATTAAATAAATAAATATTCCAAGGTTTTTGACTAAAACATACAGTTTTTAAATCAATAAAAACAAACCTAAACAATAAAATAAAATAAAATGCCCCAAGAAATGCCAAATCCTTAATGTGAACTCTTCTTGATATTTTCAACACTTACCTTCCAATACTCCCTTCCCCAAAATGTCTACTGAGTTGGATAAAATCAAGTGGAATTAAATCCCATCTTCCTATTAACATCTTTTGCCTCCTCAGTTGTTACTGGTTGAGAGATTCTGCTTTCAAAAATGGGAAGTTTATGTGACGAGGCACCAGGGTTTCTTTCATTTCTTCTTTTCATTTTTAACTTAAAAAAATTAATTTTAAAACTGATATATTTTTAAGCATCAAGGTCCTACTGTGTAGCACAGATAACTATATTCAGTATTCTATGATAAACCATAATGGAAAAGAATATAAAAACAAAAAATGTATATGTATGTATAACTGAATCACTGTGCTGTACAGAAGAAATTAACACAACATTGTAAATCAACTATACTTCAATTAAAAAAGCTGATATATTTTACCTACTTTGGATATATTCTCTTATTTTTCATACATGTTCAAGTTTTCCAGTTAAGCATGCTGTTCTTAGTTTCTGCGGCTGACGGTGTATCAACGTGAGACTTTACAAATTTTGTGTGACACTTATATCTGGAGATGGCAAGGCCACCGTAACAAACATCCTAGCCTTACCTTAACTTTTTATATCTGAAAAGATGCTATGTAAACCTTCCTAAAAATTTCTTCAGCAGTCTTGGGTCAAAAACATTCCTACTGTATTTTCACCAAAACAACAGACAGACATACGAGTATGCATAGTCATCTATTTTTGGTTGAGAAGTTTGTTCATGTACGGGAAAAACTGTTCAATTTAAAATTTCACGCTGTTGAAGTCTAATGTATTTTTGGGTTCAGCAATATCTCTAGTAAAAGTTCAGTTCCTAAAGTTCATTTTTAATTTTTCAAATTGTAGAAAAGACCAAACCCTCTGCCTCGGCGCAGTCTAAGCACTAGATACACTATTTCTAGAAAAAAAAAATTATTGTATAAAACAATAAACTACTTGATTGGCAGGAAATTTCATGGAAGAATTCATAGCTACTCTGTGTAACTATCTTGTCCGACCTCTCAATTTATTTCAAATGATTAAGTTACACTTTTATACAGGTGAGAGAAATACCCTAAAATTGAGGGAAATATCTTTATATTGTGTGGAAGCCACCTTAGTGCTAAAGGTCTGGCTTCTCAGGTTGGACAGGAAAGGCTGTGGATGACTTACCCTGAGCACTGCTTGACCTTTCACAAAGGTATTTCTCAAATTGACTTCTGGAGTTTGCTTGCAGAAGGTTCTTATGACTAAAGACAAATTTTACATTTCAAGCCCAGTTCCTTTGGAAATGAAAACACTGCCAGATAGTTCCACTCCTGTAGATTCATTAAGACCACATACCAACATTTTAGAAGTTCTTTTTCCCATCACAGCCTATTTAACGGCTTTGTGCAAATAAGGCATAATTTCAATATGAATCAGGCAGATTAGGGATTTTTCAGGATTTCTCTTCATACTTTCCCTAGAGCATGGGTATCCCATCTGTTTTGCTGAATGCAGGATAATCAAAGGGCACCGATCTCTCCAAATGTCTTCATTCATTACTGTCCCCGCTAGGGCATCTGCCCCTAGGAAGGTCAACTCAGCCACACCGTGGCCTTCCCTACACTATAACACAGCAAATCCACCCCTCCTTTAGGATGTAAAACGTTTGGGAATGAATATTTCTCCCCTCAGAGTTCAATGTTACAGAAATAACATAAATCGATTCCTCAAGTTCCAATTTAATATGTATTCAGAATCTAGCCCTATTTTGGCTAAGACAGTTTGGATATATGTTGCCACTCTGCCATCACAAATGTAAACTACAGGGCAAAGGGGAAAAAGCAGGCTGTAGCTACTCACTGCTGAAAGAAAAAAACATTGTCTTGTATGTTGGGGATCTGCTTCAATATATTTCAAAGAACAACAGTGGAAAGAACCACTAAGAACCAAAGTATAGGTGCTCTACACAGGTTTGATTTTGAATAATTTTAATACAGTATTAATCATGCCTTGAATTGTGGAATGCCTTTTCTAGTACTCAGTTAAAGGCTATTTCCTCCATTTAGAATGGGAAAGTTGTGTTTTGCGTGGTGCGGAGCACAGCCACTTCATGGGGGGATTGTCTGTTCAGTTGACATTCAGCTTCTTCATCTCCCAAGTATAAAGGCAGAAGCATTACACTGCAGACTGCAGTTTCCTTGCCTGAGACACAGAAACCAATCCAACAGGCTGGACAGTGTGGGAAAAACAGCAGGAAGTGTAGAGAAGCAGAAGACCTGGCTCCTACCCTCAAGAAACTTACTGTCTAGTTGGAAGCATAAAAAGTATACATACCAAATCCTGACAGTCTTAAGTGCCAGATTAGTGGAAGGGACAGAAAATGAACGTCAGAGAACTGGACAGCATCTGGGGTGACCGGAGGGTGAGTCACAGCCAGGCGGTTTTCAGCTGGGTCTTACAGGACAGTCTGAGGAGCACAAATTCCAAGTTTCTAACAAGGCTTAGAGACCTTATCTAGATAACCAACCATATGACCTTCTTGGAAGAAGCGCCCTTTTCTTCCTCTCTTCATTGCCAACTCTCCTTATTTACTTCAAGGGACCCCAGATGTTGACTACCTATGTAGATTTACCCTTCTCTTTCACTAACCAAAAGCAGGTTATGCCTTTGGTCAATTTCATCTATAAACAGAAAAACCTAGTCACAGCCACCAACTGATGACAGTCATGGGAAGCAGGCCTGGATGAGGGAGTCAGTATAATTTAGAAAAATGCATTATTTGTGCTATAAGAATACTCATCCTTCTCCTTTCTCCTTCACCTAAGAAGGGTTAGGCAGAAACTAATTCCAGGTAATAAATATCCCAGGGTAACAAATCTGGTGAGCCCGTTTCTCTGATTTTTAAACGGTGGAGTTTTTTTGTGTCTACCCACCCCCCTCTCTTTTCCTCTGAAGGAGAGCTGGATATGGCCGGCTGCGTTCCAAAACGGTACGCTTTACTCTTCTTCCAGGAAAGAACTTTTCAAATAAGGTCCTAAAGGCTCATATAGTATTAGTGAGCACACATACACCTACACACGGTTGACACTTGCCAACTCCTGACATGGGAATTCTCGGCACACCAAAGTCTCTGTTTGATTTAAATTTATTTTTAATCACATAAGATCCAATTTGGAAAACTGATGCATGGGATTTTCTGAGTCACCAGAAGCTCTTTATAAGATTGCACATGCATTGAGAAGGAAGAAATCTGTCTTGGCATGGCTGGTATTTCACAACAACGGTAAAAATGATTGGCTTCCTCAGTTTGGAATGAATGAGAGGAGTTTTAAAATCTGTAAAAATATGCTATTAAATCCTAACATAAAGTCAAGATATATTTGATATATCTGACTCATGGGTAAGAAATGAAGGGAAAAAGTAGTCAGCATCTTGAAATAAGTTTATTTTGTTAACTTTCTTTTTCAGTCTTGTTTAATTACCCAAGTGATATTTATTACTCTGGATCATATGAATTAATTATAAAAATGATCTTTATTCTCTACTCCCAGTCATTTTTTTGTTGTTTTTGGCAGCATACTAGGACGTTTTCCATTTCCTTAAGGAGTTTCCAAAAATGATAATGATAAATGTAATTTGAATTCATTTCATACTCATACTCCTTATTACTTATATGCCCATGGAAATAGTCCCTGTATCTGTAAATGGATTTCATGAAGGAAAGCATGAAGACTTTTATTAAATTTAACTAATGTTATATCTCCAACATGATCGAGAATCACAGATTTACAACAATAATCAGTTCTAATGATAACTGATAGCCAAATCTTAAAAGGAAGGGGAGGGATAATTTCCTATCCCTACATCTTTAATGTACCAAAAGTCCTTAAAGTGTTATTTGGCCTCTTTCTATGCACAGTTACCATAATCCTCTGCTTTTAAGTTAAAACCTATTGCCTTGTCACTATTAGACCTAAGTACTAGGCAACTTTTTATATTAATTGTACATTAAATTATAAAGTACAGCTGGAAAACTGTTTATATGAAGATGTTTTTCTAGTACCTACAAGTTCTCAGTATTTTCTTATGAAATTTTCTTGTTTCCTGTTTTTCCCACGGGAAGAGTAGGTAAGTTCTGTATGCCTGGGTCATCTTTCCCACCATAATGTGAAAATGAATTAAAGGTATTCACAATTCAGCATGGAAACATCAACAAACAATACAGAAAAGATCAATAAACTGTCCTTCATCAGGGGGATGGTCCCATAAATCATGGTACATTCATATGAAGACATGTCGTTCAACCAGAGAAACGATGTTTTCAAAGAATATTTATGCATAGACAAAAGACTGAAAGAAAATACTCTGTTGAGAGTAGTCATTTCTGAGTAATTGGGTTATAGGTTACTTACTTTTATTTATTTTTCTTTTTTCCTACATTTCCTAAAAATTGTTTTTGGCATTAACACATATCTTTCAATCAGAAAAAAATAAATTCAATTTAAAAAATTCACCAAGCGTCAAAAAATTTAAAAGAAAAGTGTGAAGGCTTATATTTGTGCAATTAAAAAAAGCCTCCAAAACAGAGATGAGGACAAGTCCCAGAACTTTTGATGGGCAAACATCTGGACAGCAGATTAATTTGTTCTTGTTCTGATTGTTTTGCGGTGATGATTGCAGGACTTCACACTTCCCACTGTCTTATTTTCTTCTTTTCATTCAAATATGAATCACCTACATTGCTACAGTTAATGCAGTTACATGAAAAGATCAATATTTTAAAACCAGGGTGGGTACTTTTCTGCTAATCTTTTTATACCAGAGCCATTTGTTTGCTAGATAAAACAAACTTGGGAGGGAAAGCACTACAAGGACTTTTCACTACGGTGAAACTAGGCCAAATTGAGGTTAATATATAAATGCAACCTGAAATGAGATTGTTTCATTCACAACTATAAGGGTAAGAATGAGAAAATTAAGTTAGAGAAATACAAGTGTAGTGACATCGGGGAATAATACAGTGAGTTCAGACATTGTTTTAAAATTCAGAACATTCAATGATAAGAATTAAGCTAGGAATGCCTTTGGAGTGTTGAGTTCCTTATAAGGAACTATGGTACTATGTAAAATGGTACAGCTGCTTTGGAAAACAGTTTGGCAGATCTTCAAAAACTTAAACATAGAGTTACCGTATGACCCAGCAATTCTACTCATAGGTATATACCCAAGAGAACTGAAAACATACGTCTACACAAAAACTTGTACATGAAAAAAAAAAAACAAAAAACTTGTACATGAAGGTTCAAAGCAGCATTATTCATAATAGCCAAAAAATAGAAACAAGCCAAATACCCATCAGTTAATGAATGGATGAATAAAATGTGGTGTAGCCATATAATGGAATATCATTTGACAATAAAAAGGAATGAAGTGCTGATACATGATGCAACCTTGACAAGGTTCATGGATGAACCTTAAAAACACCTTATATTATACTAGGTGAAAGAAGCCAGTCACAAAAGGCCACACACCGTATGATTCCATTGATATGAGACATCCAAAACAGGCAAATCTTTAGAGACAAGAAGTAGATTAGTGGTTTCCAGGGGCTGGAGATGGGAGAAGAAGGATAAGGAATTTCTTTTTGGGGTGATGAAAATGTTCTAAAATTAGATAGTATTGATGCACAACTCTGTATATATACTAAAAACCACGGAATTGTACATTTTTAACAGGTAAATTTTATGGTATATGAATTATATCTTCGTTAAAAAATTGTTTTTAATTCAATCACATTTTATCATGAGATGCAGTTCCTCCATATGAAAAGCAGAGCTAATGTGACTTTTAAATTTTTTCCAAGAAGTTTGAAGTTCTGGACTAAAAACTTCAGAGTCTTATGAATATATTTTGATAGAAATATAGAGATTAAAAGCAATTCTGATCTCTAGTAGATGAAAATGGTTTTGAAGACAGCACTGCTTAACTTCCTAGCCAAGGGAACCAGGGGATCTAACTTCTAAGCTCACAGGACAGTTACCTGATGTCAGTTTCCTCATTTGTAAAAAAGAGATGCCTCCTGGCTCTCATGTAGGGATCTGATTCAAAACAACAAACACACATGGATCACCAATTGGGTTCATGGGACGGTAGGAGGCATTGCAGCAAATATAAAGATGAACAAAAAGTGGTCTCTGCCCTCAAGAAACCTTTAATCTCATAGAGGGTAAAAAAATATACAGGTACATAATCTTAAGATACAATAGTAGTGTCATAATAGTGATTTTAAAAAAGTTATGGGTTCAGGTAAAAACACCTTAAATGCGCACCAACAAGAGTGATAACTTTTGATGATGAGATACATTATAGGAACAGAAATGACTGAACTATGAGAATCAACATGATAAATCTGTTAAACCTAAATGTGAGCCCCCCTTCCTAATAAGCAAGTTTTAGAAGAAGACACACAGCATAAAAACATTTACATAAAGCTTAAAATGTACTAAAATATTATATTATTTATACTATATATATCCGTTCATATCAAATACCTGTTAATATTTTATGTAGAGCATATAATTATATATCATATATAAATGTATTATATATTATATAAAATATGTAATTATATGAGGATATCCATGGGAATGATAAATATCAAAATCAGATAGTGGTTCTTCTAGTACTCAGGGGGCTTCTACCCTACGGGTGGTGGGAAAATTCGTGATTATTGTTGATTATTTGTTGTATAGTCTTGTATATCTTAAAACAGTGCATGAAATTTTAAGAAAACTGGATCAGAGAAAATTCATAGGTCAATTTCAGGTGGATGAAGCTAGGGGATAAGGGAAGACTTCTAGGAGGAGTAGCCTGGGCTGGACCAAAAAGGATGCGTGAGAGGAGAGAGGAAGGGAAGGCACTGAGGATGAAGGGAATAGTGCAAGCAAAGAAAAAAATCACAAGGTTTTGGTGTTAGGGACCACAAGGTTTCTTTAGGCCACACAAAGCATTTTAGATCTCCAGTTTCTTATAGATTTTTGAACAGCAGAACACAAAAGGACAAGGCGATTTTTATGAATACATTAAAAACAAAACCTAACCAGAATCTCAAACTGTGTTTGGAGAATTACAAACTTGTTCTTTCTTTTTATTAGTGAGAACAAATTGGGATCCCTGGAACATACCACTTGGGAGATGGTGGGAGAATAATTTTATCCACAAGTATTAAGTTGTTGCCTGAGGACAGCTGAGTAAACAGTTTGTTGAAGTCTGTTTGAGGACTGCCAGCTAGTTACACCCATAATTTCATCTCTATTAACAAAAACAGCTCATACTGTCGCAGTGCCCTGCTTTGGCTACCCCATGGTTTGCAGGATTTGAATTATGGAGTGTCACTTGAGTAACATTCTATAGCAGTGGGGCTGTGTTTTGATGTCCTTTCGCTACCCACCCCCACTCTGCTGATTTATGGCAAACCACGCAGAGACCTAAATCAAAACTCGAAAATACGTGTGAAATAACGCAAAACAGAGTCTCAAGGTTGGCAATTCAGTAATTATACCTAAAGGGAAAATAATTATGTAATACCTTATGGCAAGAGTAAGTCTCAGAATAACAAATGTCCATACTATAAATGTAGAATTCTGGGAAGAACACTCCAGGTCTTCGAAAAGAAGCCGAGGAAGAGGTTGCCTTTTAAAAGGACCCAGAGGCAACTTCATGAATGATATCTGGCCTCTGATAATACTTTCATAGTCCAGGAAATGAAGGCCTGAGCGAGTGAAGTGACATGGCCCTGACAAAATGAATGCCGAAAAAGGGGGGGGGGGACAAAACTTGAGTTATTGATTATCTCAGCTCAGTCTCAACTACTACCTGCAGAAGCCTTTGGTTTATTTATCAGCTAAAATTCTGAAAGTATGAAAGCAACCTATTGGTAGAAAACAGAAAACTCTCCAAGTCTTGACAGCAACTATGAAATGGAAATGAAAACAAAACAAAACAAAAAATCCCCTCATACTGGAGACCTTTCAATTAAAAAAAGAAAGATGAAAGAATTCCTCAGTAGTCAAGAGCATAAAACTCTCCCCTCTAAGTCTACCAGTTAATGAACAACCTCTAAATTAGAGGGAAATATGAGAGAAATGACCTGGGCAATATTCCAGCTTAAATCTTCATGTTGGAAAACAACTCTCCATCCACCCCTATATTGTAAAGCCCTGGCATGGGAAATGAAATGAAAGATGCTAGGAAAAGATTAAGTGACTCAGGCTCTTACAGGCTGACTTTGCCCATTAAAAATCAGCTCTGAATTTAAGTGTTCCCTAAGTCCCTCAAGCCACTCACTGGGATGGAGCCATACTAGGTGAAATTGTGTGAGCTCAGGGGACAGGGGAGTCAATGAAAACCACTCTAAACAGGGAAACTCAGGGAAAGATATGGGTTTCTTAAAGATAGGGGTTGGCAAACTACTGCCCTTGGGCCAAATGTGCTAGCTGTCTGATTTTGTAAATAAAGTTTTATTGGAACATAGCTATGCCCATTCATTCATGTATTGTGTATGGCTGCTTTTGAGATATAATGGTAGACTTGGGAAGTTACAGACATCATATGGCCCACGAAGCCGAAGTATTGATTATCTGGCCCTTTTCAGAAACAGTTTGCCCACCTCTGCTTCAATTTACCAGTTATCTGGAACAGCTTCAGTTGTTAAAAACCTTTTAGAAGAATAATTTGTAAGAATAGCTATCTAGCTGGGCACCACCTTTAGGTATTTTTGCTTAAGCCTTAGAGCAAAAAACTACTTCCTTGGGTTCTTTTTGGTTATTGTATTTTCCTAATTAAGGGTAAGTGTAAATTATATATTAAATTAAATTAGGCTGTAACACTTGAAATTAGGTCTTAACTTTTTTTTTTTTTTGCTCTGCATGAAAGCAGGACAGTAGAGGTAGGTAGAATCTAACACAACCAATCTTAAGATGATTCCTTTTTGGAAACCAAGCTATTTAAGAAAGTATTAATAAAGCACTGAAAAAGAAATGCTAGATGGGGGCTTAAAGGGGAAATTTACATGCTTGAAAATAATAGTAACAATTTCTAAAGCTCTCTAAAGCATTGCCTTGTAGTAACTCATTTAATCCTTACAACTGCCTATACATTTGATAGTATGTGGTCCATTTTGAGATCATGAGGTTAAGAAAGCTGCCTGTGATCATGGACTAGCAAAATGGTGGACGAGACCCAGATCACAAGGCTCACTTTCAAATCCAAATGCTTTCCATACTTCCAGGCAGTGACTCTTAGAAGGGGGACTTGCTTAGGAAAGCTGAGCTCTCTTGTCTTAAACCTGAGTGAGCTTGGACAAGTCTTTCAGTCTCTCTGGCTCTCAGTTAATATATCAAAAAAATGAGTGAGTGATCATGTTCTACAAAAGACGTTACTGCTTTGCTCTATGAAAACTATAGTTGAGAATTTTACTACATGTAGTTTGGAAAGGTCTCTAAAAGAGAATTTACCTTCCTGTGTTTCCTTTGTTCATAGCAATTCTTACTCCTTTCTTAAGTATTTGGCTGGATGAATCAGTAGTTTCATGTAGGGGGTGAGTTTGTGGTGGACCCACTGGCCCCCACCTCTCTTCACTTTCTGTTGCTCCTGGGAAGTCAGGGTTCAGGGGATCCTGTCTCACAGCCTCTGTTGGTGGGTGTGGCTTCACATTCTCCAGGGCCCTCATGGACACCCTGCTTCCCATTCAGTTTTGCTCTAAGCAATTGCCTCCCTCAGCCTGCCCAGGTCACACTGCTGCCCTCGTTGCTCTTTTGCACCAGCTTCCAACACTTTTTGGCCATTAACCTGAGCATTTTCTACAACACTTTTTGGCCATTAACCTGAGCATTTTCTAATCCTGAGCCCACAGGTCCTAGTTTCTGGCAGCCTGAAGTGGGGTCTCTGTAAAGAGAGATTCGGCCAAATTCAGGAAACCCCACCAGCGTCTACTGTCTGAGGAAGTGGAACTACTTTTATATGTGAAACCACTCCATGCCCCTTAAAGCCTAGGCTGGGCAGCCAAGGTAGGTGGCTGCCCAAGAAAGTGGGCGAGTTTCACAAAGAACTGCCCTTTGCTGTCTAGTTTCTACCAGCCACGAAGAAAGAGGCGACCTGCCCCTCCTGAGAAATGTACTGCCTGGGGAAAACAGAGGCTCAAACAGAGGCTCACCAGCCATGCAGAGGCCAGGAATGCTCTGACTCCACAGAGCACAGTCACTCAACCCTTCTTGAAATGACCAAAGAAAAAAATTGTAAGCATGAAAAATGTCTTCTCCTGAGAGACTGGCCCCCAAGCTCTCACCCACCCACCCACCCACGGGGAGCTGTAAATCAGATGTTACCGACATGGCAAATTGGCAGCCGATGCTTTAAACATTATGAAGTGCCAGGTCTGGGCCTCAATATAGATCCTTTTTTGTTTTAAGCACTTGCCACTTAAAAATACACTTGGAAGTTTCTGGAAGGGGTAGAGCTATAGATAAAATGCCCACACAGAGAGAGCACGATATGAGAAGGATGTCCTGCTTCTAACATGTGCCAGGAGCCTGATAAGAATCATTTCATGCATTCACACAACTCTCTGTGGTGGGTATCATTATCTTCCTATCGAAGATGAAGGGGGGCCCTAACAGGAGAAGGAACTTGCCCAGGCTCACCTGAGTAGAATCCCCCTATTCTAAGATGGCAACCATGACAAGGCAACATTAACTGACTAAACATTCCCTTGAAAAATCCTTGGAATTGTGACCATGGAATTTCAAACCTTGATTCCTCCCCTAAAGGAAGAGCATTTTTTCTTTCTGCTTTATAGAACCACAGGGGCCTTAGAGTTCAGTTCATCCAAACTCTCTCACAGAACAAAGAAAGAAATTGAGGCATAGAGATGTAGGGTGATTTAGTCAAAGACTGAAACTAATTGGTGACAAAGCTCTTCTTTTTGGCTCTGCTACTATTGCATAATTTTTTTTTAACATATGAGAGAACTCCCCCATTAGTAGAAGAAAGAGAAAAGCACCAGTGACGTTGCGACTCAAAATTGAAGGCTCACCCACATTTTGTTCACTGGCAAAAACCGTCAGTAGATTATCAACTCATTGTATCATCATTGATGTGACTGTCTTTACTGTAAGTGGGTTTCCTCTCCTTTTTCTTAGTTATTTTTTTCTGGTTATGAAAACCAAATAGTAAGTGGACTAATGAATGAAAAAAAATGAATCATGATGAAAACTCTACAATGTATCCCTGCATAGCCAATAAAAATTCTTTTCTTCTTCCCATACTTTATTCAGGAAGGTTGGCTACTGAAGATGTTCTTGGGCAAGACTGCAGGGAATGTATAAAAGCTCTGTGTTTTGTTGTGTTTCTCCTTCCCTACTCCCAGCTTTGGTGGGGGGACTAAGCTTAGTAGCAATTAGAAGCAGGTGAGAAGCAGGTGCTCCAGTACACTAGACTTGTGCAGAGACCTAAGAAAGCTGGCAACAAGCTTCTGCCTCAAAGTGGCCACAGCTCTGCTCTCGCCGGCAGGACAATAGATGGAGATTTGCCTGAAACCTCTTCTCTCCCCTTCCCTCCACTGCCTCCCCTTCCTCACAGCTCATTTTTCACAACTCTTACCTCCTATACAAAATTTTCCATCACAGGCAAGAATGGGGCTGTTGGGAGAAGTTGTTGTGTGGCCTGCTCCAGTCTGAGCTTGGGTTCCATGTCTGTCACTGGCCAGCAGTAGCTCACTCAGGACATAGTTGTATAGAGCTACAAGGCCTACTGCTAATAAGTGGCCCAAATTCCCCACTGGCAATAGCTCTTCTCTTTTGTTGTAATGATTTTAAAGTTGGAAGGATGTTCCAACGATCCTATTCACCTTTTAAATCTGATCCCACCTTCCTGGATTCCACCTTCCTGAATTCCAAATGATGGTTTACCTCATTTTGACCATGGTCTTACTCTGATTGTCCCCATGAGGGTCCAAGAAATTACATTTCAGTCAGGTATCAAAGGAGCTTCCTCTGACTCCTCCTTAATAAGGTGTTAACTTTGAAGCCTAATTGCACCCACTTGAATGTACAGTTAACTATGTCATAGCTGCAGCAGGACATATGCTTAGAGGCTCCAGGACATGTCATTTACATAAATGGGAGGTTCATAAACAAGGCACCCACTGAATAAGATTACAGCTGCAGGCCTGGTCAAAAGAGGACTAGTTGATCTAAGTAAAAGAAAAAGGAAAAAAAAAAAAAAGATATTCTGTACTCAGGGATTGGAAGAATTAATATTGTTAGAATGTCCATAATACCCCAAACCATATATAGATTCAATGCAATTGCTATCAAAATTCCAATGTCATTTTTCACAGAAATAGAACAACCGTAAACTTTGTATGGAACCATAAAAGATCCCAAATAGCCAAAGCAATCTTGAGAAAGAATGACAAAGCTGGAGTCATCACACCCCCTGGTTTCAAACTATATTACAAAGCTATAGTAATTAAAACAGTGTGATACTGGCATTAAAAACAGATACATAGATCAGTGAAACAGAATAAAGGGCCCAAAAATAAACCCACACATATCTGGTCAATTAACTTATGACAAAGAATCCAAGATATACAGTGGGTAAATGACAGTCTCTTCAATATATTGTGTTGGGAAAACTGGATAGCCACATGCAATAGAATGAAACTGGACTACTATCTTACACCATGCACAAAAATCAACTTGTATTAAAAGACTTGAATAAGACCTGAAACCATAAGACTCCTAGAAGAAAGCACAGGCAGTAAGCTCCTTCACAGAGGTCCTGAAGATGATTTTTTGAATTTGACACCAAAAGCAAAAGCAGCAAAAGCAAAAATAAATAAGTGGGAATACATCAAACTATAAAGATTCTGCACAACAAAGGAAACATCAACAAAATGAAAAGGCAACTTAATGGAAGAAAATATTTGCAAATCATGTATCTGATAAGGGGCTAATAACCAAAATATATTTTTTTAAAAACTCACACAACTCAATAGTGAAAAAACAAACAATTGGATTAAAAAAATGGCAGAAGGTCTGAATAGACATTTTTCCAAAGAAGACATACAGATGGCCAACTGGTACATGAAAAGACACTCAACATCACTAATCAGCAGGGAAATGCAAATCAAAACCACGATGAGATACTACCTCACACCTGTCAGAATGGCTATTATCAAAAAGACTAGAAATAACAAGTGTTGGCGAGGATGTAGAGAAAAGGGAACCTTTGTGCACTGTTGGTGGGACTGTAAATTGGTGCAGCTACTGTGAAAAACAGTTTGGAGGTTCCTCAAAAAATTAAAAACACAACTACCATCTGACTCAGCTCTTCCACTTCTGAGTATGTATTCAAAGAAAATGACACTAACTCAGAAAGATATACACACCCCCACATTCATTACAGCATTATTTACAATAACCAAGATATGGAGACAACCTAAGTGTCCATCAATAGATGAATGGATAAAGAAATTATGGTGTATATATACACAAGGAAATATTATTTAGCTATAAAAAAGAATGAAATCTTGCCATTTCTAACAACAGGAATGGACCTCGAGAGAAGTATGTTAAGTGAAATAAGTCAGACAGAGAAAGACAAATACTGTATGATCTCTCTTATATGTGGAATCTAAAAAAAACAAAACCAACAAAACAAAACAAAATAAATCAAGCTCAGAGATACAGATAAAGGATTAGTGGTTTGCCAGAGGTGGAGGGGGGAGGGAGAAATGGATGAATTGTTTTGTTTTAAATAAATTGAGTAATTTAAGGAATGAAGATAAATGCCCCTTTTTTAAACCTCCCCAACTCTTTGCATATTAATGTTTCATCGTTCAGTCCTCTTTAGAGTATCAGAGAACTGAATTTACACCCAAGCATTCATGGCTAGAGGTCTATGCTCACTCATTATAGGACAGGGTCTTCTGAATAGTCTTGAAGAGTGAGAAAGTTCTTGCCTTGCCCAGGAGGCTGCCTGAGATGAAGGGTGAGACTGACTGAAGGTTATCCTCAGTGAAAGCTGCTCAACTCAGATCTTATCAACTGGTTGACACTCTCTCCTTCTGGGAAGATGGCCAACATGATTAACTCATTTGGGTGGGAGGAATTTCTCTATGTGGTGTCATAAATGGCGGGACTAGACTGGAGCTCCTGACCAAATTTCTGTGTTTGTAGGACTCTCTTGATATCTGTCCAGAAGTGAGTACTTAAAACTTTAACTTATTCATAAAGAACTAAGACTAGAAGAGACTCCATGCAGGCATCCCTTTCCCCCAAACACATACACAGTATCCTCAGAAGCCTGCCATTTTATCCTCTAACCCAGAAAGGAAAAGCTCACTGACTAAGAAGTGACTTATTCCACCCTGAGGTAATATCTGTCTTTCTGAAACTCCAACTCCTCTCCCACACTGCAGATTTTCAAATATATGAAGATAATTATCACATCTCAGATTAGAGATTGGGAGCCTTCCACCCCTTCTTCATGCAGCATGGTTTTCAGATTCTCTACCCATTTGGGTGAGGTGAAACTCCCCCCCCCCCCCGCAAGAACTTGACCTCACTTCTACATCCATAAGACTAGTGCATGGGATATAAGAGCCTCCAATTGCCGTTGGTCACCTCCTTCAAACTTCGCCATCTCCATACCCTCTCACCTCCCACAAGAGTCTTTTTCTTCACTATCTTTTCCAAGGAAAGGGAAGAAGTGTCCCTGCCTCCACCATGGGTATTTCATGTCCCCCTCCACACTACGGAACCTGCCCCCTCAGACTCCCCCTCCCCGTCTTCACTCCCCTCTCTCACGATACATCCAACTCAGATTGAATTCTGCATTTTTAACCAAATGAGTCTAATACGTGCAAAATCCAAAGATTTCATAAATGATAGTACTGTTTTCTATCCTGATGGGAATCTTTTTCAATGGGCCAACTTTCAAATACTTTAAGGACATTTGGATCGTTTTTCTAAAGTACCTTTCTTCACATTTTAGTTTTTTTCTTTTTGCAACGAAATTAAACTTTAATGTATTTGCGGGCCACCTGAATAAATGCAAAATTCCTTACACAGGAATTGAATTTTAAATGGCTCAGGAATGGATGGATCTATAGGAAATGGTTTTAGGTTGAAGAGGCTTCAGGCAAAATGGGCTGTTTCTGTCCCTAGCTGGGAACTTTGAAGCAGGGGCTGGATAGATACAGATGCTTTGCAACTTAATAATCTTGAAAGAAATTGCCACATGGAAAAAGCCACAGAAATAAAATTGAGGGTGGTTAGAAAGGGTATTTGCCAATTCACAGTGTCCCTCTTCTCTTCCCACCCCCAGGTTAAAGGTTAAAAATGTTCATCAGTTTATGCCATGTCTGTCCTGATTCATCTTGGAAACTCTGAGTCTTTAGAGCCACGTTGGGCTGAATGGTTATTTTGCAACATCTCTAATCAAAACTCCTGCCAACTTCAAAATGAACCCAGGTTTGTTAAGATATTTACTAATAGGAAGATTCCTGAAAGGACAGAGCAAAGCTCAACCAAAGAAAACAATGTTGTGAATAGAGCAACGCAAGAGAGCCTGGCTAACCCATCTCAGAATGTCTACTCTGTCTCTCTTTCTCTCTCTCTCTTAGATATGCTTTCTGACTTGTCAGTGACATACTGCCTATAGCTGAGTCTGGTACACACAGTCACAATGAAAAGAAATTAAAAATTCATACACAGAGGGGAGCAGAAAGAATTTAAAAATGGGCTAAGTTACTTGGGTACATAAATCTTGAAGGAAGTCAGTTTGATTTTTTAAAAATTACATCATGATGTGAAGACAAAACATAGGGTCCAGAGCAATTCCCCTTCCAGAATTTTTCTCCTGGCATGCAGTTTAAAACCAAGCGTGTATTACTCTTTGTTAAAAGAAACACACAAAAGAAGCACAACTAGTCATCAGTATAGAAATAATGTTTGGGCTCGGTGTTTAAATTGGTGCACAAATGATTGGTGTACATGATTCATATTTATGGAGGCTCAAAGCATGATATCTCCCTGACCCCAAGAGTTATCTTGTAAATGAAACCTTGCTAAGGAGGCATGGTTGTCCCTACACTTTCCAGTGGAGACTAGTAGGTGAGGGGACCAAAAAGTCTAGAAGGTTTACCAAGTCTGGCTGACCTGGAGCCTGAGGGAGGGTCCTCCTAATTGCTATTTAAGGCTTAATTACTCATGAAACCCATTCCCAGGTCTCCATCTCAACAAGCAGCCACAGATGATGGACCGTCTTCAATCTTACAGCTGAAAACTTGACATTCCCACTCCTAGATTCTCAAGTGTTTGCTATACTCTAACCAATTCACCTTCTCCTGCGCTTTCCAGAGGAAGCTAGACAGCAATTTCGAAGGGTTCAAGAAGTCTGTTTCAATCCCTTACCAAGAACCAAGTGGAGAATTTAACAAAAATCCTGGGACGTGAAGTGGCACATTTCCTTCTTTTCACTACAAAGGGTTTTATTTCTCATTTATCTAACCAAATGATTTTTAAGTAACTTTAAAGAGATGCTGTATAACATAAAGAAAATAAACATAGTGGCTAAACCAGTAAACAATATTTAATAAGTTCTTCTTATGCACTAGGCAGATGCTAAGGAATATACAAATATTATCTCATTTATTTTTTTATTTGGTGTGTATTAGGTCTGCTAGTTTACTCTCTGGAAAACTGTAGCTCCAAGTCTAAGTCAGTTGTCCAAGGTGTTAAACTCATGTTCGTCTGATTTTAAAGGTCTTGCTTTTTCCTGTTGTACCACCCAAAGTAAACTTCTGACATTAGAGTCAATGATGACTTGGGGTTAATTCCCAAACTGACCTGCTCGTAGGCATTAGCTGCAGCAATCAGCCACCAACAGGGTAGAGAGAGGGGGCCTGAAGCAGGGTGGTGACCACATTTGGAAACACACTCTATCTGTTACCCCATTTACTCTCTAATGACACGTTAGTAAGTGCCCATCATAAATATTGCTGGGTTTGAGATCCGGCGCAATGAATGAGAAACAGATTTTCTGCTGTAAATACCAACAGGCAAAGAAGAGATTCCTCCTCTTCAGCCATTCATGTCTTGACCAATATTTTTCTCTCTTTTTAATCGCTTGTGCTGACTCTCTTTTTTTCAGTTGTTTTTGTGGGGTTTTTTTCTTTCTTTTTTTCTCCTTTATTGTCCACTTAAGTCATGGCTCCACAAGAAAGATTAAAAATAGATGTAAATGTAAAGATATGGGTAAGGCAAATGTGATTTTCTGGCATTTTCTCTACTAAGAGAATGCCAAAGGAAAGAGCAACAATTAAATATTTAATTGCAATCTAAAATGTAATCATGGTTCTTTGAATGAAAAGTTTATAAAGAATCTTGAATGAATATTTTTACATTTTAAAGTGCTAGATTTGTACAAGGGTAAAACATCTAGGAAATACAGACTCTTGTGTTACTGCCCTTTACCAAAACTCAGATTGCGTTGGAGAAAATCAGACCAGACTATGGGCAATGTAAATATGTCTACCATTGCCCCCACTTTTTATGGTTTCTACCATGACACAAGTGACAAAAACAGGTGAAATATTCAAAGGCTAATTTGTAACAAAGTCTGCTATCAAATATTTCATAATTCAAAATAATAAAAATATCACTCACATAAATAACAGTGAGATAATCAGCTCATCTTTGTCACCATTTTGATAACCAATGTTTAGGTATTTCATGGCTATATAAGTAGAGAATTTGACTATAAACTTCATTATGTATACATCTACAAAAGACCATGTGAAGGCAAAATTGTTTGGTCCGATAAGACATGGAAGTGACTAAAGATGATTTATGTGACATCAACAGAGTGTAACTGACCCTTCTAAATCTTGTCATCCTCAGAAATAAATTCTTCACAACAAGAGAAACAGAAATTACCACCAACATTTATATCTAGACACTAAGGAAGAGAATAAAAGAAATCCTTTTATTTTTACAACATGTAAAACTGACCTGAGTTTTAAAATGTAATAGTCAATCCGTGGTGAGGGATTTTATTTCTCACAGGAAGATAACAGCTTTAGAAATCAGTAATATTTGCGAAGACTTTTTAAAAGTGGAAAAACATACTATGAAAATAGAAAACAAATAAATTATGGCTCAGACTTTCTTTTAACCCACCGGAATCAAATGTTCTAAGACCATCCAAATATGCACTAAGCAAATATTTGTACATATAAACCCTCTCGTTTTAGTTTTGATCTTTCTCTTAAACATCATGAATTTTACAGTTTGGCAAAGAGTTATGTTTGCCATCCAAAGCCCAGATGGCTATTGGTAGACTAAAAGTGTCAACTTCTAGGTCACTCTTCTTAGAAGAAAATCGGGACTGTCCCTGAATTTCAGCTCTGGCTTGTTTATAACACTGTGTAATTTGTTATAATGTTAACAGTATATCATTTACAGTTCGGTTGAAATTTTTTTAAATAATGAGTGACATAAGAAAATGATAGAGAACTTAGGGGTGAATTCAGGTCAATAGGAAAAAAAATGGTTTTTATATCCATTGAGTAGTTACTGAAGGACACATCTCCAGCACCATGAATGTATTTCTATACTGCCCTAACCAAATAAAATAATCTCTACATTTCTGATTATATCGTGCTTTCATATCTTATGAATAAGGGGAAAAATGTCAACAAATATTTCTAATAGAAATATGTCTCTTATCAATCACCAAACCCCCCAGAATAAGAGCAGGATAATTCATAGGAATATTGAGAATCCACTGAAAATATATTCAAGGGCCCTTCTTATTGTCAGGCCTATTTCTAAAGCAGTTAAACACAGGAGAAAGGAAAGTTGTGCCTTGCATCAGGACCAACTTTAAAGGCTAAAGTGTGGCAGGATAACAGGGGTTAGGAATGGAGGGTGTTTAATTAGCTATAAGGGGAACGTCACAGATTTCTTGACAATATTAAAGCAACAAGCCCAAGATTTTCATAGTCCCAAAGACTAAAATTTTCTCCCTGTCCCAAGCTCCTGAGAAATTTTGGCCTGTCTTGAAAAACAAATTATAGAAAGAAAAAGGGACTCCCTTTGAAACAGCACTTATTGCACTCCTAAAAAAAGATATATTTATATAATGGATACACACTGCAGAATGTTACTTTACCTGTTAGTAAAGTACTAAGGATGCAGAGGAGCATGGAAAAGATTTTCTTGGTTGTGAGAGTAAGCATGTTTTCATATTAAAGAGGAGAACAGATCATCAGGAAAAGCTCACAGGAAAAACAAGGGAACTTCAGATCTCATCACACTCAAGAAGCTCTGGGGCTGGGCTTCGCTGGTGGCGCAGTGGTTAAGAATCCACCTACCAACGCAGGGCACACGGGTTCAAGCCCTGGTCCGGAAGATCCCACATGCCACGGAACAACTAAGCCCGTGCGCCACAACTACTGAGCCTGCGCTCTAGAGCCCGCGAGCCACAACTACTGAGCCCGCATGCCACGACTACTGAAGTCTGCGTGCCCAGAGCCCGTGCTTCTCAACAAGAGAAGCCACTGCAATGAGAAGCCCACTCACTGCCACTAGAAAAAGCCCGCTCACAGCAATGAAGACCCAACACTGCCATAAATTAAAAAAAAAAAAAAGGAGCTCTGGGGCTGATGAAGGTGCTCGAGTCATGCTGTAAGCCTGGTTAGGCCTCCATTACGATTCCCACTTTTTTCGCAGCTCCTGGCACTCTGCATCTTCCCTGGGTAAACTCTGCGAAGGTAAGAAACAAGCCCCTCATTTCAGCTGAATGCTTTTATGAAAAAGATCCTCGGGGACTCTGTATTTATATGAATTAATGATTAAAGCCAAGAATTTCTAACTGATTTATTATGTCTCTCAGCTCTAAATGAAGCATGAAAGTAGTATGAGGAAATAAATGAATGAAAAGAACAGTGCTCTCAGTTTTATACTGTCTAAAGGTCATCTGAGAGTCTAAAAAAATGGTCAAGAATTTAAATTTAGGATAGATAACTATTTTGCTGAAGGAAAGAAAAATCTACTTAGGTTTATCAAGTTTTTGTTTTATTTTCTTTTGTGTTGAGTAGGGTGGAGGGTTCAAGACACAGACGGTTCTCAATTCTGAGTGCACAGTGAGACAGTTTTTATATGGTCACTAAAATTATTATGTCACAGCATTATTCTGCTTTAAGTTCCATAGCGTTAGTCATGTTTCAGCAGAATATTTTCATTCAATGCTATATATACAATTTTAAGTCCCTGTCAACATTGATAATAACAACAAAAGATAGTTCTTTATTAAGTGTTGGCAAGAAAATTCAAACCACCAAGAAATTTCAAATTCCTTTAAAATTAAATTAATCTATATGACCTGACAATTTGATCACGTCCTTTTGACATTTAAATCTGTAGAATTCTATTCATACTAAAATTTTTTTGGTACAATAATTCTTTATTTTTTCCTTAGTATTTTATTTGAAATGTGAGGTGTTGAAGTTAACTGACCCAAATTGACAATCAAAACAATAGTTTATGCCAAATATGGTAACCAACTTTAAAGAACAAATAAATTTGGGTTGCATCATTGCATGGATTATTTGGGGAAATCTCTAAAGCTTTCATTTAAATATCTGGGCTGGCAAGTTGACCTTTCTCCTCACCACCATCTTTCTTCCTCAAGAAGTCTGAGAATGAGGTCAGTTTTATCCTCAACCAATTATGTTATAGTTTAGATCCAGATGTTTCTCAATATGTCACAAATTCAGTTCTAAAAACTATTCTGCTTCCCAAAACAACCAGGATCAAACAATTTTAAAAAATGACAAATACTTAAGGAATCACTGAAACCTTCTCAACTCTTGGCATATACAATTGGCTTATTTTCCTGAAATTATCATTTTTATTACACAGGCAAATATTTCCATAGGACAAATGATAAATACACTTACATCTTACAGTTTAAAGTGACCACATATAGGAGAAAATATGGACCTCTCCCCATCACATAAAATGTTAGCGACGTGACTTTCTCCAACTGAAAAAGACCCAACCCTCTTTGCATCTGTGATATTGGGACAGCACCATGAGAGAGAAATCTTTAATTGAGGCTTGAGTTTAAATTTAATTAGATAAATGTACTGCCTGGTGATTTATACCACATCCCAGCTCAGCAGCTGAAGAGGTAGCTGCTCAGAAAATATTCTGCCAAGACCCTTCTGAAAAATGCCTGTTGACTCACCATTTACCTTGAGCAGAAACCCACGAATCTGAGGGAAAAAGGGACCTTAGAGATCTTGTCTGACATCCACAATTTTATAGGCAAGGAAACTTCTAGAGCAGTTAATAACTTGCCCACTGCTGGTTAACTGCGAATGTGGAACCCCATCTACGGTTTCCTCCAAGCTCTTCCCTGCTCTCAGGAACACATTTCACATCTAAGCAAACAACTACTTTTAAAAATACATTTTTTTCCATCTGAATTTTTTCTCTTTTGAACTTGAGATCATCAGGCATACACTGACTTATTTGGAATTTCTGGATATCATCACCTGCTTCCTTTGTCTCTATTTCTAACCCTGTCAGTCTGTTCTGTGCCATGTCATAGTTCCCTCATTTGACAATATTCTCTTAGGTTTAATGTGTGGGAAGCAGGAGAAAGTGTGCATAGACAGAGACTCCCAGCATCTTCCTGGAGGGGAGTACCCTATATGTGCTACCCTCAGCAGATGTGGAGGAATGGACAACTGTGCCACTTAGAAATATCATGGAAGATTAATTAGTTAGCATTGGTAAAGTGCTTTGAAAATGAAAAGTGCTATTATTACACCTAATTAAATTTCTCTCTTCTATATTCAGCAACAGTTTCATTTGTATGTGTTTCTGTGCCAAGAAAATAGCTGTGTAGGCTTATACAGGCATTAATGTGAAAACCAGTCATAGGTAGGTTTTGCTTCTTTCTACTTCTTTTTAAATATTTCTATTCTTTTATCACTTCTTCTTCTTTCTAGACACAGATCTGCCCTGAATGGACACATATGCATAAGTCATTGCTATAGTTTGGAGTGAAATGCCTTTTGATAAATAGTTTTGTTGTGTGCGGTAAAACAGGCTACCAACAAGGTAAATGCTGATTTGCAATGAGACAGCCACAAATGATACTATATGCCCCACGTAAGTTATGGCAAGACTGCCCATCAGATGAACACAAACGTGCAGAGGCAGCATTGGCTGAAGCTAAAACTTCGGCGGGTCTGAATCATTCCCTCGGATCTTCAAGGTGGTATCATCAGTAGGACCTTGTAAACATCTTTCCTCACCGGTTAGGCTACTGTCTTAACCTGTCAGGATGCATCAGAAGTGCAGAATAATTTGGTTGGTCTGGTTTTGCTGCCACATGTAGATACCCAACGGGGTCTCCGGGGAGAGGAGAGACAGGTGTGTGTGTGTGTAAACTCAATCTGATTTAGAAATCAACTCTCCTGTAGGTAATGTTGGTTCTAATAAAGACCTGGAAATACAGACTCAGAGAGTGTAATTAACAGAGTTGGGAAATCAACAAGCCAGAAAACTGATGATAGAGAAGTATGTCTATTGTTCAAAAGATGTTTTGTGCTTTAGGAAAACAAAACCAAATTCTTTCTCTTGGCATCTACCTTGAAGAGCACTTCAGCTAATGAAGGGGGCATCGGGTTGACATCGTAGCATAACCAGCAGCCTGAGACCTACTTGTATGTGGTTAGAAGCTAAATTCTAGTTTACTGCTGATGTCATTAGTCAGACTTGCATTAGTGATGTGGATTGGCAAGCTTTCCATTTCTTCCACATAATAAACAACCACGACACACCACAGAAAAACATGAACTGACCATGTCATGCATTCTGAAAAATTGCGTGGTACGTACATTCCCAACAGTTCCCACTGCCAGGGCTGCCAGACCAGAGACAAGATCGAGTGATGACACAGGACCCTCCTATTTTGCATCCTCTGTACAAAGGCAAGTGACCCTCCATCCTGGCCTGAGCACAAATGAATGGAGATGGTTTTGCAGCAAACTTACGTAGCTAGAAATGCTGGCAGCCAATGCTCCACTTGGTAAACTCAGGAGGAAATAAAGAAAAGTAAGTCCTCACTTAAGGAACACGGTTTGATCTGCGTGAATGTGTACACCGTAAAAATCTAATTGTGCATCTTTAACTTTAACTTCTTTAACATCAAACACGGTTTGATCTGCGTGAATGTGTACACCGTAAAAATCTAATTGTGCATCTTTAACTGGTAGACTGCACACACATACCTACTGTAAAAACCTCAGAAGTACACTGCACATCTGCTCTGGGTATTGAAATTCTGAGACAGCATTCTTCAAATACATTATTCTAAGAAATCCCATGTAAGTATAAATAACCGAAGTCAGATTTCACATATCTGGCAAAAGTACATGTCAGAATTGGGTAAATTTATATTTTATTGCTCCTTCTCTTTATTTTGGAGCTATTTCCTTTCTACTTGGCAAGATATGCAGGTACCTTAGCCCAAAAGCAGCTGAGTTTCCAACACAATCTCTGTGACATAAATGTTAACAGAAGTATACTGGGTAGGTATTCCAAAAGCTCAATTAATCTTTATTTACTTCTTTTAAGAAAAAAATTATATATTTTTGTGTGTGTGTGTGTACACTCACAAACACATACAACCATTGCCTGAATATTCTCCAGAGGTTTCTACTGAAGTGTGTTCTAACAAGAGAAACAGTTGAGTTAATCACCCCCAGTACAAACTAGGGGTGCTCAGGACGGAACCCTTTGCTCTCCCATTGGCTTCCTGACAGTGTGTGCTTTCCATTAATGCCGTTCTCTCAGTGGAATTACTGACGTCTCACTTTAAATACACTTTTCTGTAAGTCAACTAACAAAACTAATTAGGAACTGTGAAAGGCTATATTGATAGAGTAAAAATATATAAAACAGCTCTGACAATTCTCCTGGAGGACTCCATACATCATGGGACTTTGTGCTCAACTCTGGGCTCTTTTGGGCTAGAATGTAAATAAATGAAAGTAAAATCTCAGGTTTTAAAATGACTTTAAAGAACCACACGTTTCCTGAAAGAACCATTTTCAAATTACATATAAACATGTTTAATCAGTCTTTACTGCTCTAAGTGGTGGTGGGGACTTCACAGGGGCTGGAGTCAGTGACCTACAGACTGGTGGCTCAGACCCCAGCGGTGTCTACATGAGGCTACTGGGTTGATGTGTCTCACTGAATCAACAAGTGAATTCAGTCACAACTAATTTGGCTGGCTTTTCCCAAGGGACTCCCTTCCCTTCACATACCAGCCCTCACATTCACCAGCAACACCCCAGCCAACTGGCAGCTTGAATATGACAAGAGATTCAACCAAGGATAACAACCACAACAAACTATTCAAGCACCACAGAGGTTAGGGCAGCACCACCGAATCAATGGCTGTTGTGTACTTGACATAAGCGTACCTGAGCAGTGATTTCTACAGGCTACAGAAACAGCTATTTCTCATGCGTTCATCCTAGGAGGTAGCAAAGGACTCAGATACATGTGGGCACAAACCCTGTTCTGCAACTTGCTAGTTATTAGGCCTTTCTAAGCCTCCATAACGGCATCTCTGAAAGGAGAAAACAGTGACAAGGATGGAAGAGACCATGATGGCTGTAACCATTACACTGCTACTTCCACAATACCACCACTACTACTACCACTACCACCACCACCACCACTACTACTACTACTACTACAGCAGTACTACTACAGTACTTTGGCCACCATCACTACTGCTACTATTACAACCAGCTGCTACTGCTACACCACTACTACGATACTACTGGTACCATAATAGTACAATTACTACAATGCTACTATTACTACTATTAATGCTGCTGCTGCTACACTTTACTACTATACTACTACTACTACTACAATACTATACTGCTATTACTACAATACTACTACTACTACTACAATACTATACTGCTATTACTACAATACTACTACTACTACTACAATACTATACTGCTATTACTACTATACTACTACTACTACTACTACAATACTATACTGCTATTACTACAACACTACTACTACAATACTATACTGCTATTACTACTATACTACTACTACAATACTATACTGCTATTACTACTATACTACTACTACTAATACAATACTATACTGCTATTACTACAATACTGCTATCACTGCTACAAAACTACTCCAACTAGCATTATTAATACTATTACTCTCCGTATTTTCTTTACTCATATTGCTGCCTATTGTTATGGCAGCATAGTGGTTAAAGGTGTAAACTCTAGCAGTGGGACTCCTGGGTTTAAACGTCAATTCTGCTATTTACCGTGACACTGCATGACTGCATAACTTTGAATAAGCTATGTAACCTTTCTGTGCTTCAGTTTCCTCCTCTATAAAATAAGAATGATATTAGTAAATACCTCACGAGATTGTTATAAGGATGCAGGGTGCTAATATCTGTAAAGTATTTAGAACAGTGCCTGGCTCAGAGAAAACACCATTTAACAGTATGCTCAAAAAAAATTAGCATGGGTAATTGATAACTGGCAATAATGTAATGTGATAGGCACTAACTGCGTTTAACATGGGACCTGTAAACAACATATTGCAGACTGTCAAAATTCATTTATTAACAGTTGATCATACAATCCTAGAAAGGTGAGTGCCTGAACCAATTATCTGTAAAACCACTGACTTGTAACCAGCAATTTAAACATGATGCAAGGATAGCCAACTGACCTCTCTGTCTCCCTCTCTCTGAATACTGCTCTCAGCTTCCAACAAATGTCTCTGAAAATCACTTATACATATTAAAGTATACGGTTGTGGCTGAAAATAATAACCAGGGAGGAGGGGCCGCTTTGCAGAACACCAGTGTCAGGCATGTTGGTGCGGGAAGTCTGGGTTCTCAATTAAAATTTCTGGAAAAGATTCCTAAGTGCAAAATAAACAGGTCTCCATCCCACTGAAATGCAAGGGCTACTTAGACACAATCTGCTTTCGACCGAGAAAGGGAGCTGGGAGGCCTTCCGCTGGCTGTGACTTGCCCTCCATTTCCCTTCTCTCTCTTAGATGCAGGGCCACAGAGGAACCGACCCTCTGCAAGGCCAGTGAGTGCTTACCAACAGGTGGGTAAATCACTCAAGGGAACAGGGTTTACATACACTGGGACTACATCTGCTGTAAATTCTGGGCTTCTGCACCTTCCGACGTTCTGTACTAAAAATCTATAATAATTAGATATAAGTTCTTTGAGGAGATAGAATGTGTTTTGTTTTTCTTTTTTGTTTGTTTTGTTTTGTTTTTCTTTAGACCCCCAGGGCCCATCACGGTGCCCAGCATACAGCAGGTTTGAACAAATGTTTGCTAAATGAATGAATGAATGAATGAATGGACTTGAAGATCTCTGAAACACTTCGGAAATACACTTTTGCTCCTGAGAGGTATACGTTTCAGAGGCTACCTGAGTGGTAGCTGGGTGTCTGGCTGGCAGTGTTCATTTCATTCTTCTCATAGTGAGCAGCCGCCCGGATCAATGTTCTGCAGCCACCACCAGAAATGAGCAGAGCTCACCGTTTAATCGTGGTCTAACGCTGTCCAACGTGGAACCTGTAATATTCCGCAGTGCGGTGTTTTCCTTATTATGATTAGCTGATATGTGCTTCTTGCATGTCACTGCCAGATTCATCTTCCAGAAAAGCTGATTTCATCGTGTTCCTCCCTGCTCCTAATCCTCAGTGACTCATTCTTGCCTAAAAGATAATGACCATTTCCTGAGCCTGGCATTCCAGAGCCTCCAGGGTCTGGCTAGCGCCCAGCATGCCCTGTTAATAGGACTCCCCATGTCTCTCAGACAGAGCAACCTCTCAGCTCAACAGGTCTACTTACTGCCCATCCCGGTACACAGAGTTGGTCAGCTGTCAGCTGATTCATCTATTCGAGAATCTGTATCTTTTTCTTAAATTTAATTTTTATTTTATATTGGGATATAGTTGATTTACAATGTTGGGCTAGTTTCAGGTGTACGGCAAAGTGGTTCAGTTATACATATACGTATATCCTATCTTGAGCAGCTGTTACAAATAAGACATCACCACCCCTCTCTTCATACTGATTTTCTCAACTGGAAAAGCCTAAGCCTGTTCCCCCTTCAGTGCCCTGTTCATTGCCTGACCAGGTCTTCTCTCGAAGTCCACCAAGTCCAGAAGCACATTTTCCTTCCCTGAATTTCTATAGTACTTCCTCCTGATCGCATGCCTATGGCACATTGGTCACAAACTGCCTTGTATTGTTTAACTTCCTGCTCCCCTACTTCCGTGGGGCTATAACCTTCTCAGGGGCATGGATCTTGTAACCCTCAGATTGCCTAACCTGGTTAACCTTAAGCTTTCATTCATCCTCAATACTGAATCCTGGATGCAATCTATGGGACGTGGTAATTTTAAAGAATCAACCTTACCCATTCTTATAGTTTCGGTTCAGAGTGGTCTACCTTTTTATGTGATGGGGGTTGGACCTCAGGCAAGAGAGTTTTCCTGGAGAGCTTTTAAAAGCTGTTATTCTTCGTATCATGGCACCTACCAAGGCAGATACAAGCAAAGGCTTGGTATCCATATTTTAAATTGGATGCTGCTTGATGCCAAGCGGAGAGTAAAGGATTCCTCTCCATTATAAAGCAAGAGGCAAAAATCTTGGAGAGCTTGTTGCAGGGCGGAAAAAAGGAGTGTTTTTTTTTTCAAGTTCTCACAGCTCTAATAAGATGGTGTTGGCAAAGGGCTGCTTGCCAGCGTGCTCTTAGCAACCAACTTATTCCTCTAAGTTAGTAGGAACTGTAAGTAAAATATGTACAGACACTCATCTTTAGCCAATCTTTTGGTGACTTAGCTCTGAGACGTCAGCCTGCCGCTGCTGGGGAGGGCAACACACCACCGTGGGATCGCATCACTACAGCAGAGATCCCTCCTGGGTCTTGTGAGTGAGCAGCAGGAAACGGATGGGACCATCTTTTCCCTTGAGAGCAGGTGGCCAAAATGGATGTTCAGAGGACAGAAACTATACATGACTGCGGTTCTGGCCACAGGCTACTCCTTGCACCTCTGGTTCTCTCTTGGAACACTTGAATTATTCATGACACACAGCGCATCCCTGCACACAGACAAGCCCTGCTGCAGCCCAGGGCAAACAAACTGAGGGCCTTTGGTGTGAGAATGGCAGTTCTATGGCTTTAAGAAGGAGCTGGTGCGCCCTGCAGCAGAAAAGCCTGTAGACTCAGCTGTGTTCTTACCTCACTTTCCCTTCTGCAGTGACCTCACCCTGCCACAATGCTACTATTCATGCAGATGGAGTGAAACACTGCATACAAAAGTTTCATTTAGTCACATAAACATGAATATTTAGCCTGTTTGATTAAAAATGAAAGCTAGATATTTGGCTTTCTGCAATTTGATGGGGTTGAAATAGGGTTTTTTTTTTTAATAAGTTTAATTTTAAAGACTAAGCTTGAAAAAAAATAATAGAAAAAATAACCAGCACCCCCTCCACCTTTAGTTTTGCCAGGGGGAACTATATTCCCTTGTAGGGTTACCCTTCTCTCATCCTTTCTTGTATCACAGTCCTTAGATCCCACAGATTTTCTGTTTATTGTTAGAAAGTCAACCATAGAAAATATAGACATTGAAACTTCTTCTTGAAATACAGATCTAATTTTTAAACTTTTATTCATTTTATTTAACCAAGAAGTTCATTATGACTATCTGAATGTGTGTGTGTGCATATGCATACAAACAAATATTTAGAATAAGCTCAGAAACTGCATTTAGTTGCTTTCAAAGTTGTAATCTACGTAGAGCTGAAAAGAGGACTTGGAAAGAGGTTTCAAACAATCCAGTTCTCCAAAAGGCACCTGTGGAATTACTGCTAATTTTAATTTCTCAAAAATATTTTTTTCTTGTTAATAAAAGAAACCTAGAGTAGAAGAGTTGAAAAACAAGCATAAAGAAGAAAATAAATATCACTCATGCTTCTAACGTCTGAAGATAACTTTCTGATATATTCCTACCAGGTAGGGGTGTGTGTGTGTGTGTGTGTGTGTGTGTGTGTGTGTGTGTGTGTGTGTGTGTGTGTGTGTGTGTGTGTGTGTGTGTGTGTGTGTGTGTGTGTGTGTGTGTGTGTGTGTGTGTGTGTGTGTGTGTGTGTGTGTGTGTGAGTGAGAGAGAGAGAGAGAGAGAGAGAGAGAGAGAGAGGGAGAGGGAGAGGGAGAGGGAGAGGGAGAGGGAGAGAGACAGAGATTAGGGACATATTGTATAGACAGTATTATTTTTATTTTTCCACACAGTATATTACTGTGATCACCAGAGCATTTTCTCCTGACATTGTTTTTTGAAAATACGATTTTAATTGTTCTACAGCATTATATTGTTTCCTCATTGTTTACCCAACCACTTCTACAGCACTGCAGTGAAGAGCCTCTGCCTAGTTCTGCAATTATTTTGTTGAATTGATTCTTTTAGGTGGAACTGAAGTATACAGACAATTTCAAGGCTAACTAAAACCTCAAAGGTCTTGGTACAGCTTGTCAATTTGTTTTCCAGGGAATAGAAGCATTACGTGTGGCATATAATTGATATCCTCTTAGCCGATCCACTTTAGTATTAGGTATGTTATAGAACAGCAGCATCTCTTAAAACATTTTCCACTGGAAAACATGTATTTTTCTTAACCTCCTTACTATTTCTGACAATAAAAAAAAAAAAAGATTCCTTTCAGCAACGAACAAAGAGTGGAAGATAAACTCTAGTTTCTTCTTTCAATGACCTGCCAGGTATGAGAAATTCTACTTATTTTTCTAATCATATAAGAGGATGAGAATATATTCGTGCATTATTGGAGAAGACATATGTTATCGTAAAAGAAGACACTGTAGTAGACATTGCCTCAAAGAGTTGTATAATTCCCCGCTTATTAGATGAGCCATATTTTAAATGTATTAGAACTGGGCTTGCTATTTAAAATGAAATCTTGGGGTGAATCCTTTGGGAAAATGTAGGATCCTTTGTTAATGCTGGAAATTACAACAGCATTTATTTCACAAATTCAGATTTCTATGTGAAGATCTTCCTCAAAACAAGGAGTACCTTAGTCTCAAAATATTCTCCTGAGATACTTATTAATTGCAAAGGGAAAGATAGTAACTTTATGGTGGAGAAACCTGACAGAGACCACCTTAACCAAATGATCAAAGTTAATACCACCAGTAATAAGATTTATCATCATGATGTACCCCTGACATGATACACTGAAAAGGACACAGCATCACCTCTGGGGTGTTCTTCTAAAACATACTTAACCCCAATAATCAGGAGAAAACCTCAGACAAACACACACTGGGGGACATTCTATAAAGTAACTGACTCTTAAAAATATCAAGTTCATGAAAGACTGAGGATCGACTGAGAAACTCACAGATTAGAGAGACCAAGGAGACATGACAAATAAATGCAGTGTGAGATCCTCAGTTGGGGGCCAGAACAGAAACAAGACATTGGCAGGGGTTGAGGGGGGTAAGGTAAAATATGAATAAAGTCTGTAGTTTAGCTAACAGCATTGCACCGATGTTAATTTCCTGGTTTTGATAATTATTCTATGGTTATAGAAGATGTTAACATTAGGGAAAGTTTGATGAAGGGTATATGGGAACTCTCTGTATATTTTTGCAAATTTTCTGTAAGTCTGAAATTATTTCAAAATGAAAAGTAAAAAAAATGTTTTAATTACATTAATAATAAAAAGAAAAAAACAAAATGCACCTATAACACACAAATTTCACATAAAAAGGCAAGTCCTATCGGGAAGGCACTGGATCCTCCCAGATATTTGCAAACCATAAGTAACTCCATGACTGAGTAGAAAAATCACCCTCCATTCTGAAATGGCTAATTTAACCCGTTTTTACAGAAACCTGAGTACATGTTATATTTATTCTTTATTCTTTGCTGAAAGGAATCTCGTTTTTTTGTCAGAAATAGTAAGGAGGTTAAGAAAAATACATGTTTTCCAGTGGAAAATATTTTAAGAGATGCTGTTCTATAACATACCTAATACCAAGGGATGTGGCCATCCCTTCAGAGTCGTGCCTTTCTTAGAATGCTGAGAACGGCATCTTAGTAAACAAATACACATAAGAGAAGAAGGAGCATCTCTCCCCTCCACTCCATCCTCACTGCCCCATGCACAGTCTGCTTGTGCTACCTGATACTTCCCAGGCTTGTGGGCAGCCAAATTGTTTCCTTTGTTGGCTAATGCGGAAGGAAAAAAATTGCCTTGATATTTAGGAAAAGTCTAGAGAATCTAAACCAAAACATTTCAACCAGGGGTGTGCCATTTAATCCTTGATGAGATTATCAACTATTCTATTTCCGCCCTTAAAATTTTTCAGAATCTGTATTCAACCAGATAGATAATTGAAAGATTCCATAGGGATAATGAGGCCTATGTTTAGCACAATCCTGAAAGCTGATGGAAGCCTGAAATTTCATTACCTGATAAATTCATTCCAAAAAATTAGATTTCAACTCATGACATTTCAATTCCATATTTAAAATGAGTATTTAATTTGATAATTATTACATGCTAATTAGGTATAAGTATATCATGGAAAATATATCTTCTCTGGGTTTAATTACCACATTGCAGAAACATCAAAATAAGGCTTAATTCATATGTTTTAATCATCTTTTACTAATTAAAATATAATAAGTATGGAAACTGTAAGCGTCTCTAACTCTAATAGGGAAGAATTACATAGCTCACATTAAGGCTTAAAATGTATTTCTTATATTTCTTGTATATCAGATGCCTATGATATGAGTTTAAAATGTTTAATATACAGCCAACCAATTCTTTAAAATGATATTCATGAGTTTTCTTATCAGAAATTTGTCATGTTAAATGAAAAAGCAAGTCCAGATAACTCCATACAAGAACCATTCCATATAAAGCTTAAAGATAAGCAAAATTAAATAATATTATTGCTAAGAAACTCACATATGCATGACAAAACTACATTTTAGATGCTAAGGAATGATTAGCACAAATCTCAGGATAGTGGTGACCTAGGGTGAGGTAGGAGAATGGCTGTGGAAGAGCACACAGGTAGTTAGAAACGACTGGTGATGTAGTTCTGGGGCTGGGCGGTACATTCACAGGTATTTGTTATATCATCTGTGCTTTGTAACATACATGTGTACTACATATGCTCTCATTTTAAGAATACTAAGGGAAAAAAGAAAAAAGTTTATTCCATTTGAAATGCTGTCTATTACGATGACCAAGAATTAGGAAAAATACCTGATCGTTTGCATATATAGATTTATTATTAAAGGTTACATTTTGGGTCTAGTATTATATCTAGAAAAGATATAGTGTACTTTTTTATATTATACACATTAAAAAAAAGGTGAGTTGCCAAGAATGATGTCAAATTTCAGTTCTTAGCCAACTTCTTGGCCAACTGGATTCTACTTCTGAGACATGTAAAACTATTTATCTTGCACAAAAGTCTGGCAACTGCATTAAACACTTCTTCTACTCATACTGATGTATTAGGTACCCCTAGCAACCTAATAAACATGAAATAACCTTAAAGACTGCTTTGAAAAATCAGCTGATTCCATCACTACGAGCATTGTTGTAATGAGACCTATAAAATGCAGATGACATTTGATAGAACTCAAAACAATAATTTAAAGTCTGAGTTAATACCAGCATCTATGGTCTTTTGTCTTCACAAAAGCAACATACAATGAACATATGGAAACTGATTGGATTTGGCCAGTGTACCAGCTGCCCTCACAATTTGTAGTGTCTGATGATTTCTTATTCAAGGATAATTTCCTCCCAATTACTTGTATTCAATCCACTTCTTTTCACTGTCCCTTTAAGCAGGTAGACTCTCCAATAGCTGGGTGCCACCCAATGGGGCTTGAAGCAGAGGAGGCAAGAGTGACTCAGATCAGAGGAGCACCTTGTAAATCAGCCACATGCAGCACTGAGACATCCATCAGGGCGGTGTGCCCTTTCTCCACTGCTGCAGTCATGAAGTCATGGGCCTGCCATGGGGCTAACTTATTATTAAAATAAATCACTGGCCTGGAGCCTTGAGTTTAAATGCCAATTAACTCATAAGTAAATGGGAAGGAGCTGACTTGACTCACCCAGAACGGTGTTCAGAGAAGTTGCTGAAATTACCACTCTGTGTTGAGGCCTTGGCTCTCACAGATGCTGAAATACCTAGAGAATAGGGGGCTAGAGTATGTGCCTTATACGGCCAGGCTTGAATTCTGCTCACAAATTCCCCCTTGCTATTTTTCTTCCTCACAGATAGGTACAACTGGCTCAAGGTAGCTTTAGTAGAAGCATGAACTTTCAAAAGCACTACATCCTCTTTGATTGCTAAATAAAAGAAATTTTTTTTAACTCATAGCCTCCTGCTCTCTTGTTGCTTTCTTTGTCTCTGCACAAAAGCAGCTGTGTCACTGGAAGAAAAACTGCATTGAGCTTTTCTTCCCCTCTTTCATTTTGTTCCTTTCCAGGCAGCATCTCACAAGCCCACTGTCTGGAGGACCAAGACCTACAAGCCATTCTAAAATCCTAACTGCATGCCAGTGCACAGGCAGGCTTCTTTTCCTCCCTGCGTAGTAAGTCAAGTATAGAGGCTTCCTTGCTCAGCAGTATCCTCCAATGCCAAGTTCTAGCTTCATTTATTCCATATAATGAAGTCTCACTTCTCAAGAACAAAGTAGCCTCCACAAAGCCTGCTCAGGGCGTTTGGAGAGTCTTCTCAGAACTCTGGGATTCTTCTTGTTTCACAACATTGAGCCCTAGTAACTCATCCTCTTTGGCTGGGATGCATGTTCTCTCGTTGCAATAGGGTCATGCTCAGAATGCAGTCTCTGCCCTGAAAATCACCAACTCTGGCTTCAAGGAAAGAGATTTCCCCTAACCTGCACATTGTTCTTTCACATGATGACAACCAGAGTTCTAACTTGGATTTCAAAGGGGTCCTACACATCTACTTGCTTGCCTCATTCATAAAAACCCAAGATACCCACAGCTCTAGGGATTTACCACTAAATGTGGCTTATATAGACTTGGACTTGCTTAGACTACCATGAAGGCCGTCCAGGCTGCAGGAAAACAAAACACTCCGCTTCAGCTCTTCACTGTCCCTGTTCCAAGTGACCTATAGACATGTTATTAAAACATGGCCTATTAAGTCATTATTTTTTATCCTGCTTATCCAACGCCATCAGGTAACAAACCATCAACCAAAGCCAGCCACATGGCCACAGGCCCAATTGGAATACATCCACTGACCCTGTCATATTGTGCTGGCTTTTCTCCTAGAGGAACAGACATCACCACACCACCCTGAACAGTGATTATAGAAGGGCCTTCCCCACACCTTTCAGGATCTTCTCCATTTCCTGGATCCAGGTAAGAAAGCTTGTTCCCTCAGGAAGGGGGGCTATTAAGAAATGAAAGGGCAAAACTGGTAAACAAAGGCTGTTTTTCATCATCCAGTACAGGCTGGGAGGCTTTGATCTTTGTGTCAAGCCAAGTAGGGCCAAGCTTTGCCTCTCCATCATTTACAGGACAGGCCACAGGTGTCATGTCAGCAGGCTAGCCCAGAACATGCCTGAACCTTCCTCAGAGGATGAAACTGGAAAAAATGCGCTGGGACTGGTCCTCCTTGCCTGGGTATCTGGCTTCAAGTTAGGGTTTAAGAGTGCGTGTGTCTTCTCTCTGCTCTGCCATGGAAACAGGAAGGTGAGTCCCTTCACCATGACAGGTTCTACACAGCTGCCAGCAAACCTGTACGACATTGCTGCCTCCCTCACGTAAAGGGAATTGGCTGTACCTCTCTTTGGATAGAATTCTGCCACGCTGCAGATAACTGTCTTGTTGTTCAGCCACTTTGCAGTTCTAAATGCTTCTTTCTCATTATGGGATTCATTTTGGCTTTAGCCTTAATGAGTAATGATTGATGCACTCACCGTCTATTACAGAAATGATGCTGCTGAGAATATTTAAAATACAATGAAAGACCATCAAATCACCGACCAGGTGCTTATGTGCGTGCGCTTGTGTATGTGCATGTGTATGTGTGTGTGTGTGTGCGTGTGTGTGTCCCTTTTTCTCTTCCTCTCCATCTATCCTTCTTGTCCATATAAGACGATACACATTGGCGGCCCTCATATTATTTATTTACAGCAGAAGTAAGGAGTTCCAGAACTGCCTCAGGAAAGAAAATCTTATTTCTAATACGGAAAATGATGGAGAAGGAAGGAGCTTAGAAAATAAAGTATAAAAAACTTTATAAAATAAGGTATGAAAAAGAAGGTATAAAATTTTTTGAGAAAAAAAAAAATCAGACCTGTTTTGAACTGAAACTATTTTCTACACTGGAGCCTAAAATTTCTAGCTCCATCAGTCTCACCTCTGTAGAATCCTAAGAAATGTCTGTAAACCAGTAACATTTTCTCAGGGGATTTCATTACTGAAAGGACTCATTAGGAAAGACATTAAAATACGAATTACCTCATAAACTATTTAGTTGTGTACCCAGTGGGGGCATGTACTTACTAGGGCCTGAGCTTTTCACAAATAGAGCTAATCAATTAAGCTTCATTAGAAACTGAAGGGGCCTTATGAAGATTGGATAAGTCAGGGACCAACTACAAAAGGACTCGACAGGAAAAAACCATCTTCTGTAACAGAACTGCTAAAGTTAATTAGCAGCTTTTGGGTAAAGTGGATACTTCAAAATATTCCTGTCTTGGGCCAGAATCTCCTCAGGTTCAATAGTTCCTAAATCAGTTCTCCTCACCTTCATATGCCTCTGAGCCACCTGACCATCTTTTTAAAATGCAGGTTTGCATTTAGTAAGTCCAAGGTGGGGTCCGAGATCCTGCAACTCCAACCAGCACCCAGGTGATGCTAATGCTGTGGGTTCAGAAACCCCACTTTGAGCAGCAATGTCTTGGATAAGATAATTTACCCCAAGACACATTCAAGTAGCCTTCATGGTGTTAAAATGGTCTGCTACAGATGGTTGCCATGCTGAACCTACTTTTTCTTGCTGCTCCACATGGCAGGACAGAATGAGAAAGTTACAGGCAGACTGCCCTTGTACTGAAATTTCTTTCCCTTCGTGTCGCTAGAGAATTTATTATCACTAATATAATTGGTGAAACTTTAATGTGACACTAAAATAGACGGGGCCTGTTGGAAAATTAGCTTTGCATCTCCTTAGAGACCAACTTGTAAAGGAAATTCTACAGTGCATTTTTAATAGTTAGATGGAAGGGTAGAGATAGTTTTTATTTTCCTCTCAGAACAAGGAGATATTTAGTCAGGCTCTACAAATTCACATCAAGGCACTGAGCTAGCATGGAGCTGGGTTTTCTATAGGAGTACTCCCGCAGGCTCTAAAAGGAAGTACAGGTTCTTCGGCAAAAGAGGGGAGCCAGAGGGTCCTGGGTAGCATGAAAATGTTAATCCTGGACTGAGCTGTCCTTGCTGGTCTCTTAGAAAACAGCAGCATTCACTGCCTCGCTAATCACGCCTCTTCTCGAAGGAGAACATCTGCATTGCTTCAGTGGTCAGATCCATCACTGAAGCGGGTAAGAAGGAAAATTCTCCCCTGTCTAGACAGCTCCAAGCCAACGTGGCCACATCTGCTCTGGGCCACGGGGCTCTGCTCTGCCATGGCAGATAGGTTTCTCAAGTTCATGGCAGAGGCAACAGCCATGGGCAGAGGTGAGGGTGCCTCTGCTGCTTCTCAGCTCTCAGAACACAGCCTGGCACTTCAGATGGGGCCAGGGCACTGACACAGCACCCAAAATCTCAGCACATTCTAAGCTGGGCATAGACTCAGGCAAAGGGGCAATGACCCACTTCCCAAATTCCGTGCTGTTCTCTAGGCCATTGACTACATGGCTGAGAATATGGCCAAACAAGAGCAAGTCTGCCACTGGGTCATGAATGTGGAGATACGGCACAGGGACCTCAAAAGCTATCCCTGGTTCAGTGGCTGTCACTAACAACCAGCTGAGGACTCAGGACCCATATTGCCTCCCCCGACCTCTGTTAATCACACTTTCAGTTACTTCTGAGAACACTTAAACACTAGATGTTTGCCAGGATGTAGTTGAAAGAGCCATGTGAATGTGACATAGGGACAGCTTTCTCCTTCCTCCGAAGAAGCACTGGGACTAGGGTGAGCAAGAGAGGTACCCAGGGCACAACTCTTAAGGGGATATTCACTATCATGGTTGTGCAAATGCATCAGTGCAAAGTCATCATTTGCACAACTCTAAGAGTGAGTGCTTTCTTAAATTTGTACCCTGGGCACCTCTCTTGTTCCATCACCCTAACCCAGCCCTGAAGCTAAGCTTCAGAAGTGGACCAATCTGCAAGCTTCTATGTTTACTGAGGGAGAGCTCTTAATCGGAGAGACCAACTCGACACTGCGGGGCTTTATAGGTTCCCACCAAAGTTCTGTCAGAATTTGAGATTTGATTTTGCAAAGGCCGATCACAGGGTCCTGGTCAGGGTTTTGTTTTAAGAGTCTGAGATTTAAGTAATCTTCAGTTTACTTTTGGAAATTGATATGGGCTGAATTGTGCTCCCCCTGACAATACATACATTGAAGTCCGAACCCCCAGTACCTCTGAATGTGACTATATTTGGAGATAGGGCCTTTAAAGAGGTAATTAAGGTAAAATGAAGTCCTATGGGTGGGCTCTAATCTAATATGACTGATGTCCTTCCTTATAAATAGAGGAGATTAGGACAAAGACACACAGAGGAAAGCCATGTGAAGACACAGGGAGAAGGTGGCCACCTAGGAGAAAGGCCTGGAACAGAGCCTTCTTTCACATCCCTCCAGAGGAAGCAACCCTCCTGACACCTTGATCCTGGACTTCTACCCTCCAGAACTGAGAGACAACACATTTCTGTTGTTTAGGTTATCCAGTCTATGGTACTTTGTTATGGCAGCTCAACGAACCAATAGAGAAACTGTTTCCTAAGTGTTCTACTGTCCAGTTTTGTTTTGTTTTTTTTCTTCTTTCAAAAATAGCCTTGATCACTACGGACAACTAGCCATAGCCTTTTAGGGTCTAAACTTTCATCCAAGTCTCAACTCTCAGATAGTGAAAGCAAAGCAGGAAAAAGCAATAGTCTGTGATACTGGTTGAAAATTTTGCAAGTGTATCATTATAGGTGAATGACGGTTGGCAGGGTAGTAATTTATGTTTTAAGAACTCATAGATATAATTTCTGGGTGGACAAAAATGTTAGAAAATGGTAGTGTTATTAACGATGAGGAGGAGATGAAGGGCTTGTTGTCTAAGATGAAGTAAAGCATATAGAATCGCTTCAATTAATTCAGCCCTGGCAGGGCAAGACTTAATCTTCCTCTAGGTCATCTCCATCACTCCTGTCTTTGGTTTTGGTGCTAAAAAGAATCAATCAATTGCTCCGACATCAAAAAGTCACAATATATCAATCGAATGTGAGAATGGTGCACTGTGGCTATTTTTAAGGGCTATGAAAATGTCGATATCTTAAGCCAGTATGAGACGCCTGTCTTTGCTAATGACGAATCCTAGGGACATTGATTTCTTCAGTGTATGCTCATCATTCCTCTGGTTTCTAAATCCAGTAATGGTGTGAAATAGCCATAATGGAGCTCACAGTAATAAAAGAAAAGAAAGTTCAAAACACACTTCATTCTGGAGGTACTGAGTTGTCTTTTTAAAAAAGTAATACATCTTGACTTTGTAGAGGTTCACTCTACAAGAGCCCGTACCAGGGACGACTCCAGGGATATGCTCCCCTCAGAGAGAAACGTGTTTCCTTTCCTTCTCAGTAGAGCCCAGGCGGCTGCCCCTACAGCAACTAAAAAGCACGGTCTCCAGTGATGGTGGGAGGGGAGTCCTATTTATACTACTCCATTCTTCTCTCAACACGTGTAGACAGACTCTTTTAGCTACATTACGGAATAAAAGGCTTTTGTGGGCAGCCCTGGGAAAGTAACCATCTCTGACATTTCTTGTGAAAAAAATTGTTTTGAGTTCTGAATGACTGACTTTTAAACACATTTGGGGAACACCAGTCCTGTGTGAGAGTCAGGCCTGCCTTAAAGGCAGAAGAACTGCTTGCAGAAGATCCACCTTGGAGTTCCAAAGGCAGCACTACAAGCCTTTTGAAATGTGCCCCACCCCACAGAACTTCTGGTAACTCAACAACCTTCAGTCAAGTAGAAATCTGTTAATTTAACAAGTGTGTAGAAAATCCACTGGGTGGCCAGGTAATGTGTTCATAGTGTGTTCTTGGTCTTGAGAAGCTCAAAGCCTAAAATCCAGATAGAATATTGTCCTTTTAAGTTTCATTTGCTTGAATAAATATCAAACTACATTTAAGTAAACTTTAGAAATTACTTGCCAAGTGATAATGGAAAAAAAAAATTCTCCTTTTCTCCCAAACCATTCATGCCATCTTTGCAATTACCTTTTTGTTTTCTTAAGAGTTAGACGTATGAAATGGTTTTCTACTGAAAAAGAATAAAAAACGAAGGAGATTTTAGGGATCTGCAACAAAACTGTTTTTCCCTTTATCTTGTTCACCATTTTACACAATTTCTAAAGACCTGATCTCCACGTGAGTATAAAGCACACTTTAGAATAGTTTTTGTTAAGGAGACCTTTCTCTGTTGGTCCCTCGAATCCTTCTCTTCCTTCAAACAGATTTCTGTGACCAGTGTTTCCCAAACAACAAAGTACATCACCTAGAAATGGAAGGCCAAGCGGCTTTTTCGATAAGCAAGAACTCAATTGCACTTTGTAGACACTCCCAGCAGAGGAAAAATACCAAACAGAAAAGGGAAGTGCTCACTGTCTCTAACTTTAGGGAATAAGTGGCCAGGGGTGAGTTTTATGAGACCTGATTGTACAATTCAGAGAATAAAATTTATATACATACATGGTTGTTTACTGTTATTTTCATTGGATCTGCCTAAGTCATCTGCCCATAACATGCCTAGAACTGCTTCCAAGTTCCCTCAACTAGTGGCATATAAAAGCTGCTTTTACAGAAGTCTCCAGTTGCCAGCCTACATATCAGCCAGCGATTTGCATAATCCTTAATACCTCCCTCCCCAAGTTCTTTTTTCAGCCACCTACTGCAAACAAGATCTGGCTCAAGCTTCCCTAAACTAATCCATGCTAACACCATTTAGAAGGGGGACTATTCCGTGTAAGTTGGCACAGCCGAATAAGCTCCCCATTGTACAAACGGCAGTCTTACGAGAGAGACATTAATGAATATGCCGGTGGGGAGAGTCCTCAGCTTCTCAGCTGCTTGCTGGAACCCTAACGCTGGAAGAAACTCGAATGTTTTTTTAACCAAGGTAAGGAATTTAACTCTACCTCCCTGTCTGAATCCTAACAGCTCTTCAAGACCCAGATCAAAAGCAGTAACTTCATGAACACTGAACTGGTCTGACCCTTCAAGTCTCCTTCCTGACCCCCAATAATCAGTCTCTCTTTTGAACTCAAATACAGTTTTTGGTAATTTTTTATGACCCCTCCCCCAACCTTGCTCAATATATACAGGTTATTTAGAGGCTGGCATTGTGTCTTTGCAAAATCCGTAACTGTAGCATAAACAAGACATGCTTCTTGAATGAATACATACATACATACATACATATATACATACATGCATGTTTTAAATTTTTCTTTTTTTTTTTTAGCTAACTTCCTACGCTATCTCTTCTCTAGTATCTCCAGGCTTCTGGTCACTCTATTTATTCCCCCTGGAAAACCCTTCCTTCTCACCCTTTCGATCTGCTTAGACCAGTGCTGTTGGATCGAAATTTCTGTGATGATGGAAATGCTCCTTATCTGTGCTGTCCGATATGGTAGTCACTGGCCACATGTGGCTACTGAACATTAAAATGCAGCTTGTGAAACTGAGAACTGGAGTTTTAAATTTTATTATATTTTAATGAATTTAAAATTTAAGTAGCCACATGTGGCTAGTGGCCACTGTGCTGAAGAGCATAGGAGCTTGACTCATCCAAGAGGTCTTCCCGGAGAGCCACTCTGGAGGTCTTAGTGCCATCACCGTGAAGGTGGATTTGACACACACTCTGCACTTGACTTTATCATAACCTTTATCACAATATACTTGGTTGTCTGTATATTTACCTGATTCCTCCATTGGACTGTAAGTTCCTATAGGCTTGAATTATGTCTTATTCATAGTTTTATTCCCAAAGACCAAGTATAATATTGGCATTTTGGAGGGGCTCGATATTTTTTTCAATGAAAGGATCAAAAAAGGAACTGATGGCTCAGTGGACTGGTAGAGACATTTCTACAGATATAATAAATCTACAAAGCAGATATCTTGGAACCAAGTGAGCTGGGAACTAAGAGATTAATGGTGATGATGTGACAAATTATCTCTGTCTAAGGAACATGCACAGCTCTTTAGCTTATCTTTCCTTACAAATGCAGGCCCTGTCTTCTGCATAACTGGAACTGAGGAACGACTAGCTTGCAGAGCTCCTGATCATTAAGCCATGACTGTCCAGACTTGCTCTTTAAGAAAATTCCCAGGAGATAAAATTCACTGCAATGATGAAGTGAGATAAACATGCTTTCGCTGTGATCCCATGTTCTCACATACCCCATACCAGTCTACAGAACAGCTGGACTCATTCATCAGATTTGAAAATAATCAGGTCTTCACACTCTGTTATCACGGGTATGGTTGTTCCAAAGGGTATGTTGGCAAAGAGCCTTCTTAACTATGTCCTAGAGACTCAACCACCTCCATCCAAGGGACTGGGAAGTTCTCCTTCACTAGCATTTCTTCCAAACCCACTTGCAGAGCATAAGGGAAGTTCTCATTCAAACGAATAATGATCCTAGGTGTCTCGGAAAACCAATAAATGCCGAAAGTTGGCATAGCACCGCTCATGTCATTTGAGGGTACATAGCTGAGCCTCGCGGCTAGACATATTCCAAATATTTGTATAATTTCAAGTAATTTGTACAGACATAGTGAAAGCCTATTTTAGGCAGTGGAATTTAATATATATTTCTTGGTGAGCCTTTCATCTTTTGTGTAATTTTAGCCCTAATATTTTAACATTAAAATATTCAATGTTATAAAATGTTTTCATATTCATATGTTTGTGGACTGACAAACCATAAAACAAGAACATGTGTTTGAGATTCAAAAATATGCTGCACTGAGCTCTGCTTTCTAAAATAAGCTTTTAACTATTTTAAACATTTTTTAAAGTCATTTTTATTCTTACATATTTCAATTAATTGGTGAATTCAAAGCAACAGCTGTGTAACTCCCAGGGGTTTTCATATCTAAGTCCCTATAAGGAGCAGAGTAATTTAGTGCATTAATCAAAACTGGGAGTTGAATTCTAGAACTGAGTTTACCACAGCTTTGCTGAATGATCAAAGGTAAGGTACTTAATCTCTCTTAGTCTCAGTTTTCTCTTCTATGAGAACTTTGTACAAGTATGTTTTAAAAATCATGAATTAGGGGCTTCCCACGTGGCGCAGTGGTTGAGAGTCCGTCTGCCGATGCAGGGGACACGGGTTCGTGCCCTGCTCCGGGAAGATCCCACATGCCGCGCAGCGGCTGGGCCCGTGAGCCATGGCTGCTGAGCCTGCGCTTCCGGAGCCTGTGCTCCGCAACGGGAGAGGCCACAACAGTGATAGGCCCGCGTACCGCCAAAAAAAAAAATCATGAATTAAACCAATAAAAGAAAGAGAAGTAACCTTTGAAGTAGGGGGGGAAAGGAAAGAAGATAATACATAAAGAGAAAGAGAAATTACTGTGTCTCAGGTACTGTATCAGATGATGTCCCTGTATCACCTCATGTAATCCTGAAAATAACTCTATAAGTGAGGCTCTACCATTATCCCCATTTTACAGATGAGAAAACAAGGAACAGAGAGGTTAAGCAATCAGGTCCGGCAGCTAGGATTTGAAGCCAGGCAGTCTGATTGTAGGGTCTTTGTTCTCAACCAATGGTTCATTCTACTTCTCAAAGAAAAACAAAAAGCAAACTCATCTTATTCTTAATTCTAGTTGAGAGCTGTGGCTCCCATAAAAGGCTAGCTTGATCATCTGTGTGAAAGGTGGGAAAATGTTCTACATATCTTAAAATATGAGCTATCAGTCATTATTAACATTATCGTTAAAGGCACAGAGACTTGGTATTTTCCAATTTAACATTCAAGGTTTCAAATACTAAAAAATAACCCTCAAATCCCAGGACCTATAGTAATTTGAACTTTCGCTGGGGTGCAGATTTAAACTACATTTGCTACACAGTTCTGGGCAGGAATACTGTCAGTCTGGCCCTCCATCCAGGGTCAGGACTGCAATGTGGTTTTCTCTGCCTATTGTCCTGGGTACAGGGATGTGATGTGCTACCTGCATGGGTTTGGGGATTCCCAGCAATGCCAGGCAAAACTCTCAGGAATGTCAGGGGTCTACTGCTTAAAAAAAGAAGAAGAAGAAGAAAAAAGGAAGCCTAGTGCATAGCTGACACTAATAAAAAATACGTGCCAATTAATTGTCACTGCTTCTACCCCTACTAGAATCCAGTCACCGTGTTGTTTTGGGGTTGCCAAAGCAGAGATCCAGCATGGAAGGGTCAGATTTCAGAGCAGGGTTCAAATCTTCAGTTTGCTACTTGCTGGCTGAGTGATCCTGGGCACTGTCCTCTGAACATCAGCTAATCTGCCTATAAATACAGGGAGATCTATCTATCTATCTATCTATCTATCTATCTATCTATCTATCTATCTAATCTGAATCACTGAGCTATACACCTGAAACTAGCATGACACTGTAAATCAACTGTACTTCAATAAAACAAACAACAACAACAAAAACCAGGGATACCTACCTCATAAGGTAGTTGTGAGGATGGAATAAGAGAATACATGTAAATGCCTAGTCTCAGTGCTTTATGTGCCGTTCCTCACTGAATCTTCATAACATGAAAATCACATGGTCACATGGCCCATGATCAGCACTGAATGCATGTTTGATATTATATAGTTACTCACATTCATTGATGTGACGAAGAGACATTCTGTGCCAACTATGTGCTAGGTAGTCAGACCCCTCCCCTGAGGGGGCCTAGGCACTAGTAAGGAGGTTACAGTCTGGTTAACATAAGACTCACTCAGCCTTAAAATAATACTCCATTAGTATCACCCCATGGGAATTAAGCTATTTTATATTTTCAGTTTAACTTTCTTGCCTGAGAATGGATTCAGTGACATTTAACCATCGAGTGATATGATAAAGTTCAATCAATATAAATCCGTATACTTCCATCATGGCTGGTGAAATAAAAATGGTCAGAGATTGATTTCTCATAAATGGGATAAAGCAGGATCCATATAATCTACCTCAGATAAGTGTGAGAGACACAAACATATCTTCAGTTTACTTAAGATACTTGGATTTATATTTAAATAAACAAAGGCTTGGTTAGAGAAGCACAGAAAATGTGGAAGAGCCACATTCATACTCTTAGGGAAGCCAACATTTTTTGCAATAAGTCAGTTGAATAACTATAAAAATCAGAAAGCTTAAGGAGATTTTTTAAACCCTCAAAACACTGTGCATCCAAGCAAAAGAGACACGTAAACAAAACAAAACACCAAAGAACTCCTAAATATATTTTCAGACATGCACTGAGTTTTAGAAACAAAAATATAATTCGTAAAGTAAGGTAGTGAAGCCAGCTAATTATTAAGAATTTGAAAAATGCAGTAGAGGGAGGATAACCTGCTCTATCATTTGTTCCCTGTATCCCAATACTCACCCCAATGAAGAAAAATTGCATGAAAGTATAGAAATGTATCAAAAAAAGAAAATCAAGTGGCCAACAAATATAGAAAAAGATGTGTAACATTACCATAATGTACAAAATACAAACAAAAACCGGCCAAGATTTTGTTTTAAAATGAGAATGTTTAATACTTCTGAAAATGCTATAAGATAGATGTCCTCCTATGTTACACAGAGGAATGAAAATAAGGGTAAATTTTAAGAAATTTGGTAGTACATATACCAAGTCTTTAAGATGTTTATTCCCTTTGACCTAGTAATCCTAATTCTAGGAATCTATCCTAAGGAAATAATCAAAGATATAATTAAATAATTTCAGATCCGTTTTTTGTTTGATTTATTTTTCTAATCAAAAGGTTATTTCTAGTAGAGGAAATATAAATACCCAGAAATAGAAATAAAGTGAAAATTTTTATGCAATAGCCATAGGATAAGTTATACAATTATTAACATGTTTTCAAAAGATATTTAGTGATATGGGAAAATGCTCATAGCATCATGTGAAATTTTTCAAAAGCAGGATATAAACTAGAACTCTTATGCAGGGCTTCTCTGCAGAGCTGCACTTGGCTGTGGCTGGCAGAGCCCCCAGATACCGATGCAGGGATTTGGGAAATTGTGGGAAGGATTCTCACCTGCTCAAATATCTCTCTCCTACCCACTTGTCATGGGTCCTGAAATTCTACCACTGCTGAATCAATCATCTGAGTTAAGTCCTACCTTATCCCTGGAGCTTTAAAAAAAAAAAAAAAAAAAGCCCAAAGCGTGGAACGGCATAATAAGTCACAGTACCATCTCCATCTAAATTGGTTTATGACTTGCCTTCCTTCATTCTATCAACAAACATTTACTGGGCACCTAGAACGTGCAGGAAAGATGCCAGCCCTGGGACATGGCATCAAATTGGCCTCTGTTCTCAAGGAGTTCACAGGCTGGCAGTGAGGCAGGTACACAGACGATGACATGTAATAAATCCTGTACAAGGAATAGATAAACAAGGTGCAAATGGAGTCTACCCCAGCAGAAGGCGTGGCTCCTGTCTACCTGAGGAAGTTGAAGTTGAGAAGACTTTGCAGGAAATGTGATGTGCATTTGAGCTAAGTCTTGTAAAAAAGGAGGAGTGCAGTTTGCAAAGCGAAGGAAATAGGATAGGAGAGGCAAGGCAGCCAGAAGCCCTCAGAAAAATGCCAGCCTCCTGGGAGGGGCTTTCAGAGAGTGACCATGGTGCGCGGAGCTGAGTGAAGCAGGAGAGGCTGGGAGGGACATAGGACTGGTACCCTGGAAACATGGGCACATTTCCATGCGGAGGTGCCAAAAGGGAGAAGCACATTCCAGGAAAGGGTGCAAGCGAAACACTTGCCGACTCTGAAATTCTACCCAAGTGCGCTCTTCTTGTTCCCTCTTATTCTTCAGATGCTGGCTCTCTACTGAAATCAGGTTACTGCCTTGCCTCTCTGGTTGCACTTCTAATCTCTAGAATCCAAGGCCACAGTTGGATGAAAATCTCATCCTCCTTAAACACATCTTCTGTCTGGTGATTGCAAATACCGTTTCAAAATAAAAATACTTGATGTATTTATTTTTACTGTGGAGACTCACCGATTCTGAGAACCTAATGATTCATCTTATACTAAGGCAAATAAAATATATAAAATATACAATACTATATAGTACAGCTAGATTTTCAAACAAACAGGGGATAGAAAGACCATTTCAAAGGATACCAACAGGAAAAATATATTCTTGGTTAGTTTTGAAGATTGGATTCTCCCTTTTATTTTGTTAACAAAAGAAAAATCCCACACTTTCAGGAAAACTCTGCCTCCCTCCTCTATCTTCCCCAATGCCCCCACTTCCATCCCCCTCAAGGCACAAGTTTTCTGACAGATCTGCTGTACCTGCCACATAAAAAACCAACTCAAGGCAGACCATCATCCCGAAGTGCAAAGCAAACTCTCCTTATTAGCGGTGCTGGCAAAAATCTTGGAAAGTGTAAGCGACATAAATTCCAAGAAAAAGACCAAAATATATCTCTGCAAAGCAGAACTTCCTTGTAACAAGTTGTGTTAAATTCCTTTTTTTCCCGCTTGGCTATTCTAACATAAGCTGAACTTATTTGTACAACGTTCCAAAGCAGACAAGGAGACACGCGTGCGCACACGTATACAAACACACAAAGAAGACGTGCCTGAAGACTGTGTGAGAGGGGGTGTTCCAAACCAGACCGACCGTGCGTGGCGTCCTTGCCCAGATGCATCTGACTTCAGGCTTGGGAACGTTAAACAAACACAAAAACAAGAGCCGGCGATGCGCGTGCTGGGCTGGGTGACAGAGGCAGCAAGCAAATATTGGGATTGTATTTCACCTGTTGCTACGGTTACCAAAACAGGGTGGATACTTGCAGAAAGAGAAAGAGAGAGAACTGGGAAGACAGTGAGTCCTCGGAGACTATCTGAATGTGTGTGTGCGCGGAGCCGCTGGTGAGGGTGGAGATGGTGAGAGCCCAGAGAGGGCCGATGGAAAGGGACAATTTCAATACTGCTTTGTGATGGGTGCTCAGAGAGCTTGGTCCCCACTTCACACCAGCAAGAAACAGATCTCCGAAAGCCCAAGTAAGATCCATGCAGTCCCAAAAATCACAGCAATGAGAAGTGGGAAGTTTACTTTTGCTTGGTGGCAGGCAAAATCAAGTCAGCTTGTACTGGGTGCCAAGAGAGGCAATACTTATCATGAATCCATGCTTTGGATAACCAAGCAGAATAGCTTAGTGGTCTCACGTCAAGACCCCCAAGTCTCAGGAAGAATTATAGAAACTGGACCCATTCCTTCAGGCATTCTGATGATGAACTTCAATTCCCATTGGATATAAAAGGGAAAAGCTGATTGACCCTCTTCTCCCCAGGTACTGACAACGCTTCAGGAAACACTCCCTTAGAAAATTCACTATCACGGCAACCAGCAGATGGCTTTCTCTGTCAACTCCTGACTAGCACATGGAGAGTGAAGTACTATAAATTGAGAACCTGGAATCTGGGTTCTAATTCCCCTTCTTTTGCTAATTAGCTACGTGACCTTAGACCAGCTGTTAACTTGAACTTCAGACCTTTGTTTCTCAAAGGAAAGAATTTTGCCAATATAATCCTTTCCTGCTCTGGAATTTGGTGATTCATAAGCAATTGCTAATCTCTCAAATTCTCATTTTCAAAACAAATATAATCAAATGTATAATCCCACGTGTTTGGGATCCTGATCAGCACACGGAATGTAAATGCTGTAGGAATTTATTCTGTTCTGTAGAAATATAAATACATGGTTGCTAGCTCTTGTCAGTGATCTCATAACCTAATCACTTACATTGTACCACAAAACTCGACACAATATATTCCTAAATTAAACATCCTACAGTTTAAACGGGCGAAGTGGTAATGGCATGTGAAAGTTTATACTTCCAGCCAAGAGAAAGGAGTCAGGGCTTGTATTAGCTCTTAGAGTTGTGTTGTTGCTTTTCGTTCTTTAATTCAGCAGTTGTCTTGGCCAGACAGAAATATGAATCAGCCTTCTCTCTGGTGTTTAGATGACGAGAACTAGAGAAGCTAATAGTTAGGTGGCTGGGCCTAGCTATTAATTTGAGCTTCATCTTATTGATACTTTAACACCACTGAATTTCGCTTTTATAAGAACTTGCTTCAATTCGGGATAAGTTATCATGGGGAACTCCAGGGTCAGCATGATATAGTAGAAACAGGACAAAAATCAAAGAAGACTTGGGCTCAGGGCCTGGTTATGCCACTGGATCGTGCTGGAAAAGTCACTTAGAACCTCTCTGTGTCTATAAAATGAGGATAGTAATAATTCCCTGTTGACCTTAGAGGATTGCTATGAGGCTCCGAGGAGACAATGTACATGGAAGCACTTTGGAAAGTGCTCTACTAATATGAACTCATAGGACGATCATCCCCACTGCTGGCAAAACATTACGGTTTACGGTCAGGACCAAGGGCCCAATGCCTGGGTTCACATCCCAGCACCATATTTTACCAGCTTGTCTGTTCTTCACTAGTTATTCAACCTCTCAGTTCATTTATAAAATGAGATTAAGAACAGTACCTCCCTAAGCGTATTGTTTGGAGAATTAAATGAGATAATATATTGCAAGATGCTTAACATAATTTCTGCCACATACACAAGTGATTAATTACTGTTAACAATTATTATTTTCTACCATGGTGTTCTAAGAAGGCAAATTGCCCTTAAAATAAGATCCATCATACATATTAGTGACAGTGTAGATTTTCGTGATTGTTGTCATAGAATCTTACCTAACTCCTATCCACCTGCATATTGGACAGTGGTTTTTCACAGCACTGAGGGAGAATGATTCTGAAGGGTGGTCATCTTGGTTCAGCCCATCATCGCGTTTTGATCACTGGCTACGGGGACACATGGCTGCTGGCATGATTCGAAAGTTAATGAGAAGAGCGTGTCTGTCAAGTCAACAGCATTTCCTGCCTCTCCACAAAGCTTCTGAGAAGCAGACAGCCTATTTATTCACTGCTTTTTTATTCCTGGACACTTAGGAAGTGAAGCTGGGGATGATTAAAGCAAATAGGCAAATCGCAGAACGGCATTTCTCAAGAGTGCCAGAGAGATGTTACCTGGAGACTGTCTTTTCATGTGTATAAACTTTCCAGGCATCTCCATATGGAGCCAGGCTTCTCTGTGATTTATCTGTTGGACAGTGGGTGGCCAACGGGCACTGTAGGCAAACAGTTATCCAGCTCGATAATTAGGGAGGGGAAAGGCAAACACAAACACACCCAGGTTGACATTCAAAACAAAGTAGAGATTTAACCATGGATTGCTGACTCTACCACTCCAGTTTTCTTGTCTGCCAATCTGCCAGGAGGAAACCATGAGCCAAAAAAAGAAGCACTGTTCGTAATTTATCAGTACAGCTGGTGGAAAAAGCACAATTCTGGATAGAAGCGTGAAGGCCTTTGTTGGAGCCCAGCTTTGTGTTTAAATGATGGCTTGATCTCCCTAAGTCTTTACCAGGTTTGGTGTCCTCACTTGTGAAATGAGGAATTGGGCAAGTTCTTCACTAAGTGCCCTCCATCTCTCAAAGGTCTTGACTCTCAATCCTTTTGGTTTCTTTCATTCATTCATTAATGTATATATTTATATATTCATTGAATAAACTGCAAACCTAACTGTGGATGAGGTATTGACAGTAGGTGACCAAAATACAGCACAATCAATCCACCACAGTGGAAGAAACAGCACTTCGTATTGATTGCTCTCAATTCCTAGGAAATGATATTCCAAGTTCTGTTTTCTAAGGAACAGACATATTGCTTTCCTCTCAAGGAAAAACTATGACGGATATTGTTTCTAGATGTCTTTCAAACACATCAAATGTCGTCAGCTACTCTTTACAAGCTGAATACTTAGCTTAACATTTAACACACTTTATCCTCTCCTTCTTAGCCCCACCTGTACCCCCTACTCACTCCATCTCACCCTGATTTCCAGGGCTAGGGTTTGGTTCCTTCTCATAATTTTAATTCAACTCAACTCAATTAAATTCAGTTCTCATTCATGGGGCCTTTCTCAGTACACGGAGCTTACACAATGCAAGGATTATTTTCAAGGAGCTTCCAATCAATCAAGTGCGGGAGACACACATGTAAAACAAGAAATGTCATGATTAAAATGTGTTTGAATAAGAGGCAGTGAGGCTGGAGCAGTCAGTGAAGCCACAGAGCTCTGGTTAAACCAAGAGGTAAGTTTAGTTGTTTAACTAAACAACCACTCCACATTTTTTCCAGGTTATCTGGAGATCTAAACTATCCTTGCCATCCTTGTCTCCCGTTAGTATGTATATATAAATTCACCTAAAAAGAATTTGATTTAATCATCTGGTTACTGATACCTGGAAGCTGTGTATTTTTATCAAAGGATCAATGTTGTGACGGAAAAGCTTTGTCATCAGAGTCTGAGACTTTAGCTTTTGCTAAGTGATGTGTCATTGGGCCAGTTTTTTAACCTCTTGGAGCCTCAGTTGCCTCAGCTGTAAAATGGGGACAATATCCCTGTTACGGGGCTGTCCTGAGAATAAAATCAGGTCGCAGCTATACATACCTTCTCACTGGTATCACTACTTCCTGGGCTTCCTACCCCTATCCAAACTGAAGGTGGAATCTGGGCAGAGTGGGCAGAGCCCTCCATGAATTGTTGTTTATATGCCGTCCTCATTTTAATCAGTTCCAATATGAGAGTTGTCATCTCATCATTAATGAGACTCAAGACAGGTGTATGGACAAGTTCTCCCCACCCCTTATGTAGTTTCCAACCCTATTATTGACTTCTTTAAAAAGAAGAAAAGGAAAACCTTTTTCAAAGTTAGATAGAATTGGTCTAATTCTCACAGCTAGAAATGAACACAAATCTACATAACTCTGAGGGCAGCACATCCACATCATTGCAGAATCACTCGCACCCAGCAAAGGCTAGAAAAACGGGTCCCAGTCTGGTTTGCATTTCCTACCTGTTCTGTCTCCTTCTTCCTCCCCTTTTCCACTTCTCTCTGCTCATCCTCCTCTTTCTCTCTCTCTCTCCCCATTGAGTGTTAAAACTGTCCATCAGGTATCCAGTGAATTTCCTCCTAGCCGACCCCATTTTCAGGGAAGACACCCACCGATCCCAGGAATCTGGAAGGAAGAGCCTATCTCTCTGTGTGGTTGCAAAGATGGAAGGCTCTCACAGCTCTGAGTCTGCTCTGACCCCCAAACGAAACCCAATATGCACATATTCACTTGCATAATTGTGAAGTTATATGCTTCTTGGCTTAATTCTTCAGAAAAAGATCCATAAAACGAAATTATTATCTGCCAGACTTATGATCAAATCAGCTTGGATACATTGAAGTGCACTGCTTGATACTAATACACATTAAATCAAAAGAAGAACGTGTATGATTTTGATTTAAGATGTTGCAGGTTAATGCAAGATGGAGCTTACTGGGGACACCTATTTTGCTCTCTTCCACAACAGAAGTGACCGATTTGGGGCAAAGAAAATGGATGTCTTCTACTGAGCCATCACTTGTCAGACAGCTTCTAATAAAACTGTACCTGTAAAGCAATCCTGTCTACAGCTTTTGTCCACCTCGAGGACCTCTGAGTTTCCCCAGAGATTCAGGATGATGGCTTTTGTCAGTGGCCAAGAGGGAGTGTAAAGCGGACACTCTGACAGCACCATTCCCAGGAGACTAGGTCTGCAGCGTTGTGAGGTAGGCAACACCTCCCAGGCAGCTCTCTGCTTTCTCTTGTGCTCTGAGAACACACCCCACACAGCGCCTTCATCACAATAGCCCATGTGTGACCTTTGGAAAAGTCCTTGAAAACAGCGAAACCAGAGTCTTAGTTGAAATCTGGAATCCATTCTAGTCTTACACAGGAAGAAAATTAGGCATAGAACAACAAAGCCCATAGCTCTGAGAAACCTGGGGAGGCTCTGGCTGACATTAACATTGTGGAAGATTTTTTTCCTTCTCTACGTTGTATTTTATAAAAGCTTTTCATCTAAGTAAACCAAAGCTGCTAGAAAATATTGTACGGTTAGTAGATGGCAATGACAGGTTTCTCCAGTGAATAAAGCAAGCAGAAATCAGAATAGGGACGCTCAGTAATGTATTAAAAGTCATTCACTTAACGCTTTTCCAAGCTACTAGGTAAATGCTCTTCTTCCAAAATATAAGTGGCCAATATTACAATTTTTCCCTTTGGATTAACAGTAATCCATATTTGTATTGGCAATACCCGGGTTAGGCGTGGGAGTTTGGAGCAGGGGGAAAAGCTGTATCTACTTCATGATACAGTTGGTTTGCCCAGACACCATGGATCTGGAAATAGTCATTCACTTAGAACATGAATCAGCAGAGGAGTATGCCTGCTCAACATTTAACTCGACGAACATTCACAGGGTCACGCTATTTTTACAAGTACAGCCCAATTCTCCCTTTTGTCTCCTGCTGATATCATTCACTATTAATCTGCCATATCGTACGTTTTTATTTCATACATGTAAATAACTAGAAACCTGTACTCCCTTTGGAAGCATTTTCCTTCTTTGCCAGCAAGAAGAGGGGCAGGACACTTCAGAGTCAAGTGGTGGCGTAAAATCCAATGAAACTCAACTGCAGGGAAAGTTGCTTTGGAATTGTGCTTTAGAATCTACCTCAAGTTTGTCTGGCAGGTCCCTCAAAAGGGATACAGACCCTGAACTAAACTAGGTGATTCCGAAATAATCCAGCTGGAGGAGTAGCATCTGATGCTTAGACCCAGAACACTTATTCATACACATGAATAACTTAATTTTATTTTTTTCTTAAGTACCGTCACAATTCATTTTTTATTTTCCTTTAAAAAAATGTAAATGGCATTACTCTGGTCTCCAAAACAGATGCCAGTTTGGACTTTACTCTGCCAGCAAGTATTTGTTTTGGCTCAGCAGGGCCTGAGTTGAAAAAATATTTGCCGATTCCAAAAAGATTTAACGAGCTTTGCTGAAGGTGCCGGCGCCATCTGGCATGTCACAGGGACTGTGGCACAGCAAAGAGAACTCTCCCAACCACAGATTTTATTTGCTCAACGTAGCCAACACTGGGAGTTCAGTTGCTTCCTTGGGCTGAGAAGCTGCAAGTGAAATGAGTGAAGTTTCCAAGAGAACGTGACCAAAGCAGGCGCCAAAGAAACTTGCTGCCATTGAAAACGAAGTCACTGGGTATGGATGGCTAATTTTCAGAGATGTCAATAACATCCTCACCCCAGCCATTAGACAGGGTCCCTGACGCCGTCAGTCAGCAAACCAAATAAATCTCCCAACTCCTAGCAAAAGCTATCGATCCAACAGCAGATACTAAAAACTTTGCTGCAGTGTATTTTGTTGACATTTGATACCTTACTAACTGTGGTGTCAGAATTTGTACGAAAACTGAATGACCTACTTCAAGTAACTCCACTAAATATAACCAGCAAATTTACTTTATATGGCCAAGATCGACAGGCATTGCTCTTCTTAATATTTGGTAGAACAGAAATGCATGAATCTATCACTTTGATTGGAAGGACTGACCTTACTGCACACCAGTCTCATACGTTAAAAGTCACTGAAGTTGTCACCTGAAATCACACGTTTCAGCGTGACCTGCAGTTACCCCGTGAGAAAACAAGGCACTGGTCCTTTCAGCTCAACGTCACATCTGACTATAACAAAAACTGAAAAATATTTTCATAGTAGTATGTGCTTAAAAATCACATGTCTGTCTTGGTGGCCGTGGGGACAGGAAGAGTGGCATTGAAACTGTGACTACCTCGAAGGAGAGAAACTCTGGATTGTTTTTGCTAATTTCACTTTCTGAGCAAATATACACATACTTGGGTGCATCCCTCCTCAACTCCTATGGATTTCCCCAAACTTCCAAACGTCCCTTTCACCAAGGCCACATGCTTGTCCAACGTTTGTTATATGAGCATCCGACGCCAAGGTTCAGTAACAAATAGCCTCAAAGAGAGAGCCAAGCTCTGCACAGCTTTTCCACAGAAAGACCTATTCACTGAAACAAAGACAGAGCCATCTACCTGACTTAACTGAAGTCTGGAAGTCAGAGCAGAAATCAAAAGAAAGAAAAAGTCGTGAAATAACAAAAGGATGATTATAACTGTTATTTACCATTTTGGCTTCCGAATGCATCGGCTGGACTTGGGGAGAAGCACAGGGGTTGCTGAGATTTGGACCTTGCATTCCCAGGAGGTTGGAGTTCACTGACATTTGTCTCTCCATCTAAGAGAAAGGAAAGTAACAGGATCAGAAGTCTGAGAAAGGCAGTCTAGGTCATAGACAAAGCTGCATTTCTCTTTCAAATGGATCGTTTAGAATTTCTGTGAATAACTCCCGGCAAAGCCTGTGGTTTGCTGAAGGGTAAACAATATACTCCTGAGCCTTGAACTCACGCACATCAAAGAATCATCCAAAGCTGCGCCTTCTAGAGAATACGCCCGATGCCAAAGAGAGCTACGTGTTGTCACGGTAGATCATTTCCAAACAAAAGTATGCAATACTTCCACTTTTGCGAACACTCCAAATACTACTCATCATGCTTATTTTTATAGCTACACAGAATAACGTATGCACAGAAAAATGCTGGAAGGATACAGAATATACCAAATGGTTATCTCAGGTTATCTGTGGCTCTTTTGTTCACTCTAAATTTTATACAGAAACGTGAATCATTTTAGCAATAAGAAAAAATTCATTTAAAAAGCCACCCTCTTAAAGATGACGTGTCTTCCTGTCTCTCTAACTCATGACCACAATCAAAATGATTCAGCAGAGGTATCTGAGCTGCTGCCCCTGGAACATTTTCTGTTCCCTGTTAACCGTGTCTGACTACACCGGAGCAGTTTTAGGCCTCACAGCAGGGCTAGGGCTCTGGAAAGGTGAAGAAAGCAGTCAGGGTGCTGAAGACTCGTGATCGATGACCCCCACTGTCCTGCTGGCCTGCCCTAGTGTCTAGAATTAACATTCAAATATCTGAATTGAGTTCTGGCATTTTTTTTTTGTAACATCTTTATTGGAGTATAATTGCTTTACAATGGTGTGTTAGTTTCTGCTTTATAACAAAGTGAATCAGTTATACATATACATATGTTCCCATATCTCTTCCCTCTTGCGTCTCCCTCCCTCCCTCCCTCCTTCTCTATGCCACCCCGCTAGGTGGTCACAAAGCACCGAGCTGATCTCCCTGTGCTATGCAGCTGCTTCTCACTAGCTATCTATTTTACGTTTGGTAGTGTATATATGTCCATGCCACTCTCTCACTTTGTCCCAGCTTACCCTTCCCCCTCCCCGTATCCTCAAGTCCATTCTCTAGTAGGTCTGTGTCTTTATTCCCATCTTACCCCTAGGTTCTTCATGACCTTTTTTTTTTTTTTTCCTTAGATTCCATATATATGTGTTAGCATACGGCATTTGTTTTTCTCTTTCTGACTTAACTTCACTCGGTATGACAGACTCTAGGTCCATCCACCTCACTACAAATAACTCAATTTCGTTTCTTTTGTCTCCGGGGCACGTCCCCGTTAAAAAGTAAATACAGCAAAATCTCTATTTCAGTCAAGGAAGGGTGCGTCTGATTCATATTTTCTGTTTAGTAGAAAATTAGCACTTTTTGAAGAACTAGAATAATGCTTAATAAATACTTAATACTGAAATCCCACAAAAAATAATTCGACTTTCCTCAGGGGGGGGAAACAGTTTCTTCAATGCAAGAGTTTTTCCATTTGCCAAAGGATGGAAATGAAAACAATGGTTGGAAATTTTAGGGAACCAGGTTTCTGCTCAGTTAACCTAAGTAGTCTTAGAAAATACAGAGTTCCTTATCACTGGAATTTGTCAAATTGTGGAGGATGGAAACCTCACAAAGAAGAGTTGAGAGTAATAGTTGAACTAAATGACCCTTTACCATTGTTGGGACTCTATCACTGCAATTCCTGCTGTGTCCACCCCAAGGGCAGGGGTGGGGGGAGTATAGTTATGACACCCATGTGTGGATTAGCAGAGGTGCCTGCCTAAAGTCTCTCATGAATGACTGGGGCACATTTCCTGTCACAGCAAAGCACCATCAGCCTTACCTTGGCCAGAATTAGCTTATCAGTTATCTAGCAATGTATGAATATGTGAAATTGTTTCCAAAGGAGCTACTTAATGAGGGAGAACTTTCTAGAGCACTCTAGCAAAACCTTTTGCAGCACGAATTCAACAAAATAAAATAGAGTTGTCCCTCAGTATCCTCTGGGGATTGGTTCCAGGACCCACCTCTGATACCAAAATCCAAGGATGCTCAAGGCCCTTATATAAAATGGCATAGTAACTGCATAAACCTTACACACATCCTCCCTTATACTTTAAATCATCTCCAGATTACCTATAATACCTAATACAATGTAAATACTATGTAAATAGTTGCCAGCACTTGGCAAGTTCAAGTGATGTTTTCTGGAACTTTTTGGTATTAAAAACTATATTTTCGGGCTTCCCTGGTGGCGCAGTGGTTGAGAGTCCGCCTGCTGATGCAGGGGACGCGGGTTCGTGCCCTGGTCCGGGAGGATCCCACATGCCGCGGAGAGGCTGGGCCCGTGAGCCATGGCCGCTGGGCCTGCACGTCCGGAGCCTGTGCTCCACAACGGGAGAGGCCACAGCAGTGAGAGGCCCGCGTACCGCAAAAAAAAAAAAAAAAACAAAACTATATTTTCAGTCCATGGTTCGTTGAATCTGCAGATATGGAGCCCACAGGTACGGAGGGCCAGCTGTATTCACTCTCATATTCCTCTAAATCTCCAGGCAGCCTGGGTAGTCTAATTTTTTTAAAATCATGGTAAAATATACATAATATAAAATTTACCATTTTAACTCTTTTTAAGTGTACAATTCAGTGTCATAAAGTACATCTGTATACTCTCATTGTTAAGTCACGGAGATTTCTCTAAAAAATGCTTATTACTTATTACGGAGATTTCTCTAAAAAATGCTTATTACTCTCTAAAAATGGCTAGGGGATAGGAGAGTCGGAATAGGATTCAACACTTTATTCCAATTAGTGACCTTCTCCTAGAGGGAAATCAAGTCCAAAGGAGCTTTGGCTTTCAGTTTCCTGAAGGAGGATGGTTCAGAAGGACACATGATTATCCAGCGTCTTCCATCATGCTTTGTAGCCATCATGTTCTACAAAGAAGTGAGAGTAGCCTGCTGGCTGCCTCTTGATCCAGAGTCAGCCACGCTTCCCACTTTTCAGAAAAATTACAGTCTAGGACCCTTTCTACCTTATGACTGACTAATTAAACAAAATACTGAAAACAGGCTGATTTTCCTACCTTAAAAAATTGCATTTTTCCACCTAAGTAATTATAGGGGGTTAGCAAGAGCCTCTTTAAAACAACCATTCAGTGCTTTGTGCTAATAACGCTCTGCCCGTGAGTGTGGCTTTAATGAGTGGACTAGAATCAAGAGGCCAGAAGATGGGAGTGGCTTTGCTAAATACTAAGCGACATTGAGCACTGTAGGTAAAACATCCAGGGAAAGGATATCACCTTTTTTTGAGCTTCTTCTTTTCCCTTGAAACAAACTGGAAAACAGGAGCTAAAATGCCTGCGGTTCACTGGGGTTTTGTAATTACAAATGGGTGTTCGTATTCCCAAATTATTTCGGCATTTGACTTTCAAGATCAGAAATCACGACCCAGTGAAGTGCTGGAAGCCAACGCCCGCCTTTTTCTTCACCACATGCCAGCATCGAGCACAGGGCTTGCTCCATGGCAGGTGCTCAACAAAATGTTACGAAATAAATAAATGAATGAACAAATTCATCATTTGTTTCTGACCTAGAGCTTTGTGAAATACGTAGCCTGACAGCGTGCACTACAGATCAGTTAAGAATCTCACCTTCACCTACAGACGTAAACTAATCTTTTATGCCACAGGAAGCATGATTTCTCAGAGCAAGAACTCTACGGAAAGACCACACTTGACAAGCCAAAATTACAGTGCAAGGGCTGGCGACTTGATAATAAGGAAGAAAAGGCCCAGATTTCTAGGGCCTAGAACTCTTAGGATATGCTTTTAGATACCTTGTGTTAATTTTCTTGAGCTACATTAGTGTCACACTGAATCACGATTTCCCAACCTTGGCGCTACTGACATTTGGGGCCAAATAATTCTTTGTCGTCGTAACTATCCTGCGCATTGTAGAATGTTTAACAGCATCCCTGGCCTCTACCCACTAGACGCCAGTAGCACTTTCCCAAAGTTGTAACAACCAACAGTGTCTTCAGATATTGCCAAATAACCCCTGGAGTAAAAAACTGTCCACGGTTGAGAATCACTGCTCTAGATTGACACTACTTTCATGACAACTGTACACATCGCTGACATGGGTTTGGGAACTCCTGACTCTCTTTATCTACACTGGCTCTTTACCATGCACCTGATCCTTTGCTTCTATTCTGACGCATCAACATTTTTTAAAAATTTCAAGTGTACTGACTTCTCTGTTAAAACTTTAAAGACTCTTTTTCTTTTTTTTGATGTGGACCATTTTTTTTTTAAGTCTTTATTGAATTTGTTACAATACTGCTCCTGTTTTATGTTTTGGTTTTTTGGCCACGGGGATGTGGGATCTTAGCTCCCTGACCAGGGATCGAACTCACACCCCCTGCGTTGGAAAGCGAAATCTTACCCACTGGACCACCAGGTAAGACCCAAAGACTCTTTTTCTGTTCAACTCCTCTATTATTTCAAGTTGTACAATGAAGTGATGTGGTAGAAACCAGGGCCAGGCACGCTTTTCTCTGGGTCTTTTCAGCCTAAATGTCCCACCTTTGCCCCTGGGAATGGAACACAGTTTAGTCAAATAGGGAAAAAAGGTCATTGTAGTGATATTTTTCTGGACAATGAATAGAATTCCTGAAAGGAAACTATTTTGGACGAGAAGGATTTAAAGCCTGGATGAAGATGGCTTGTGGTAGAAGTCTCCATGCAATTAGTGGGGTTGAATGAAACCCAGGATCACAGCATTGGTGGTGCTGTTTTCCTTTACCTAAAGATGTTTAAGGTGAGTGGTGCAGGTAAAGTCAGTCAGCTCACTTGTCCTTCTGACCCAATTTTGCAAAGAATCTTTCTAGCCTGAACTACCTGATACTTACAGTGGGCAGGTCCATGTCTCTACAATTGGGCCACCAAGGCTTTCTCCACGCCCCTGCTTTCACTTGGATAAATGAGCAAATTGCTCATCCTGGGATGATCTGGGCTGTTCAGCATGAGGTGAGTGTGCGTCCTAGTCACGACTCTTCCCTTACAAGCTGTGTGACATTAGACAAATCCCTTCAGTGTCTGACTCTTCAGCTTTTCATTGGTAAAATAAGCATATCAATAATGACTGCGATCATATTCCCACAGGACTGCTGTGAGGACAAAATGAAACAGCAAATGTAGACAGTTCCTTAGAATGCTAAAAATGCTCTGCAAAACATTCCTAATATTATTGTGGGAGGGTTTTAATTGAATTGTCATATCACCTCTAAGGCTTTTCAGAACCTTATGGCCCTGTAAATCATAACACCAGCCATGTGCACCGAAGCACAATGCCAGGGAGGATGACGATGTACGGGGTGGGGATCCCGCGGCAGGAGAGCAAGGTTTGCTCTGAAACAGTCTGTATGTGCGTTCTACATGAATCTGTTGTTTTCAGAAGGGGCAGTATAATATCATGTACGCCTGTAGACTCAGGAGCCAGACCACCTGGATTTAAATCCTGATTCTGTCACTCACTAGCTCTTCGTGACTTAGTCACTTAACCAAGTTCCTTAGCCTCCTGTGCCTCAGTTTCCTCATCTGCAAAATGAGGGTAATAACAGTGCATACCTCAGAGGTTTGTTGTGAGAGGGAAAGGAGAGAATGTACGGATCATGTAGTGGTTGAGAGAGAATTCCTGGGTTCAAAACTCAGCTACTCTACTTCTCAGCCAAGCAAGCTATTACCTTACTTTCTCCATTCAAATAAATGGGATAGTATTAGTACCTACCTGAGAGCATTGTTTCACATGTTGATGAAATGCTTAGAGAGTGACTGGCACATGGTAAGCCCTCAATAAACGCTGCTAACGTGATTAACAGAACATGATACACACGGATACGTGTTAGCAGTTATTATGTACCATCGTTATTATTGTTATTATTCTAATTATCACTCTGAGTCCTGGCTAGACCACTCATTGGCAACTTAATGACACTCTGTATGTAGCCCAAGCTATAGGCTTTGGAGTAGTCATAAAATCCCGTGTCCCTGGACAAATTCCATTCCCTGGGTATGACAAGCTCACTTGTCACCAGCAGGAAGATGGAACCATGCCTCATTAGGGAAGCACTGTAGGATGGAGAAGCCAGCAAGATGCCTAGGGATGCACAGCAAGGCACTCAAAGCAGACTGGCACCCAGCTCAACTCTCCATCCAGAAGAAGCCACTTTCTTCCCCGTCAGCTTAGATCTCAGCTCTTCCTGTACTCTTTCAAATGGGGCAACCTCGGCACAAGTCAGAAGCACTTACTGGCATCAAGACGGCAGAAGAGCCCGGCATGGTAGGGTTGGGCAGGGTCCCTGGCATGGAGGCTGGCATGGGCTGTCTCTGTCTGTTGTGAAGATGGAGCAGAGAAGATAGAGAGCCTGGGACAGGCCTGGGAACAGAAAAAAAAGAAAAAAATAGCAAACGTTATTCTCAATGCCCTGATCAGGGGATTCACTGCCTGTTTCCCATGTCCAGAGCCAGCGGGGACAACACCATTACAAGAGCAGCAGATCAGATCCCCTGATGGGAGCCACATAATTAAAGATATTAGGGAAATAATAACAAATGAAATACAAGCCTGGCTTCCTTTGCTACTTCCTAGTTAATACATCAAATTCCAGTTCATTTCCTGACCTCTGTTATCTAACTGATATTCAATAGACAACACGCCGGTAAATCTCCTACAACCTTGCATCTCGGGAAAGGGACCTGGTGGTGAAATCCTGTGTGTTTACTCTGAAGCCTCTGCCCTCTGGAGGACCTTAGAGCCTGAGATCTGTGTACATTTGTTTTATCCACACTCTCTCACACCGCTGCCTGGAAGCCTGCCTGGCTTTGCTCTGGATATACTTTCACTATCTGGATTTGCAGAGTCAACTTCATTCATAATTTCCCAATAGAAATCCATTTTGACTTTTTCACAGTTCTCTACTTTGAGTGGAAAAAAAACCCCAACAAACCCAGGTCACAAACCAAAGTAGCTAGATTATGGTTCACAGCAATGCAACAAGCCTTTCTCAAGGCAAGTCTGGAGCCCAGCCCCCAATTACCAATCCCTCATTTCATAATAGCTCGAGGTGTTAGGCTGTTTGACAGGAACTGATTTCGGCCTGACCTGCAGGACTTGGGTAAGCATTCCTTGGGGGAGTACACAGTTTTTTTGCTTCAATTTGCCAGAAAAAAATTTAAGGGTCTTAAATTGATTTAATGAGGCAGGGAATATGGGACTGAGGGAAAAAGGGAATTATTTGTGTTTATTAAAAATGGCAAACAAGTGACCTCCTTGGCTAGATTCTCAATCTCCTGATGCTCTCGCTCTGGGGAGCTGTATAAATGTCAAACCATCGAAGTAAAGACTTAACAACAAACAAATAAAACAAAATAAACAAACACCCTTCAGGACCTCTGAGTCTTCCATGTTAAACCATCTTATCCTGAATGCCGTGATAGAAACTTGTGCCTCCCAAATTAATGTATTTTCTTAAAAAAAAAAAAAAAAATCCCTCATGCTAAGCGCTGGGTAAGGATTGCCGAGAGACATTCTCTGCAGGCCAACGCCTTCCTGTGTTTCAGGGAAGGGTAGCATGAAGAGCCTTTTCTTTGGAGCTCATTTGCCTCCCATGGGTGACTCATGGAGCCTAAACTGGGAAAAAGAATGCCAAGATATTCTTCCTTCGCATTGCTGTTACGATTCCAAAGAAGATTAAGTTTTCTGTTCTTTTCGCCTGAAAGGTCCCTTGGAAACATAGCTTGCTATCAGAGTTACACACATCATAGAAGGATTAGTCCTAGATTAGTCCTAGATTTATGTTTAGGAAGTTGTATATATGAAAATATAAAAAATATATAAAACCTTTACACAGAGTTTACGGAGATGTACACAAATTACAACCAGTTCTATTAATAGAATGTGTGTGAGTGGTTACATAGATAGGCTAATAGAAGAAGCTTGTAACAATGAAATGAGTGTTCTCAGAAAAGCAAATGAAGTACTATGGGTATTTCTTGGCATGTACCCTTGGGACCTCTGGAGGATGGATGAACAGTAAGGATTAGTAAGGCCTTTGAAGGCCCTTCAGCTTTTACAATTCTAGGAAATTGCTGGTCTCAACTGGTCCAAAATTCTGTAGTTGTAATGTCACTGGGTCTTAAAGTCTATGTCATTCAGAGGTGAAGAGCTCAGTCAGAGAGGTATAAAATGCTGCTCAGTCATCAGACATTTATTTTGTATTCTATAATGTTTTGTTTGGGACCTTTGCTGAAAAGAAAATAGCTATATATCAAAGTACAGAATATTTAATAATGGTCAGTTCCTCTAAGTACAAGATTAATAATCTGAACTCCCCACTTTCATAATGAAACCCTACAGATAGTTAATTATCCATCCAACCATTCATCTAAAGATATCCACACAGATAGAGACAGACATCTATACATACATGCATGCATGCATATAGATACATAAATCTATACATACATACAGTCTTCTACCATATATCTGTTCCCCTAGTCACCAGAGGTAATGCTTTGAGTGCAGACAGTTAGGGACACGCAAAAACTGTTATAGGAAAGACAACTAAAAATATTAGATTATGCTGATGTGCAGTATCATCCTCATAAACAAGGGCAACACATTATCATCATTTATATTTTGTTCCCAACATATTAATGGTAACCTTGATTATCAGTTTTTACTGATGGGCTATTTTTTTAAAAAAGAAATCAATTAAACAACTTAATGGTGATGTAAATGAAGACGCAAAAGTAATTAAATTTAAAACAAGTTTTCGTTCTTCCCCAAACTGTGGAAAACTCCCAGTTGTACAGAATAATTGGGGAATAGTATGTTTTATTTAATTCAATGTTCTTATTAGGTCAGTTATTTCCACACCATGCATAGGTCTCCTAGATTTTAAAATATCAAGTATTCCCTCATTAATTAAGAAAATCTTTCAGGGTACTGGGTTCCCTTGGGATTATAATAATAATTACTAATGATACCAATCAGGCCAATTAGCAACGTATACTTAGAGGGAAAAATGGTTATTACAGAAATCTGTATGTTTGAATTCTGAATAATTTTGAATTATTGTTTTACCCAGATTCTGTAAATAATTTCCCCAACTCCACCTGCAAAACCAATGGAGTTTTCTAGGCTTCTTGCTTAGGTTTTTAAAACTACAAAAACTGCAAAAACAAAAATCTATGGCTACCCATCACTAGATATACAAAGGACTAGAATGGGGTTATTATGTAGCTTGGCCTGAGAAATAATCATTTGTCCAGAATATTCAGACCACTGAAGCAAGAATGGTATTGGAATACTTGCATTAATTGTCTGATTCCCTTTGTGCATGTAGAAACAATAATTATGTAATACATTGCATAAAATTTTTTATATTGCACTTATACATTGCTTCATACTTTTCTAAATATGTTCACCTTCATGTGACTTGAAACAATGCAATGTGGTAGGTAGGTCCTATTACTCCCATTTTACTTAGGAGGAAGCTGAATTCAGAGACATTTAAATTTGCCCAAGGTCATACGGGTCATGAAAAGAAGTAGGACTTATTCTCAACTTGCAATATAGGGCTGTCCCCATCCCACCTTGATGGCTCCCATAACTAAGTTATTGATTTTTTTATATTAAAATAAATCCACGGTCCATTTCCTTTGATATTCACATTGCTCCCTGGACTTTCCAATGAAGTCGTAAAATTCTGCAATATTGCTAACATGAGAAGTCACTGATCCATGTGAAATTATGTTTTCTTCCTTTAAAAAAAACCCAAACTTCCCAAACAACACATCAGCTAGGCTTTGAAAATAAGATGGCAAATTGCAGTAAAGTTGTGAGAACAAAGACCCAACAGTCTCTCTCCAGTGCAGGCTTGTTGCCATGAGTTAATTCCAGGCTTTGAGCGAGCCGAGCCTCCTTTTTAATAAGCATATGCCTCTAGGTAAAGTATTTCTACTAAAAATTATTGAGGCATGGAACAAGGTAAGATGTGTGAGCTCATATTGGATTGTTCAGTTATGAAACTGAGTCCCACAGCATTAAGAGTTTTCCAACTTGACAGATTATTCCTCTTTATACACTTGTATAAACATACTGCTTATGGCTGAAATCTATGTAAGCTTTTCTTTCAATTACGATGTCAGGGATGACAGACTGTGTTTTCACCGTCCTTAACAGAATGATAGGTACCACAGCGAGAGATTTCATGGCCTCATTTTTCCCTCCAAAGGATGTTATCCAATCTAGGGATGTCAGTAAAGATGCCTGCTGGTCTTCCTTGCCCTTGGGCAAGCCCAACTATCTTTAAGGAGCCAAGGGCCAGTGCTATTGTTTGCAAGATCTCAGGAGGATCACGGCAGACTGCTCTTCTTTCCCAGGTCTTCACCAGATCCATGACCTCCTGGGATTGCTTATTAAACTCTAAAGACAGGCAGATAGGCCAGGTACGTGGACAGGCAAAGGGAAGAGGCGAATGAAGAAAAGAAAATTAGGTTGGAAAATTGGAAGATCAATACTAGCATCAAAATCAGACCACAGCCATCTAAGAAATCTTGAGCAGATAAAAAAATAACAACAAAAGAACTTGGTGTTGCGGGGCGGGGGACAGACTGCAGAAAAGCTTGAAAAGCAAGAAAATGGCAGGAAGAGTGGCCAAGCAGCAGGGGATCCAGAGGCCATTGCTATTAGAGTTTCTGACTCTGGAGAAGAAACTTCCTTAGCTTTTAGGCTCTCCTTCTCATCACCTGTTTCGTGAATGGATCAGACTACAGGTCCTTGAAACTCTCAAATTCAGATTCTAGGGCTCGAACTGAAAATGAGATATTCTCAACCTAGTGAGACTATATGTTTCATTATGATAAGGGTAGTCTTTACTGCTCACTGGTGCGTCCACAGCCCTTAACCTGGCACCTGGCACATAGGAGGGGCTCAGTGTGTCTCTCTTAAGTGAAATTGAGCTGGTACAGCACCTAGTTCTTAAATTCCAAATAGAAGGTGTTCCTAAAAAGTGAGAGAAATTGCTTAAAAACGGACCCAATCCATTCTATGGGGCCCACACTTCACTCTCATTTAAATGTAACACGATCTCACACACAGACTAGAGAAACCTTGTTGACTGCTATCTTTGTATTTGCTTATGAGAATAAAGATGTGCTTCCTCTGGACCTTCTTAAATGAAGTGTTGTGGCCTAATTTAGCAAACTAGTCTCTGTCTGGGATGGGGAGACTGAAGAGTTGAAGAGGTGAATACAAAACTCTTTAAGTCTTGAGAGGAGGAAGTTTGTAATGAGAAATGCTTATTTACTCATTCTTCTCCTAAGTGGGATTTTAAAATTCCTATTTTTGTAAAGAAAGCAAATTGCCAGGATAATCAAGCAGAATGTGAAATGGAAAGACAGCATAGTTAATTTCTTCCCTGTAGTACTAACTACATTGTAGAGTGGGGTAGTGAAGCACATGGGCTCAGGAGCTGGTCTGCCAACTTGGAATCTCAGCTCTGCCACTTATTAGCTGTGAAACCTCGGGAAAGTTACTTGGTCTCTCTGTGCCTCCGTTTCCTCCAGAGTAAAATGAGGTGATAGAGAGATTTACCTCAGGGCATTAGGAGTTATCACATATTAAATATATTGAATATGCTTAATAAAATTAGTTGTGATTGTTTTTGTTATTATTATTCTGGAGCATTGACCAAACAACAGATTAATTACTATACTTCAATCAAGAAACTGTGGCTTAAGGCTGGGATCTTTTTTTTTTTTTTCTTCTTTTTTCTTTTTGTGGGATCTTAGTTCCCCGGCCAGGGATCGAAGCCAGGCCCATGGCAGTGAAAGCGCTGAGTAAGGCTGGGATCTTAAAGAACATCAACCCTTAGCTTTAATTGAACAACTACAATCTAACAAATATAAAAGAGTCCAAAACTCCTCGCATATATGTTTCTTTTAAAACCCATCAACTTTAGAATCCCAAACCTTTCTATGGAGGCAAATGGATTCCTCCCACCAACAATTTTACAGAATTGCAAAATGACTTCACGGTATTTCTCAGAAAGGATCCTTGAAAATATTTCCTCAAAATGGAACCAAACTAGTTCCCCAGAGATCAGTCCTCAGTCTCTTGTTTTTCCTGAAAACAATGACAAAAATCCAACTGAAGCAATAACTGGGAAAACAAGAAAGCTATCTGGCCCACATTCTAAAAGACATCATATTACTTGTATCTTTTAGAATGAGCTCATGCTCTGTACCAGGTCTCATGGCCAAGCTCCTGAAGTTGGATGGCAAATACTGTATTTCCTCTTTTAACAAATGAGGAATTTGAAAGTAGAAATTCTACTATGAAGTAGAAATAGCTTGAGAAAAGGCACAAAAATATCAGCAGAATTCAATTAAAATATGTATTTTTCCCTTTCAAAGCTTCCTCAGGCTCAAGGGAGGACCTCTGGTAAAGATCGGGAATCTCCTTGAAAGAACTGTCCACCCCTCACCCCACTTTTCCTTTGGTGACATAGACCTCTGGGTGTCCAGGAAGAGAATTTTGCCTTAGTATCTGCATCCTATCCTCTACCCAGCCCCTAGCCCCTATCTTGTCCCGAAAAGCTAGTAAAATAGCCAATGCAAAATGGCAAATGCTTTAGCTCATCAGCAATACCAGTAAACCCATATCCTTGTGATAGAACTCAACACGGCTCCACGGCCCTGAACCATCTGGCCCCTCACTGCCTTCCCAGCTCACGGCCCTGGGCTACACACACCTGCCATAATGACTTTCTTCCAGCTTTATGAAAGCGCCATCTTCCTTCCTGCCCCAGACCCTTGACATAAGTAATCCTACAACCTTCTCCGGGCAATCACACCAGGATGGGGCCTTTTTTGGCATGCTCTCAGGCACCCTGTACTTTTCCCTAGTAGTATTTAATCACCATTTATTCAATCAATCATCAAAAAACCAATGAAGCACCTAATACATGTTGGGCTCTATACATTTTTATTTCAGAGGGGAAAACCTATTTGGCAAATTAGGTCACTTGCATAATAATTCATTTACAAATGTTCAACTGGTGACAATAGGATGATAAACAAAATAGGTATGTTTCATGGCCTCTTGGAGTTTACCATCTCTGCTTCCCAATTATAATTCATTAATGATTTTGAGTGATTTTTAAAAATGCCTTGCTCCCAACTAGACAATACACTTCATAAGTCCGAGATTGTGTCTGCTTTGTTCACCAAGGCAGATACTTCTGAAACTTAAGAAAGCACATGATACCTAATAGGTGTTGTTTTTTTCTAAAAAATTTATTTATTTTATTATTTTTATTTTATTTATTTATTTTTTTGGCTGCAGTAGGTCTTCGTTTCTGCACGCGGACTTTTCTGTGGTTGCAGTGAGCGGGGGCTACTCTTCATTGCAGTGCGCGGGCTTCTCGTTGCGGTGGCTTCTCTTGTTGCAGAGCACAGGCTTTAGGCACGCGGGCTTCAGTAGCTGTGGCACGTGAGCTCAGCAGTTGTGGCTCATGGGCTCTAGAGCGCAGGCTCAGTAGTTGTGGCGCACGGGCTTAGTTGCTCCGCAGTACGTGGGATCTTCCTGGACCAGGGCTCGAACCCATGTCCCCTGCATCGGCAGGCAGATTCTTAACCACTGCGCCACGAGAGACGCCCCTAATAGGTGTTTAATAATTACTTCTTGAATTAAGAAAACATAGTTTTCAAGGATCTCTTCGACTAGCAATGAACATGGCAAGAACAGTGTTCAATAAATTATCTCTGCTAACTAACGAGAACTTGATTTACAAGTCGTTAAGTGAAACTAATGTACATTAACAGCCTAACATAACCCAATTCTGTTCTTGAAAAGCATAACTAGTTACCTCCAAGGTAATCTGTACTTTTTATCAGTGCCCCTTAGATTAAACTCAAGCTTTCAGATGAGTTCTAGACCCATTTATTTTTGCATGAATTAAATTAATTTCCATTTGAAATTATATTTGGGGCATTTCATAAGAAAAGGCTATGAATAATTCAGGAACACTCATCTCTCTCTAATCTATATAATGTTTTAAAAATTGGATGCCTGCCCTGCAATAAGGCTGCACTTTATAATGTTCAGAGTTCTGAACTCAGACGTACCAGTGACACCCACACCACGGTCAACTAAACATATCTGCTTTGCACTGATTTACCGATATTGACAAGAACACTTTTGTAATCATTATCACCAGGGATGTCAGAAATTAAATTTACCATGCAAAATAAATTTGGGCCTCTTTTTAAAAAATCAGTTTTGTATTACTGCTGCTTTTATCTTATAGATGTAATATCTGATATCTTGGAAATGTAACTTCTTTTTCTTTCAATGAAAGCCTGACAACAAGAGGGCCAATGGTAGTAATAAAATGTCATACAGCTAACAGAGCTGCATCCTGCTGGAGCCTTTGCTGGGTTTTATAGCATATATGCTGCATCTACTCAGGCAGAGGAGATGTTTACTAGTGCTTTCAAATGTTTTAAACAGAGAGAGTAGTGATAGAAGGGGAGATGCGAATTTATGGCCATTCTGTTGAGACTAGTAAATCAATCTTTTTTTTCTTCTTTAATGACTGATTTCTGCACCATTAATCTGAATTAGTCATGCAGTCAGCTTGATTCACTTAAGTTAACCAAAAACACTGTTGGATTGGTTTCTGATGCACTATTGTTGAAAAAAATTCATTTTCAAAATCTGATTTTTTTTTCCTGGTAAAGAGCTAAAGCCTCTTTATAAAGACCCTTTATAAAAGACAGTTTGGCTTTAGCCATGGGTCAGACTTAAAGACATGAAGAGATGGCTTTTCAGTTAGCCAATAACTTCTCAGTTGTATCAATTATTTATAAAGTACACTTGGAAAAGGCAAGTAAGTGCAGTTCAAAAGACATAAAATAAAAGATGATTCTGAATGCAAGCTCAAATAAATGATATGTATCTATTGGCTGGCTAGGGGCAAATTTCTTCTCCATAGAAACATCTCTCTAAGTAAAATGTCTTCCTGTTTGTGAGTTGTTAATAAGCTTCTTCCTTGCTTCCTAAGGACAAATAAGTAGCACTCTGATTATGAGCCTTGTCATTTACATGTGACTGCTGCTTGCATTCATTCCCCATAAATGAATAATTCATGAAAACCTTCACTGACACATTTGCCTGGATGTTCCGGAGAGGCAGAGAGCTCCCTGCGCTTACAAACATCCCCTTCCCCCAGCTCTAAGTCAGCAATTCGGTTTTGATTTCTTCTGGACTCTCAGCTTGTCGGTGACCATATTTGAATGGTAATTTGTGGTGGAATCCACACCCAGCACAAGCCCCCAATACCTATGTTCCAAATGGACTGCTCTTTTTTTGCCGCTGAATGATGGAGGCGCTCAGCTGCAAAAGACTTCAGCCAGCAAAAAGAGAAGAGCTCTTGAAAGGATCATCTGGGCAACCTTTACTCATCCTTGCATTTTGCAAGGCTCTCCACTAGGTCACCCTCACTAATGTCTTTATCTAACCTCTTCTTGGATCGAGAGGCACGGTCTCTTAGGCAGTTTTCAAATACCTCTCCCGGGAGACCAAATTTATGACAGGTTCCACACAGCCACTTCCCAGGATGATTTCAGCTCTTTAGGAAGAGGTGATAGGAATGATTAGCTCCACAGGTATACTGGCAGGAGAGGGGATGTGTCAACGATGTAGGAGCGGTTTCGGTCAGCTGAGATGACATGCACAGACTCTGCAACCTCAGCCTGCTAAAAGCCTGATTTCTCAAGTTCTGTTCTTAATGATGAGGTAACTGAAATGCTCAAGGGTAACTTGCTCTCCAGGGAAACGCAGACAAGGAAAGAGACACTCCTAAGGCTTGGTAATCTCCTCACTAGTACATCCTAACAGACAGCTGCAAATTCTAAACCAAGGCTGTAACCAAATAACCAAAATACATAGGATGGGGTGTGAGGGGTTGGTGGGGGGAGGCAGAAGGGGAAGGTATGGAGGACTTGGAGAAGGTTCCAAAGAAGCACTGAAAAATACTAAAAGGCCAGAAGGGAAGACCTAAATGGAAAAGTGAAAGGAACAAGAAGACTGGGAGACGACGATACGATCTTCAAATTTCCAAATGACTATATTCAGAGAATGGTGACCAGTTACTTTCAAACGCAACTGAAGCAGAATAATAACAATAAGAATAAGTACACCTATTCAGCAGCACATGGGATTTAACTTAGAAGACGGAATATATGCTGAGAATGAATAGTGTAAAACAATTAAATGGCTTACTGAGGTTTTGGAATTTCCTCTTATTAGGCTCTGAAAAAATAGGTTCGTCTCCATCTGGCAGGGTTTGTAGGGGAGGAGGTGGAAGAACTGGCAGACCTCTCATGGTCCTAAAGTAGGTCTATTATTTTCACTTATTCCAGTCAGAGTGGCTGACAGAAATGATAGAGAGGATGCTGGCTGCCATCATTAACCAGTAACTCGAATAAAGCAGCCTTGTGCTGCTGACAAGGCAGAGGCTTTGAGTCGCTTGCTGGCCCCACCACGGACCACAAGTGTGCGCTCTGCACAAATCATTTAACATCTCTGTTTTCTCATAGGCAAAAAGAGGGTTATCGTCACCACTTCATAGGTGTGGCAGGAGGATGATCTGATAATCCTACATGAGATAATATTCTGTGTGTGCTTGGCCCTTGGAGGATGATCAACGTATATTCTATTCAAGAAATGATTCATCTATTTCAGAACATAAAATCATTGCTAGTGTCATTTTAAAATATAGACTAAATCTATATTCTCCTAAATTTCAGGGTGAAGTGGTTTGGGGAAAAGACTCAGAACATCCAGCCTCTCTGAGGGATCTGAATGTCTTTTCCAATACTGGGAGTCCTGGTGTATCCTGGCATATTATCTTTTTGGAGAAACCTGCTGATTTCTTCAGTCCAGGCTAGTCTCTGCTATGTGCTCTCAGAGCAGGTCCCAGTCTCTCCCTTAGACTGGAGGGAGAGTATCACAGGGCACTGAGCTCAGCACACAACAGGAGCCTTATAAAGGTTTGTTGAATGACTTAATGAGGTTACCGCACTGTACATGGTGTTTCACTTCCTGGCAGCAGCACCCCCATGACACATCCATGACAGGCCTCTTTTCTAAAGATCATGATGACTTGAAACTCCATCCTGAAGGGACAGTCAACTTATCATTGACTTGAGCAAGGCGGATTGGGGCAGGGGTGGAGTTTCTAGGAAACTCGTGTGCCCTTCTTGTGCAACCTTTCCCGGGCTTCCTTTCAAGTTCTCCCACTTTGTAGCACTTATCATGAAGCTAAATTGATATTAGTCTGAAAGACTTAATAAAATAGCAGCAATAAAGTTCATAATAATGATACTTGGCATTTACTTTGCACTTTGCATCCAAGGATCTCAAAGGGCTTTGCAACGAGGCTTTTGCTCTTTTCAAAGCTACACATGGGCTGGACACACAAGCAAAGAAGCCACTGAGTTATAGCTTCCCTTTGGACAGAGTTGGTTCTATCATTAGGCTCAGAGATTGAGATTGTGACCGTACTACGTGCATAAACACACCCACTACACACAAACACCCACAGACATCAGACATCTACATGTTAAAAGGCAAAAGTGATATAAAGACTTTCGGTCCCAAGCATGCTTTTGTCTGCGTTAGCTGGGTCAAACCCTGGAACGCAGGTCTGCGTTTTGGTAGACTTGTTTTATTGTGATATTTCTTTCAACCCCCTTCTCAGTGTATTTATAAAAACAATTGGAACATCTGTGTCTGTTCTTTAAAGGCATGGAACTTTTACAGGGCTTATTTTTCCTTTAAGTTCATTCTGAAGGAAATTTTGTTTAGGCTTAAATGATTAGTTAAAAGCCACACGGGGGTTTATGTATAAAGCATCTCTTCTAAGGCACTTTTCCCTTCCCTGGTGGCCTTGCGTTTTGCCAGAGAGAGTGACTTGCTCAGTTTCCCATATTATTCCCCAGACAGTCCTATTCCTACGCCCAAACAAGTGTGGTATTTGGGGTTTCAAGTTTAAATGTAATTTGGTATCATTTCAGATGTCTTCCTACAGCTTAATAAACATCTTCCCCAGAGGGACATGGGTCTGATTTTAATTTGTGGTAGAGTTATGGTCACAGTAAATGTCAATTTTAGCTATCGACAGTAAGCCCCTACTAGAAATAGAAATAGAAAGTGACTGTCAGTGCATTTAAAGGACACGTGCCACATTATGCTTGCTCATAGGAGTTCACTGTTCCCCAAGAAATCCCTTCACTGATCTGTGACGACAGCTTGGTTTCTCCTCAGGCCCTGGGAAATCAGTGGCTCACCAGAACAGAATGTGTCAATCTGAAGATCATAAAAAGATACAGTGAAGTAACTGAGCCCTTGGCTTTGAATCTGAATATCCCAGAAAGCATGTCACTTTCTCAACTACTGGTTTGCCTGGTGATCATGGGCTGTGTCCTCAAGACCTCTGAGTTTCTGTTTCTTCATGTATAAAATAAAGTGGCTGAGCCGACAATCTTTAAGGACATTCTGACTCTAAAATTATATAATTAGATACGATCAAGAGTGGTAACCTGGCTTATGGAGAGGCCCAGAGCTATTTACTTCAGGGACGCAGCACGTCAGTTGTGAGTGGGTTTTTCTCAAAGCTGTGGACAAACGGGTAATTCGTCACTAGGCTTTTTTGGACATTCCCTTTCCTTGAACAAGAAGCAGGCTCCAAAGATGCCTGGGTGCAGGGACCATTTAGCCGAGCAGGGCAGGAACCAGAAGTCCTGAGGGGTAGGTGAGGGGGTAGTTTCTTCTTGCATATGAAAAATGATCCTTTTAGTTAGCATGAAATAAAGGTTTCACTCTTCCATACACTAGAATTAGTCAGTTATTATTAAACAGAATAATATTCTTTGAGAGAGGCGGGGCAGGTTACCAAATAAGCCATTACTGTCTTTTCATTGTGGTACCACTGGGCCCTTTGGGACTGGGACTAAACTGGACAATTCTGAGAATGACAAAAATCCTCCAAGTCTGTAACTTGCCAGGAAACATTTTCACTACTGAGGAGTAAATGCTATCTGACCCTACCTGTTAAAGAGCTAAGATAACATTCCCTAATTACCTACGTTGAGCCCTATGGATGATCCGGTCATGGTGCCTGGGATGGTTAATTTTAGGTGTCAACTTGACTGGGCCGTGGGACGTGCAAATATCTGGTTAAACATTATTTCTTGGTGTGTCTGTGAAGGGGTTTCTGGAAGAGATTAGCATTTGAATTCGTGAATGAGTAAAGCAGATTGCCCTCCCCAAGGTAAGTAGGCATCATTCAACCTGCTGAGGACCTAAAAAGGATAAAAAGGAGAAAGGTTGAATAGTCGCCCCCCCTACCCCTCTGTCTGACTGGTTGAGCTGGGCATCAGCCTTCTCCAGCCCCTGAACTGGGACTTACGCCATCAGTGTTCCTGATTCTCAGGGTTTTGGATTTGGACTGAAATTTGTACCACCAGCTTTCCTAGGACTTCAGCTCGCAGGGATAAGAGCATGGGACTTCTCGGCCTCCATAATTGGTGTGAGCCAATTTTTTATAATAAGTCATATATATCTTCATAGCCTATTGTCTATTGGTTCTTTTTCTCTGGAGACCCCTAACTAATACAGTGTCTCCTCTTTAGAACCTTTTCCCTAGAAAGGGTCCTATATTTCGTTAAATATATTTGATAGCAGTGAATTCGTGGAATCCAGGCATTAACTTTCACAACCCTCATCCTCTACTTCTAATCATTCACCAAATTCTATTCTCTCCACCCCCAAAATAGACCTGGAATCCATCCACTTGGCTCCATCTGCACTACCAAGATCCTAGTCCAAAACACCATCTTTTCTCACTTGGTTCTTCCCACAGTTTCCACCTCCAGTTTTGCTCCTCTCCAATCCAACCTCTGCATCACAGCCAGAATGATCTAATCATGACATTTCCCTCCTCAACATTCTTCCATGGCTTTGCTCAGCATATCAGAATTTAATAAAATCATCCTTTAAGCGTTCTACCTCTTTGATATCTGTAGTACTACTTTCCAATCTGACCTGATATGTTTCACCCATCCTGGCTTTCATTCGTTTCCTAGAATGTGCCAAGCTCTTTCCTACCCCAGGACCTTAATACATCCTACTGCCTTTGCCTGGAATGTTTAGCCATCTGCTCTTTTGTTGACCAGCTCTTATTTACCTTTTAGGTCTCAGTTTAAATATCACTTTCTTAAAATTATCTCTGGCTCCCAAATTCCAGGTGCCTCCAATTTAGACGGTTCCATAGCTCCATGTGCTTTTCCTTCATGCTATTTCTAACAATATTTTTATAGGTATGATTATTTATTTAGTGTCAATCTTTCCCATTAGACTCATAGCTCCCTGATGGCAGGGGCTATGTACCTTTTGACGGCCAGAGGTAAAGTCATTCTGATTTCTTTTAACCATTGAGAAAATCTGTGCTTGCTTTCTGGAATATTCCACTCCATTTGGATGGAGAAGGACGGAGAATACCATAATACAGCTGGAAAGATTTCTAGAAGTTAAGACGATGATCCAAAGTAAGTGAGTACCAGGGTATTCACCTACATGCTCTTCTTAGTAATAGACCTTTCTGCCCTTCTGAAGCCTGGGGCTGTTCCTTTTGAAAAGCACAAAAGCAAAAATGCCAAGTGGAAATGTTCATTCCAGGGCTTCTGATTTTTGCTTTAGGTTAATGTTGAAGCAGTCAACGGTTCTTATGATAGTTAAGTGTTTTCCTTTTTTGCCAATGGTTTCAATTGTTGAAGCTCTCCAGAAGAGTCAAAACCCATAATTTTTATGTAAGGTTCCCAAGCATCAAATATATATGCCAAGCAAGCTTCTTTAGTTAAAATAGGGCATAAAGAACTATAGTTATAAGTGCCATGGATTGCTTTCCTTATAAGGCAGAAAATTGAAAAAAGGATCTTCTGGTTTTTTACTCAAAAACAAAGTAAACAAAATCAGTGATTTCAAAGTCCAGTGTGGCTGAGAGAATTCATTTTCTTAATATGGAGTGGGCAGAAAATTGAAAAAAGGATCTTCTGGTTTTTTACTCAAAAACAAAGTAAACAAAATCAGTGATTTCAAAGTCCAGTGTGGCTGAGAGAATTCATTTTCTTAATATGGAGTGGGCTCCGGAGTGATGGAGAGAGTGGACATTCAGGAATGACTGTCTACTGCAGACTTCTGGCAAACTCTTTGGCCTATTGGTCCACAGCCAGTGTTTTTCTTCACAAATGAATTCCACATCTTTATTAAGTTAAGTATTTCTTTTTTTTTATTATTTGAAACATACTTTAAATATTTTGTTTTATGACGTCCTGGAAATTGATACAATTCCTTCCAGATCAAGGAAGATGGAGAAATCAATTACTTTTTTTTTTTTTTTTTACATTGAGAGTGATTACACAAAAATTATGCCCCAATTTAGTTTATCCATTACTATGGATATCATTTGATGTCGTGTGTGAACAACTCAGGACAGCCAGAATTAAAGGTGTCCTTCTAATTAGATGAATCGGTTATTTTCACAGAAAAGCCCTAAATGATTATTAAATAGAAATATACCTCTGGTGTGAGTTGATTTGTAAAAGACTATGCAGTTAGAATTATATATTTTAAATTACAATTAACCTTTTATAGGAAAAACCCCTGTAAGAACAAACCGAAATACATCAGAAGCCTGATGTGAGCTTTGTAATCCACAGAATGAATCTTATTAAAATGAACTTTATCTGACATGCGTGAAATTTCAAAGTTGCCCCATTTAGACATGAGTTAATTGGCTTTATCCAAAAACGAAGGAATTTTAAGGATCATTTAAATCATGAGAATTGTTGGTTCAGAATGCAGGGAAGGGCTAGGAAAAGAAACGAAGCCCAGCCCTTAACAGAAACTAGAGTTCCCTGCCCCACTCTTCAAAACCAAGTTCTCAAAACCTCCTAATGGTTTTCACTGTTTTCTTTCCACTGCTTATCATAATCAGGGAACCACAAATTTGCATCCCTAATGGACCCTTTTCAAAAGTGTGTTGACATTTCAGTAGGTTTTGAGTAGCTTGTAATGCTTCTCTCAATTTGGGCAGGTGCCCACAAATCTCCTTATATGGGTCTCAACATATAGACTGTCTGCTTTACTCACTTTTTTTTTTAAACCCCCTGGGAACCTATCTTAATTATACTCTTAAAAAAGTGAAAACTCCGAAGTCAGATGACTCAGAAAATGAGCATCTAGCTGGACAACCACATGCAGGGCAGCATCTTAACTATATCTGTGAACTCAGGCTCGAGTCAAAAGTATCATCCCTTGTGTGGTAAATTCACTTTTTTGAGCTTCTATTTTTATCAAAAGGAAATAGATATAAATAAGACCATGCAGATAAACATAGGTTAGGGGAGGGAGAATGTTGAAATCAAGCAGGGAGCTCATCATCTGAGCAAAAACTCCACTGTATTTTACTGCTTGAATTTTCTACAAGGACCAAGAACCCAAGAGGGCCTGAGGAGGGGCAATTTCAGTCCCACCTACTTTTTGTGGCTTCAGTAAAAATACAATCCAACAGAAACACAACTAAAATTATTTTTTAAGTTTATTTTTTTAAACATTTACTCAGCTCCTGCTATGTTTCAAGAACTGTGCTGGGAGCCCAGAGTCAATAAAAGATCATCCCTGCCCTTAAGAAATCCATCATGTAGTAAGGGAAACAGACAAGGCATGGAAGTCAGAGTAGGTGTAAAGGGAGAATCCCCCAACTGATATCTGATACCCTGGGGGTTTCAGGGGAGGGAACTTAGGAAAGGAGACACAAGAATTGTTCCAGGAAAGATGAGAAGTTAGCACACATGTGTGTGTGTTCACTTACATATGTGTGTGTGAGAGTGAGGGAGAGGAGATATTGGTAAGTAGAGGCTCAAAGCCGAGTTAACCATCTGTGCAAAGCAGGTTGTTAAAGTACATCAACACAGGCCAACAAGGTATTAAATAATTACTGCTGTTCATAGCTTAACATGAGATGAGAACAATCTCTTTGAGTGATAACAAGCCCTGTCTAGAAATACATGCTATCTGATGTGCGTCCATTCAGCCTGATCCCCCTGTAGATGACAAACTGGGTATGTAGACGACTACATACATTGAGAATTTTTAAAATTAATTTTCTAGTAGTTCACCTAGGTGTCTGAGTTACAAACTAAAAGAACAGCTTGATAGACTGTAGTGCACACATTTGATCCTTTTTGAATTAGAGGGCAGTACACTAAAAGGAAGACAGAGATTTAGGGTAAGTGGCAGGGAGGCACTGAGCTATGGGCAAGGGCTCAGCATTTTCTGGAAACAAAGAAGCCCTCTTGGCCCTATTATCCTATATTAAGCTGCTTTGGAAAAGGTAAAAATGGAGCCAGAATTTGGCCCTACTTTTTCTGATTCTGAAGCTGGTATCACTGAGTTTTCTCTCCAGTATACCTAGTTTTCATTTATTTCTCACTTTGAGCTCAATAAATATAAATAGGCATGAGATGGGGAGGGGTTGTATATTTTAACAATCACTGCCACGTAGGATTCTCATTGGAGGTACTGAAAACAGTTTTCTGTGTTTCTTGTGACTTCTACTCTCCCTTTCGGGCGCTCCTTTTGCAATAAATTAATTTTAGCTCCTGGAGAGGAAGGTCCTACCTCAAAACATGGTGTCAGATGCTGTACTAACAAGATAATAGATTTCCCATTACTTCCAGCACAAAGTTAAAACATATAGATTTAAAGATAGCACAGATTTGTGTGTGTGTGGTCTACATTGACTTGAAACATTTTGAAAGGTACATTGTTGTCCCCTACTTTCTAAATCGATATTGGCAGTCACTGAATACACCCTTTATTTCAAAGGAAAAGAAAGGAAGGAAGGAAGCAGGCAAGCAAACCTTGGTCATCCTGGCTTAAACAGGAAAATGAAACAAGGGCTTAAGACAAGGTAGCTTCACAGAGCAAATGGCCTGGCCCAAGCCTTCTCACCCAGGCTCCTTCCCTCACTCGCTGTGCGCAGCTTACCCAAAACCCACTCTGTCTGTGCTTTCGCATGTGAAAAATGAGATTGTCAGCTGGCTTCTGTCAGGAGTACCTAGTAAAAAAGAATGGGATGGGAGGGCACTGAATACATAAGATGCACAGCTCTCCTAACGTAATCAGTCCACGGGTCCTTCCTATGTTGCTCCTGATTTTCCTCACGCCAGTAAAAATTCTAAAGTGTGGAAAAGTTCTATATAGCTTATTCAATAAAGAAGCTATAACAGAATTCAAGTTCCTAGGACCGTTCCCAGCAACTTGAAAATCGCAACCCATGCCCTGCCTCTATAATATATAGCATTTCCACAGTGCGGCTGTTTTAATAAACCAATGGATAGTTCCCTCCAGTCCGTTTGCTTTCAGTGGACTTTTTTTTTCTGTCTCCAAAGAAGCTGACACTATAATGTCAGACAAATGACTAGAATAACTGTGCATTGCTCTAGACACCAGTGAATAAAATATATCAAATACTGCATATCCCTAGAGTGTATTATTCCACTTAGAAAATGGTATAATTGACTTTGGGTAGTATGGGGGAAAAAATCCAAAAATTTAAGAGTGGTGGGGTTATTTTCTGGTAATTGCCTGACTTGAAACTTTAGTTTGTCAATCAGACAGTTCTCCTCGCCCTATAAATGTGGGGCTTTTTGGTGGGTGGGGTGGGAGGGCGGTGTTAAAAGAGAACTGAGAAAATGGCTAAGCCCCACAGGCCTTTTTTCTTGTCATAAAGTTGTTGTCAGAAAGATTCGCTATTATGTCTGGGATGGGTGAACTCCGTGGCATTTTGCGTTCAGTAAAAATGTCTCAAACCATTTCTCAAACATTTTGAGGTTTGGCAAAAACCTGAAATCCATCTTGCCAAGCACTTTCCCCCCCTTAATTCTTAAACCCATGTGTCTTTCAAGGGAAATTTAATCTGTATGTTTCTGATTCATTTACACTTAACTCATCAAAATGGTGTTTTGTAAGAGCTATTTGATGTTCAAGAAGTCTTATGAGCTTCTCTCTTGATAAGTCTGAAAAACCTTTCTTTCGGAGAACCAGAAAATTGTATTTTACCAGCTGTAAGCCAAATGCCTTGAGCTGTGTTAACAGTCAAGAACCTGCTGAATTTAGGAGGCAAGAAAACAGACACAATGACATAAATAAACATCTTCACGTCTGCCTGCTCACACGTCCACCAGAGGCCTTTCAAAGTCATTCTTTCCCTGAAGAAGCCTAGCCCATGAGGCCTAAGAACAAGCCATAAAGCTGAAACAGGAAAGAACTATGGTCCTACAGCAAAAATTCCCACTCATCCTGGAGATGACCAGTTGAAAATTCCTAGCTCGGAATCAATGGAAGTAAAACCTGGTGTGTTTCATTAGATAACTCTCTTACCTAGGAAGTAAAATTATCAATGAATGCCAGAACAAGAAGAGACTTAGGAAATTTCTAGTCCAGTAATATTCAGATTGTGTTCCAAGGACTTCTGGGTGGAGGTGGGGACATGAGTTGAGGTAGGAGCGGTGGGCCAATCAGAGGCTCTATTTTCCATACTGGGCTTCCCCATAAAAAGTTTTTTTTTTTTTTTTTTTTTTTTAAAGTACTCTAAGAGTAAATTCAGTTTGAAAACAAATACCTTAATTTTATATGAGGACACTGAGGTCTGGGGACGGAATCTTGGAGTTGGGACAGAGCTGGCAATATAACCCAGGTCTCCTGACCCTGGTCCAGTACTCCACTGACCTTTCCACTGGGCCAGTGCTTTTTGAACTCTGGCTGTAGTTCATTAGTGGATCAATTAGTGAGAAATTGGTGAAATCAGGTTAATCTGACATGGCTAGTGTTTTATAGGATGTGATATCCGAGAAGTTAGACACAGTTAAGATTAAGAATTGTTTCATCAAACTATACATACACACACATAGGTAAACATATACATATGAGTACACTGGGCTGTGGTATAAAATATATTTCTTACTGTTGTTCATATCAAAAAAGTTTCGAGGGCTTCCCTGGTGGCGCAGTGGTTAAGAATCCGCCTGCCAGTGCAGGGGCCACAGGTTCAAACCCTGGCCCGGGAAGATCCCACGTGCCGTGGAGCAACTAAGCCTGTGAGCCACAACTACTGAGCCTGCGCGCCTAGAGCCCGTGCTCTGCAACAAGCGAAGCGACCTCAATGAGAAGCCCGCGCACCGGCAACGAAGAGTAGCCCCCGCTCGCCACAACTAGAGAAAGCCCGCGCACAGCAACGAAGACCCAAAGCAGCCAAAAATAAATTAAAAAAAAAAAAAAAAGTTTCAAAACCCCTTTACCATACAGAAAACCATGTTTCTTTTCCTGGCAGTTCATCCAATAGCAGTTTTCAATTCGCCTCGTTAAAGACCACATGGCTGGAAGACCCAGCACGATGATGAGCCTTCTCACCTCCTGGAAGAAATCCTAAGAATCACCAGACTATCTCACCAAAGTCAGCTTAACACAGATTGGGAGAAACGAACAAGGAACAAATGTGTGGTAGGGGAGGGATGCGGGGACAGATATCTAGCTGAGAAAAGAAGGGGTCATACTCATCTTCGTATGATTTACAAACAGCAAGAATGATTTCCGACTCGCATACCATGCAGTTGCACAGTGCAAAATCCAGACATCTTAGCACCAGCATATTTCCAAAGTGCATTTTCCAAGCACTTAACAGTCATTAATTAGTTAGAAACATCCTTTCAAGGTCGGGAGGCACAATAGTTCATCTCCACACCACGGAGCTTTGGAGACTGCAGGGAAGCTGAATAGTACAGCACCTGGATAATTACTGTGGGAAGATTAATTGGGTTAACTGGCTGTGAAGAATCTCGTGATAAAGCATTATGAAAAATGCTGCCCGCTTTGCACTCTTAGATGTCAGTGCTGGCGTCCTTTGTGCCTAACAGCTGAAAGCTGCCTCCCTGGGAAAGGATGCAAAGTCATTAAAACAACTATGAATTACCCTTTGCTCTCTCGCTTTTTTTTTTTTTTTTCCAGAATCGTAATGAAGTGACAAGTTTTCTGTGGTCACAAAGTGTCAGAGTCTCTTTGGGATTAAAGTGCAAAGTGGGGCTGGGTTGGGAATTGTGGTCTAAAACCGTTCCCTAGGTGGGGAGCGAGAGGGAGGAAGCAGCAAGTTTCAGAGCCCAGAGGTCATCCTGCAGGTGGGTGGGTGCTGGTTCGGGGGGGTTTCCAAGCTCTGTCCTCATCGCCACGCACTCAGTGTATCAAGGGCTGGTGTGGGGAGAGGGAGGAAGCGAGAGAGTGGTGGCAAGCAGACAGAGCTGACTCCTGGACGTTTACCCCGTCTCACTTATGGACTAGGGACGGTTCGCCCCACCCACTAACTAGACACCCGGGAGCTTTTGGTTGGAAGCAGAAAGCAAAGTATCTTGTCCGCCTCCCCACCCCTCCCTCCAGACCAGAGGGTGGAGTGTTTGCACAGCCAGGTGCCTGAATGACTCCCAGCTTCTCCAGGCCTGCCAGCAGCTCCTCTGTGCCCCTGCACCTCTGAGTCTTTCTTTGCACTCTTCCTACCACACCACCCCCAGGAGCCAGAACTCAAAAGGGGATTGAGAAGCATCAGCTTGAGCAAGAAGATGCGGTTCCTGGCTCCAGGAAACCCAAGAGTCTGGCAGGGTGAAAATGTTCTCTTCATTGCATTAGAGCCAGGTCTTGGCACCTGCCACCAAATAGCTTTATGATAGCAGATAATTAGTCACAGTTTGGGGTGGCCTCAATTCCTGATCGGTAAGATGAATGTGCTGGGTTGAAGGATCTCTAAAGTTCCCGCCTCATCAATGCATTTAGAATGAGAGGATTATTATTCTATTGCTAAGGAAGTTCTGGATGCTGAGAGTAAAGGCAAAGCAAATGCCATCCCTTGTGACCTGTACGCTGGAGCTTCCTCTTCACCCTCGGTGGAAGGAAAAGGCAAAAAGCAGCCTCGTCCTGAGCTAGGGCCAGGTCTGAATTAAGAAAAATAATTTGCCTAGAGAGAGCTCACTTTGTAAACCATATTAGGGTGGATGCTGGTGAAAGCAAAACTAAAGGTGAAAATGCAACGTGAGAGTAATTTACGTGTACATTTATACTAAATGGGTTTATCATAATTGCTGTTATTATTATTAATTCCAGAAGAATTAAAGGAGATCAGCCACTTATTGCAGAGTGTTGCTGAGCTGACTGAAGTACTATGATACATAAGAAGGTCAAGAAGAGGTAAATGCAAAAGAAAAATTGCTTTATGCCATCTAAAAAAGAAATCTACTACTAAAAGGCGTAGGAAGAAAAAAAAGACCCAGCTCTTCTTGGCTCTGAAATAAACTGCTTTCAAGTGAGATCTTAAGCCTCATTTTCTGGCCAGTGAAGAGATGCTCACAGAGAATAGAGCCAATGATATGCTTCTCTCCTCACCTCTTCTGTCCACAGTCTCCTTGGCATTCTGTGACTCAGTTTACCTTTCTGGGAAGGAACTGGTAAATGACAGTGTTTCTCTCTAAACTATTGATGCGCCAAATAGACTATTATTCAGACTTCCAAAAAAAGTCAGCTGGTCCCATTATTAAATAACTAACACTTATTGAACATTTCCCATGCTAAGTGCATTTAGTCATTATCTCATGGATTCCATTTCACAGATGAAGTAATGGAGGCTCAGAAACTTTCAACATATTGTCAGAAAATCACACAGCTACAAGTGGCAAAGCCAGAGCCTGAACACAGATCTGTCTGACTCCAAAGAGATTCATGCGGCACAGTCACATGGGCCGTATTGATTTTGAATAAGCAGTCTCCACCTCTGCAAAGGAGCTTGCTAGTCAGCCCTTACTTAGCAGTGATGTGGGCCCCACTGAGGGCAGAGGGGCAGAGCCAAGTGGGCAGCCAGGCCCACAAGGCTACAAGGGGCCTAGATGGCCTCTCTGCCACGTCAGCACATGTATCCAGCTCCACGTGACTTCAGCCTTTAAAGATCTTTGATTTGAAAAGTTCATAGGTTCCTAAAACACAGTAATTCATAGTAGGCATTCCAGCTTATAGAACACAGCCTCTTGGCCCCATTTTCCATCTCCCATTAAGACGAGTGATTGAGTCTATGTATTAACAGATACCTTGGCATTCCTTTGAAACCTTATTATTGTTTTTTTCCAGGCTTTGCTGTTTTGGACACATCCAGTTCTATTTTAATCATTAAAGACAGCAAGGAAAAAAATTATAAGGTAGAATTCAATTTTGGGTATCATGTGGTGGAAAGCAAGACTTTGCTGATAGCTAGCTGGGTCTTGGCTATCGTATAACTACTGTTGCGCTCTCCATAATGATTGCGAACTATTGATTAATTCTTCTCGGGTGCAGCGTTGCTTCATCAATCATTAAATAAGCTCTCCTTCCAGGGTAGGCACAGGAAGAAAAGAGGTATGGACTTGTTATAAAGTGTTTGTGTACTACGTTGTGGACTTTGGAGTGCTACGTCAAGTTGATTTCAGTTTTCAAGGATGTAAGTAGTCAAGGAACTGCTGTGGTTTGCAACCAAACTTCATGAAATACACACCTCTGAAAGCACCACGGCTTACTGTACAATTTAATCAGGCTAGCAAAGTCTGTTTAAAAATTATAAACTTCAGATTTGAACCACAGAATTTTTATTGGCCCCCACGTTCCTTCCTCCTCTCGGCTATTCCCCACATCCCTGCGCTATGACCATGGCCGCTGGCTCAGATGCTCGCACACACATCTTTCCAAAATCCAATGCAAAGAAGTCCCCTTCGAAGTTCAGAGGCCCAAGAAGACCAAACAAAAAGAGAGCAGAAAGGAGAAGGCCGTGTTCAATCCACTGCTTCTCCTTTTTTTATGGGAAGTTTCAGGTGTGCCCACCCTACGTGGGCACAGGCCCACGACAGTGCTCAATCTCAAGTCCACGCTAATCTCTGCCTTTGCATGTTGACCTGGCCTTCCTGACCAATGCTTATTTAGTAAAATCTGAGACTTTTTTATCATGAAGCTTGAGATAGCCTGAGGTCTCGTTTCCAGCAGAGACTTGGGAACCTTAAGATGGAACCCTTGATATAAGTCTTGGGCCCCATCACTGTTATATAATCCCACCAACTTCACCATCATAACCCTTGCCACCTCGGAAAACCCCTTCTCTTCATTCTCCAAACATCATTTTTACCACCAGAAAAGATATGCGAGAGGAGGTAACAAGCTTAAAAGGGAGCCTCACCCGACTAAAGATAGGCGTTACACACATAAACTATTGCAAATAGAAATTCTCTTAATCAAGCCAGGAGTAGAATCCAGTTCTCACGACTGAATTCACTCATCTCCATTTCACTCCATTTTCCCATTCACAAAGCCATCGCTGAGCATGAATGGGGACACAAGGGTCTTTCTTCCAACCTGCATTGTTCTCATCTCTCCCCCCACTCAGGTCACTGGGAATTTGGCAGGTTTCATCAGCACTAGTCCTCACCTCACTTTAATCAGAATGGTACTTTTAGTTCTGTTTCAAGTACCTGACTTGATCTCAGACCGGCATGATTTTCTGAATAGAAACAAGGCATAAGGGAAGAGAGGCTGGAAAAGGAAGAAGACTGAGCGACGCTGGGAACAGCATGTCCAGTTAGAATCTGCAGTCAGTCGCCTGCATAGAGACTTCCCAGGAGGACCCTTTCCTGCAGCCTCATGACGGGAGCAGCTGAGACTCGATTCCTGTGATCTCACTGTGTGCCAGGGCCCTTAAAGAATGTCTCTAGGGCTTCCCTGGTGGCACAGTGGTTGAGAGTCTGCCTGCCGATGCAGGGGACACGGGTTCGTGCCCCAGTCTGGGAGGATCCCACATGCCGCGGAGTGGCTGGGCCCATGGGCCATGGCCGCTGAGCCTGTGCGTCCGGAGCCTGGGCTCCGCAAGGGGAGAGGCCACAGCAGTGAGGGGCCCGTGTACCGCAAAAAAAAAAAAAAAAAAAAAGAATGTCTCTATCCCTCACAACTCCACATGGTAGGTATGGTTATCCTCATTTTACAAAGAAGACAGAAACCATGGCACAGTGAGGTTAAGTAGCATGCCAAAGTCACACAACCAGGAAGTGGAAGAGTGACTCGAACCCAGGCCTTTTGACCCACAAACACATGCTCTTTTCAGAAGATCCCGCAATACTTCTCTGACCAATAGCTGCCTGACTTCCTGGTGTCCTCCCCTTTCTTCATGTCATAGATGTGTCTACCAGGGGGGAAATGGCAGGAGAAGAGGAAGAAGGCTGAGTTCAGCACTGACTTAGGGTTAAGCTTAGGCATGTACAGTGGGCAACCCTCTGCTCTGTGCCTGGCATACACATGGAATAGACTTGTGCTACTTCTTTTATGCCATCAAAGCCCTACCTCCCCCTTCACCTGCTAATGCTAATATGTGGGGCATGGCTCCACGGACCCTCCACAGAGGGCAAAGCTACCACTAAGGCCATGCCCCAAGGAACGTAAAACATGGACAATCACCAAGATAGCCCATCGACAAGCACAGCCACGAGGCCCCTGATGGTCCTGACGGTGGAGGAACATTTGTCAGTGATGGCAAGCTAGACCTTGTGTGGGCTGGACCCAAGGGGTTAGAGCTTGTGTGAACTGTGGCAAGTCTGACCCTTAGTTTTCACATTGATAAAAGCAAACACACACACACACACACACACACACACACACACACACACACACACACACAAGTAGAGGTAAGTCTAAGGAACACTGAGCAACAGCAGTGAACTGTAGCACTGTCGATATCCTGGTTGTGATATTACTAGAGTTTTGTCAGATGTCACCAATGGGGGAAACTGGGTAACGGGTACGTGGGAATCTCTGTATTATTTCTTACAAATTCGTGTAAGCCTACAAGTACCTGAATAAAAGTTTCAATTAGAAAACAACAATAATCAAAACAAAAACTCCAAACAAAACAAAACAATCACCGAACAGCAGAGCTAATGATTCTTCTTATCCTTCTGGGTTATCATGGGGAGGAAGTGAGGCACTACTGTAAGTCTGACCAAGGATCATAGCTGGGCTCATGCCCCTTGCCCTGCCTCTCCGTCAGTCATTTCAGGACCCTTCTGATTATAGGTGAACACCTTGGAGCCAGGTCAACATAAACTGTAATGCTCTAAAAAAGAAATCACACTCTCTTTATTCCTGAAGACTCTCAAGCACCCACTTGGCAGTCATCAAACTCTGCACAATGACTAATAACCTTCACTAGTGGTTTCGTTTCAGCTCTGGGTAATCCCAGCCCCACACTACCCGCCTCCTCCCCGCCAAATAGGCACAGTTGTGATCGTTCCCTGTGCACAATTACGCTGGATCCATAAATACATACTTTACAATAAGGCTACTACCCTGGAATTTGGCTGAAGAATAGGGATATTGTCTGGTAAAATTATCTTTCTAACAAGCACATGTAGTTTTGCCTTTCAAGTTTCTCGAAGGTTTTAAATAGCCTTCAATTGCATCTAAAAACTGAAGTTTATGTTAAAATTACAGAAACATATCAAGAAGTTGTGCAGTCTTTGGGGGGGAGAATAAATTCAATTAAAAATTCTGTTCTGAATATGAATACGAGTGGACAACACAGAAATGTCTCCTGCATTTTTAGGACCACTTTATGCATCTTTATATCTCACTGAGGACTCCTTACAGACTGCACATGGAAACTAAGAATTTCACAAGAGGAACATTCATGCCAAAAACAAAAACCAACTTTTAAAGTGAGAAAAAACATGTTCCCCTTCACCCTCCTCCATTCATTTCTTTCAAGGCACTAATTCATCTCGAATTCAAATGTACTTTTCTCTGAAAACTTATGTCAAATACCGTTTAACAGAACACGGACACAGACACAGAACTTTAGAGCTGGAAGGGACTTCAGAGATCACCTGAGATTGGTTCCACGTGGGGAGGAGGGGCTTGTCACCCACCTTGTCTGCTCCCTCATTTTGAAATGAAGCCCAGATGCTTTAAGGGACTCGCTCAAGGTTCACCAGGATTAGCACTCAGGCCTCCTGACCTCCACCACATCATGCCGTTTCTTCCAAAAATCATCTCCCCCTTCCATCTCTGCCCAAAAAAGGCGAGAGGGGAGAAGATCCATAAAAAGTCATGATTAATTATATCCAAAACATGCATGAAATAAATAAACATAAACACCTTTCTGGTACGTGCCCCATGCCTCAATACGCACCAGCTGTATGATGGTCAAGACTGAGCCAGAGAAGTTTTAGAGCAGCCAGGAGTCGGGGATTACTCTCTCATTGGGCTGGCTCTCTAGTTGCGGAGGGCTTCAGCTGAGAACTATCTAATAATGCTGGATGGTTTCAGAAAGCATTCAGCACAGGCAGAGCATCATAGCACTAAATATATTTTACGAAACGCACAGAAGTGTGGTCATAATTTTCAAAACGTATAAGTCTCTCTCTCTCTGGGTACCCTGGATCGTTAGAACATTAAGAACACCATCGACTGTCCCTCTCTCCATTTATTTCATGTTAATTCCTTACTCACAAATATTAACTAGCTGTTTCTCAACAAATCAATCCAGAAATTTTCATCATCTCTCCCACAACTAGAGAATCTCATCTCGAAAATAATTCAAGAACATACAGGTTTGAAAGTTAGCACGGGATTAAGTTAATTGTCACGTGAAAGAGCAGGAAGTTAAAATTAACCGCTGTTAGCATTAACTGAAATAATAGGTGAAAGGCTGTAGCTGCTTTTGGGGATCATCATCTATTACTTTAAAAACCGACAGTATATTCTTAATAATAAATGCAATAGTACAACTCTTCCTACTCAGCATGACAAACCAAAGGGTTTTCCAGGCATTTGCAATTCACCAGTTACACCCAAAAAGTCACCCCCACTCCCACTGTCACTTCACTTCGACCTTTTATGAAAAGACAACCGTTTTGAGCCATTTAAGAAGAGAAAGAGAGAGAATCCTCGTGGAAAATAATACACAGCTGTGATAATATCATGTTTTTTTAAAATACCATAATATAGTTTTACTTTTAATAATAAAAGATAAAAAAGGGGCGTCTGTGAATAATTAGAGATTGCAGTCTGAAGCCAGTTACAGTCACTGCAATTGATAATAAACTGAAAACCCCTTGAGAGCAGGTAAATGCTTTGCAACCCTGACCCCCTTGCTCTCACATTACTTAACTACCCTGCGGTTCTTGCATTACATCACCATTCAAGCGATTGGTTCCTGCATTTTAACTCTCTCCCTGTCTCCTCCGATTAGGATCGACACCGCAGCAAAGAAACTTCGCCCGAGTTTGCTTTCTCGCTTCGCTTTTTATTTGTGGCCCCTTATGCTCCAATCCCTCGGGCTCGCGCTGCTTTTGTGTGTGTGTGTGCCCAACCCAGCCTCGGTTCAACTCATTCAGGTCGCTGTACTAGAACAAAAACTCTGATCCAAGTGAAAAGAAATGCCTCTTCGGGACCAGAAGAGGAGCGGAGGGGCTGGGGAAAGAGGAGAAGGAAGAAGAGGAGAAACAAAGACGGGCAGAAAGGGGAGAAGGGGGAGAGACACAGGAGGAGGACGACGACGAAGACTCAAGAAAAGAAGGCGGTAGGGGCCAAAAAAAAAAAAAATCTATAAAATCGGAAAAAAGAAAATAAAATTAAAAACAAACCTCATGGACATCACTGAGGCTGAATTCCCTCCTGAGGTGCAGAACATGAGAGCTCTGGAATGAGTGTGTGTAGAATTTGAGCCAAGGCTTAACTAGCCTGAGTGAGTCACATCCTTCCCACTTGATTCCAGGCCAAGCGATGATGTAATGTGCTGGCCCTTCTCTTGCGCCCAGCTCTGGCTCTCTCCCTCCGGCTTGCTCGCTCTCTTTCTCCTGGGCTCGCCCTCCTCCCCCTTCTCCTTTTTAGCTCAGTGCTGGTGAAGTCACCATTTAAATCTGGCAGAACTGAAGCAGAAACTTCAATGTAACCAAAACAGCCCCAGGCCGAGTTCCAGACTCAGGGAGCCTTAGTGGTGCAACTGCCCTTAGAAACGAGTAAACAGAGCCGGGAAACAGTACCGCCTGGGGATGGCCCAGCAGCTGCCTGGGACTCAGAGGGGGACCCGGAGTTCTACGGGCAGGGGTCCACTGGTTCCAATTTTCTTTTTTTTTTTTTTTTAATGCTGGTTAAAAAAAAAAGAAGAAAGTCCCTGAATTTGGTGAAAGGGAAATAACAGTGGAGACACAGGCAGAGGTGGAGACGAAGAGGTGGAAGAGCAGGTTGGAAGGATAAGCAGGAAAAACCAGGACAGGCCACCAGCGCAGGCTTTCTTCAGAACCAGGTGACACGTTTCCATGACCCACAGCCCTTTCTTTTCCTGGAGCTGGATGGGATTTTCTGTTGCTCAGTGCCAACCACCAGCCCTCCAGAGATCTGTCGCATCTGACATCCCTGTCAGCAAGGGCAAACCCACTCTGGGCCAAACACTCGCCTGCGTGTGGAGCCATCCAGAAGGGGGAATCACAGTCCCTGCTCGCTTGGCCCACGCTGCTGGTCGCTTTTATGTGCAGAAGGGAAAAGGACCCTCGTTGCAAAACACAGACCTCGTCTTCCTGAGATTAGCACTCCACTCTCAGGTGAGTCATTCGAAGAAGAGGGAGTTAGAATACGTTCACCCTCAAAATGAAGACAAGCTATGGGTCCCCCCCACTGGCTGGGGGAGCACTGGTGTGGGTGGGGCCGTCTGTGAGGATACAGGGAGGGCAGCGTGTGTGTCTCTTTTGTAATGACAGAGGGAGGAAAAACAGCCTGGGGTGGTTGTGCGGGGGAGTCAAACATTATCCTTCACGAATGACAGTGAAGCCCTTTAAATGGCGGAATTCTACCCCTCACTTCACGCCTCTCCTGCTCAGGTCTTTACCTAGAACTGTCCAGACACTTGGCCGCTTTGTTAGCACAGCTTTTTAACTCTTTCTTCTCTCCGTTTTCTCGTCCCCTCACCCTTAATGTCTCCTTCAGAAAGAAAAGAAAAAGTAATTTTAAAAAATGGGAAGTTCGCTAGAATTTTTTTTTTAAATGCCACCAAAAGCAGAAGAAAGGCATGGGGTTGCAATTTTTTTTTTTTCCAAAAATAATCATCTATTGCCTCTCGTCGCTTTTTGTGATCAGTGAGTTGACCAGGTGATACAAATGTTGGTCTCTTCACATGTGGCCAAGCAGAAAAGATCCCAACTTCTAAACTCTGCTTTCAGAGAAATCTCTTAGCTTCTTAAAGATATCTGCTGCCAGGGGACAGGGCTGTTCATCTGAGTCCCTTGGAATTTCAATCAGAGCTTTAGGGACTATCACCAAACTCAGAGTGAAGAGTTAAAAAGCAAGTTTTGCCCAACAGTCTCCCGACCCTGGAGGCTGGGGTGGCGAAGAGCTTTCTCCAGCAGTCTGCCCTGGAGCATGAAATCCCCAATTGACGCTGATGCCACAGTTGCTCCAGTGACACCTTTATCAAGGCAGGCAGCTCTGAATTAGAGGTGATCAGCCGTAATTACAGCTGGCGCCACTGAAGCCTGTGGCCTGACAGCAGCAAATGTGGTTGTTATAAAGTTTGGTCCACCATGTCAGTGGCCTGTATAACTCACTTACGTCTGACTCGCCAAGCAGCTATTGATTTTTCTTCTGATGCAGGGAATAAATAAAACAAAATCTCCAATCGCTTCTACCACCCTTTCCACTTCAAGGCAGGATGATAAGATTTTATATAAATGACTTTCTCCTTTTTATAAGAGCCATCGACCACGTTGGTTAATATACTGAGGATTTTCACTCTCCCTTCTCCACTCCCTACAGCTTGCCTTACTTTTCATATTTAAATGTTATTATTTTAGACATCAAAATGGATATGTGGTGCCGCTTTCCAAATTGACACCTTCCTGTAACCACAAGGGGAAAATGCTCTCTACGGGATTTTTTCTTACACCCTGTCCCAGGGACTGGGTTAAGCTGCTAGATGGTGCTTTTTGTTTTCTCTTTTTTTTTTTACTGAAGTAAGTAAAAGGGGCCCTGTGCTGTAGGTAAAGATTACATAAAGGTACCTTTCTTGTGCCTTCCTTGGAAAGTAACAAAGGAGATGGCAGTTTTGGCCAAAGCCAGGCACAGACCTCTCATGAGACACACCAGCATCTTTGCTCCTGCTGGGAGGAGGAAGAGGCCAAAGGTTCCAAGGCAGCGAGGGTGCCTCTGATCAGGGGGTGACGTGACCAATGGGTTCAGTGCTTCTAGCCAAACTCCGAGGGCCCTGTACCTGATGATGATGAGATGATGATGCCACTGGGCCAACAATGTGCAGGACACACTGACACTAATAAAACTTCTTTGGAGCACTGGCCGGAGTCAGAATTCAGAGTTCAAAGGGGTCTGAGTACTATACTTGCACTTGCCTTCTGAACATAAGTACCCTCCCCTTCCCCGCCATTCCAAATCAGGCATTCTCACTGGCTGATGGGCTTCTCCCCAACTGAAAAGAAAGTCTGCTTTCCTATTTCCCTTCCTGTGAGCAGCTAATGATAGAGAATATCCTGTTCCCAAAAGGAAATTCCCCTCCGACTCAAGAGCTTCCTTTTTCACCCATTTGGCCCTCTCGTCGTCTCTCCCCGCTAGCCCCCTCCATGTTCTAGTTGCTCTTCTGAAGAAGGGGGGCTTTGAGGATCAGGGTTTTAAGATGCTGTAATTCCAGCGGGAGCCTTCTTAGAAGTAGCCCCTGGCCAACAGGCTAGGCCTCCAGATTAGCTGGCTTGCTCAGGAATGCTTACGACACCCTCCTTTCAGAACGTGTCCTCCTTGGGGAGAGGGTGGTGGGTACCGCGCAGCTGTTCGGTGTAACTCACATACTCGCAACTCCTGATGAAATGTTCGGCTCCGAAGAAGTGAAAACCTCTGAGATCTGAGCTCAGAGTTCAGAACGGATTTGGACTATCTCCAAAACAACCCACTCGAAAAGCACAACTTGGACTGCAGGACTGAAGAGCACAATAGCCAACTAAAGTAAATTTTGTGTGCCTGGGTGAATTTCTTAGCTCCAACACATTACGGAAACACACAGCAAATATAAGAAATGATAACGATCCTTCCTAGACAGAGCTGATTTTTTTTTTCTTTTAAGTCTGAATTTATTTTCCTCAAGGAAAAGCATATCGTCTTCTTTCAGACATTGTTTTTAAAATTTAACCCACGATTCCTATAGTCCCAGTGGAATTTGAGGGGCCAGATAATTTCAGAGTTAAATAAGCTCTAATGACTATCACATGTACCCAGCCATAAACCTAGTATTAAAAATTATTCAGAAAAAAAGTGGCATCTCTTCCTTTTTTAATTTATAATAACCATCCAGGTGGTTTTCTAAGGCCTCCTTTGCAAATTGCTTCCAGCGAACCTTCCGGTCACAGACCACTGCATACCCACATGGTGTCATTCAGCGTTCCCTTCAACTTGGGTGTCCCGTGTTTTCACAGTGGACAGAGGCTGAGGGGCTGCCTAGGTCAACCTGTGCAGCATGCTTCCTAAACTGTGTGCAAGCAGGATTCGCTGGTTTGGATGACTAGGTCTGCTAGCGTCAGCTCCTGGCACTCCCAGGGAGAAAGCGAGAGAGTGGTCAGCCATTGGTTACTTCTGTCTCATACCTACTGTAATTCCTACATCCCAGCTCTGGCTCCAAGTACCCTCAGGCAACTTGCTGGCCTTCCTTGTGTCCAAACCTACTTTTGATATTCTGAAGTGGCGATGTTGAATGTGACAGACAAAGGAATGAATTTCTAATGATGGAGGCATCGGGAAGCCTTGGGGGTAGGTATTGGGAGGTTATGAGAGACCTTCGATCAGCCCTAAAATATTATCATCAATTCTGCCTACTCATAGTGTATTTTTCCCCCTAACTTCTCCATCTGTAAAATGTGAATGTCGTTGTATCACTCGAATGCACCACAGTTATCTGAAAAGCAGTTGACGCTCAATGGATATTTGTTGGATAAATGAATGAGTGAATGAATGAATAAACTCCTCGGTTCGGGCATTACCTTTTCCGTGAACACCTTGCTGGACTCCCAGGCTGGGGTAGAAGTGTCCCTTTCTCTGGGCTCCTGGATCAGATTCTACCGCAGCAATAAGCCACTTATGGAAAGTACCCATTCCGTGCCTGTCTTCCTTGGGAGTCGTTAGCTTCTTCAGGGCAGAGGATGGGCTGATCCACCTCAGTTCCCCTAGCTCTTAGCAAGCACCTGACTCACATACAGTAGGTCTTCAAGAAATGGGACTGAACTGAGTGATGGCAGCACAGGCTGCTCGGTCTTCCCTGAATATGTTCCCTCCTAAAAGTCCTTTTCCCCTTTTCCATTCTTACACCTCTTCTGTGGCTTCCTTAAGATCTGGAGCTTCTAGAATACCTGGAATAATAATAATAATAAATACCAGAAAATGTATTGGTTGGCCTTGTCCATCCCTGCACTATGTCACTTCTCCTCTGGGGGCCTTAGATTCCTCTTGCTTCCGTTTCCCCAAATCCACGTGGCAGCGATGCCAGTATGAGCACCCTGAGGTTTTTATTATCAGAGCAGCTGACATTAGACTATTTCCGCCAATTTCTTATATGAAGTATCCAGGGGAATTGAAACTCTAGGTGAGAGGAACTGGCATTCTCCTATTGGTTGGGGTGCTTCTCATATGGTCGTCGGGTCACCCTAAGGAAAGGGAAATTGCCACTGAGACTTACTCATCCCTAAAGAATGGTGGCGTCAGTTCTTTTTTTTTTCTTTTTTCTTTTTTTCCTGTTTTATTGTCTTACTGAGAAGTAATTGACATACATCACTGTTTAAGTTTAAGACAGCGTGAGGGTCTAATTTACATATATTGTAAAGTGCTTGTGTGGTGTCTGTTCTAACCAGCAGTTCCTACAACTCAAGGTTAGGACTACAGGAAGAACACAATGAAAATGGTGGAGGACAGGAGGTTCAAATGTCTGTGGGTAGAATTATAAACAGGATCAGAGGCTAATGGTGTTGCCAGACTGCACTGAATTCATGTTCTGGTCTTGAGCGGAGCCAGGACATGGCTGAACAGGACCGTCTGGGGAATAATCCTGCTCTGCTCAGGAGAGGTGGGCGCCTGACAGTGTGGGAGAAAGAGGCCTCTACCGCAGGCTCAGTAGATAACCTTGGTTAGGAGAGGTTATCTACCAAAGTCCCATTGTCCCTGTAGACAAAGTGTGGTGACTGGCCTCCTCTAGGGTGAAGCAGACGAGATGCGTAGGGTGCAAAATTTAAGGAGGCATGCACTCCTGGGGGCGTTCAAGGGCAGGGCAGCAACTGCACAACCTTGAGAGTGGGTGCCCCACTTGCCTCCTTGGTCCAGGCCCTGGGTGGTGAAGACTTACTGCTCTCTGTGTACTTCATGAGCACCAGCAGGGCTAGGCAAATGATATCAGGAGAGGCTCTGGGTCTACCCGGCCAGCTGGGGAGAAGTCGGTGAGGCCTGCAACGGACTGGACTTTTCCTCGGAAGCATCACTTCCGTCAATCTTTCCTTCTTCTCAATTCCATGTCTTTTAGCTTGCCATTCTATCTTCCCCACTGTAATTGTTGCTTGTGTGAAACATCAAAATTATGGCCTTGTCTATCCTCCCTGTTAAAATTTGCAGAAATTGATACTTTTCCTTGTTTTGTAGCTATTGTATGTCTCATTGCCACATATATATATATATACACACACATATGTAGACATACATATATATGAACATACATATATACACATATATTTACATATACGTACAATAGCTGACTATATATATATGTATGTCCGGAGCCTGTGCTCCGGAACAGGGGAGGCCACGGCGGGGAGAGGCCCGCGTACAGCAAAAAACAAAACAAAACAAACAAACAAAAAGTAAGAAACGGAGTTCCCCTCTCTCAGGTAAGTGGATGGTGCTGCCTGCCTCACACCCCTCACCTGGTCTTCACCACCTCCTCCTCACACCCTGAAATCTCATCAGGGCCCACATCCTGAGCCAACACTGCAACGTTCATACCTATCGCTCTCCTAGAGCCCTCACGCTGCTGGCTTCCGAGGCTCCTTCTTTCTTGCTGGGTCTCCTCGTTTCACGGGGAGGAAAACATGTGCCTACCGGAACCTGACCATCATTTGCTGAGAATTCCTATCTGGGATGCTACCCCTTTGCATAATTTTAATTAAAACACTGGGTGTCTTCTTTGTAAATAGTGACCCCCAAATACTTTGCAGTTGCACAAAAAGGCTTTCTGAAAAAGACGACTTAACTTGTTTGGATAATAGCCCTGAGAGTATACTCTTATTAGCTGTTTTCATTGTTAAACATTTTAAAATGAAAAAAACAAATGCAAAAGTAAGAATGAATTTGAAGAGGTTTTGAGGGTACTAGAAATAAAAAGGAAGGCTTAAACTTGGAAATTGTACTTGTGGTTGTTTTTCTTTTCACAGAGATTCCAGCTATAGGTTCTGTGTGTATTTAATAACTGACCTCCCCTTACTCTGAGGAGAGTTCACCAGCACTGATTTATTCAGAGGGTTCTGAGAGAAGAATGAGCCCTCCAACACTTTTCCCTGGAGGGGATGAGAGGAATTTTTTTTTAACTCCAAACATGAAGCTCTGGGGTCTTCCAAATGAAATTATCTATGTTTTTATTAACAGAGCCCCTGAGTTAAAAAGTTGGTTTTGATAAGAGAGAATAAATGAAAGAGAAAACTGCTGACATAATATTTTGGTTTCCAAACCCGCTTCCACATTCTACTTTCCCTCTCAGGCTTGTACATGACTCTGGTGTCTGTATTTACACCAGAAATCCCAGAGAGAAAGGTGCAGTTAATCCTGCCTTATGCTGAAATTCAGATCTAGACCTTTAAGACGACAATCATAGTGACACTTTCATATGCACGGCTATGTGTTCCTGTCTTTCTAGACATGTAGCGCTGTACGATTCATAAATAACTTAGTCTTGTCCTCTCCATTCCTCTGAGAGAAAAAGTAGATGCTATGATGTCCAAGGGGTCTTTAGGTTTGGAGGTAAAAAATCCTAAATTTCTCATTCTCCATAGCTTTAGAATTCCTCTGACATTAATAGAAATAGGAAAGAATGAGAAACTCAAGCACCGTCTGGGCCAATTTGAGTTCCCAATGTTCCCACCCAAACTGGAAAGTATGCTTTTAAGTTGGTGTTGGAACATGCTTTTCTGGAGCAACGATCCTCCTTGAGAATCTCATAAAAACTGGGAACCCTCCTTTTAACCATGGACCCCAGGTTAAAAGTCCCCAAGAAAAAAGCATGCTCTCTTTGTATTAAACTTAAGCTATGCCCCTTTTACAGGGAAAGAAAAGCAGGCATGCACAGATGAATCTCAATGCTTTGAAGGCTAACCCCCAGCCAGGTACTATAACCAACCAGCAGACCGGGGTGTTTTTCTAGTTCAGTGGTTTTCAGATTTGGTGTACCTGAGACCAGATTAAAATGCAGATTCCCAGGTGCTGCCTCAAAGATTCCAACAGCCAAGGTGGGGCCTAAGTATATGTATTTTTAAGCAAAACGCCCCAGATTTTGATGCTACTGACCCATAGACCACACTTGAAGAAGACTGAATTCTATGTGGTCATCCTTAGTCCCTGAAATAGTGCAAGCAAATAAACTAACTAAATAAAAGAAAACAAACAGAAATACCTGTGTATATTCCCTGCTGTTCAGGCTCTAAAGGAGCTGTGATTTTCTTTCATCTTTTTTTTTTAAGGTAAAAAGCAGAATAATCTGCCCTAAAATGATCAAGTCTTTAAAAACCAGCTTTCCCAAAACAGGATGCCTAAAAAGGATGGAAACAAAACATATGTGCTCACGGTAACATAACGCCATCTAAACAGTCTATGGAATTATGGTCTCCAGGACCCCCGATAAGATTAGGGTTTCCTGACCTGTGGCTGGTGTAGCAAGGCATTTCTCTCCTATGTTTACTATCAATGCTTCCAGATGTTTACTTTGCAATATTCCCAGTCTCCTAATGACAATCACAGAGAGGGTACCTTGGGGAGGGGAAGGAAATATTAGTGGTAACTGACGAGTATATTGCACGGTGCCAGCCCACCACAACTTTGGCATAACTTGGTTATCTTCTAGAACTTTAATTGAACATCCAACAGTGGTCCTGGTTCGGTATACAACAGAATGCTACAGACTTCTGCACAGGGTCCCCTTCTCTGGCGTTCTTTTCTTTCTCCAAAGGATCTTATCAACGTTTTTCAGAAGTCTTTTATTTTTAACCTCAAAAAGTGCCAGTCCATCCACAGACCCAAAAACAAGAGTGACCGATAAAGGGGAATGAGGATTATGACCTGTGAGTCATCAAGGGCTGCATCTACTGCTAAGTGGGAATTAAGTGTCTGAATTACAATGATGGTCCTTGTAATTTCTTTTGGACCAACTCTCTGTCATATTAATATGGTCACAGCACCATTGAAACAGCTATTGAAATAGACACCACACACCCAAGCAGGGGACAGACAAAAGGAAAAACCTTGGGAGGTGCCAAATGTCTGGGAAATAATGCTGCAACAGAGGTAGCAATGCTGTAAGAGATAAAGGGCAGTGAACATCAAAAATAATGATGGCTATGCCAAAAGCAAAGAGGTCTCTCAAGCATTTCTTTGGTCACTTACTACCCTTCTAGTCAGGGGCCATCCTACCCCTTTCATTCTGACACTTGTTGAAGCTTTTTACGTCCATTTACTCAGAGGAGCTTCCTGTTGACAAAAGAGGAAGGCTTCCAAGAGTTGGGGAATGAAGAGATACTGATCGTTATTAATGACTCTCATCTTTGAATGAAATAGTTTGGGAGTAGCCATCTTCTTTAAAGTTCTGGATACTTTCAGAAATGAATACTCTATAATTGCCAGCAAACTGCGCTTTCCATTTGGGGGAAAAAAATCCTTCTTGTTGATTTCTCATAGTCCAACCCAGGGTCTTCCCTGTCTCAATCTGAGATGCCTTTGTGTGTGAGAGCGCATGTGCACCTTATTTCAAACTGAAACAGTATCCTCGATGCAAGGTTGCATAGGGTAGCACAATTTTGCAAGGTTAGATGGTTTTGAGCCTGGAAGGCCCCATAAATCAGTCTGGGGCAGCTTCATTTTAATTTGTCAAAAGTTTCTGTTATTTTAACAAAGGCTATTTGGTGTTACCGGATATCTCTTGGCCTGGCCAAACCTCAGCAAAATTGAGATCCTTTTGTTTCTCTCTCGTCTCCACTTTCAATATCTCTGTCTACATTTCTTGATGCCCTTTTGTTCTTAACTGGTTTCAAGTCATCTTACAAAAGATTTTAGCTGATAAAGGCAAATTTGTAGCATAGTATATACTGAGAACTCAAGGAAATGCAAAGCCATAAGGTCTTAGGATGGTACTGGAGGCACCAGTACAGAAAATGGGAGGGAAGTGTATCGGGAGAAGGATGCTGCTGAGTCTTCGGTTCTAGGTTTCAGAGACACAGCAGAAAGCAAAACCAACAAGGTCTCAGACTTCAGGGAGACAGCATTCTAATGGATGGAAAGAGATGATAAACTAGTACACAAACAAATAAATAATTACAGAGAGTTTGAACTCCTACAAAGTAAATAAAACCTGGTGATGAGATGGGATACTGGGTGTGGTGAAGTCTTTCAGATAAAGTGTTCGGGGAAGTCTGCTCCAAAAAGATGACATTTTACCTGAGAATCAAATAAGGACATACAGAGGTGTAGGTATAGATATGGGAGAGAAAGTGTGCAGAGAGAACAAACTGGATTGATGTGCTAAGACGGGAAAGGACTGTATGTGTTCCCTGCAGGGAAAGAAAGAAGGCCACCAGGGAAAGAGAAGGACAGTGGAAAGAGAGAACCTGGGAGAGGTAGGTAGGGGTCTTGCAGACCATAGCAAAAAGTTTCTATTTTATTTTAAGGCAGAGAGAAGCCATTGGTAAGTCTACAGAAGGGACTGCCATAATCCAATTTGTATTTTTAAGAAGTTGCATTAATTGCTGTATGGAAAATGGACCGTCAGAAGGTAAGAATTCAAGTTTGGGGAACGGTTGAGAGATTTCGCAATAGTCTGGAGGAGTGGCGATGGGGACTTGCGCTAGGCTGGCAGCAGAACACGTGGGTGAAAAGACCGCAGAGCCAGGAGAGACCGAGGTGAAGCCAGCAGCGCCTCTGTGGCCACAGGAGCAAGGAAGAGGAGGCAAGGAGGACTCCACATTTTTGACCCGATCAAGTGGGTAAATGCTGTTGCTATTGACCTTGATGACCTTGATGAAGAAGACTGGTATTGTAGATGACTTGCAGAGGGGGGAGACTTTTGCTCTGGACAAGTTAAATCTGAGATGTCTAGTGACATACAGATGGAAAAATCAGGAAGGCAGAGGGGTAGGAACATCTGAGCTCAGCAGGGCAGTTAGGGCTGAAGACATCCGTCGGGCATCAATTCCAATGCATTATCTCGAAAGCCACAGACTGTGTAAGTCTCAGAACTGAGTCATGCAGGCCGCTCTTACAGAAAGAGGAGGATCAGTCAGTGAGGTAGGAGTAAAATCCAGGAAGGAGGCAGGGGAGAGCCCTGAAGTCGGTATAAGTACAATAGTCACTTCAGATGACTAAGGAGTACAAATTTACTGAGAATCATCTATCCAGTCCCTCCTGTGGCTGTGCTCTGCCTAGGAAAAGATGAAAAGGCAACAGAGTCAGCTGCCTGAGGGAATCAGCTTCCTTTGCCCTATCACCTTCCTGCAAGCACTCTACCCCTTCTCCCCAGGCTTGTAAATATCAAGAAAGAAATTACTCTAATGCAGAGAATTTGAAGATTTTATTTGCCAGCAACAAAAGATAAGGAGCTTTAAAACAATTCTACATGGGGCCAAAGCTTTTAGATACCCTCTGCCTGGGTACTTTCCCCTTTACAATTCACTGTTCTTGAATGAGTTAAAACATGGCTCTAACACTCAGATAAATATGTGTAGTTTTTATTAGCAAGAGATAAACTTCCTGTCAACAGAGGCTTCTGCTTTACCCATTACCATTTTTGAGATTTAGCAGAAATGATAAAATTGAAATTATCCATGAGCTTTAGATGGAGAACGTCTTTTGCCTCAAAAGCTAGGGAACGAGATTAAAAAGAAAATCCTAAAACATGTTTTGAAACAACAAACTTTACTGTATGTGATTTTAAAACCTCTAAGACATTTCTCACTTGGAGATGGTCCCAGGTCAGTTTGGGAATGCGGGCTGCCCAACAGGTTGTAAGAGGCTGCTTTCCAGCAGATGTTTTCTAAAGAAAACAAATATCCTGGGACATGTTTTAAAATGGGGAGGTCCTTTGCAATGTGTGATACTATTCATTCTATTAGACCTGGAGGCCCTGGATTGTTTTAAAAAATGGAGACACTTGAGAAATTTACCACCCCAAATTTCAAAAACCAAATAATACATCTTAAAATTGTAAAGTTAAATTGTGGATGTTTTTATGAAAATCCTTATGTTGTTCCAGGTAAATCCAAATTTTCCTAAACAGTAGTGGCATTGGGTTTAAATAAATCTGTCCCTCCTCTGCAGATGGCCTATATTGACTTAGAAAGGGCAATGGAGGGGAAGGATTGGGGGTGGGGGGTCTTGGGGTGCAGGAAGCCAAGGTGTCTGTGAGTCTAAGGGCTACAATGTTTAAATGTGGGAGAAAAGCAGGGAAATATCCTAAAATTGTCAAAGTATTGTTAACACAACCTCATAAGGTGTTAGACCATGAAGATTCTAAAGACCAACTTTCCTCATTTTGCAGGTGAGAAAAGTGAAGTACAGAAAAGGGTCATAAGCTCAAAATCACCCCAGGCCCCTGTGCCTATTTCAGAGCTCTTTCTACTACACCCTGGGCGAGAGGCCTGGTATCTCTGAGTTGTGGAGAGACAGTCTCACTGTGTGATCTTCCTTAATTCGTTCTTGGCTTTGGGCTCTTGCGAGGGGAGGCTGTGCTCTGAACAAGATGTCAGCTGAGGGGCATTGGAAATGGCCCACTGATTCAACAGCTGGGGCCCAGGGCATTTCCCCTTAACTGAGTCAAGACGGACAGTCTCTGTCAATCAGAATTTGTCAGGGCCTATTTCACAGTGCATTATTAAATGCCCTGATGTTTTTGTAACCAATAAATGCATTATGAACAGGACACTTTTCCTGCAGTTCTGTACAACATCCTGGCTCTGTTCTTAGAAGTGGATGAAAAGCAACAGGGACTCTGGCCACAATCATGCCAATTTATATGTTACAAAGTAATTGTTACCTCATTTAATCATCCTAGAACTTTTCCCAAGGAGAAAGCTGAGGTCAGAAAGGTATAAGGACTAGACCAAGAGCACAGTTACTAACTAGATCCCAGGACCTCTAAGTGTGGTGTTTTTTCTGGAAAACTATTAATTTTTCATAATAAAATTCCATAATATAACTTGTCTGGCCTCCTGGATGTATGTTTTTTAATTTTGAAAAGTGATTTTTGTATTTGGTTAGCTGGGGTGGTCGGAACTCTTGTTTTTTCCCATTCATTATGTTGGGTTTTTTTTTAATTGTGGTAAAACAGACATAACATAAAATTTACCATTTTAACCTTTTTTAAATGTACACTTCAGTGGCATGAGGTACATGGTTGAACTTTGGAGGTAGAAAAGAATAGGGAAGTGTAATAATAATTATTATAAACATAAAAACTAATCAGTAAATCCTTACTACATGCCAAGCAATGTGCTAAAAGCGAACCTGCAATTTCTCACTAAATAAACGCTTGCTTCAATTCTCATCCCTCTTTTACAGATGAATAAAGTTCAGAGAGGTAAAGTAACTTGCCCAAGATCCCACAGCTGGCACGTGGCAGAGACAAGTCCCAAACCCAGGCACTTGATTGATGTATTCCCACTCTAATCCACTACACCTTGTTCCTTTTCCTTTGGGGTAGCTGTTAAACAAAACAAGAACTGAAAGGCTCGATTCTTCTTTCTTGGCTTCATTATCTGGTTTGAACCCTCACATGTAGACTGGCAACTGAGTAACCCAAGTGTTACCAGAATTTAAGAAGAAGTATTGGAGACAGGGAAGAAGACCGAAAGTCTCTTGCTTGTCTCTTGACAATCTGCAAAATTAGGATTGCTCTCTTCTAGTTGAAGCTAGCGACATCTAAGGTACCCAAACTATGCTTATGCTAAAGCTAGTTGTAAGAGAGCCTCCGTTTTTTGAGAAGAGATCATGGAAAGGAGGAAACATATTTCTAAATAGGAAGTGTCTGTATTCATTTTGCAATAAATGTCACTAAATAACTCAAGCAAACTAGTACACATTTTGGGATAAGAGTTTGTTGTAGGAAATGTAATTATAACTTCATCAACAAAGCAGGCTGTTATAGACTGATGGAAAACATACATGCACACCATATAAATATGCACACACCTGTATATTTCTGTATTAGCAAACTCCTGTTGTCTTGACTTGTATAGATATGTCCTCTCATGCTTTTGAGATGGCACATGGGAAATAGGCAGAATTAAAAACTAACTTTGGACAATTACCTCATATAAGCTACTCTGGGTACAAGTATTCGTGGATGAAATACGTTTATATTATGTTTGGATAAACTATCAGCTTCTCTTAATTTGCATTAATGACTATAAAAATATTTCCAGTGACAGAAACACGGTAGCCCCTAGAATCCCAAACTCAGGTACATGGTCTTAATGGAGAGGTACACTTAAAATCACCTATTAAAAGGCAGTGAACTCAAATAAGCCTTTTTCAAATTCTGTGCTAACTGGTCTTAAAAACGTTTTACTTTCTATCACATGCAGCAAGAATATTCAGAGTGACATCAAGGGAAGGGGATGGCGGGACAACTGGTACAGAAAGCAAGAAAAGAAGCCCCCAGGAGCTGGGAGTCCTTCGTGATCTGATGCCTGAGTCCCCAGAGCCGCCCTTGGCTTCCAGCTGAGAGGTACATCCTTATGGCGGGCACAGGAAGAAGCAGACCCCAGGAGCAGGTGAAATTACAGAAACAAAGATTCTTGACACAGGAAACAGACTTTCAGAGCTTACAGCAAAACAACAAATGCTTTACTTCTGTTCTAGGAGCCACAACAAAACCATCCCCTGATGGCCCAGATGTGAGGGTCCTGTGTTGGAGATAAAGTCCCATAGTGTTTTATTGTTGTTTCTTTTTATTTTGAAATAATTTCCAATTTTCAAGAGAGTCACAAAGATAATACAGAGCTGTTCCGTACATTCTTCATGGAGCTTTCCCTAATATTCACATCTTACTTAACCCTGGCACATTTATCAAAACTAAGAAACTTAACACCGGTTTGATACTGTTAACTACAGACTTCATCACTTTTTTCACTAATTTTTCTTCTTTTCCAGGATGCCATCAGAATGGGGTTTTCATAATTTTATTTCCTTGCTCAAAAACAAGCTTTCACTTGTTCACTGAAGTAAACTGTTCTTATTTGGTTGCATCCTATATTTTTAGAATCATCTGCCACTATTCACCAGCATATATTCTATAAGGTTTGTTTGGAGCCAAACTGGACATGTTTGCTTTCTCTCAACACAGTCTCTCCTGATCTTTCCTACATCTACGACTTTGCTCACACTGTTCCTTCTACTTGAAACATTTTTCAGGACTCATGGTTCTATCCCTTCTTTAAGGCTCAAATCACGTGCTTTCTACTTCAAGAAAGCATTCCTGGTGCCTCATGTCAGATGTGTTCTTTCTGGCCTAAGGATCTCTGGTGGGTGGAATTGGTGCATTTCTTGTGCTACACACTGGGAAGGGTCCCACCAAATGGGACATCAGAGCAGGGCAGGGTGGAAGGGCAAGGCCGGGGCAGCTGAGGTCAGTAAGAAAGGAGACCCTGACCCCTGGAAGAGGGAGGTAACAGGAGTCCCTGGATGTAAGTATTGCTGTGAATTTGGGGAAAAAACTTCACACGCTCAGCCACTAGTAAAACCCAATGCCTTCGAATGCTTGAGGCATACCAATAGAATGTGGTTCCAATATAGACTGAAATCATATCATAAAAATAATATAGAAAGAGTAAGTTATTTCCTACATTCCATTACTCTAACTGGAATAAAGCCTGTTTTCACCCAAACTCTGTTTAGAGGAAAACCTAACTCTTCGTAAACATTTTTGTTCCAATTTTTGCATTTAGTCCTTTTCTTATGATATTAAAGATTGTAATAAGTAATTTTTTCTTTTGTAGCCATGCTTTAGGGGAAAACATATAAGTATTACTGACTATAGCAATTGTTTCAAACCTCCATAATTCTACATTCAGATTTGCATAATTACAATAGAATTTTGTATAGTAACAATATATAATAAACATGATTACTAAAAAATAAATAAAGTTTGACATATCCAGAGATGTTTTCAAAACCCAGAAAATGGAAAGGAATGTATGACGTGACCCCTCATATTGTAATGCAGAATGTTGATCTTTTTTCGCAAATGAAAAGATGTGATATGCTTTTTATTAGTTTTCTTATATATCTTTTAGCATTCAGTTAGCAAAGAAATTTAATAAAAACTGAACAGTGTAAAGTGAGATCACGCATTAGACCTAGGAAGGGAAACTTCATGAATTTTCTTTACATACCCTCACAATGAATTCTGAAACAAATAGAGTTTAATAAAGATTAAAATATGGTATAACCTGACTGTAGAGCATTTTATGAAAAAGTCTGATTTTTTTATATGACTATGCAATATTCAAGGCTGGGGAAATTATGCAAGAAGACATATAATTAACTTAAATGTGACTAAAAGGCAGACATGCAGTTTTTGAACCTTTAATTATCTTATTCACTGTAACTTCTTCTTTTTAAAGGCAAAGCAAAAGTTTAGAAAAATCTATTAATAATAATTGAATATTTACCACTTGTAGTTTTTTAAAAGTCTAACACATCCTTCAAATAAAAGTATAAACATGGACTAATTTCAACTCCATTGAACAGATATTTGTTTTTGTTTCCTGGGCTTTGTCATCTTAGGGAGACAGGCTGGATGTGACTTCAAAAACAACTGTATAGAAAAATGTTTATTTTATTTGCAAACTTAGAAATATTTTGCAAGTTTACAAATAAACAGAACAAATTCTTCTCTTATGTAGCACTGAGAAGGTTTTTTTTTAACTGTTTCATCTTTTTTCTTTTCTTTCTTTATTATTTTTTATATCATCCAATGGGATTTACTTAGAAAATGATTCCTGTCCCAAAGAAAATATTTAGGCAGATTTATTCATATCCTTGGTTTAATGTGGATAGAAGCAGCCTAAGCATATTTCATTGAAGAAAGGAAATATTGCCACAGTTCCTCTTACATATTAACAAGTGCTTTATACTCCAAAAAGGTCAAAACATTCTATATGTTTAAGAATTTAAACATCCTCAAAACAGCAGCTTCTAGACAGGAACACAGTAGTATTTTAACTGCCAACAACGAAGCTCGATGGTAGTTTCAAGCAACTAGAAGGGCAGGGAAAGTGCTTACAAGAACCCACACTAAGGACTAGTATCCTTGACGGCTCTGGCTGGCAATTCAGTGGTCACCCTGGGACTGATCAGGTCCACCCAGTGACAGCATACATCTGAGAACTTTTAGATGTGGCTGTGCAAATCATCTGCGTTTGTCTAGAATGGATCTTCTGGGGGCAAGTCAGAACTTTCTACAAGATCCCAAGAGCATCAATCCTTGTTTCACTCTCCACATCAAAGGAGATCTCCAAATCTTGTTGCTGGTGACCCACTCGATCTAAGCAAAATTGATGGCAACCAGGCCCCAGTATACAGTCAAATAATTAGGGGCATCTTTGTGAGTTTCTTGTAATGGGATCTGGCCTACAATGGATCACTTCTCTCCACCTTCTGCCGCTCCCTTCCTTTTCCTCCTCCCTTTCTCTGGGCCACTCCTACACTGCCTTTTACTTTAAATTACAAAACAAATGTTTTAAAGCAAAAAAAGAGGCTTTGGACCGATTCTCGAAAAAGCTGCACCTGCATATATAAAGGACCTGTTAATGCCAGGAAAGGAAAGTGATTTGGGACTGACTCAAGGCAGGGAACTACCCACTGAATCATCGCTGACAGGGTTTCTTTGGAGGTCTCCCGTAAGAACACCGACCTAGCCCAGCCCTGTTCAGCTTACGAGAGCTTAGCTGAAGGTGGTATGGCTGCCAGACACATTACTCATTGGGGATATTGAGTCATATACGTTTAGAAAGGGTGGGCACAGAACATTAAATATCCCTAAGGTGTTTTGCAGCTGGAATGATGCTGCTCAACTTCTAATTCTGGGTCTAAAGTGCACGCCTAATCTTCATCACACTCGTTTCTTGATTATGACCTAAACTTTTGGCAAACTGCCCCTTGTAACAGTGTTCACACATTTCCAAATAAGAATGTTTACTATTTTTTGAGAGGTGGAAATGAAAAAAGAGAGCATAAAGTACATTTCCTTAGACAGTTCAGACCATTTGATCCATCCTGGGTGGAATGTCCTTTACTTGGGATTTTGTATATGTTTAAGCTGTAAGAAACATTCTTTGTTCTTCCTTGTGCTTTAGACCTGCCTCTTAATTCTACTTGGGTAAGTTAACCTCAGAAGTTAGATCATGTCCACAGTAACGTGCATGAAATTCTATCACATACTTCTGTCTTGCTCTCCATTCAGGTTGAATGCAATCTTTGAATACTGGCTTTGCAAGGCGAGGAATAAATCTATCTTTTCTTTCAACCACTATTTGCTAAGACTTTATCGGTTCAAGCCATCCCCCCACCATATCCTTCCCAAATTCCTCTTTCTTATCAAAAGAAAAAAAAATTGATAGCGCTTGCTTGTCTGTTTTTTCCCTCTACCTTCTTTATAAAGTTCCTAAATACGTTCTTTCAAGTTTCATTTAAACTGGGGCATTTGGTAAGTTGATAGTTACAGCATGCTCACAGCTGTGGGAAAACTAACATTAAAAAATAACCAGCTCAGAAAAATGGCCCATGCACAACATCTTTGAGTTTTTATGTTTTATTAGCAATTTGGACTCATTACTGTTTGGGGGAGGAAGGAAGGAAGGAAGGTAGATGTTTCTGCAAGCTGTTTCTTTAATGTATTAAGCAGAGTTTTCCCATCAGGTTTAATGCAACCCTGCCCGGTCCTTTTAGATGGGCTACAGGAGATCCCGGAAATGTTGAGCATTGGCTCCCGTTCTCTTCCACCCCCCAACCCCCAACCCATACCTTTCACTCCTCCCCTATTTCGCATCACTGAAATTAATTATCCCAGAGCAGAGGTCAAACTGGGTATTTCATGAAGCTTCCATAGAAAAATGAGGTAACCTCCTTATCTCAACCCAATATGCTCTCTGATCTTTCCTAGCTTTTGTCTTCTTCATAGTCTTTTGGGCAACAGCAAGATTACACTTACAGCTACCGCAGTGTCACTGTGGTTTTGAATTATGACAGCCAGAAAGAGCTGGGTAATATTTAATAGCTTGAGATCACAGACGTTCCCGACACCATACTTAGCCAGGTCTGTCCTTCTTTCAGAACTCTCATTATTTGTACATGTTCTGTGACTTCTGGGGAGAATATACTATTTCTAAAACTCTCTTCTCCTTTCCTTCTTGCTCTTCCACTATTAATCACCTCCATCTCCCTACCCGAAAAAAGCTGCCCATTTTGCTATGGAAAAACATTAATGTAGACGAAAAGAGTTCTGTTTCTAATCTTTTATGCCTTTTGGTGAATCTTTGGGATATAAAAACAAACTGCATGCTGAAATAGCCTCTGTGGCAAGCCTCAGGAAAATCACCAATTATCACATTTGAGAAAATGTTAAATATACAGGCTTCATGTTTTCCAACTCAGTTGCTACTCTTTGCCCAGGAACACAGGAAGGAGAACGACGGAAAAATGGCAGGCACAAGAGTAATCAGAAGAATGAAACAGGAAATATCATTTATTTAAACCCTTACCTTCAGAGGAAGGAAGGAAGGAAGGAAGGAAGGGAGGGAGGGAGGGAGGGAGGAAGGAAAAAAGGAGGTGGGGGGGAAAGAAAAAAGCGACTTATAATATTTTTCTCTTTCCATGGACAAAACTATTTTTAAACTTCTATAAGGAATTGAAACTGGAAAAGATTTGGAATCTGAAATATCAAATTGTACTTGAAGGGCTGAATTAGCTCATTGCTCCTCGATTTTACACATAGCTGGAAGACAAGAATGTTAATTCCACCTCCATCAACAAGATGACTGGTCCAGCTTGTTTTTCATGACAAGGCTGATAGCTCTCCAATGGAAAGATATTAGAAAGTAAGTAAGCAGAAAAGTCCTGTATGATGGGTTTCTAGGGCCGTACAGCTCTTAATTGAGGTCCTGAGACCAGCAGCATCAGCATCACCCGGGAACTTGTTAGAAATGCAACTTCTGGGCCCCAGTCCAGACCCACAAATCAGAATCTCTCAGGATGAGGCCTAGGAATCTGAGTAATTGCCTTCCAGGTAATTTTTCTGTGGGCTGAGAGGCACTGTAAACACCCTCCCCCACCCCAAAGATTTTAGCCTGCATTTGGGAAGGAATAGTAATGATCAATCCCTCGTTTGATAAAATAGTAGGAGTACTAAAGCACAAGAAAGAATACATAACAAGGTGTAGAAGAACACATTTCTCCAAGGGGGAGGAGGGGAGGGAGAGGGATGGCCTGGGAGTTTGTGGTTAGTAGACGCAAACTATTACATTTAGAATGGATAAAAACAAGGTCCTAATGTATAGCACAGGGAATTATATCCAATCTCCTGGGATAAACTACAGAGGAAAAGAATATAAAAAAAGAATGTGTATAATTGAGTCACTTTGCTGTACAGCAGAAATTAGCACAACACTGTAAATCAACTATAATTCAATTTAAAAAAGGGGAAAAAAAGAACACATTTCTTATGAGCAAAGGAGAGAAGAGGGTAGAAAAAATGAGCACACACACATACATAAAAAGGGAAGATGAGAATCATTAAATTCCTAGAAGAAAAATAAATACCAGAAATATATGGGGAGAGAAATCAAATCACCATATGAGAACAGGCTTTCAGTCTCTGATACCTTGGTCTAGAAACCAGAGATTGTTCCAACTGGAAAATATAAATATGGAATCTTAAACCAGAGATTTATGGTCCCATCTTGCCTTAGGGACTCCTTGAGGCTTCACACAGCGGGGGGGGAGATATTCCTCCAGGTGATATCCTATCCACATATTGACACACATAAGAAGTGGATTTTACTAACAGAGGAAACTGTGATCTTTCAACTATACTGATGCCCTCACATATATATCTTCCTCCATAGCAATGAGTATTAACTAGTAAACCTGATACTGAAATCAAATGGGCAGACAATTGTTAACTCATAAACCAAAGACTCTCTCATCCCTTCATTATCCTCCTTGAGAGAAACAGAGACAGAGCTTGTCCAGGGCCGAAGGCTCCAGAGAAGCTTCCTCACACATCTCACAGCATATTCATGGGTCAGCTCATCAGGGTTAGGGTGTGTGTGCGTGTGCGTGTGCGTGTGCGTGTGCGTGTGTGTGTGTGTGGAGGGGGCAAGTGCTTATATCAAACTTCAGAGAGAGATGACAAGTCAGCTTTATGGTTTGGCCCCCAAAGACTTGCTGTGGGGAGCAAAAATCAACAACCCTGCGCTGTGCAGGTTTTAGCGGGCCAAGTTTAACCACCATTTCCTGCCGAGGACAGCACGAGAGCGCGCTTACCCACATCGTGTTTGGAACGCCTCTCGGTGGTGCTGTAAAACCCTGAGCTGCGATGAAGCCACAATGGTGGAGTCACCCACCATTGGAGCTTTGCAGGTACTCAGGGGGTCTCTGCTTCATAATAGTCCAAGCCCCTGGAATATCATCTTGGGTTTTCTTCTCACCTTTTTAATCAAGGTTAGGGGCCGATCAGAGCCATAAGGCAGCCTTTTTAACTCCCTAGAACCTCAGAGGAACAACCAGACCTTTCTTCTGCTTGCTTCCTTTAGTTTCCTCATCGTGATGTAACTATGTTCTCTAGGTGATCAGGACTGTGCAGCCAGCCGAAAGAGCAGCTGATTTTCCTGCTGTTCACTAAGGGGCAACTATGTTGTCCCGGGGGTTAGCATGCACAGACCTAATGTGAAATGCACTCATAGGAAATGGATCCAAACAAAGAACTGTGTCTCCCTGTGACATGATGTTTCTGCCCAAGTACAGCAGGTCAGTTTCCTTCACGGCTGGCATGTTTGCCTGTTATGACAGGAAAAGCAGTGGTCATTTATAAATTTCACATGTCTCTGCAACTTTATATTAAATCCTCATTATCCTCCCCTTAAAAATAATGTAATTGGTTCTCAAACTTTCTGTAAATGCAAGAGAAGGGTAGTGACCCAAGCAGGATCCCCCCTGTCCCCGATAAGGACAGGTGAATGAGTGTGCCTTAAAGCCAGAAGAATCAGAATGAACTTGAAAAAAAGCAATCAACTGTGGCTTACTCAACAGAGAAATAAAGTTCAGAAAGTATCAGAGCTTTAATGAATTCTTTGACTGTTTCGATAAAGACAGGGAGTTTTCTTTATGAAGGTTAGTCTCTCTAAACCTAGCAAGTAATTTATGCTGACAGATATGCAAACAGCCAGATAAGGAGTTGAGAAAACTTTTCTTTCATGCAGATGGGGGAGAAGCAGTTTCTAATGACATGAAGACTGGGTTCCATGGAAGTTAGGGGGAGAGGGGTGGGGAAAAGAGAGAATATTTAGGGGAAAATCTTTATTCCCATTCAGTATATTAATTTAAGAAACATTAAGCATCTAGCAAAAGTGATACATTTAAGTCATAAACAAGTATGATGCAATAAATGCTATGGGAGCACAGTACGACGTGTCAGCAGAAAGACCACTGGGAATGGGGGTTGAGGAAACGAAGCATTTAAAGAAGGCTCTACTGGGGAGGCAACAACATCTGAACTGGGGTTTGGAAGCCAGGGAGAACAATACCAGAAGCAGGAGTCAATAAGATCCTTGAAGAAGGGGCCATGTTTCCATCCTCTACACCTCAACCCCACCCTTCCAACTAAATTCAGCCTATAGCAAAAGCTCAGTTGGTACTAGGTGAATGGGTGTTGAAAGGCATTCAGACAGAGAATATAGCACTGAAGAAGACAATGTGACTTTTTTCCCTGTTCTGATCATATCTTCTAGAAAATCCTCAAATTTTCTGATCCAATAATGGTACCCTCTGTCTTTTTGCAGTATGATTATAGTTCATATATATATATATTTTTTTTCTTGTTTCAAGGAGAGGTAGGTATATGCACTTGGTTTGCCATCTTGAACCACTGTATTTGTATTCCACTTTTGTTTTTTAAACTCATACCAAATCATACTGAAATTTAGTGTGATTTAATCCAATCCATACTGAAACAGATTTTCTTGCGTGTGTAAATTAGGAAGCAGCTTAACAATTAAAAATAATTGTAAAATGTGTTGTCACAAAATGATGTGTATTTCTATAGCTTTGTTTCCAGTTCCTTCTGCCAAAGGATACCATGAGGATTAATAATAAAATGTTGGTCAAAGGCTTTGGGCTCTTTGTACGCAAGGCATATCTGGCTACAGGAGAGTGTCACGGCCTACTGAAAGAAGAATAAAAAGCTGCTGAAATGGGTTTAGGAAGAGTGTGCAGCTGATACCTTAAACTTCCTCTCTAGTGAAAAAAAAGTGCCTTGTTGCCTCTTTTGGAGCCTGGGTTTGCCCTCCTTTGCCTAAAATATCTGACATCCTATCAGGCATTTAACTCTGAACACCATTTCCATCTTCTAGAGCGCCACAGGAACCGATTCCAGCTGCCGAGGGACTTTCCAGATATTAAGTAATCGCCTGCAAAGGCTTTCCTCATGGGCGCCTAATAAACAGGAAAAATCCCATCCGCCTGGCACACTTACTGAGTAGGCTGTTTAAAACAGACTCTCTTGCACATTTGTGGACGGGATGAGCCAAGAAGGCAGCGTCCTGAGGCAGAGGACCAAATAAAACGCTCAGTCTCATTTTGGAGATCTCTCCATCTGAAGACTTATATTATAAATTATGACGTATATATCATACTTAGTGCCTATTTATGCATATTTAGTACACAGTGAGACTTAAAGGTGAGAGAGATCTGGCCAATCGAAGGACTACTGAGGAAGCACTCATTCATGGCAAATAGCCTAGAGCATATCTTTGTGCTTTTTGTCTCTCATGACAGGAGGCTGCTATCTCTACCCATGTTTGTCTCCAGTTGTGCAGCAGCTGTCAGCCCTTTTCTTAGCCCCCTCCCCAAACTAGAGACTCAGCATGGCCTTCCTATCACCCCTTGCTTTAATCAGCTCGGAGTCTGAGAAAGCCAGGCTGCATCCTCCGGGGAACGCCAGGAACTGCTGGTGGGCCACTTGGCCAGACCTCAGCGAGCTGTCTATACGATAGCGTCTCTCACGTTTCTCTATGCGTGAGTGCAGATGTGCTTTATTCAAGGATGCCTGAGCTCTGAGTGCAGCTGCAATGACTGACTTCTCTTGCAGTGACCATAATTGCTGTTTGCACAGAACAGAGACTCTTGCCTCCACCACCCATGTGAAGCATCTCTAGCTTGTGTGACACCCCAAATGAGAGGCAATCTAACAAAAGAAGCCTTTAAAACAAAACAAACAACTCCAATCCGTTCATGGGCAGAGGTATAGAGGAGGGATGGTTCTGACCCAAATTCTGTTTCTTTCTGGGTTCAGGCAACCATAGAGTTGGTCATGAAATGAATTTTTACTCCTTGACTTTGGACATTCTACCCTATTCATTGGAAAATAAAAGTTTGGGGCATGCACAGGAGAAATGGCTCCAAAAAGCAATTAAAAACTCATCTTATCATTTGTCTGTAGCCATAATTATTCCTGGTGTGCAAGCCATGCTCCACCCTTATCAGTGCTTTTATTCATATTGCATGCTCTGTATTAAGGACAAAGGTGTGGAGTGAACGATGCTCATGGTCACTAACATTGTTTACGCAAGAGTAACCTAAGATAGACCATAATGTGCCTGCTCAGTGAGCAGACAAGAAATGGAACCAGCACTTCATCATTTGTACAATCAGTGTTCTCTGTGTGTAAACAAAGAGATTTACACACACAACAAAGCAATAAAAACATCCTTCAGAATATTTCTATGAATGAGTTTATGACTGCACTCTAATGAGTCATGTCAGCATATATCGAAGCAGCTGGCTTAGGATAGCCGATTGGTTCCACTACTTCACAAAGGAGACACAATGACTGGAATAGAGAGCTTTGGAGCCATTTTTTAAAGTGTAGCCAAGGGGTGGGGCTGGGGGTGGGGGCGATGATGAGGAGAAGAATTGCAGAGACCAAAGGGACTGAGGACCAACTCAGCTCTCATGCCACGAGACAGAGCTGTCAAAGCAGACTCAGGCTTAGTCCTGAATTCCTCCTGATCTGAAAGGTTATATTTGGACACCAACTGTCCAGAGACCTCTCCTTGGAACTTTGAATTGGTCACCTACTTCAATACATGGCGTGAAAATTCTTTTATACAGCCACATCCACTATACCCTTAAGACCCTGTGTCAGTATGGCAGATGCGGGTGATAAGGTCGGTGCCTTACAGATGGCACAGGCGTATTTTCAGAAGGGATTATGTGTGTTTGGGATCATTATGCCTGGAAGCATATCCCATGCATCCCATGATTTGAAATACTCTAGAAAAGTGCCTTTTCCTCTACTTTTCTTTCCTCTACATAGTCTCATGGGTTGTCCCATGAGTTGACTATCTTGCAATATTTTTCAAAAAAGGATACTAAAAGAGGAGTTAAAATCTTCTTATATGCAAATGTATAATGTATGAAAACTGGTTTGGTATAATCAAGGAGGAATCCATTACAAATAAAGTGCTCTGGAATAAAATGGCAATAACTTCCCTCTTTAAACCCCAGGACAAGTGAAAGTGCTGACAGAGCAGAGATGTACTTTCTTAGGCCTCTCCTGTTCGTTCGCTCCCTGGGCCCCTTGTCCAGGAGAGAAGAGGAGGAGCTTGTACTGACAACCTTTTGTGTAGTGCAAATCCCAACGGGCCTGGTTGGGACATTGGTATTCCCCATTTTAGACTCTGCATCCAGAGTTCAGATCATTTATACATCATGCTGTCGTCAAAATCATCAGATTTTAACTCAGAATATTGCTTTTCTTATAGCAAACGAAGAAATTATTAGGGGCAAATAAACGAGAGTGACTTCTTTTTAGTTCATAAGAATGCTGCACTCAGTGATTTCATCCAAGAGCCTAAACCACATTACCATATTGATTTCTGGGAATGAGGAAGGCTATGCCAACGTGGGTACATTTAATTTTTAAAAAAATTAAAAAAAATAAAGAGTATCTCAATAAAACTCTCTCCCTATCCTCCTCTTCATAAAATATTTTCTCTATTGTTTCCATTTTCAGCTGAGCTAACTTAACTTATGTCCAATTAGAGTCCAGTTTTTGTCAAAAGTGCCTTACTGGTTATTGTTATGAGTAATTGTAATGATACTGTCATGTGACCAGTGCACAGAGGGGCATGGCTGGGCTGCATTTTAGACAAGTTCCCAAATAGATCTCTATTTCTTTTCTCTCCTTAATCAATAGAAATGTTATTCAATAGGCTCAATTTCCTACATTTCAAAAATGTTTTAATGAACATTTTAATGAAATACGTTAATGAACCGTTGGCTTTGATGGGGATTAATTAAACCCTGGCTGTTATTCCTTTTATGGTCTTTGCACAATGCTCAGTTGACTGAGGACATTTAGAGCTCACCCAACTGCATGGCTGTGTAAAACAAAGACACAAGCGAAAACTCCTATTCGTTCATTGGTAAATATGACACCATTATAAAAGCTAAGCTCACCCATATCATGACTAACAGAAACTTTTTTTATTTTATTTAAGGACTTTTTGGTATAAATTTTCAGACAGCAAAAGTTTAAAAAGTATACAAGAAAAACCTCAGTACCCACCACTGAAAATGAGAAATAAAATGTTACAAATAGGATTGGATTTTCACCCATAACCCCCTCCCGGGCCCTAGTCACTCCCCTCCCCGAACTATAGTGGTCATGGGGTCGTGAATTTGGCTATTAGCATCCTATGTCTACCTTTATACTTTTACTACAAATGTGCGTATTTTGAACCTCTCACTTTTCAGCCAAGATACCTAGTTGGTATCCACTGTGATGCTTGGTTCTATGGGAGATATTAAAATATAGTAATTTTTTAATTTGCAAGAATATTGCCCATATGCCACCCCATGTCTCCAAACCATTTGTAATCTCAACACTGGTGACCCTATTCTCCAAACATACAAAACGAAGTACAGCAAAGGTAAATGAATTATCCAGGGTCACACGACATCTCAGTAGCAGAGTGAAGAAGAAAACAGCATGCAGGCCTCCCACCCATGCCTCCCACTAGCCTGCGATGCTGTTGCGCTCTAGTGCTTCATAATATATTTATAAGCGCTCCACGATATGTGATAAATCATTATGTATTGATTTAAACAGTGTCATTTGCAAGCCTCAAAGCGCTTTACTGTATTACATACATAAAGGAATCAAATCACTTTGCCAGCCACCGACAGGCAGGCAGCACCCGACTAGCAGAGGGGTGTCAGCAAAACTCCAAGGCAAGCTGAGAACCAGGAGAGGAGTGAGTTGCACTGCCTCCTGTAAGCAGCAAATCTTGGCTAATTGCTGAGGAAATATGCACTAGTGTATCTTAAATTTTTAATTGCTTGGATAGAGAGAGAATCTTATTTGCAAAAATCAGTGTTTTCATTAGAGGTCTGTTGTGCCAGAAACTTCAGAAGTGTAACATATATTGGCTACTGGAAAAGAAAGACTGCTTTAACCCATGCAGGAAAGGCAAGTACATGAGGAAAATCCATGTGTTCTTATATGCAGCCTCAAGTAACAGGCACCTGCCAGCTTCTTTAAAATGCCTTTGGAGCCAAAAAAATTTCAATGGTCAGGGCTTCAGATTTTAAAGTTCACTCTAAAGGCTGTGATGTGCTAAAGCCAGTTGCACCAGCTTTGGGGGAGCCAATTGTTAAATATTCAGGAATCCTGTAAGCGCTTCTTAAACTGTTGTTATGTTGAAATGGTCATACCACTAGGAGCACAAAAAATCGGTAAACCCTACAAATTAGGACCATCCCCTGCAGGAAGCTGGTTTACCAGCACACCACTGCCGCTACCCGTCTTTTGGGAGGTGGAATTTGCACTTGAACCTAATTTTTACTGGATTCTGAAATGAGTCTTTTGAACAGTCTATGGATTCATTCACAGATAGTTGTTATGGGAAAACCTCTTTGTACCTGACTGGTAAATAATGTGAGGTGATGTCTCCCGTGTTCTCCTGGATGAGTGGAAAACTCGTATTTTCCCAAAGTTTAAATCAGGAAATGGCGATCATGGAAATAGCTACTTCTAAAGAAATAAAATAAATGTATAATGAATGTTTTCACCCACGTTCAGTCGGGCTCAATAAAACACTACTTGCCTTCATGCTGGAAATTGGAAAGGGCATGCCCTGTCAACACACTGACAGGGTACAGAATTACTTCTGTTCCCAAGAAAGTCACTGGCGCCTCAATATCCTATCAACCCAAAGTGCCTCAAAGGGAGAAGGTTCATAGATGTTTAGCGAAAATGCCCAGTTCTACTTTTCAAATGGTAACGCTAATGATTTATGGATGGCTCTTCCAGGATAAAAGTCACTGTCAAAGTGGTACCTTCACATCTTTTGATAAAAGAAATATTTTCTATTAGATATTAACATTTTACGTGGAAATTGTCCAGGGTAATTACGCCAACTCTCTGCCAAATCAAACACACTGGGTTACTTATTTTCTTAATTTCAGTTTTTTCCTAATTTTTGTTTCACTCATGTCGGGGGGGTAAAGGGCTCAATGTCATACCAAGTCTCATTGAAAAAGACTGTCATAGATAGAAGAAACAAGATTGAATTTGGAATATCTGTCACCACATTTTTCACTTTTGGGGCATGTGTGCAAAGGCAGCTGGACACCAATCATCTTTTATTGACTCAGATTTTCCCTGAACTTACATGACAGCCTGCAATGAAACTACATGTTTGAGTAGTGTCATAGGAACCCATCGTGATCATCCCATTAGCAAGGGGCACCTAAGAGAGTTCATTCCCAGCTGGATGTGTGTGGGGATAGTTATGTAATAATAGTTTATCGAGCATCTATCTGTGTACAAAGCATCTTGCATGCATTCTCTCTAACCTTTACAACACTGCTCCAAGATATTATTATTCCCATTTTATAGATGGGGAAACTATGGCTCTAAGAAAGTAGAGAGACCACACAGAAAGTATAGGAGACAGAATTCACACCTGCTCTAGCTAGCCTTTTTCCTTTATACCACCTTTCTCAATATAATGCTATCTTAACTAGATCACAGAATAGTCCTCTCCCTTCTATACCTGCTTTTTATAAATAGCCATGTTTTGACATTAATAAAATTAGAACCATTAAGAGTTTAGGTTACTAGAATAAACTTTGAAACTATAATGTGGAAACATTTCCACTACAGCTGTAAAGCAATTTTTAAATGGGAGCTTTCACCTTAGGTGTGCAATTGCGAATTATGAAATGTCATCTGATTATTCTAACTGTAATAACACTATTTAGAGTAGAAAAGTCATTATTTAAAATATAAGATATGAGAAATTAATATAAAATTTGAAGTAGGGCTTGCTATAAGTTTACCTTTAAAATAAAGTTGTTTATCAATTGTTTTGGGAGCAAGAAATTACTCCATAGCCAAAGTACACTATTCGGTTATGTTTACAAATTTGCACAATAACAACATCAATATCTTTCACTTTTTTTTATTACCTATTTTTATTTTATTTATTTTATTTTTGGCTGCGTTGGGTCTTCGTTGCTGCACGCGGGCTTTTCTCTGGTTGCGGCGAGCAGAGGCTACTCTTTGTTGCGGTGCGCTGTGTTCTCATTGCGGTGGCTTCTCTTGTTGCGGAGCACGGGCTCTAGGCACGTGGGCTTCAGTAGCTGTGGCGCACAGGCTCAGTAGCTGTGGCTTGCAGCTCTAGAGCGCAGGCTCAGTAGTTGTGGTGCACGGGCTTAGTTGCTCCGCCACATGTAGGATCTTCCCGGACCAGGGCTCGAACCCGGTTCTCCTGCATTGGCAGGCAGATTCTTAACCACTGTGCCACCAGGGAAGCCCAATGTCTTTCACTTTTTTTTTTTCCGCGGTACGCGGGCCTCTCACTGCTGTGGCCTCTCCCGCTGCGGAGCACAGGCTCCGGACGCGCAGGCCCAGCGGCCATGGCTCACGGGCCCAGCCGCTCCGCGGCATGCGGGATCCTCCCAGACCGGGGCACGAACCCGCGTCCCCTGCATCGGCAGGCGGACTCCCAACCACTGCGCCACCAGGGAAGCCCTGTCTTTCACTTTTAACCACAAAAAACAAGGAGGTCAAATGTCATTTATCTTGTTTTACAAATGAGGAATTAAGGCTCAGAGGTATAAAGTAGCAGAGCAGACTGAAATTAGGCTCTTACGATTCCCATCCAGTGTTTACTCCACCATAGCACACAGAATAGTGAACTTATGAAAGTTTCAAAGTGTGAAAGCTCAAGAGACAGGTGCAGCACTGCCTATGAAAGAAAAACAATTCCAGCTCAAAATGCAACCTGTGCTGTTCATAATGCAAGTAGCACATTGAACAGGTAAGTTGTGATGGGAGGAAAGAAAGTTAAGCAAAATGTTAGGTCTGGCACAGGTTGGTACCCAGTGCTTGGTGGATAAAAATGGACCAAAAAAAGTTGAAACAGAAATAGAAAGGCCCCAAAGTTGTTCTAAACCTGTGATTCAAGTTCATTTAGGGCTTGTTCTATATGTTGCTACACGTACACTGCTACAACATTAATAAGGCATCTGGTGAGGCCACTTTTTGAATGTATTCACTGAGAAACACGCTTTCTCCCCAAGAATGCAGTTACAGCCTTTTGTGTTATTTTTAGCATAGTCTCCACGACAGTCTAAAAAGACGGCAACAGTAAATATACCTTTAGTCACTACTGTGATTTTCAATAGAATTTACCTGGCCCATGCTAAAGTCTATTTGTTAAAGCATATATTTTGTTTTACAGGTTATTTTGCCAGGAGGTGCAAACTTGCTTTTCCTACTAATTGAAAAAAAAAACCAATGGAAGCAAAATCATGCCCTCGAGCAATGAGCTGTCTTTATATTCCCATTCCTTCTTTTACCACCAGTGCCAGCGCTGGATTGCTGCCACCACTGCAGGTAGCCTGTAAAGGGGGTTTTGTTCCCATTCAGCACGGTACTTTGCTTTCCCAGGTCACCGACCCTTGCTATCTTTATGTGAACCAAGTAAACACATCAGAAAACTTCAATTCAATATGCCAACATCCAATGATCAAAGATGATTAAAATCACCGTTTGTTTCCTCTTTTTTAAAAAAAGATCATTGAATTTGAGATCTAAAGAGCCATCTGCTACCAAAGGTATTTACCAGTCTTGGTGAATGCATACTTTGTTTGGAAAACAATTGGTGATATTCTTTTTCTTTGTTATTAAGAAATATGTATTCCAGAAATTTCTGATCTATTTTGTACTATTGAACAAAATAAAATTCTGATGAATTTCTGATAAAATTCCTATTAATCTTAACATTAATTTCCTACGGAATTAAAAATGCTAGGCTGATTCTTCAGAGTCTGGTGTTTTGATGTTTTAGTGTTCCACGTGAAAGGTTTGAGACTACCTGGATCTACATGATTGAAACAGCATAACTGTGGCCTGGCAGAAGCAATCAATTCAGGCAGCTAAATGATGTGTAAATGGAAATGGCCACACAATTGACTTGGCCAGGGCAATCAATACTGCTTATGAAGAGAGCAAAAAATGAGCACATCTGCTGGGCTATGGTCCCATTCAATGGCTATAAGTAGATACAATTTACAAAGAATGTGGACAGAAAACCTTGCTCCAGAGAATCTGGATTTCCAGGTTTATGTGAAATGCCCAACTCAGCATCTGGCTCAGAGAAGGTATTTAAATATTACTTTTCCCCACTTTAATCTGGTCACAGAATGTTTCAAGTATTTAATTGATTACGCATTTTCAGTATCAAGTACAACCGCCAAAAGCAGATATTGTGGATTATTGGTATGTACACAACTTAAATGACGGAAACAGGTGTAAATGGGGCCCAAAGAGTTACCTACTGATTTTGCACATTTTGTGGGACATGGCCATCAGTCAGCACATTTTCAAAGTGAACGGTTAGATGACTTTCAATTCAGAGAGCTTCTTCTGTTACGCTTACTGTTCTTGATATTATCCTAAGTGTTTTCTAGTAATTAGATGGCTTATTAGAGCGTTACTTCAGGACTATAATAATTCTGATATTTCATATGTGGCAATAATAAAAAGGTAAGTAATTTGTTCCAAAACACTATGCATGTATGTTTGTATGTATGTATGTATCTATCATCTATTTATCTCTATGTATTCATTCATTCCTTCACTCATTTAATTATTCATTCATCAAATAACAATTGATTACCTTCTATTTGTAAGGCACTACAAAGGACATAAGATATAATAAGACATGATCTATTCCTAAAAAACATTACTATTAGTTTAGTGGGAGGATTGTGGAAAAAAAGTCTGAAATGAAAAGGCACAACTATCTTTTCTGATCCTGAGTCAAATACCTTCCAAGTGGGTCGAATACTCTCTGGTGGTCTGGAGGATGACCTATACTTTATGCCATCTCCAAGGCCAGGGCTTGGCAAAATTTTTCTGTAAAGTACCATCTTTGCCAGCCACATGGCCATACGTTCTCTATTGCAACCCTTCTATCCTGCAGCAGTAGACAGTATGCCGATGAATGGGCCTGGATGTGTTCCAATAAAACTTTATTTGTAGACCTGAAGTTTGACTTTCATGTAAGTTTTACATATCAGGAAATATCATTATTTTGATTTTTCTAATCATTTAAAAACGTAAAAACAATTCTAAGTTCATGAGCCATATAAAAGCAGGTGGCAGGCTGAATTTGGCCCAGGAGCCCTAGTTTGTTAATCACTGTCCTAGATTGAAGGAAGGCGTTTTGGTGTCTCAAGCTCAAAGTTGTGATGTTAATGATGGTAAAACCTGACGCGTTGACTCTTCCTATGTGCTAGGCACTTTCCAGACTCATTACATGTATTATCTCATTTAGTCTCACAATACCTGTTGAAGCAGATACTTATATTATCTCCCATTATAGATAAACAGACACAGAGAGGACTTAACCTTCCTAAGGTCATTACAGTTCCATTCAATTTAGAGGGGATGTGTGTCTGAGATTCTGCGTGTATATTGGGGAGGGAGTGGCCAAAGGTCTCCATGGGAACAGGGTGTGCACCACAAGTGAATGGAGAATGAAAAGTTCCGCTCTAGCCAGTGTGGAATGGAATAGGGAGGGAGACGCAAGAGGGAGGGGATATGGGGATACAAGTATAGGTATAGCTGATTCACTTTTTTATGCAGCAGAAACTAACACAACAATGTAAAGCAATTATACTCCAATAAGGATGCTAAAAAAAACCAGAAGTGCCAAATACACAAAACCACCTAGAAATTCGACCCATACGCTCCAGCCCTTTCAGTGACCTTGGATGAATACGCCCTAAAATTAGCTAGAAGATTCCCTTTGGGAATTTGCAAGTGTTTTTAGAAATTCCCAGGACAGCTGGTTCCAGGGGCAGATCTAGGACTCTGCTGGATTCTTAGATAAACTCACATTATTACATCAATTGACCGAGAGAAGAAGTTCATAAAATCTACAAGTATAACGCAGTTGCTGTTGAATACCTTCAGAATCTGACAATTGAGAATTTAATCTTGAGAAAAGCTTCCTCATAAGGTGTCTGGAACTTTGGAAGCCAGCCAGACCTGGGGGTGTGTGTGTGTGTGGGTGTGTGTGTGAAGGAGGAAGTCAACCCCTCAACAGTAGTGCCCCAACATGAAAAACAGGGTTAAAATCTACTCCACAGAGTTAAAATCTATTCCGCTTCCGGTCTCTTTCTGCAAATTTTGAACAAGGTGTATATATAAACTCTGGGCCGAGGTTTAGGCATGCATGCCTTCATCCACCTTAACAAAAACACTACTTATTATACACGCACATTTCCATCTGCTCCAATGTCTATTCTGATTGCATACAAAAACTTACAGAGGACAGTTTAGTCAGCTAGAACTGCAAGTCTCTTTCTAAACAGAACTGGAATGAGGCTAATATATGAGCCATCAATTAGACCATTTTCAGCAGGAGTGAAGTGCACATCTGAAGAGTACATAGTGGCCCTAAGAAGTATGACCCCACGGCTGGCCAACAGGTCTACTCCTTGATAACTATTAATAGGCTGATTGGCAAATCATATGAAAGCACTTACATGGAGAAAAGGCCTTTGTATGTGAAATAGCAAAATAAAGTTCAGCTTGAACTATTTTTAAAAAAAGAAGTTGGCAAATGCATGATTCTGTTGCACTAAATAGTTATGTTAGTATTAGTAACAGCTTCTCACTTTCTGGAGTTTTAATTATGTCTCTTGGGACTGGGAGAAGGGTGAAGGCGGGGATACAGATTTTAACAGCTTATTTGGTTGCTGTCCCTACCTTTACTGCTGTTGAACTAAAAAAAAACCTCCACAGGCTAAAATTCTTTACATTGCAAATAAAATAGTTTCCCCCTGGTTTTTATCAGCATGGGTCCCACAAGGAACGGACAGCCGGTTTATGTCAATGAACAAGACTTATTGTTTTCAGATTTATTTTTTTATAGCAAAAAAAAAAAAAAGGTTGGTGTTGCGCTTGAAACAAAGGCAACAAAGAACAATGTAGGCTCTGATTTGGGGTTCCAGCACAATCGCTGGGTTGAATACAGGCCATCTTGCACCCAGCTATTTGTGGAGGACTCATTAATTTTGGTGCACCTCTTGAACTTTCTACACATCATGGCCTGCACACACATGAACACAGACTTACCCATGTGCACACATGCTTTTCTTTTTACCCAATGGACAGATGTATTTGCTGTGTGTGTATTTCCGGTCTCCATGATCCATCCCTAAAAACTAATGGGATCCCCAATAAAGATGTAAAAAAATTAATTAATTAATTAAAAACAAAAAAAAAACTAATGGGATAGGGACTGGAGGCCAGAGAAGCAGAAGGTAAAGAACAAAAGAGAAATCCTGAAGGACTTGGGATATTTTGTCTGGGACAAGAACAAGAAGGTGACAAACTCCTCACTAAGGTGGTTTTATAAAATCTTTTCTTATTTTAGTCTAACTCATCATTTCCTTTCCCCTAGAGAAAATTATGTTGCTAGGAATGCAGGAGACCCAAAGCACCAATTTTTCCGGAAATAAATGTCTATACTCCTCTACCCTTGCCACGCCTGAGGATAAGTCCCTTCTGGCAGAGTGGAAAGAGTACGGATTGGAAGTCAAGAGATCCACGTGCTGGTTCTGGCCCAGCACAAAGTTGCTACGTTGATTCTGGCAAATCACCAAACTCTTTGAGTCTCAGTTTCTTTACCTGAACAATGACCTTTCCAAGGGACTTGTCTGGGTCCAACAGTTCCTGATTCCATGCTTTCCTCTTTGAAAATTTAGCCCCATCTTCCGTAAGTCAAAAATGGTCCCTCCAGCCATCACCTGATGGGGGCTCATTTGTCATGGCCCTTCAAATCCAGCTTCTGGCTTGTTCCCTCAGAACTTATTAACCATCAGGTCCTGAGTTGCATGGGAGTGGCCTGGGACAAATAATCTCCTCCAGGGTATTAACTAGCACTGACCCGAGGTTCTTAGCTCCCAGGAACACTGTGTTTCCATTAGGGATTCTTAGAGGCCAGAATGAACCTCCTCTAATAATGAAATTCTGGTCCCTGACTTGAGGTGAAGGTGAGGAGTAGTTTTGGGTGATGTCTTTCAGTACAACACTCATCAACCATTTGGAGAAAACCAACATTCCAAAAGGAAAAACCCAGCTGTGCCAAAGATTTAATTGGAACAAGCAGCAAAACGTGTTTGAGAATGGATTTTTAAGTACTGTCAATGAAGCTCTGAGGAAAAATGGAACTAGATATTAAAACTCCTTCTCAGGGCCATGCTGCTACAATGACCAGTGAAGTGAAGGTGAGGAAAAAATTTTCTCTCAGTACACTGGGGAAGGGGGTCTTGATCTGGGGAGCTAGGTAGGAATTATCAGCTTGAAGAAGGGGAGACAGGAGTTTCATGCCTTTACAGGAGGTATGTAATTTTAAAATGCTGTCCTGTCACATTCTCAATGTCAAGGCTCATTTTCTTTCGGCATGTGGCCAGCTCAGATTTTGTAATCCCTTTTAATTATGGAGCTCACCGTATGAAAGTCACTTCCATAGTTCTTCCTAAGATCACTGTAAATTTTTTAAAAAAATGCTTTCAATCTAATTTCCTTAATCCAATTTTCACAAGAAATCGTTTGATAGGAATAATATAAAAGAAGCATTTTTCTTCAAATGGTGATATGAACTGCCAAGTATCTATAGTTTGGGGTAGTAGTTGTTGAAATTGTTATTTTTGCATGGTTGTTGTTGCTTTGAAAGATGTTTGATCAACTTTTTACCAACATCACAGTGTTTTGGCATTCTTTTAGTCCATGTGTGATCACAGTCAACATACCCAGAGGTGTTGTCATTGAGTTCACGTGGTAAAAATGGAAACGTCTAAGTATAAGTAGTATCAGCAAGGTGAAGGTTGCTCATCACATTTTTTTTTTTTGGTGTGAGCAGCCTGGTGGAGAACTAGACTCTGTGGCTCAGGCTCTTGATTCACTACCTAGAACTTCACAGTTCGGCACTGACAGAACAGGGCACCCTGCTCTTTTGCCTCCGATGCTCTAGTGCAGGTAATCACTGAGGTTAGCATTTTCAACCAAATTCTTCCCAGATCTGAGATTGTGAGGCCAGGTTTTATCCTGTATGCAGTGGATACAGAGGGATTATATTCCTCTTTTACGTCCATCTGCTTGTGTGTGTGTGTGTGTGTGTGTGTCTGTGTGTGTCTGTGTGTGTGTGTTTGTGTGTGAGAGACAGACAGAGAGCTCTCAAGTTTTTGCAGCTGTGGGTGCATGGAAGACTACAAACATGACCAGTTGTGAGTTCCTGTGGTCTCCTGAAGGATTGAGAGACATCTGTTTTGACTCCACAGCACCACTGCTGGCCTCAGGGTTGAAATTCTTTTTTTGTTGTTTTAATTAATTTATTTTATTTTATTTATTTTTGGCTGCATCGGGTCTTCGTTGCTGCACGCGGGCTTTCTCTAGTTGCGGCGAGCAGGGGCTACTCTTCTTTGCTGTGCGCGGGTCTCTCATCATGGTGGCTTCTCTTGTTGCAGAGCACGGGCTCTAGGCGTGCAGGCTTCAGTAGTTGTGGCTTGCGTGCTTCAGTAGTTGTGGCCTGAGAGCTCTAGAGCGCAGGCTCAGTAGTTGTGGCACACGGGCTTAGTTGCTCTGCGGCATGTGAGATCTTCTGGGACTAGGGCTCAAACCCGTGTTCCCTGCATTGGCAGGCGGATTCTTAACCACTGTACCACCAGGAAAGCCCTGAAATTCTTTTAAGTGTCAAGTAAACCTCCTTTATAACTAGCTCTTGCCTGTCGTAGTTTAAACTTGGTGGAGAACTGGGTTCTCTTACATAGTAGGTAAGACAGGACATCAGGATTCCTTGCCATCTGCTCTTGGTGAGCTTCAGATAAGGCTTTGTGTGGTCTTTGAGTCCATGTTTAATGCCCAGCTGCATTATTCAAGTTCTAATGAGAAGCCAACAGCAAGGAATGATGGATACTTTGTTTTGAATTTTCTCACATACTAAATAATTGAAATATAGCTTCCTTTTATTAAATATAGATGTATGTTCATTGCTCACTTTTCAGAAATAAAAGGTATACAGTTCAGGAAGAATGTAATAAATACCACAGAAGTCCATATTTCTGTTTCTTAGTTCATATCTCTTGGGACATAAAAATTAAACCTACTGAAATGCTTACTCCCTTTTCTAGAGTAAATGTCTGCTAACATTTTAGCACAGCACATTTGTTTTAAGGAATTTTGTTTTGTTGTATTCTGACTTAAGAAGAGACCTATGCTTGCATCAGAATGTTGGACTTATTCTAGAAAATGCTCAAGGCCAAACAAAGATAAGACTAGGCCAAGAAACTTACCAGACCCTAGTTGAGTATCAGGAGAAATTGAAATCATTATGCTGAGTCATTACTATTTAGTCGGTCCAGAGAAACAAATGCTATGAAGCATTCATGAAGTACAGAAGGGAGGCTACTTGGCTAGGTGTGGGCATGACACATTCTCAGTCCAATATATTCCATTAAAATTTTTTTCAAAAAGTGAAGCCAGAATGTATTTCAAATAAGTAGAGGTGCTAATTTTCCTTTCATGCAATACATAATCAGGATAAAAAAGATGAATGTAAACATTTTATTTCTCTGAAATTTGGGAAGGAGTGCACAAAGTATTCCCCACTTATGATCTAACCTCCTGCTCAAAGAAGACAAATTGTCCAGATTTGGTTCTCTAATTTGCTGTGAGTTGAAAAAAATCATTGGTAGATGATCAGTCTCAGTTATTCATCTACAAAATGGACTAATTTCTGAAGGCTATGTGGAGTACATTTTTATTGATATAAGTTGTAATAGTAGCAATTGCATTGACATATTCTCTTTAAGATTTAGAGAGAAAGAACATGTATATCCTCCTGGCAACCAGTTCTGCATTTATGTGTTATATATATGTTGTATATGATACATATATGTCTGATCTCTTTCTTTTTTTTTTTTTCTTTGCGGTACGCGGTCCTCTCACTGTTGTGGCCTCTCCCGTTGTGGAGCGCACGCTCCAGACGCGCAGGCTCAGCGGCCATGGCTCACGGGCCCAGCCGCTCCGCGGCATGTGGGATCCTCCCAGACCGGGGCACGAACCCGTGTCCCCTGCATCGGCAGGCGGACTCTCAACCACTGCGCCACCAGGGAAGCCCTGATCTCTTTCTTTAAGATAGTAAGTTGAATGAAGACTGGGCCAAGATTTTCTTAACCAACACTATAGGGATTGTTACATATTATAGGTGCTTAGTCCGTATCTTTGCTGACATACCTCACAAGAACCCTGGCATCAGCACACAGAAGCCCAGATATTTGATAAACATTGGAAAAATATAGCAAAAACCATTAATAAATATCTTAAGTCAATGTTTATACCAAGGGAAGGAAGTCCTGTGGCTAATGACTATAATAACAAAGATTCCGAAAGACGCATACTAATTTTCCAAAGAAGATGTGTCAAGCTATAAATTGATAAGACCATGCAGTCTGAAGCACTGAGCTATCTGAATTCTTAATTTCCAGACCTAGGATCTACTAATCTTCCTTGGTCAAACTATTTACCAAGTGTTTTTGGAAAAACACAGTGACACAGTAAAAAATAAAATTAAAAACTGTAAATCACCAAATACTTTACATTTAAATATAAGTTCTTAATTGACTTGTAGAACTAGAAGGATTCAGCAACATCCTCAATTCACAGATGGAAGAATGCAACTTCTTCCCCACCAAAGGGCCTTCATCCCTTGCTCCTTCTGTGAAAATCCTTTTCCCTCTGCATCTTCACATGGACAGCTCTTTCTGATCCTTGGGGTCGCATGTGAAACGTCACTTTTCAGATAAGCGTTTCCTGCATAACCCATTTAAATCTCTCTCTCCCTTGTCCTTTGCCCTCTTCCATTAGTCTCCTTTTTACCACCCTAGTTGTTTCCTTTGTACTGAGTGTCAGCACAAATGGTAATTAGATATTTAACTACTTTATACTTGTTTATCATCGGTCTACAAGCTCCTTGAGAGCAAACTATTATATTAACCTCTACATAGAAGTGCCTCATACAGTGCCTACCAAATTACAGCCTCTCAAAAACCATTTCTGGGGTGAGTGAATGAATGAATGAATGAATGAAAATTATAGGGCCCCACTGAAGCTGGAGATTTTCTAAGCTCAGAAGCATCATGTGATCAAGTTTGTGTTTGAGAAAAGTAACCCCAGCTGAAGAGTGTGGAGGCTGGATAAGAGAGACCACTTAGGAGACTAGAGAAAGGGTGATGAGGGGCGGAACTAAGGCAGTTATGGTAGCAATGAAGACAAAAGAACAAATGTGAGACTTTCAAAATCAGTAAATACTACATAGAACAAAAACTACCAGGTTGTAGGTTATGTAGGAGAGTTTTAGATGACTAGCGTGATTTATTCATTTCACAAATAATTGGCGATTTAACAGGCAGGCATGATACCTGTTATTATGGACTTTATAACCTAGGAGAGGAGGCTTAAAACAAATCATTATATATAAACAAATTATTTTATCATACCTGAAAAGCTACACAGAAAGAAGGTGACCAGGTGTATGGTGTGGCCCTGAGTCAGGAAATGCAGAAGGAAGAGCAAATCCAGAGGAGGAAGATGATAAATTCATCAGTAATGTGGTATTAGTAATCCTTGCCAGTCCTTTCAAATGTGATGGTCCCATGTGCAAAAGCTCTAAACACATTCCATAGATGAAGGCTGTTACTATTACTCCTCTGTGTCCTTCATCTCCCCAGCAGAGAACCCCAGACATGGTCCCTCTAAGAAGTATAGGGCAGACATCATCGGATGAATGGATAAAGAAGATGTGGCACATATATACAATGGAATATTACTCAGCCATAAAAAGAAACGAAATTGAGCTATTTGTAATGAGGTGGATGGACCTAGAGTCTGTCATACAGAGTGAAGTAAGTCAGAAAGAAAAAGACAAATGCCGTATGCTAACACATATATATGGAATTTAAGAAAAAAAAAATGTCATGAAGAACCTAGGGGTAAGACAGGAATAAAGACACAGACCTACTGGAGAACGGACTTGAGGATATGGGGAGGGGGAAGGGTGAGCTGTGACAGGGCGAGAGAGAGACATGGACATAACACGTTTGTTATGTATGGACATACATAACAAACGTAAGGTAGATAGCTAGTGGGAAGCAGCCGCATGGCACAGGGAGATCAGCTCGGTGCTCTGTGACCGCCTGGAGGGGTGGGATAGGGAGGGTGGGAGGGAGGGAGACGCAAGCGGGAAGAGATATGGGAACGTATGTATATATATAACTGATTCATTTTGTTGTGAAGCTGAAACTAACATACCATTGTAAAGCAATTATACTCCAATAAAGATGTTTAAAAAAAAAAAAAAAAAAAGAAGTATAGGGCAGAAACCAGAAGCACAAATATGGCTTCTGGCCACTCACTATCTGTGTGATCTTGCACTTCATTTTCCTCTTTTGTTAAATGAGGGGTATTGTGTGAATTTATTTGCTTATTTTAAAAAGAAGATTAAAATATGAAAAGAAAAGACCAGCACATTAAACTTTTTTTTAGAAAGGAGGAAATTGGAACAAATGACCTCTCAGGTTTCATGCAAGTCTGCAATCCTATGTTTTTGTTGCTCAATAACTATTTGTTGATTTTATTTGATTCCTTTGGCATGCTCAGTTGACTGGACATGCTTTTGTTCATCTCTTCAGCAATCTTGGCGCACAGATCTGAGCTACATGCAACAATGGCACGACTTGGGAGCAACTGAGAATTTTCAGGTGGGCTGCCAAGAGTTTGGGATGCACCATGTTAACTGCACGTGCCTCTCTGGAATGTGACTGGACCCAGAAAACAATATGAATGAGTGAATAAAAGAATCAACAGAGACACTGTAAAGCAGACAACTGAAATTTGTTGGTCCAAAAATTAGCAACCCTAAACCAAAATAAATATACATAGACAGTAGAGACTTTCAGAGTCACTAAATAATATACAGAACACAAACTACCAAGCTGTAGGTAATGTAGAAGAGTTTTGGGTGACCATGGTGATTTATTCATTCCACAAATAATTAGGGATATAACAGGCAGGCATAATACCAGTCATCATGGAGTTTACAGTCTAGGAGCGGGGACAAATACATAGAGCACAGAAGAGGTATAAAGTTAGAATACTGTTGACTAAATTGGGGAGTTTATGGTTTTAAAACGGCTAATATCTCTTGCATCAGCAACTTGTCAGCTGAGTCATTCTAATAACCCTTTCAAAATGATAAAGAAGACTGAAAGATCTGTCAAGATTGGTCTACTGATTTAAGTACATTAGGTGTTTCTTTTTTGTTGTTATTTAATTTAAAAAATTTTTAATTGAAGTATAGCTGATTTAAGTATTTTATTAGTTTCAGGTATACAACACAGTGATTCAATAATTTTATAGATTATACTCCATTCAAAATTATTATAAAATATTGGCTATATTCCCCATGCTGTGCAATATATCCTTATAGCTTATTTATTTTATACATAGTCGTTTGTGCCTCTTAATCCACTACCCCTATTTTGCCCTTCCCCCTTCCCTCTCACTACCAGTAACCACTAATTTGTTCTCTATATCTGTGAGTCTGTTTCTGTTTTGTCATATTCATTTGTTTTATTTTTTAGTTCTACATATAAATAATAACATACAGTATTTGCCTTTCTTTGTCTGACTTATTTCACTAAGCATAATACTCTCTAGGTCCATCCATGTTGTTGCAGAATTTCATCCTTTTTACGGCTGAGTAGTATTCATCTGTATGTATATATATATATATATATATATATATATATATACACCCATATTCTCTGTCCATTCACCTGTTGATGGACACTTAGGTTGCTCCCATATTTCAGCCATTGTAATTAATGCTGCTATGAACATCGGGGTGCATGTATCCTTTTGAATTAGTGTTTTTGTTTTCATTGGATATATACCCAAGAGTAGAATTACTGGATCATATGGTAGTTCTGCTTTTAGTTTTTTGGGAAGTCTCCATACTGCCTTCCACATGGGCCACAACAATTTACATCCCTACCAACAGTGTACAGGGTTCCCTTTCCTCCACGTCCTTGCCAATGTTTTTTATTTGTGGACTTTTCGATGATAACCATGCTGACAGGTGTGAGGTAATATCTCATTGTGGTTTTGCATGGCATTTCTCTGATGATTAGCGATGTTGAGCATCTTTTCATGTGCCTGTTGACCGTCTGTATATCTTCTTTGGAGAAATGTCTATTCAGGTCTTCTGCCCATTTTTAATTGAGTTGTTTATTTGATATTGAGCTGTATGACCTGTTTGTATATTTTGGATATTAATCCTTTATCTGTCATATCATTTGCAAATATTTTCTCCCATTCAGTAGGTTTTTTTTGTTTGTTTTGTCAATGGTTTCCTTTGCTGTGCAAAAGCTTTTAAGTGTAATTAAGTCCAATTTGTTTATTTTTGCTCTTATTTCCTTTGCCTTAGAAGACAGATCCCAAAAAATATCACTATGATTTATGACAAAGAGTGTTCTGCCTAGGACTTCCCTGGTGGCACAGTGGTTAAGAATCCGCCTGCCAATGCAGGGGACATGGGTTCAATCCCTGGTCCAGGAAGATCCTACAAGCCCACGCACCACAACTACTGAGCCTGCACTCTAGAGCCCGTGTGCCACAACTACTGAAGCCTGCGTCCCTAGAGCCCGTGCTCTGCAACAAGAGAAGCCATTCTTCTGCAAGAAGAAGCCCACGGACCACAATGAAGAGTAGCCCCCGCTCACCGCAGCTAGAGAAAGCCCACACGCAGCAATGAAGACCCAACACAGCTAAAAATAAATAAATTTTTTAAAAAAAGTGTCTGCCTATGTTTTCTTCTAGGAGTTTTATGGGTTTTGGTCTACATTTAGGTCTTTAATCCATGTTGAGTTCATTTTTGTATATGGTATGAGAGAATGTTCTAATTTCATTCTTTTACATGTAGCTGTCCAGTTTCCCCAGCACCACTTATTAAAGAGACTGTCTTTTCTCCTTGTACTTTCTTGCCTCCTTTGTCATAGATTAATTGATCTTGGTGCCTGGGTTTATTTCTGGGCTTTCTATTCTGTTCCGTTGAACTATGTGTCCGTTTTTGTGCCAGTATCATGCTGTGTTGATTACTGTAGCTTTGTAGTATAGTCGGAAATCAGGGAGCATGATACTTCCAGCTTTGTTCTTTTTTCTCAAGATCGCTTTGGCTATTTGGGGGTTAAGTGTTTCTTGTTCCATGAGAACAATAAGCGTCTTTTTGTATTTTTTTTTTCTTACTTGCAGGTAAATGCGTTCCTAACTGATATAGTGCTCTACCCTTAAGCTGCTTATATCTCCTTGAAAAGGCAATTGTAATAGTAGAAAACATTTTCTAAAGATGAAAATATAAAATTAAAGGAGGATACTAGAGATACAGATTAAATTCCTCTAAGAGTTCAGAAAGTAAGGTGGACCAGAGCTAGAAGGTGAGGGGAGAAGGCAGAACTTGAAGGATAGGTAGTAGGACTTTGGTTTATAGAAAAAAAGAGACAAGAACTACATAATTGAAGCTCTATGCATGAGTCACTGAGGAGAACCAGTGTGACAACTGAGGAAATAAGGCAAGATACACACAGAAGGGCTTGCAAGGTCCTTAGACATCAGGCCATCTACATTTTTTAAGCAGTGAATGGTACAATGAAAAAGTTCTGTGATGCATAGCTCATAATAATTTTAAAATTATAATCATCAAACGATGTGGAATATTAAATATTTTCCCTTAAGGAGAGAGTAAAGCATATAATGAGGAGATTCGGATTTTTTTTGCCCGTCCTATTATAAAATACCAGTTTTAATTCATGAGTATGCATTTATTTGTTCAACTGGTCTGAAAGGGAAATGGCATGATTAAAGCTTTGGGTGAAAATAGTTATTTTAAAAACAAACTCCTTCAGAGCCAAAAGATTCCAGTGGCTGTTCAGAGACAGGTTGGATGCATAGATTAAAGTTCAAACGAAACTCAAGTGGAAATTTGTACACCATTTTATAAGGCTATATGGGAAAAACCAAGATCACACTTAACAAAACACTGCCAACCTTTGAGAAAAAGATGAGGCTCAAAATTGTTATCAATTACCTTCATTTTACATTTTATTCTGGGAATCTTAACTGATCAGATAGCCAAGAAGACAGGCTAAGGTTTCAGACTCATCGATTTTCTTTTCACTCTTTTGTTTAAGAGCCAGACTCCTGGCTTCAGATAACAGTGATTTAGAGATTTGGTCTCATTTTATAGGCAGCATGGAATTTATGCTGTCCAATAACTGGAGACAGGCTAGATTATTATCTTTTAGATTTGAAGATGCAAGACCAAGGAGACTCAAAGAGAGATGCAGTGCCCCTGCCTCTGTATTTATTTCTTTGGACAAGGTTATGACACCCATACATTTATAATCCTCCGTCCCGACCCCCTCTACCCTGAGTCCCCACCATCGCCGCCATTGCTGTTAGAGCCATACACCAAGTGGCCAGCAAATCAAAAGGATGCCAGGGAAGGTTCCTGACTCACCATTCTCAGACTGGCCTGACTACTGTGTGAGTACCCTGCACAGGGTAGAAATGGTCATTGTTATAGAAGGGACACTTTCTTTACTTTCTCTTCAGGTGTTCTCAAAAGTATTTTTCTAGGTGTGAGATGTAGGCAGAAGCAAAAGTAATTCCTGATAATCCAAGAATTCAGGCTAAAAGAACACTCACAGTACCAAAGTTTCTACCTCTCTTTTCTTTACACACACACACACACAAACACACACAAACACACTTGAATCTTCCTTTAGTTAAACTGATTAAGGGTCTCATTTGAGGAAAATAATTTTGTGGTCGAAGAGTTTTGTTTGTTTTGTTTTGGTATCACGGCTATTTCTTTTGGAACAACAACAACATGTTCTATGGAATATCAGTGTAGTGGATGAAAGTGTAGATTCTAGAGCCTGACGGTCTGAGTCTGAATCCTAGTTCTGGCACGTATTGTGTGAGCTTGGGAAAATACTCCATTTCTCTGTGCCCTAGTTTACTCATCTACAAATAGGAACAATACTAATGCCTACCTCATGTGTTTATCCAAAGGATTAAGTGAATTAGATGTTTAAAGCGCTTGGAGGAGTGTCTAGAACTTGATGAGAGCTATGGAAGTGATCACTGTCATTACTATAGTTTGATCTATGGATACATTCATCATTCAGCCACTGAGTAACCATTAAACTATAGACACTATTTTGAAAACTGGGTACACAGGGTGAACAGGATGGTGAGTTCCTTGAACTTAGGGTGCTTACGTTGTAGTGGGGAAGGTGGATAACAAACAAAAAAATAAATATATGATATTTCAGAGAATGATAAATGCTGTGAGGAAAGTGACAATGGGTGATGTCATAGAGGATGACTAGGGTCAGGGGCTGGCTAACCTTCAAGAGGATGGGCTGAAAAATCTTCTCTTGGTGACACTGTTGCTGATACTTCAATTACGTCTTCTGTGTAAGGAACACTAAGGAGAAGTAAGCGGCAGCATTCTACGTTCTCCAAGGATCCCCTTACAATAAGTCCTTCCTGCCTTAGCATTACCAGTGTTCCTTACGTACTCTAGACATATTTAAGGATGCTGAACAAAACATTTAAACACCAAAACATCTGAAGAGAAAAGTAGGAGCTCAGCCCTACTGACAGTCACCCCCAAATCCAGGCGTCAGCAGAGAATCAGACAGGGACCCTCCTTGCTTCTTTTTCAACATCTTGTCCTAGCTCTAGTCAGGCAGTTCGGACTCCAGACACCCATGTCCTGTCATTAGTCAACTGCAGGAAATTTTTAGAAATTGTTGCCCAATCTGCAAGGACAGGAGGTAGAGGAAATGGAAAAGTGAGAGAGGGAGGAAGTTCTGCTCCTTGGTAGATGATGGAAATCAAGGAAAACATTACTGCTTGTGTTTGTTCAGTCCACACACCTCGAATGTTGGTGTGAGGGATAAAGGCTGTTATCTTGTGGAAAGGGAACACACTTCCCTGGGTTAGAATGTTAGCCTTGACTCTTATGGGAAGAACATGGTCCGAGGTGGATTTTGTACAGGGCCCATGCTGTTTTTTTGTTTGCAATTGAAGTTTTTTACATGGGTTTATCCTATTTTGGTTTACAAAGGGCCCTCATACACATATATGATAAATGTTCTTGTAAGGTCGGATCTTAACAAACGGCACCGCGAAACAGAGGAAAGCTTCAAGTGAGCTTTATTAGGGAGCGCTCCAGGGCGAGGTTCACTGGCCTCAGGCCAGCTGGCCTTACAGTTCTTTAATCATATTTCCCAGCTCAGAGCCTGTAAAGATGCCATTCCTAGGCCTGAAATTCTCCCTGCTCTTCACTTGGCAGGTATCTCCTCATCTTTTGGACACATTTTCCCAGGGAGACCATCCCTGGCCGCCTTACCTAAGCAGGTACTCCCACCCACTCTATTTCCTAATGCTGAGCTCTTTCATTTCTTTCGGAACCCTCATTTCCATTTGCAATCATCCACGTGTTTGCTTACTTCTTGTCTACCTTCCCCACGTGATTGCAGGCTCTATAAAAAGGCAGCACCCACGTCTATTTTATCTACCAGTGCATACCCATAACTTCACCAAGTGCTTGGCACGTCCGAGGTGGTCAACATTTGTTAGAAAACAAAGAATCCTTACCACAAACCTGGGAGATGGGTATTTTTACAAAGGAAGAAACTGAATCTCAAGGGATGGAGTGCCTTGCCCAGGGTCACACAGCTCTTATCCGATGGAGCTGGGACTCTAACTCAGGAGTTCCAGTGTTCAGTCTTAGGGTTCTTTCTACTACACACCACACAGAAAGCAACTCCAAAATGACTGTCAGGGCACCAAAGGGAGACGTGGGGTTAGGGTACCCCACTGGGAGGCTGTGATACTGTGACTTACAAAAGAATTATTCATTTAGTCTTCATCCCCGATTCTGGCACAGAGCTTTTAAAACCCTTGGAATTTCCTAAGGTGTCTTTTGTTATGTTAATGGAGTGACTTTGGGACACCCTCCCCCAACCTAGGGATAGGACTGGTTGCCAGGACAACCAACCACGTGATTAGAGGGTTGGAACTTTCAGTCCCACCCCCAGACCTCCAAGAGGAGAGAGGAGCTGAAGGTTGAATCAATCGCCAACGGCCAATGACTTAATCAACCATGCCTACGTAACGAACCTTCCAGAAAAACCCAAAAGGACAGGTTTCAGAGAGCTTTTGGGTTGGAGATTTGGAAAGAGTGGCACTAGGAGAGCATGGAGGCTCCGTGCCCTTCCCACATGCCTTGCCCTATGCATCTCTTCCATCTGGCTGTTCCAGAGTTATATCCTTTTATAATAAAGCAGTAATCTAGTAAGTAGGGTGTTGCTCTGAGTTCTGTAAGTTGCTCCAGCTAATTAACTGAACCCAAGGAGGGGATCGTGGAGATCTCTGATCTATAGCTGCTCCTGGTCAGAAGCACAGGTGACAACCTAGACTGGCAACAGGGTCTGAAGTGGGCTGGAGGGCAGTTTTGTGGGACTGAACCATTAACATGTGTGATCTGATGCTATCTCTGGAGAGATGGTGTCAGAATTGAGTTGAATTGTAGGACACCCAGCTGGTGTTAGAGAATTGCTTTGAATGACTTGGGGGGAAACCCCACACACTGGAACTGGGGTGAAGAATTTTTAGAGGCAGATTAAAGCCGATGACGCTTTGGAGTGAGCAACCTGAAATCCTTCCCACAGAGAAAAAGAACAAACGGTCCTGCTCAAGGTACACTCAGCAGCTCAGGGCTGAAAGGTTTCCGCATGTCTGTGTGTCCCACTGTTGGTGCTGGGTGGCAGTTGACACCATGCATTCTGTGGCCAGATCTCTGGTTCTAAGCCCAGTGCAGCCACTTACTAGTTACATAACTCTGGGTAAGTTACTAAGGTTTGTACCTAGTTTTCTCTTCTGTAGCGTGGGGAAGATAGTCACGCATACCTCCTAGTGTTGATTCTCTGCCTGGAACACAAGGAAGGTACTTAATAAATAAATGTTGAATTAATACTGAAGGATCCTATCGACATACGTCTTCTGTGTACAAAAAGTCACTCTCTTGACTAGCAGGGTAGTAATCAAGGTGAAAAATGGTTAAAAATGTATTTGGAAACTTTTGAGACTTTTAACCATGCTATTGTCCTCTTATATGGTAATCTATGCAATCGGAATGATTCCCACCCCCAAGCCATACACCAAACTGCTTTATGCATTGACCATTTTGCTTCACCATGTGTCCCCGTATCACTCTAGTTTTGAGCAGTTACATTTTTTCAAACTTTTTCAGCTGCTGCACACCCAGAATGATGCCTTAAGATGCAATATGTCAGGTGAAAATGAAAAACACATGTTTTTTCAGCACTTGGTTTCAAGTATTCTTGGGTTTCCAAAAAACACAGATTTGAGAATAAGAATTTCAAACAGACTATACTGAAATGTAGATCTGTAATTGTTCCCGAAGTTGCTATTAGGAATAGGTAATTAATCAGCTGGTATGAGAAGTGAGCAACATTTTGGAGAAGGGATACATGGATTTAGTGTTAAGTCAAATGAGTAGTGCTAAGTCTTATGGGTAGAAATCCAGGAAAACATAATTGACTCCATAGAAGTGGTACTTTCTAACAATTTTAAGCTGTCCAAGTAGGCATCACAGGAGCAGGGTGCTGTAGGAGCAGGTGAGCACAGGGCATCACAGAATGGTTTGGGTAGGAGCTGGGCAACAACCTCTTAGGGCTGTTTGGAAGTTATCCATTCGATGGACAGCTTGGACTGGGAGACCTCTGAGGATCCTGTCAACCTTGGAAGTCCATGTTTTCTGAATGCGATGTAGAAGTCCGTCCTTCCAAATCTATGCTCCCTGGTCCATCACTGGTCAAAAGTTCGATGTTTACAGAAACGTAATCAATGCCTATGCTTCTCTGATGTTGGAAACTCAACTTGGCAAAGAGCCTTTATATGTTAATGACGTCTCTGATAAACAAGGATTAACTTTTGAAATTTATCAGTTACCATCCCTTATACAAAGCTGAAACAGCTGTTCAGAATATCTGAATCAGGGAGGGTCAGAGCTCTGGGAAGACTTGAGACTCCTAAGAAGTAAAGGCTACCTCAGGAGGAGAATGTTGTAGCCCTATGTGTCCAGGGTCCTGACTAACTCTGGAAGGCCAATGAGTTTTCTGAAAGCAGCAGAGACCATTCAGCCCCTGACTGTCCTGCTTCTCTTTTGGAGCAAAGAAACTCCCCACTTGGCAGCTCCCTGCTTGACTGCAAATACAGAGTTGTTTGTTGGCTGCCCAGAGCCTCTCAGCTCTGTCAACTGAGGCCAGAAAGAAGAGTTCAGGAACCAGCAGTAGCCGAAAAGTTTGGCTGACCTGTACACCGGGTGCGTGATTCCAGAACAACTCTCTGAGGGAAGGGTGAACGGAGAATGGGACAATAAATTAGTCATTTGGATTTCCCTACAGGGCCTGCCTCTGTGTGTCCATCCTCAGACTCTCTGTCTTAACATAGTCTGGTGGATTAATACTAATAACCTCACCTTTGTTCAGTGATTACTACGTGCTTAACACTTTTCTAAGGATTTTGCGTGTATTATCTCATTTAATCTCCATAACAATCTGTAAGCATTTTTATGATGTCAGTTTTCAGAGACGTAAAGTGAGGTATCATTTAGCCCAAAATCACACAGGTAGTGGTGAATCTACCATTTAAACAGATAACCTCACTTAGAAGTCTGGGCTCTTAACCACTATCCACTAGTTAAGTGGGAAAACGGGAACCTGAGGGAGGAAAGGCATTGGAAGTTTGGCTTATGTTTTTTGTTTTCAATTTGGCTGTTTTTAACCTAGTTAAAACGATCAGTGTTCAGTGCCTGTTTCATATCCTCCCCCACCACGCACACACCAGGCTGTACTCCCTGAGTCAGGGCTGTCCCTTCTGCTTAGCCAGTGCTAGGCACTTCATCACAGTTTGCTGAGTGAATGAACACAGCAGAGGACATGTCTAAGAAGGATTTTCCTAGAAAAGTCAGAGAAGTATTACACAAAGAGCACTAACACGCAGCAGAGCCTCTCTAATGTCTCGGGGGCTACTGTCTGACTTCCTAAGTCTATTCCTTGACCACCACGTCCGTCCTCCTACAGGACGTGATATTCTCTGAGTTCACACTGTTCTCTCTCCAGTTCTGCCCCCTCTGGATGCTCACATAGAAGTTGCTGGTTTTCCCTAGTCATCTCCTTCTTCTCTTACCCCTTGAAATGCAAATTTCCTGGCCAAGTCCCCTGGGTTCTGGAGGAGCCTGTTAACTTCCCTTGGGTGCTGAAACCTCTTCAAGAAGGATTTGAGGGCAAAGTAGATTGACAGATGGTAAGCCTGCTGGAAGGACTCAGAACCAGGGGAGGTGACCAGACAGGATATGGACAAAAGGCAGGCATGGGGGGATGCTGGGGCAGCCCTGGCAGTAACAGGTTTCAGTAAATCAACAGAAGGAAGTCCAGGAAACCTACGTGGTCTTATTGTATGTGCTGTAAGCACAAACCACAAAAGCCCCTGGTCGCTGTCTGTCTTTAGGGTCTTACAGATGGGAGATATGATAGGACTCCTTGAAAGATACAATTGATGATGTCAGCCAATATCATAGTAATGACAGTATGAGAGAAATTCCCTCCTCTGAGCTGGGAAGAGTTTCCAGATCTTTGGGGAGGAGTGACTGCTGCGTGGTAGCGGGTAGATTAGCAGCTTTTGCATAAATTACGTAATTCAATTTGTATACAATCCTGTAAGGCAAGCACTATTAAATCTATTGTACAGATGAGGAACCAGACTCATCTCCAAAATCACACAGTAACAGTAGCCCCTGCATTTTGCACTAAGCCACATACAAATTTTGATTTCTTGAACACCCAGTATGCACTAGGCACTGACATGAAAATGATTTCTGGTGATCGCCCTGATTTGCCTCAGGGCTGAAGATAAGCTGAAACATCTCAGCTACAGAACACTTTGTCCTCTTGCAAAGGATGTGGCCAGAGATTCCTAGGGCGGAGGGCACTTCAAAAGTGCCACGAACTTCATCCTTTCCCTTTAATTTGGGGATGACCATGCTGTATAGCAAAAATCCCTTTTCACATTTTAACAAACAGGTTAAAACAGACAGGAACTACAACTGTCCATTTAAATGAATTTAATATATTTCTGAACCAAGGCCTTTCAGGGTCTTGGTATTCAAACTTAAGCCAAAAGATTAATTTAGTACAGTGTTTCTCAACCATGACCTCATATTAAAAAAAAAAAAAAAGAATAAAAACGCTGATGCCTGGGCTCCACCCCAGAAGAAATGATTCAAACTTTCTGGGGGTGGAGCCCAAGCACTGGTATTTTTTAACGCTCCCTAAGTGAGAGCCACAGGTAGCCAGGGCTGAGCCACTCTTTAAATTAAGGGTCCCAGTGCCATTTTATCTAATACAAACAATTGAAGCTCAAGTTGACTTGAAAGTTCAAGGTGATCTTACATTTTTCTCCATGGAATACTGGCTATCAGAAACTCCAAGCAAACAATAACAAGGAAAACTGTGATGGAGATTTGGGGGAAAAAATGCCCAGCAGCCAGGGCTGAAGACAGGGAAAGATTATCAGAACCACCATGCTAATTATGGAAAACCAGACGCCCTGGAGGAAGGCCAGGGGCGTGGCAGAACTGATAGGGGTGGAGGACAGGAGAAGTTTTAGGAAATTAGAAATTTTAATAACTTTGGCCGTCAAGGGTTGCAATGGGATGCTGAACTTATTGCAAGCCTTGAGAGGAAAAACAGATGAGAAAAGGAACTCTTGTATCACATTCTAGCTGCTTTTTGTTTCTCAAGCTCAGGAACAGAAAGGAAATGAAGCCTTCCCAGAGCTCCTTTCCCTACATCTGATTAAGGGCCCCCATAGGCACCCGTTCTGAACACCAGGGGGAGTAAGACATAATAGGCCTCCTGGCTTATTGTTTAGATCCCTTCTTAAATAGGCTCTTCCTTCTCTCTGTGGCTAAAGGTAACAGTCTATTTGTATTCATTTAAAAAGAGTATGTAAATGTCCTTTAAAAGCAATAAAATGGATTCTATCACCCTGCTGTGGAAGTTGCACTAAAGGGGAGGGGTTAAGAAAGCAGATGCTGGGCCCAACCCCCCTGGGTTGGAGTTCCAGAAACAGCACTTAGTAGCTGTGTCCCCAAGGTCAGGTTACTTAACCTCTCACACCTCGATTTTCCTGTCTGTAAAATGGGCACCTTGTAGGATGGTTATGAGAATTGAGGGGTTAACACAGATAAAGCTTGGAACAAAGCCTGGGGTATAGTAAGCAGTCAATGAATATTAGCTAGTGCTTGTATCAAAAAGATCACCAGGAAATTTTAATTTTAGATTTGAATTCTTCCATACTTCAACAATTCCAAGTACTTTATATTAAAAATCATCCAATTCAGATATGGTGAAGCCAGTGGAGCCTTTGACAAAAAGTGATATTTAAAGGTAGAACTGAGTGTCATTCTTCATACACAGCAAAGGTCACTTATTCTAGCAATCTATGATAGAATATACAGAAAATAATGAATCTGTACTATCATAAAATGGCTACTACATATTTTAGATATATAAAAACGCACTCGCAAAGAATGAACTAATAAAATGAGTGTACCTAATGAGGAAAGACAATGATCTGTTAGAATATCACTATCGTAAACCTTCCCCAGAGGATGTAAGAAATTAGGTGAAGAAAAGGAGCATATGGTACTTAAGGACAACTTATACACGTTTTCAGTCTGACAACATCCAAAAAGACTCTAGCAGTAGTTATTTCACTAAAATGCATATACTTTTATAAGTCCACAAAATTGTTTTGATTGCAATAGATTATCCTCTACGATGTTATGTCAGTTTAACAAAATGAGCAGCCAATAAGGAAGCTCTGGGTCAGTTTTCCCCACATGAGAAATGATGGCACATTTACCAGGGACGGCGGCCACAGAATAAACATGGCTGTCTCAAACATTCCTGATGACAAGGGAGAACTCTGCTTGCATGTTTTTTCGAACTAGCGCACATAACTTTTTTCCCCTGTGGATCTTCAGCGAGGCAAGGCAGTTGCCTTGGCTGTATGGAATTCAGCAAACAGAAATGCATGACCAGTGACCACACACTTGCATCTGGATGAGGTTTTGGCTGACTGCGCTTTGGGATTTTAACACTAGCCACTAACAAGGATCCCCTCCTTTTTGACTATATAAGTCAACTCTGAGAGCCACGGGGTAGAGTGAATTTTTTTTGGTAGCTTCTTCCATGTCTACCAAGCACTGAGAGCGTAGGTGGCAGAGCCTGACTCTCTTGTCACCTGTACCTCTTGCAGTTGGAGGAACCAGAGTCTGGCCAGAAATCGGAAGGATGGGGGAGAGGGAGGACTTCAAGAGTGAAGTGAAACATTCTTTTTAGCATCCTAGTGACATGTGGGGGGGAAAATGGATACAGATATCTGACAGAATGACACAGAGGTCAAAAGCATGGCCTCAGCCTGGGCTTGAATCCAGCTCCACACCTACCAGCCCTGTAACTTTGGATTCATTTGCTTAACCTCCTTAAGCTTCATTTCTTCATTCTGTAAGTTGGGGAGATAGTAGTCTCTTCCTTACAAGGTAGTCATGGGAATGAAACAAGATGGTACTTATAAAATGCTTTATCTTGTAGTGTGTTTTAAAATCCTCCCAAAACTTCTATGAGGTAGATACTATTGTACTCATTTTGCTGATGGGAAACTGAGGCTCAGAGGCATTCTATAACTTGCCCACTGTCACCCAGCAGGTAAGTGGAGGGAGCTGGACACAAGCCCAGGATTTCTCTAAAGCTGGTGCTCATCACTACTGCTTTATGCTCTCATTGGCCCATATGGCAAAATCCCAGCAAGTTAGGACTAGGGGATTCTCAGCTCCACTGACCAGCCCTTCCTTTTAGAGTGAAGGAATAACATTAAGAACAGTTCAGTGATCAAGCTGAACTAACGTAAACTAAACTCAAGGGTAGAAGGCGGGTACAAGAAATCAATTCTAAAGACTCTTTCCCCAGCAGTGTTTCCTCTGTTGGTTCATATCCCCAGCAAGGAAGAGCACAGAGTAAATTGAGAAAAATGTTCAACCCAGATACTAAAATAACAATGATTGACTGGGGTAAGGCAGAAGTAGAAGGGTGAAGAAGGAGCCAGGTGGACCCTCTTTTTTTTCAAAGCCTGTTAGTTTCGTTTCTAAAAATGTTAGTTGAATGTGGTATAAAATCCAACCTTTTTGAAAAGCAAACAAATTTGAGATTTCCAGACCCGTTGTTATTTATTAATTGTCCATTAAACACCTGTTGTTATCCATAAACAACAGGCCTTAGGCAAACCAAAGAACAATTAGCTTTTTCTAGTGTCAATAGAAAACTAGTCCACAAACTCCCAGCTGGTCTTCCCAGCTTCTGACATTGGCCTCAAATATACATACTCAAAAGTTCAGAAGAGAAACTTAAAATAAATGTTACTAAATGCTTGCTCCTTCTTTGGCTTCAGAATTCACACAAATGAGACCTGTAGAGTATAAAGGTTTTACTTATTTAACTGGCTTCAATATTCAATTTGCATTTATACATTGGTCTGTGTGTTTGAGAATGCTTCATCTATTTGTATGAATTTGATACTATCCAGTTTAGATTGAATACCTGTAGAGGGCAGCATGCCATATTTATTTAATGGACGGATACAGAATCTTTCCTAATGGTGGCGGTGGTTATCATCGTCATCACCATCACCATCATCATCACCGCTCTCATCATCGTCACCATCATCATCACCATTATCATCACTGTTCCTATCATATTCCTGGGTTTTGATCTTAAAGAAAATTTCCATTACAAAGCCGCAAGGTAGGCGACGGGTATATAATCTTTCTCTTCTTTATGAAGATTGTGCTGATTATTTCCTGACATTATTTTACTTAAAATGCAGAAGGCTCTCCCACTTGCACACCACAAAAACTCCTCTCTTATGTAAGATGTTGGCATAAAATTCTGCCACTCTGCTATTTAAATAATTCAAAACATTTAAGACAACATGCAAAGGCCTATCACTAACAGAGAGCTGTGGGCAGAGGAGTCAAACAGAAAGTTCCTCACCAAGGTATGTTTTCCCTCACATTAGCCTGTGGTCTGACAAACACTCCCGGTTGAATCTGTTTCTTTAAGATTCTAAAAATAAATTGATCTGTAAGTGACTTTGCTGTAATACATACAGTGAGTCAGATCAAGGAGTAAGAGCCATTTATAGAATGTGAACTAAACACTGGCCTGAGACAACCATTTAACCCTCGCCAAACAGAGAAGTGGCATTTTGGATTGTACAGAGCTTGATCTGCAAGGCTATTTTGAAACAGAAAGATTTTTTTATTATAACTTTGGCTAAAAATATTAGAATATGACCAGAGGCTACCACAAGGTCAAAACATTTGTTAACAGGACGAAATGTTACCAGTATAAGAGTGTGCAACTGTCCATGTATGAAATCTTGGACACACTCAGGCCCAAACATATTATTAGCCATCCGTATTCATACATATCTAAGTAGAGACTGTATTTGGTGCAGAACAACAAGTTGTCATTCTACACATTCTCATATAAAGAAGCAGATGGGAGTATTTTGGCTTGCATTGTACAGTGGTTTGGAGTGGATTTGTGTGACCATAAATAAGTCATTTAACATCTCTGAGCCTCAATTTCTTCATCTATAAAATGGAAATAAGTACAGTCCCTACCTCAAGACGTTGATGTGAAGATTAACTAAGAAAATGTATATAAAACACTCAGTACACATAATACAAGTTTAAGAAATGCCAGCTGTAATTCTGCTCTCTTCAGCCCCAGCTGTTATATAGGATGGTGCAGTCTCCCTCCTCTTTGGGTGCCCCTTCATTGCTAGAGTACATCTTCATAGTGTTGTAATAGCTGCCTTAGGGGAAAGTGTGATGACTACAAGTTGGTAAGGGTTTTCTTTCCCCTCCTGCATGGCTGATGTAATGAAGATCTTTAGGAGGATATATGATCGGAGGGAGGAAGGGTGTTGTGTGCGTGTGTGTGTGTGAGAGAGAGAGAGAAACAGAGAGAGAGAGAGAACGAATGTGTGTATGTGTACAAGAATTCACCTGGTGACAAGAGAAACTTGCCACTCTCCTCACCTGAGTTTCACACACAGGAAACATTCGACATTGCCTGCACACAGATCTCCAACCTCACACACTGCAAAGAGCTGCACTGCAAGGAATATGACTTCATATCATAATGTTCATCACTGACCTCCACCCTGGTAATAAGATCCTTTTTGGCCCTTGTGCAGTTAGCATCCACCTGAGACTTCCTAACCATCTCCTCGATAGCAAATTGGCAGCAAGTATTAGGAAATTCCATGCTGGTATTTGCATGAGTCTTCTCCATTGACATCGTTTATTTAGATTACAGGCGCTTCCTCAATTATAACAATACATCAACCATTTCAGGTTTTTCTTTCACCTCCGGATACATGTTGCCCTTAATAAATGAAGCTGAAGTCAGAACACGTGCTGGTATGACGACACCATCCTGTCTTTCAGGTGTGGTTTCAGGGTCACACTGAACACTTGCATCTGGAAGGCTGACTTCACAGCACAGCACGGCCACATTCTGCTACTCAGGGGGGTGAGATCATGGTGCTGGCATGAATTTATCGGTCTTTTAAACGAATGGGGTTGAATTCAATCTACTGACCTTGATTGGGAGGCTAGTGATACAAGCTGTGTAAAATAAAACAAGACAAAATAAACAAGGGAAAACCACAGCGCATGCAGCCACTTGGTTCAGAAGTGACACTACTGAATTTGGTCTGTGAAGGTCTTGTCACATGAAAGCCTAGAAATAGCTATGACCTAAACATGGGGGTAGGAGACGACCCATTTAGAAATGAATGGACACATTCCATTGTGTTTGTATAGTGTTTAAAATCTATTTTGGAGCAAGGAGATATTGTAAATACTTTCCTTTGTTCATAACTATCATAACCCAAACTTTCTGGCTCTCGGCATTTTTCAGTAACCCTGCGTGCCAATAGTTTTTTACACACTGCCTGACAAGGCAAACATTATTCTACCAGAGACGCAGGATTCCCTGTGACCCCTCTGAATCTCCAGGGCCAGCCAAGACTAGATTGGACTTTCTGACTAATCCTAGTCAGGACATCTCTAGGGGCTGCCCTAGTCTCACTGCACAATTCCAAGGCCACTCAGTTCTGAGGGCCCTCAGGAGATGTTGCCATATTAGGCATGTGGAAATGTCCACACCATTCTGAAATTCTTTTGGAAATAGAGATTTAATATAACTTTTTCAATTAGCCTTCAATTCCAAATTTGGGACTAGACTTTAGGTGAGATTAATTCAGGGACTCCTCATTGGTTTTGTAAAATGTTAATGCCAGCAAGCATTCCTTCATCTTCAACAGTAACTGGATCATAGATTTTCATTTAATTCTCTCTTTTTCATTTGATTGTCTCTTTGGTTAATGGCATTTCTATAGCAGAGGACACAGCAATCTTCACAGACATCTCTTGACTCTAAAGTGGCTGGCTGGATAAGCATATTATTAAATGCAGGTTAATCTGTGGCCTCTTTCCTCTTCACCATGATGGCTCTGGATGACAATAAGGGGGGAGCCTGGGGCCAGGTACGGAAAAGTGAATGGTATAGGCATTTCCTGGATATATGGTTCCTAGTATCTCCATAATGCCAAATATAAATTGTAGTTAGAAACTGTTACCCTATGAACACCTTCATCACTTAAAGAAGATTCCTTCTGGAGACAATAATGATCTTTATTAGGTACCAGGCCTGCGTGAAGATCTGGTGATACCAAGACATGACCTTGGTGGGTGTGATTTCATAGGAAAAGTGGGCTCTAGAATGTTCCCTTTAATAGTAGAATTCTTTAGTAGCACTGTTCACTAAGACACTTGGTATAAATGGAACCACCTCTTCCAAGTGGATTTAGTTATTGAAGAAATTAAAGGAATTCCCTCCAAGGTAGCTTTTCTCATCAGATGGCTCCAAAACAAAAACCTCAACAATCTTAGCATAAAGGGTTCAGGAATAGTGATTTTGGGCATTTCCAGAGTACTTCCTTCTATTTCTGCTACCTCAATAACAGAGACTAAATCAGAGACTTGGCATTGACTGCTCCACTGATCCATTAATTCTAAGTCTTTCACTGATTCAGTTCCAACTATATGTTTGATAGAGACAACTTTTATTTACTGTTTAAATCATACAGTAATCTAAGCAAACTCATCAGTTCAAGGATATTAAATCAAAATCTATTTACTATTGAGTAGGATTTAATTTAAGATGGAAGCTTCCTGGAGATCCAAATCTGGGGTTTAGTGAGACCATCCTATTCTAGAAATGATGTCAGAAGACTGTTTGGGTGCTTACCTAGTAAGGCACCAGGGTCCTGTTATTAATAGATCTGTGCAAAATAATTTACCATGTTAATACCCTTTCTTCCTCCTATCCAATTATTCCATATTGATGAATCTCTTATTTAGGCATTATCGAAAGGTCACTAGCCAGTGCTATATCTAATTCAAAAACGTATTATTAGGCTTATACCATAACAATTTTAAGAAATGACCAGTTCTGTGAGGATGATCTAAATAGCCATATTCATATTTTCTCCTATATTTAGAATCAGGGTCAGACCTTCTCAATTTTCAGGGCCATTTTTACTTTAAAATTTTACTTTACTGTTGTAAGAACACTTAACATAAGGTATAACCGCTTAACAACTTTTTAAGTATATTATTACATTTTATTACACATTATTATGTATTATTATTATTACACTTTATTATACATTGTTGTTGACTATTAGTACAATGTTGTACAGCAGGTCTCTAGAGCTTACTCATCTGGCTTGACTGACACTTCATGCTGGTTGATTAGGAACTCCCCTACTTCTCCTTTCTCTGAGCCCCTGGCAACCACCATTCCACTCTCTGATTCTACAAATTCAACTATTTTTGATACCTCATATAAACAGAATCCTGCTGTATTTGTCTTTCTGTGACTGGCTCATTTCACTTAACATAATAACTTCTTGGCCAACATGTATGTGAAAAAATGCTCAATGTCACTCACTAATCATCAGGGAAATGCAAATCGGAACCACAATGAGATTAACACCTCACACCTGTCATGGCAGCTATTATCAAAAAAACCAAAGACAAGTGCTGGCACGGCTGTGGAGAAGTTGGAAACCCTGCACATTGTTGGTGGGAATATAGAATGGTGCAGCTTGATAGAAAACAGTACAGAAGTTCCACTTACCTCAACATAATAAAGGCCATATATGACAAACCTACAGCCAACATCGTTCTCAGTGGTGAAAAACTGAAAGCATTTCCACTAAGATCAGGAACAAGACAAGGTTGTCCACTCTCACCACTATTATTCAACAGAGTTTTGGAAGTTTTAGCCACAGCAATCAGAGAAGAAAAAGAAATAAAAGTAATCCAAATCAGAAAAGAAGAAGTAAAGCTGTTACTGTTTGCAGATGACATGATACTATACATAGAGAATCCTAGAGATGCTACCAGAAAACTACTAGTGCTAATCAATGAATCTGGTAAAGTAGCAGGATACAAAATTGATGCACAGAAATCTTTTGCATTCCTATACACTAATGATGAAAAATCTGTAAGAGAAATTAAGGAAACACTTCCATTTACCATTGTAACAAAAAGTTAATAAATAAAATACCTAGGAATAAAGCTACCTAAGGAGATAAAAGACCTGTATGCAGAAAACTCTAAGAAATTGATGAAAGAAATTAAAGATGATACAAATAGATGGAGAGATATAACATGTTCTTGGATTGGGAGAATCAGCATTGTGAAAATGACTATACTACCCAAAGCAATCTACAGATTCAATGCAATCCCTATCAAACTACCAACGGCAGTTTTCACAGAACTGGAACAAAAAATTTCACAATTTGTATGGAAACACAAAAGACCCCAAATAGCCAAAGCAATCTTGAGAAAGAAAAACAGAGCTAGAGGAATCAGGCTCCCTGACTTCAGACTATACTACAAAGCTACAGTAATCAAGACAGCATGGTACTGGCACAAAAACAGAAACATAGATCAATGGAACAGGTTAGAAAGCCCAGAGATAAACACACACACATATGGTCAACTTATTTTTGATAAAGGAGGCAAGAATATATACAATGGAGAAAAGACAGCCTCTTCAATAAGTGGTGCTGGGAAAACCAGACAGCTACATGTAAAAGAATGAAATTAGAACACTCCCTAACACCATACACAAAAATAAACTCAAAATGAATTAAAGACCTAAATGTAAGGCCAGACACTATAAAACTCTTAGAGGAAAACATAGGCAGAACACTCTATGACATAAATCACAGCAAGATCCTTTTTGACCCACATCCTAAAGAAATGGAATTAAAAACAAAAATAAACAAATAGGACCTAATGAAACTTCAAAGCTTTTGCACAGCAAAGGAAACCATAAACAAGATGAAAAGACAGCCCTCAGAATGGGAGAAAATATCTGCAAATGAAGCAACTGACAAAGGATTAATCTTCAAAATTTACAAGCAGCTCATGCAGCTCAATATCAAAAAGACAAACAACCCAATCCAAAAATGGGCAGAAGACCTAAATAGACATTTCTCCAAAGAAGATATACAGATTGCCAACAAACACATGAAAGGATGCTCAACATCGCTAATCATTAGAGAAATGCAAATCAAAACTACAATGAGGTATCACCTCACACCAGTCAGAATGTCCATCATCAAAAAATCTACAAACAATAAATGCTGGAGAGGGTGTGGAGAAAAGGAAATCCTCTTGCACTGTTGGTGGGAATGTAATTGATACAGCCACTATGGAGAACAGTATGGAGGTTCCTTAAAAAACTAAAAATGGAACTCCTATACGACCCAGCAATCCCACTACTGGGCATATACCCTGAGAAAACCATAATTCAAAAAGAGACATGTACCACAATGTTCCTTGCAGCTCTATTTACAATAGCCAGGACATGGACGCAACCTAAGTGTCCATCGACAGATGAATGGATAAAGAAGATGTGGCACACATATACAATGGAATATTACTCAGCCATAAAAAGAAATGAAATTGAGTTATTTGTAGTGAGGTGGATGGACCTAGAGTCTGTTATACAGAGTGAGGTCAGTCAGAAAGAGAAAAACAAATATCGTATGCTAACACATATATATGGAATCTAAAAAAAAAGAGAAATTGGTTCTGAAGAACCTAGGGGCAGGACAGGAATAAAGATGTTGACGTAGAGAATGGACTTGAGGACACGGGGAGGGAGAAGGGTAAGCTTGGACGGAGTGAGAGAGTGGCATGGACATGTATATACTACCAAATGTAAAACAGATAGCTAGTGGGAAGCAGCTGCATAGCACAGGGAGATGAGCTCAGTGCTTTGTGACCTCCTAGATGGGTGGGATAGGGAGGATGAGAGGGAGACGCAAGAGGGAGGAGATATGGGGATATATGTATATGTATAGCTGATTCACTTTGTTATAAAGCAGCAACTAACAGATCATTGTAAAGCAATTATACTCTAATAAAGATGTTAAAAAGAAAACAGTACAGAAGTTCAAAAAAAAAAAAAAAAAGAACTACCATATGATCCTGGAATTCCACAGCTGAGTATTTATTCAAAAGAATGGAAATCAAAATTTCAAAGAGATTTTAGCACTCCATGTTCACTGCAGCATTGTTAGCAATAGCCATGATGTGGAAACAACCTAAATGTCCATCGACAGATAAATGGATAAAGAAAATATGGTGTAACCATGCTTAAAAAAGGGAATTCTATAATATGCAATTTTTTTCAGAAAAAGCTAACAATTTTTGAGCATTTACTATGCTAAATGCTCACTTGCATTATTTCATTTAATCCTCATAAACACCTATATCGTTAATTATAATTATGTACCCATTTTTCAGGTGAGGAATTGCGGCCAAGAGCAGCTCAATAATCTGCCTAAGGTCTCAGGACAGGAAGTGGTGGAACCAGCACTCAAGCCCAACTCTTCTGATTACAGATAAGTTCTGCTTTTCTCTGAGGCCCACACACTCTTCACTACCTCACGATATTGTTTCCATTTGTCAAGATTTTTTTTTTTTTTTTTTTTGCTGTACACGGGCCTCTCACTGCTGTGGCCTCTCCCGTTGCAGAGCACAGGCTCCAGACGCGCAGGCTCAGCGGCCATGGCTCACCGGCCCAGCTGCTCCACGGCATGTGGGATCTTCCCGGACCAGGGCACGAACCCGTGTTCCCTGCATCGGCAGGCGGACTCTCAACCACTGCGCCACCAGGGAAGCCCCATTTGTCAAGATTTAATTTCCTTGAAAGCAAATCTTTTCAAATCTAAAATCTTTTCAAATCTTAAAAGTTTGACTTATTCTGAATTTTCTAGAAGAATCTATGAGAAGATTGCAAAAGTTGTTTCTCTTATCTATATAGATTAAATATATCCCTGGTTCAAACCATATGGGATGAATTACTGTACCATCTTAAAAGTTATTGTTTTGAAAATCTTCACTAAATCAAGTCCATTTTATTATAATAATGCCTAAATTATGCAGAAGCTTACAAACTGTTTTCAAATCTCATTTTTTAAAAAGTCTTGCATTGAAGTACAAGGATATGCTTTGAGGAGAAAACTACTGGCTAGAAACTGTAAAGGACAATAGTAACACACTACGTTTGTATGGTATGCTACAGTTTCACAGTAATTCTTGTGATCTTTTTTTAACATGAGACAGGCAGGAAGAGTTACTATACAGCTGAGGCTCAGAGAGGTACAACCACTGGCCCAAGGTCACACCTTTAGCCCATGACCACAATCCAGGTTTTCTAGTGCTGTGTCCAGTGCTGTTTCCCTATGAGCCTCTGTTCCCCACAAAACATGGAAACACCTTCTCCTTCCCAAGGTTTTCTACATTGTCATTCTGGAGAAACAGAGGCAGGTTTAGATGTGTGGTTTCCTTACTGAAAAGGATGGTGTCTATCTCAATGTCGAACGACAGGGAAAAATAAGCAGGCACCAAACAATTTTCTCCTTAATAGCTCTCTCAAAATCTACCCAAGTGGGCTTCCCTGGTGGCACAGTGGTTGAGAGTCCGCCTGCCAATGCAGGGGACGCGGGTTCATGCCCCGGTCCGGGAGGATCCCACATGCCGCGGAGCGGCTGGGCCCGTGAGCCATGGCCGCTGAGCCTGCGCGTCCGGAGCCCGTGCTCCGCAACGGGAGAGGCCACAACAGTGAGAGGCCCGCGTACAGCAAAAAAAAAATCTACCCAAGTTAGAGTAGGCCAAAGAGAGAGAAGGCATTTGTCCAGAAGAAACATTTGCCGTTGGGGAGCATTCCCTGGGATATCCAGGAATCCTCTTGGCTAGGTGAGTGGTAGATTTGGATAACCATTCTCTTCCAGAACCAGGCTATGGGCCACCTAGTGCAACCTTGGAGCCATGCTGGCTGAGATCAGATCCCACCTCTCCCACTTGCTAGCTGTGGTCCTTCAAGCAAGTTATATAACCCCTCTGTGCCTGTTTCCTTTGGCAGCAAAATGAGGACAACCACCATCTACCTTGCAGGACAATTTAGGGGCTTCCATGAGTTAAATGTAAAAAGTACTTAGGACAAGACTTGGCAATGTGCCTGATGAGAGCCATTATTTTTATTATCTTAATGAATGAGCCTCTCGATTTCTTTACCTAGCAAGTGGGAATAATGACAAACCTGTAACAAGAATCAAATTATATTAAGCCTTTGAAAGTTCCTTATAAATCATAAAATGCTCTGTGCATCTAGAGAATAACTGCTGTTGTGCTGAAGAGAAAGCTGCGATGTCTGAATTATATCTGCCTTCCTATTGCAAGGAATTTACCCTTTCTCCTCAAACTGAGAAAGAAAGTGATTTATATTATGATCCCTAGCCTAACCCCATTGGTAGCTTGTTAGGCAGGAATCAAATGGTTGAAGTTAGTGTCTAGCAAGGCGGCGTGTTTACCCAAGGCCTGGTGAGTCTCCATGTCTCAGGGGAGGCTCATGGAGATTTTGCTCACTGGGATGGGAGGCCTGGCCCAGCTGCGTGTGGCTGTGTCTGTGTATAGATCTAGAATCCGAGAGTCCTACCGGTCCTGCAGGATTACCTGGGCAAAGTCACAGGCCGCCTGGAGCCCTGAAAAGTGGGACAACTGCTAACTGTGGGTGGCTACTCAGGGGAGCCTAGAGTCCTTTCACCAGTCCTGAAATCAGAGTTGCATCTGACAGAGAAGAAGATGTGTTGATGCAGGGTAAAAAAACAGAATGAAATGAATTTTTTCAGAGTTTGAGATGACATGTGATTTCTGACAAGATCGGTAGGAATGCAGTTGATACAAATGAAGGAAACATAAAAAAATATCTCCTCCTTTTCCTACAGCATCATGCTCTCACCCAGCGGCATACACACAGACTCCAAGCTCTAATGTCTTTAGGAAGACACGGATGCCAAGTGGGGACAGCTGTTCCCCACGCCCTTTCCTGGTTCACTGTGGATGCTCCATCCTGAATGCCTGCTGGCGTCTCCCAGTGCAGTTCTACCCAGTTTTCCAAGTACAGTTTCAATACCATCTCCTTTACTAGGCTGCCTCTCAGTCTTCACCTAGAACTAACTGCTTCCTACCGTGTCCTCATAAAACTTTCATTTGGACCCCTTTCATGCAGGGCTATCAAAGTTTGCCTAGTTTCATAATGAGTTGTGCAAACTGTCTCTGCCTTTTGCTTATAAGGGACTGCCTCTTGTCATCTCTGTGTCAGGGTGACACCTACACCGCACGCTGCTCAAAAGAGTCACTCAATAAATATTCATCAAGTGAATAAATAAATATTTGTTGACAATAATTAACTTGAACTGAGAACTTCATGGCCTCCAAGAAAGGCTCCGAATTTGTTAAATGAAGCACTGCTCTTTTTTCCCCCCTCTTATGCTTAAGGTTGTTTCATAACATCTCCTGCCAGGAACTGCTCCCATTATTAAATTAAGTGCCAGGGGAGCAGCAGCACCTTCTGTGACTAAGTACTGAGTGAAACTGTGATGAAGCGAAGCCCCCATTTGCTCCTAATTTCAGAGGTGACAACTGTCGACTTTATTTTTGTACTCCTTCTGTCACAGCCAGTGTGATTCCAATGGTGGATTTTGGAATTGTGTTTTCTGCTTTCCTCCTTCTACTCACCCCCTCGACCTGAGCCACTCTGAATACACATACCCAGAGAGGAATTTCAGGCACACTAATGAGAAAGCAGAGTCCACATTTCCTATTTGGAACCTGGGACTGTGCTAAAACTGGATTTTGTGCTCCTAACCTGTACTCACTCATTAGTTGTACGGATGAGAGTTCTCTGCACAGAGAACTGAGGGACAGGTGGACAGGGAGTTTCGAAGTAGGATCGTTTTATTGTATTTTTCCTCTACAATTTGAGATTAACTTTGTCATGTAAACGATTAACGAGAGTTCTTCAGATGTTCTTCTGAATTGCTTTTCCCTCTCAGGGATATCGGTAAGCATCCCCTACACTGGCTCCCCTGTGGAGGCTTTCCACGGGTAAAATTCCAAGTACAGTTCTCAAGTACATGGAATCATTCTTATGGATGATGTCAATAAAGACTTCCAAGGATTCCAGCATCCTTTCCTCAACTCTCTGAACTTCAGGCTGAGGCTTCAAGAATGGTACCCCCAGGAGATCCCCTAAAGGTTATTGCCCACAATGCCCACTCCCAAGCTTTAGACTTTATAGCGACTTAGATAGCATAAACCTTGGTTTAAAGAATAAAAATATAAATGAACTACTGAACTGATGGATGAATAAATGAAATAACACATTCTTAGAAATAACACTTAGCTCTTCATGGTCACTGGATCCTAAATATCCTGATGGGGACTTATATATTTTTTACCCTAAATGAAAATCATAAAATGTCTTAGCTGAAAGAGACCTTAGTGATAGACTACATACGATTTTTAAAAGTCATGGCCTCACTAATGAACTTATCTATGAAACAGAAACAGACTCATAGACATAGAGAACAAATTTGTGGCTGCCAAAGGGAAGGGGTGTTAGAGGAGGGATGGACTGGGAATTTGGGGTTAGTAGATGCAAACTATTATATGTAGAATGGATAAACAACAATGTCCTACTGTATAGCACAGGGAACTACATTCAATATCCTGTGATAAACCATAATGGAAAAGAATATGAAAAATAATATATATATATATCTGAATCACTTTGCTGTACAGTAGAAATTAACATGACATTGTAAATCAACTATACTTCAATAAAATAAAATTTTTTTAAAAAGTCAAGGCTTGATTTGTTCAAATGAAATTAAGAAAAAACTGCTTCTCTGGTTGAAGTGTAGGTAGGGGCCTGGAACCTGCCAGCTCTAAGAAATTACATAGCTTGTTCAACATCATACAGATCTCAGAGGTAGAGGCACGACTCCTGAGGTCCTGGCTTGGTTTTTCCTGCTGCATGCTACAGCCTTTTACTGGTGAAGGGTTGTTTCTGGGTACTTACCGGGTAAAAGGACATCTCTCTGACATTAAAATAAATGAGCCATAGATTGCAGGAAGTTTTGAACTGGACTTCCAGGTAGTCACATAGTTGAAGGTAGGTCCTCCTTACAGAAGTATTCCAGCTAATAAGTGAAGAAGGAATGATAGAAATAGACTTCACCATTTTGCAATCCCCGAAGATGTAATGGATCTAGGTGAGGATTGTCAATGACTGCCAGCACCCCAAAGAGAGACGAGCAGATTTTGGTGCCTCCTGACAGAAGTATCCCTCATTGCCTATGAAGTACTCTTGCCAAAAAATTGAACTCGATGTTAAATGAAGTCTAGAAAGCCCGAATTACCAATTTATGAGAAATACAAGAAACAAAGGAACTAGTTAAACTGACACCATGAAAATGGAATCAACAATATTCACTTTGTACAAAACTCTACAAACTCTTCAACAAATAAATTTCAAGGCAAAACAAGAAAAAGCGGGGGGAACAGATCTGTGATTTAAAAGCGTGTAAGAAGACATGTCAACCAATTTTAATGTACAGACCTTATTTCAGTCCCGATTAAAATAAAGGGCACTTATCTGGGAAAGCACCAAATGGCAGAGGTATACCCGTACTCCTGGGATACTCCTGGCTGCAGCCACAGCCCAGCCCACATCACAGAGTTCAAGGAAGCAAGGCCGAGCTGGGCCACCTGATCAAGGACAGGGAGACCAAATCCCTGGAGGAGATTCCTCTCTTCTCCTTTCCCATCAAGGAATCTGAAATCACTGACTTTCTCCTGGGGATGTGCCTCAAGGATGAGGTTTTGAAGATTATGTCCATGCAAAAGCAGACCTACACTAGCCAGTGGACCAGGTTCTGTTGCCATCTGGGACTACTACGGCCATGTCAGTCTGAGTATTAAGTGATCCAAGGAGGTTGCCAGGGCCATCCTAGGGGCCATCATCAAGCTCTCCATTGTCCCCGTGCGGCAATGCTACTGGGAGAAGAAGACAGGCAGGTCCCACACTGTCCCTGCAAGGCACCAGCCTCCATGCTGAGTGCCTCTTCCCACCCCCAGAGGCACTGGCATCATCTTGGCCTCTGCACTCAAGAAGTTGCTGCTGATGGCCAGTATGGATGACTGTCACACTTCGGCCAGGGGCTGCACTGCCAACCTGGGCAACTATGATGCCACCTCCAAGACTTACAGCTCTCTCACCCTGACCTCTGAAAAGAGACCGTGTTCACCAAGTCTCCCTATCAGGAATCCAGAGACATCTCCTACAGACTCACACCAGAGTCTCCCTGTAGAGAGCCCAGGCTCCATCTATGGCCACCACTGTAGCAGTTTTATATAAGAAATATAAAGTGAATTAATTAATTTAAAAAAATAAAGGGCCAAAATCCTATGAAACAAACAAGGAAATTTGAAGGATATTTTAAAATATTAAGAAACTATGGGTAACTTCTTAGGTGAAAATGTGGTATCATGGTTACTTTTCTTTAAAGAATACTTATCTTTCATACTTACATGCTGATATACTTATGGATAAAATGCTACATATGTGGGATATGCTTCAAATAACCTTGGGAGAGGCTGGAAGTGGGCAGAGACACGGATGAAACATGACCAGTTGTGAGCTGATAATTGTTTAAGTTGGGTGGCAGGTTCATGCTGGGTCATTATCCTGATCTTTGTACTTACATAGTATTTGAAATTTCTATAATTAAAATATTTAAGAAGTTTTGTTCACAATTATAACATAAGATAGTTTCGCTTAATTGTTTAAAAAAAATGCTGAAAGCCAGGAAGGGATTTCACATGAAGGTAAGAAGCTTTTGGAAATGCAGGTGTCCCTCATTATGACTGGAGCATGAGGAATCTCTCCGAAGTGACAACAAGAGTATCCAACCCTTTTCAATTGAAGCAAGACTAGACCAGGACAGCAAACCTGCTGGTGGTGAGCGTGGTATCTCACGAAAAAGGCATGGTCTCACTGACTTGGTCTTGGTCTCACCAAGTATATTATGAGTGACAGCAGCAGCCTAGCCTCTGTATGTTGTAACTAATCATAACAGGACATTATGAAATTATATATTTTGCAATGTAATTAAAAGATCTTTCCATAACTGCAAGATTAAATCCCAAATGGCTAGCACAAATGACTGCCATCTGAACAAGCTTTGAAATGGCCAGGGTACTCACCCTCAAGACAGCATTCCTGAAGCAGATCAGAACGTTCCAGGCTCACAAGAAGCCTCCCCGGATTCTAAGTTGCCCCCAAAGGATGCAGTGGCTTGCACATTGGAAAGTTTATCTATGACTCTAAGCCACTCCAAGGCCATTTGTAAATTACTGCTGGGGTAATTTACAAATATTGAGATTTGTTGACCTGAAGAAATAAAGATTTCCACAAATGCCTAATGCAGTCAGGCAGTCACTCACTGGCAAGATCTTGTGTGAATGTCATGCAGTCAAATATGTCATCAAGTATGACAGTTTCCAAAAGGGACCCAAGGAAGGTAATGATCAGTAATCAAGGGGTCAAATCAAAGTACATGGAGGGATCCCAAAGCTTACCTCTAACTTTGTCCTTCAAAAACCCAAATCCAATGGAGCAATCACCCATCATTCCGTTCACATCAAGTTGAAGTGATCTTTTATTCTAGGAGTAATGGCTTGATGAGTTGACACCTATGAGTCATAAGCAGCCCTTGTAAAAAGCCCAGTGACAATGTGTTAGCTCACATTTAAGCCTCAGCTGTGTTTCCCACTCTGTTCCCAGTAGTCCCCAACTTCTTTGAATCTAGGGTGGGGTTCTGGGCCCTGGCTCAATGAGTGGACTCAGTTTCAGACCAAATATATTGCAGTGAACCTTAAAAAGTCACACATTTGCAATGAGACTTTCTTCAAGGGGAAAATGCATTTTTAGTTATTTGGCCAAAACAAGCAAAATGCTCAAAATGTTGAAATGGTGAGGCCGCCACTATTTCATTACTGCTTTGCTGAGGCAAAGAAGTGAAGATATTTTTCTTTGTGGTTCCAGCAAGCAGGCATACATTTATCAATCAGGACACTCTACAATGGATGTCTAATCAGATACGCCAGTCCTCTGGGTAATTCCAAATTCCTGCATAGAAACTTTGGCTTCTTTTAATGACTGCATTTGGAGAATGAACTAAAATGGTCAAAATTTTCAATACATCTTGGAGAAGGGTTAAGCACAAAAGTCCTGTTAAACAATAATGGGATTTGTGTGTGAAACATGACACTCTTTGAACACTTTTGAGAAAGTTACTCTCCTCTTTCCCTTCCAACTAATAACAATTCAACATTATTTAACATAATCCTACTGACAGGTAATTTCTGACACGAAATTTATTACTGACTTGCCCTTTGAGGGCATGTTTCACTATTAATGTTTCCTTTTAAAAGCTATAGCATACATTAGATTCTCCTACAGCGTTTCCCCATGTTTTCCTTGGAAACCCCTATTTTCTGTGGTATTTTACATTACCCGAACCTGTTTTAATTCTGGATCCTTACACACACACACACACACACACACACACACACACACACACACACACACCTCCTTTCCAGAAATACGTCCAGAAATATCCTTAACACTGAAACATTTTATTCTACAATTATTAGGCTTACCTAGAACTGAATAAACAACATTAGTAGAGCATAAATTTAAATTAGTTTCTCCTGTACCTAACTGGGTATGTGATTGACTGAGCTAGAGGGCTCGAATTCAACAGGACCATGCCAGGAAATGGGGGAGCTGCAGATTGCGGATGTTATCCATGTAGGGCCAGTGAGACCTGCAAGCGTCTGCCCTCATTGGTGCTTTGAGTCTTTCACAATGCAGGACACATGAGACTGTGCAGAACACATTTGTGATTCTGACTCATTCAGAGAGATGATTCTTTACCTGGTGAGTCAGCATGAAGCTAAGTATTTCCCTACCTGTGCTAACCATACAAGGGCATTGCTACCTGGAGGATTAGGTCATCTGCCCCAGAAGGAAATGCACACCATCTTTGGTTTTTCTGGAACAGCCTTACTGGCATCATGAGCTCATAGGCTGGAGCTGACCACGTGGTGTCCTTCCTTTGAAAAGGAGGCATCGTCTAAAGGGCTGGTTGGCTGGCAAAGCAGCAACGAGACAAGTGAAAGAAATATTCATTCATTCATTATTTATTTATTCATCTGTAATTTTAGGGAGGTCAGGTTTGTTGAGTTACAATTTACAGATGGTAAAATTCACCCTTTTTAATATTGCAGTTCTCTGAAATTTGACAAATGCATAGGGTCATGTAACTACTACCACAACCAAGATATAGAAGAGTTCCATCGCCTCAAAAAATTCCCTCACCCCCTTTGTAATTAACCCCTTTCCCCACCCACCATATTTATTTTAAAATAATATTCAAATGATTTACAACAGAGACATGAAGTCACCTGCATGTTGTGACTTGTCCTTAATATAGTGGCAGGATTTACTGGTAGCGAGATTCAGAGACACTCCATACCACCAGAAGTCTGAGAACGTGCTGGGCGAGATCTATTGCCTCACATTTGCCCTAATGGATAACCTATTTCTGCAGAGAAACACATGCAGGAGTGATTCTACTAGGTAAATTCTTAGCTTTCTAACTCTTCCTCCAAGCTTAAGAAGAAGACTTGCATCTCCCACTGTTTCAGAAGACTAAGTTCCCTTCAGTCTCCCACCTCAACCAAATTCTAACTGGAAAAAGCTGGAGATAAACACACTCTCCCCTACCTTGGCCCTTGCCTCTCTCCCCACAGACTGACACACACAGGAAGCTCTCTCTCTTTCTTTTACACATACACACACACGCACACGCACACGAAACAGAGGCAACACAAAAACTGCCAAGATGGTCTGTCCTCCAAGGTGGTCGTAAAATCTTGAAGGCCACAACGGGACCTTCTAGGCCCAGACCTGTGCGGAAGCCTGGGGTGAAAATCCTCTATCCTGAGAAGCTGGAACAGATCCGAGGGCCTTGCACATTAGGGAAGAGTTTTACATTCCTAGGTTACTGGGCCATTAGCAGCTCTACCATCCATTTTTCATTTGAAGGAACCTTTATAAAGGTTGAATTCTTATCTTTGGGAGGCCAGTAAATGCAGTTCTTGTGTTTTCATTTGGGTTTATTTAGCCTGGGGGATTTAGGTCCCCCTGTTTAGGTAGTAAATTTTCCCCTTTGTGTGAATGTATGTGGTTAATATACTTAAAAATCCATCAGGCAAGGATAACAAAAATGCAGCCGCCTTTACACAGCAGTTTTTGGCAAGAATATAGTCACTCAGGATGGCTGTGTGGTGCTTATAATTGAATTGTGGTCACTAAGCCGAATGCTATCAAACTCTGGAAAAACCAAAGCCAGATACCTCTGAGCACGCCTTTCACCACCTTCCCTCTGGTCCCTTCCCTTGCTGCCAGCTCCCCCGTTCACCCAGCTGGCAGAGTGGGACACAGAAAGAAGCCCAAGATGAATAAACGGCAGACACTGCTACAGCCTTTAAACATGTACCAGAAAAGATGGACTCCAGCGCCTGAAAGGACAGAACTGAAGACCTGACGGCCTGAGTTGCAACGCTTGGGAGGCCAGTGAGGGAGAAGCTGCTCAAGAAAAGGAAAACGACAAAGGCCCTCGAAGACGCCCTTGGAGAGCTTCCAACTCTTGGCTGAGAACAACATTAAGCTTTGGCCCCTTGAATCAACATTATCTGACACTAGGGCACAGATTCCGGGCGCCCCCAAGGTCCCCCTCACAACGGTAACCTTGGGTGGTCGATGGTCCATTAGCCGATTTTTCCTCCTGCCCGCTCTGACCCCACACGCTCATCTCTCTGCCACCTCCCTCCCCGGCACTGGTGGCAGAGCCCAGTCACCAGGCTGGGTTCAAAAGCTGTGGGCTCTGACCACAACGAGCATGAAACCTTCCCACTCGGCCACCGCTACTGCCGACTGCAGGAGACCCAGTGAAGACCACACACCCTAGTGTTTCCAACTCAACCAGGTGGCCTTGGTCCCTGACAGATCTGAAACAAAAGGAGAAAACCAGCTCATTGCACAGAGTCATGGCAGGAGGAAAGAAAAAATCCTTCCATACAACTCTCTCTAGCCTAAAGACAAAATCAAATCAAAATCAAAATACACATAAGAGGATTATTCTACTTAAAAACTACCTTTTAAAACAAATAAATAAAAACTACCTTTTTCATTAGGCAAAGGGATAGCTCAATATTTCCTATCCTTCCCAGGCACTGCACTTATTCAACAAATATTCTAAATGGGCACTCAAATGTAACAATGGTACCCAGGCTCTTTGGGTGCATAAGCCCATCCCATATGCCGTGTAAAGGATAGAAAAAGCACTTTGGACTCAACCACCATCCTAGAGCAAATTCTGCAAAAAATGTGCTCCCAGAGCTAAGGAGCCTAGGAGCAGGTGAGCTCAGGGCCTAGAAATTCATCAAGATGGAAACTATAGGCAGTCCAACACAAATGGCTTCAAAGCAAAGGACAAACTGTCCCATAGACCTAGGACCTAAAAGAAAGCTATGTCTAAAATGTACGAGTCAGAAAAGCACACATTTCTCAAAAGGTAAACACACAACCTCCTACTCAAGAACTACTGTACTAATTCAAATTATCACTGCTTCCTGCTGATCATGGTTGCGTAACCACCTCAGGTCTAACTTCGTAGAAGGATGCATCTGCATGGCTATTTAAATTTACACCTCTGTGGGAGGGAGACGCAAGAGGGAAGAGATATGGGAACATATGTATATGTATAGCTGATTCACTTTGTTATACAGCAGAAACTAACACACCATTGTAAAGCAACTATACTCCAATAAAGATGTTAACAAAATAAATAACTAAAAATAAAGTTACGCCTCTGACATCTTGCTTTAAATGGTAAGCTCCAGGGGGAGTTATTTGACTTTCCTATTATAACCTCAGAGATAGCATGATATACAAGTAGGTCACAGATTATGAATGAACACAGATGAATAATTACAACTGATCAATTTTTATGCCAATAATTAAAAAATCTTCTCTTTTAAATTAAGATAATTTAAGAAGAAATGTAGAGACCCTATTCTTCTCATATTTGAGCCAGGCAATACTTAAACTTACATATAACCAACCAGTCCCTATCATTAACCTTTATTGACCTAAAGATTACTCATGTATCAACACATGTCAACCATCAAGTTGCCCCACGCCCTCAGGAATTTCAGAGACCTGTTTTAAGAAAAGCAGTAATGACTTCTGAAGGAGCGAACAATGGAATCTGATTTTCTAAAACAGTTTTAGGGTCAATGATACGAGTCCTTACATCCTGGATTTTAACCTGCTCATGTACTGTGGGGAAGGAGGAAAGACAGGGGCCAGGGAGGCAGGGAGACTGGGATTGATATCAAATGACATCTTAGAGCAGCGCCCTTGCCAACCAAATTCTGCCTGGCTCTGACCATAGACTAGTTAGCAGCTTCAATTACATAGTATTTCCCCTTTAACATTTCCCTCCCCCCATTCATGTTTTAAAACATAATAAAACATAATTTCTTATGTTACTGCCAAAAGGGTCTTTCTGGCATTTTACTGCTAAAGTCCTATCCTTCCACCTACACTCCTCGACCTCCCCCACCCCTCCGCTACTAAAAAAAATCACAACTGAAAGAAAAGAGAAAAGAAAATGGAAAAGTATGAAACCTGTGAACACACATAAGGGGGAAAACACTCCTTGCCCTGCTTTCTCCAAAAGAGTGAGGAAAGACAACCAAAATGAAGGGCAAAAGGAGCGTGTGTGTGTGTGTGTGTGTGTGTGTGTGTGTGTGTGTGTGTGTGTGTGTGTGTGTGTGTGTGTGTGTGTGTGTGTGTGTGTGTGTGTGTGTGTGTGTGTGTGTAATCTGTATGGTACAAGAGGAAGCCATATAAGATCTCTCAGTGCCCTAATGTCATGCTTAATAAACAAAGCTCACAGTCAATGACATTACCCAGGAAATACCATGTCCCGTACTGTTCAGTGTTTGTTTCAAAGCGCTAAGTCTGGAGAAAAACAAAGGAAGCCAGAGGGAGGAAGAGAAATTCAGTTTAACTGTACTGCTGTGAGCTCTAAAAGCAAGCCAAATCCCAAGTCTGCCTCTTTTATTTTGTTAGGAGAAAATCTTTTCAAGTATGCACATGATAAAAAAAAAAGAAAATCTATGGGCACTGGTCTTCCTTTGGGTAAGTCAGTGGTCTTTATCATTTCGTTTTAACAAAGAAGAAAGCATAAAACCACTTCCCTTCCAATGCATCATACTTCCAGAGTTTGGTCCCATAACTAACACAGAGTTGTGTACTTCATTAAAACTCAGAGATCCACCTGGTTTAAGGTTTTACAGATCCATTAGGCAGCAGCTGAAATATGGTACCATTTTCTCATATGGCAGGCAGTCTGTTATTATGGATCGGGTCCTCCTGGCAACGAACGTGCCAGATGAATTTACACTTTCCAGTCCCTGGAAGGCCTCACATGCCCCCAGCACATGTATGTACACACTGTTTCGCTCCCACTCAGAGGACATATTATGTATGTCTTTCTTTCTTTCTTCTTCTCTTCTCTTCTCTTTCTTCTTTCTTCTCTTCTTCTCTTTCTTCTCCCTATTTCCTCTTACATTCAGTCATGTGGTCCCACTTTTTACACATTTCTGGAGTAGTTTTATCCTCCACCTCCAATACATATACATTTGGGGTATTTTTTGACCACCTTCACTCATGTGCTCCCCTCCCCTCCCCAACCCCTCCCCTCACCTCTGGCCACCACCAGTCCATTCTCTGTATCTATGGGTTAGTGTTTTAAGTCTATCCATGTTGTTACAAAAGGCAGGATTTCCTTCTTTGTTATGGCTGAATAATACTCCATGGTACAGTCGACTCTGAAACAACGTGGGAGTTGGGGGCATTGACCCTCTATGCAGTCGGAAATCTGCTATAACTTTTAGTTGGCCCTCCGTATCCACGGTTCCTTCATACCCAAGGTTCTGCATCCGTGGATTCAACCAAGTGTGGATCATGTAGTACAGTAGTATTTACTATCAAAAACAATCTGTGTATGAGTGGACCCATGCAGTTCAAACCCATGTTGTTCAGAACTCAACTGTGTATGTATATGTATATATATATACACACACACATGCCACATCTTCTTTACCCATTCATCTGTTAATGGACAATTAGGTTGGTTCCATGTCTTGGCTCTTGTAAATAGTGCTGCAATGAATATGGGGGTACGTATATCTTTTCAAAGTTCACATTTTAAATACTAGTTAAAGGGTTGCCATTCACCTAGAATCTCTTTGAAATGAGTCCTGCAAAATAATCGGAAAATCACAACTTTTATATTTGCCTCTAAAGCCTAACTATAGCAACCACAATCTAGTTTTTCAAAGGGATCATTATATTTGTCAGCAGATAAATCTCTTATTTATTTCTGACGACCTTATATGTATAACGTAAGATGGTATTCCTGAGACAATTAAAAAGAAAAAAGAAAAGAGCATGTACAGACAAGGAAATGCCATGCTGCATCTAACAAAGATTGCAGAGGCTTAACAGGAGCCAGTTCTGATTAGGAACATTTTGTAATCAGGAAGCAGAGGGCAAGCGAATATGAGCCATTTCTGCCTGCTGAGGATTCTTTTCCAGGGTGAGTGGCTGTTCTCATACCAAAGCTGGGCAGGGACACCAAATGTATCTGCCAGGAAAGCCATACAAAGGTGTGAGATTTCAGGGCTTCCCTGGTGGCGTGGTGGTTGAGAATCCGTCTGCCAATGCAGGGGACATGGGTTCGATCCCTGGCCCGGGAAGGTCCCACATGCCGCGGAGCAACTAGGCCTGTGAGCCACAACTACTGAGCCTGCGCATCTGGAGCCTGTGCTCCGCAACGGGAGAGGCCGCGACAGTGAGAGGCCTGCGCACCGCGATGAAGAGTGGCCCCTGCTCTCCGCAACTAGAGAAAGCCCTTGCACAGAAATGAAGACCCAACACAGCCAAAAATAAATAAATAAATAAATTTTTTTTGTAAAAAAGGTGTGTGATTTGAATCAAGAAGACATGGGAGTAACTCGTTGGGTGATTATTCACACTCTTAGCAGGGAAGCAATGAAATTAATATGTAAATATTTTTAAGTCAAACGAATATTTCTACCCGCAGGCATAGGATAATTTGAAGAACAGAATGTCAATGTCTCAAATTAAGCAGAACAATCCTGCTTCATGAGATAAATTATCTTTCAGTGGTATTACATGGACATTTTAATCTTATAAAACATAAACAGTGGTGCTTGCTATCAAAATATTGTCCCCAAATATTGTCATTTCCTCTGTCCTGAAGACAAGATTAAAGGACAAGCAAGGAGATGGCAGTAATGATTTTCAAATTGTATTCTAATCACAATTTTTTTAATCAACTTTATTGAGATATAAATTATGTATGATAAAATTTATCCATTTCATGTGGAAAGTCATTGAGTATTGGCAAGTGTCTACACCTGTGTCACCACCAACATAATCAAGACATAAGACAGTTTTGTCACCCAAAAATTTCTCTCATGTCCTTTTGCTGCCGGTCCCCTCCTGGGCCACCACTAACATGCTCTCTGTTCCTACAGGGCATTTTGCCTATTCTAGCATTTCGTGGAAACAGAATCATAACAAATGCATTCTTCTGTGTCTGTCATCTCTAATCTTGACTTGCCAAACCTACCATTTTGCTCAAAGTCCTGTGCCCCTCACTCCTGCATCTCATGGTCAGGAAATCAGCTTCAACTCTGATAACCAGACCAGGGATGGACAAGTGCCATTTTTGAGAAAGTCACTAGAATAGCAGGAAACAAGGAGTGGGAAGTTGCAAAGGTCAACTCCAGTTCATTTCCTTTTGGGGTATTAATTTTAGCACATTGTTTGGGTTTCCCCAAGAAGATATTTTTGGAAGAAGGGGATTCCAAGCATGAAGGCTAAACATAGAAAAGAAGACCCTTCCCATACTCTTTCCCACACACGCCTTAAAGTGTTAGGTCTTTGACCAAACAGATGCAAGATAAGTGCTTGATGATGACATCAGAGAGAGAAGAAAGAGATGGGTTTTCTCGCAATATCTAGAAGAATTTGGGAAAATACTAAAGTACAAAGCAATTGTGGATTACTTATTTCTGAACCTACTGATATTCTTCTCACCTAAAGTAGAATTTTCCTGGGTTTATAAATTAGAAGTTTTCACTTACCACCACTTAACACCAAACACGAATACTTTCTTCTTGTTAGGACCAAGCAAGGATATTTTTGGTTGTGTGAGACATACAGTTGTCTATGGACCTGATACGCTCTATATAAGCCATCCCAGTGTCAGAAGAATCCTAATTATCAAAATTATTAGGCTATTCTGTTTCCTGATGTCCTCTAAGACCTTCCTGTGTGACTCAACTTTTTCAAATAAGAAAAGGCATAAATTGTTCTGTGTCCTAAGTCTTTACGTAAACATCAGCTCCTGGGTTCTATTTGTCCTCAAGCTGCTGTCACATAATGATTGGAAGAGAAAATATTAATTCTTCCAGGGCTCTGGGGTATAATGCAAGCAATAAATCAACTTACATAATTTTTTTTGAAATAAAGCAAAAGAATAAATTAGTTAAAATTATTTAAGAGTAGTGTTTGTCATTAAGAACCTTTCTACTTCAACTGAAACAATTTTGATCCCAATGATAAGATTATTTTAATCTATGGTATTGTAACAGATGAAAAAAACTAAGGCAAAAACAGGAGACAACTAAGATGATGTATACTGAGAAGAATTACAGAGAGGGCTGTGCTCATGACTATTTTATTATTTTATTACTTATTTAATATTTATTATTTTATCATTTAGTGAGAAATTATGTTGGATTCTTGCCCTAGAAAGAGCAATACTTCCTTCATCAGACAGATTATCTGACCAATAAGACAGTTAATCAAACCACTAAAGAGAAGGTTAATCAAACCACTAAAATAGAATGAATATTCAAACGAAAAAAGTTTTAATTCTTCTGAATAGTAAGTCAACATCAGGCACTACTTAGTAGGCAGTCTTGTCTTACATTATCTAGTTCTATAAGGGAAAAAAGGGTTTATAAACTCTGTTAACCATATATTCAAAAGATCAATGGCCATTAAAATGATCCTTTCACTGACATTTCTCAAGGTCAATCTCTCACCCATGTGAGCCTCTGATGGCAGAAAATAAACCCAGATCTCACCATAAACATAGATTCTTTCCAATATCTAAAGCCAATGTAAAGGAGAAATAGAATTTGTCATATTTCTTTGGTATCAAGGGTGTGTGTAGAGGCAGTGGGTTCCAGGGAAAAGAGTACCAAAATAAAAATTTTATAACTCGGGCTTCCCTGGTGGCGCAGTGGTTAAGAGTCCGCCTGCCGATACAGGGGACACAGGTTCGTGCCCAGGTCTGGGAAGATCCCACATGCCGCGGAGCAGCTAGGCCCGTGAGCCATGGCCGCTGAGCCTGCGCGTCCGGAGCCTGTGCTCCGCAACGGGAGAGGCCACAACAGTGAGAGGCCCGCGTACCACAAAAAAAAAAAAAAAAAAAAAATTTATAACTCGTCTTTGATTCCCTGCTTCCTGTAGTAGGGACCTGGAATAAGTCATGGCCCTTCTAGTCTCCTTTGGTTCTTTATTTGTTTAAAAAAAAAAAATGTAGTTGGAAATTGTCCCACATTCCTGCTCTACCTGGAGTGAGATTACAAAAAGATGCATGTGATCTGGTTTGAAAACTTTTTAAGCGTCACACAAATGCAGAGGATTACCACTCTTTTATGCATACCATCTCTCTAAATACTGTATGCTATACATATTCCTATGTCAGCACTACCCTTAAATTTGTGAAACAATCCAGCTCTGGCCACAGATCTCCTGAGGACACATTCCTTCTTACATCAACAATGCACATTTACAAATTACGTAAAGACCCCCTAAATCTACAGCAAAATCTTCCGCACTCTGTTTTCTAAACTAAAAGCACAACTGGCTGTAACTTACCAGCTAACTCACTGACTAACCAACTAACTAAAACATAGGGGCAGAAAGCAGCATGTTCAGTAAGCTTACCAGGTTTAAACTGGAATGGAAAAAAAAAATCTAAATTCAAAATATGGGCAGAAAAGGGCCCAGACAAATCAGTTATTATTCCTCAAAAACATCACACTCCTTGGAAGATCTACAAGCTAAATACAAACTCCCACAGCAGGATGTCACACACATTCAGATTGTAGTCACTGTTCAGTGGTGGCCACAGGCAACAAAGACCTTCTTTGAGACAACTTCCACCTGATTGGGGCGCCCCAGTTCTGAACAGTCTACTGCAGCCTCTCCTCCCTGTTTTGCCATCTGGTTGAGATAGAAAGGTTACGGGGATAGTGATAAGGGAGCTGGTACTACATGGAACAAGGATTCAGATCAGTGACTGCCCAATTCCTCTTTCAATGTGATCAGAAGACCTCAACAGATAGGCTGTGATCAGAACAAAACATTTGGGGTCGTACTGGCTAAGTTCTTAAAGGCTGTGGACAAGTCGTTCTTCATGCTTTTTAGAGTTCACCTAATCGCACATAAAGGTTTCTGTCATTGAATCTTCATCTGGTAGCCATGGAATCCAGTGAATTTATGAATTTCGGGGTAGTATGCAGTTGTTGACCCTAAGATGCTCACATTCAAAAAGCAGTCAGTCGGTCGATCTTTTCAGTGATTATCATGGGTGCCTGAAAGGGGAGAACCTTGTCTTGTCAGGGTAGGATTGTGGAAATCAACTAACTTAAAATCAAATTAGAAATTAAACGTATCTTTGATTTTTCAATCTTGAGGGGGAGGAATAATTATAGATTCACAAAAGGTTGCATAAAATTGCACAGGGAGGTCCTTCGTACTCTTCACTCAGTTTCCTCCAAAGGTAACATCTTTCATAGTTATAATGCAACGTCAAATCAAGAAACTGACACTGATACAATCCACAGAGTTTATTTCACCAGTTTTATAGGCACTCATTGTGTGTATGTGTTTAGTTCTCTAAAATTTAACATATATGTAGATTTGTGTGGTCACCACCACAATCAAGATACAGACTATTCCATCACCAGAAGGATTACTCACAACACCTCTTTATAGCTACTTCCAGCCCCTCCACCAACCCTAACTCTCAGCAACTACTAGTCGGCTCTCCATCTCTATAATTCTGTCATATCAAGAATGTTACATTAATGGAAACATATAGTATGTAATTTTTTGAGGTTAGCTTTTTCCATTAACTGCAATTCCCCTGAGATCCACCTAAGTTATTGCATGTGTCAATAGTTTGTTACTTTTTATTGCTGAGTAATATTCCATGGTATGGATGTACCAGTGTTTGGTTAACCATTCCTCCACTGAAGGACATTTGGAAACAGGTTCTTATTTTAAAATTGTCCAAATTTGTGAATTCTGACACAGATCAGATTAGTTGTATAAAGAGAAAAGGTCTGTCCTGACTGGATAAAAATATGCTATAGAATAATCTATTCACAAATCGATTACACATGAATATTATACATTCACTTTATGGCTTTTACCTTTTGGTGACCATAAGAAGTTCTCAATAATGTGTCCCAATTTTATGGTGCTTAAAAAAGCCTCTAGCAAAAACTTTCTGCCCAAACATACCTTTTTTGTCCTATATCTTTACAGTAATGCTTCAATGGCCTCTACAGCAAACAGAATTTTAAGAGATACCTATTTTTTCCAGACCGAAGAATTGAATTAACAATCTCCAAGATTTCTGAGTGGCTTTGATCTGTCTTGCTTAACTTTTCAGCCATTTCATGTACAGAAATATTCCCAATGCAACTAGAAGTTCCAAGTGTAGAGCTCTCTTTCCTATTCTGTCACTTAAAGCTATTAAGACCCCATCCATAATTGAAGCAAACACATGATGAGCACTTTCCATGGGCCCAGTGCTTGTGGGCTGCCTCCTCTATACATTACAAATACCCTTTCAAATGGTCTCTATTATTATTTCCATTTCACAGATGAGAAAACTGAGGCTCAGAGGGATTGAGGTACATTTCTCCCAGTCACACATTTAGCAAATGGAGTTCTCAGGTTTCAAACCCAGGGGTCTAGTTCTAGCACCTGTGTCTTTAATGATCCCCACTACTTTCCCACCTTCAAAGACTGCATCCCTGCTTGTCCAGTTTGCCTAATACCCTTTTCATTTCCCCACTCCTCCTATATTTGTTTCACATAGTTCCTACTTTTGTGTTTTTCTATTGTCGTTATCCTCTATGTCTCTAGAACAATTCCTATTTTACCCCACCCTCCATACACTAAAATAGACAGTGTCTACTAAAGTTTATTACGTAGAACCAGGCATCACCTCCCCTCCCTCCCAACAATAGGGATAAAAGAAGGTCTAAGGATCCCCCAAGATGAAGACAAACATGGCGATTATTTGAAGGGAGATAATCCATTCTTGGGAATGTTACATGTTCCTTTCCTTTGCTCGTTTGATTCTCTCATTTTGGTTGTATATACCCAACCAGAAGGTAGACGCAGAAAAAGGAAAGAACGTGAAACTCATGTTGGTTGAAATGACCCTTTACCGAAGCTCTAGCAGGGTGGGGTGGGATAGGGGAGGCAAAGAGGCTGTTATAACTCTTAGCTGAAATGTGTTAACTTGGGTTGAGCTGTTTATTTACCTGTGTGGTTTCTGAGTCCCACAACTCCTCTAGAGGAGAACACATACTTAAACACCCTAGAATATGTACTGCAAGTATTTTTTGGATAACTCCCGTTCCTGTCCCTCACACCTTTGGCTTTCCTACAACAGGGACGGTGTCAGTGGCACAATTCTTTCACATTTTACCCAGTATTTGTAGTAGAATAGGAATAATCTGAAAAATTTGCCTTTGCCTCACACCAAATCTTAAAGCAAACAAAATCTTCGGACGACTGTCTAGCCTGCAAACTGTTTCTCTCACATAAATTGTGTACTAGCTAACTCCTTCGCTTCTCTATCTCCCTCCTACCATCCTTGCTTCTCATGTCATTAAATTAAACCACCACAGGCATTTGCCTGCTACAGTGAGTTTTATCACAAAAGGGATTCTCGGGAAAACCACGCTAAAAAACCGGACGTATATGAAATTACTCATAAGGCCCGCTGTCTGACCTTCACGCAGCTGCTCTGATTAATGTTAAGCCTTGTGCCTAGTGCTTGGCTGGGCACGCCGAGGAAATGGACAGAGAGTGTCTGCACTGCTCCTCTACCCCTGTTCAGCAACTCCTGGATGCAAACAGCATTTTCTTTCCAAACCACCAAGGCACATTAGGGAACTCAGGGAGAGGTGGGTGTTAAGGAAGGGAGGATACAAGGCAGGTCTAGGGATCCAGGGATATAAAGGCCGGGGTATGGAACTGGAAGTGGGGAGAGAGGATTGGGAAGAGGCAGGAGTCACTACAGTGTGCTACGTACCTACAGCCCTCCCTAAGCCTCCACCCCCACACACCAACTCCTACCAGACACACCTCGCTCCCCACCCTCTCAACATGGATGGCTCCTTTTAATAACTCCATTCATCCCCCTTGAACTTCACGACAAGCAGAAATCAAATCACAGACGGCATTTCTATCGAGGCAGGCACATCACAAAAGGATGGACAATAGGTATCTTAAAGATCATCACGGAACAATTCTCACATCCAGGCATTGACTAAATATTCCTGACCTGTTAGACAGCTTACAAGGACAATACGATGATCAAAGAATGAAGTCTTAGCTAAAACAATCGACAAAAACTGGGCTTGCCCTGGAACTTTAAGAACCAAAGTTCCCTATTTGTAAGATAGAAATCGATTTTATAATTTTACTAATTGGCAATAGTACAGAGCTGGGGACATCTGTCATTATACACTTAGGGACTCATCACTGACAGAGGCTGTGCTGTGAAATGGGGTATCAACTTTGGCTAGATGAAGTATCTGTGAAAGACCTTCTCACACCCCCCCCAAGTACAGTCTCATGTTAATAACAGACCAAAATGCTTGCAAATATCATCTTCTAAAATTATTTTTATATTTCCAGACATTCTCATGGATTCAGTTTTAATAAGTAGGAAAGAAAAAAACCCCAAGAAAACATAGTTACGGGCTTATTTTCACATCTTTTATAATTAATATTATTTGAGGAAGAAAATTCCAAATACAATCTGAGCTAATACACCATATTTGTTACAATCCTTCCCTCTCTCTCTCTTCTTTCCTGTATATACTTCAAATGAACTAAAATGAAACTTTCAGACAGAAACTTAAGCTATAGTAATTAGTTGAAAGCTGAAGCTTCGATCACCTCCTACAGATCAAACTGCCAACACAATTTGAAGAAAAGGGAATGTTTCTAATCTCTTGTAATTTAATGTACAGAAAACAACCATCTTTATCTTACAGAAAATTCTCTTCGAAATCTGTCAGCAAAACAGGAGAAAGGTTGGGGCTGTGTATGAGAACACACCGTCAAAAGCTATGAGTCTTATTTTGCCTTTTCTAAGTCACTTCAGATACTCAAAAAAAGTGAGTTTCCCCTCACTTATCAAAAACAAATGAAATTTCTTTCCACTAAAATATACCATAGAGCATAAAAATAATCCCACCCTACTTTAAGTCAAGATCCCCTTTAAACTCTGTAGGGAAAACTCCCTGGTTGTACCTACGCTGAGCTTTTTCACACTATCAGGTCACTGCACGGAATGTAAATTGAGCAAAAGGCCAATTTCACAGAGGGAGCAAGATTCAGATAAAGTAATGATGGATGGAGTGAGGTAAAGAAGGCGTGTGGCCCTCAAGATGCTCAATCACTAGTTCTGGGTGAGGGGTGAGTGATATTACACTGGCTTAATGGACTTGCCAGTACTAATTAACCTGGGACACAAGGAATGGCCAAATGCATCACGAGAAGTTGTTACAATTCTTGAGTCTAATGATCAGAGAAATAATTCACAGACCAAGTGTCTGATGATGCTCGAGGGTAGCTTTAAAACATTCCACCACACACAAAAAATCCTTCTAGCCCTCCGAATGGTTACCCACCATTTTCACACACCTTCTCTTACGTGAGATAACTCATTGAAATGCCAAGTTCATGAATAAATAAATCTTAGTTTTAGCTCCCTTTCCTGCCTTTTCCTTCAGAGAGAAATCAACATCAGTTTGCCAAAGAAGTATAATTCTAGGTCCATCTTCCCACCTTCTTAGAACTCAAATGTAGTGAACAAGTATTATCTCTTTTCCCCCTGATGGAAGGCAGTCCAATGAGGCATCCTGTTCTTTACTCCCCATTTTGCTCTCCCAAGCCTTGGAGACCATCCTTCCTCCCACATAGGCTGGGAATCCTTGCCAAGTAGAACCAGCAAGACTCAGCTAAGCTGTGGCTCGTCAGGGTCCCAAAGTCAGGAGAACGAGGAGGGTCTAGAGTTGAGGTAGGGGTTGATGTGGTCCTAGGTTGGGAATGAGGACAGGTTATTTACTCCCTTTAATCTGGTCCAACAGCAAATTAAAAGAAACATCCAAACCTAAGTTGGATCCAGCCAAGAATTATTTGCATGAAATCTGACTTGCATCTAGGCCAGATTCTCCAGGTCCACTGTTGAACTTTCCTGATCTGGAATCACGTCTCTCTAAACATTCCCAAGGGTACTGTTATCACATTTTATTGGTGGAGAGTACACTGGAAAGGACGTATCATTCAGCATCCCCAGTGGACACCTGAAAACGCTTGTGGTACAGTAAGCAGGACCAAGAGATGAGCTTTCCACTTACAAAGAGGTATATGCTCTTCTGTATTGCTCTCTGCTCCTGGTGGCCAAATGTCTACACTTCATCAGAAAGCAATAACAGAGGATCAAAACGGAAGGCCTCATGCAACCCATACTTATCCAACCCTTGGGTTCCAGATTGTCTGTCAACAGGCATTTTGTAGCTGGGAAAGGAAAAGAGCTGCACTGCTTATCCTGCCAAGGAGATAATGGATCCAGTAATTTCTGACTTTGCCTCAGGAAAGTTTAACTATCCATTAACCACATTCTTGAGCGCAGGCTGGAACATCACACATTTTATGTTTCATACTAAATTATGGGCTTGGTCCCAGTGCAAATTTAAGCACCGGGTATGCTGGGAACAGCATCATATGGCACTGTCCTAGCTCCAAGGCTCACAAGTCATTAAGCAAACTGGGATCCTTCTCACTATTGAAAATCACTATCACATGCTAATAACAATCGCAACAATAATAACAGCGAATACTTTTGTGTCCTTAAAATGAACACAATGCTAAATATGTATGCATTATCTGATGCATACATTTATTTCTGATGACAGCTATGTGAGTTGATTGCTAATATCCACACTTTATGGATGATGTAACCAAGGTGGGGAGAAGATAAGCATGTCCAAGGTCACAGAGCTGTTAACTGGTCGGACCAGGACTTGAACCCAGGTCTACCTAGCTACAAGCTTATGCTCTTAACCCATTCAAAAGGCTTCACATATGGCAAAAAAAAAAAAAAAAAAAAAACGTGTTTTATTTGGATAGAAAAATAGGAAAAGAAAATTCTAGTGCATCCTCCTTTCAATAGTTTAATATGAACTGTTCAAAGTGGGCAACTGAGATGCTTCTAAGCATCTGTGGCTCACTTCTTTTGGATCCGAGAGTGCTGCTATGGAAATAAGTTGTAGTCTAGATCATACTTTTCTTCTAATATATGCAATGCAAGAAATTCAGTTCTGAGATATTCAGCGTAGTTGGCTCCTTTTTGCCCCTTGGGAAGAGTAAAATTTCAGTTTGTTTTATTTAAAGCATCTCTAACCTTGAAGTGACCACCTTTATCTTGGTCCCCCACTGGCCTGGCTGCCCAGATATTTAGTAAAAGCAATTCTGGGGAGTTCTCACTCATCATTTTGATTTGGGGGAATATTCACTCATCATAGCTATGTAGCTGCCACATACCCCACAGTCTCATAAAAATTGCACCATATCGTCTCTGAGAAGAATCCTCCAGTCAGAAAGGTGGTCCCTTTGGGAGAGGTCAGGGAAATCCTCAACATTTAGGCCCACTGGGTGGAGGGGGGTTGAATGACGTGATTTAGGAGGCCTTGGCCTAAAGCGCTGTGGTAGGCATGATGAAAGTGAGGCCAAGGATCGGATTTCCCAAGGAACCCAGAACACCACACCAGAGGTAGGTGTATGATATCCATCTGCTGAACTTGTGACGCCAGAGAACTTCAACTGGAGTAACATGAAAACTGGCCTGGCCCCTCCAATTTCAAAAGCATCAGTCCTATCCCCTTTGCTTTGATGGTGTGCAAAATGGGTCTGAAATGTGATCTCTCAATTATTCCCAAGGTTGCTGCTGCCAAAAGAAAGAGCCATAAGCCAGACCCTTTTGCACGTTCAATCTTCGTCATCAGCTTTGAAACTAAGACCATGTTGGTGGGAAGGGTTGAGAAGTAGAAAGAGGAGGCCTCTTTTTGTCCAGCCTTTGGCTAAAGTTAAAAGTGATTTATCCTTTTTTGCACAGCTGGGTGCTTGCTGTATAAAATGGAAGACATACATAGAACCCACCAAAGAAAGTGGGCATACCGTGGGACTTGAGGTAGAAGCAGAAAGAAATGTTGAACTATTAAAACTATTTCAAATCAGATAATTGATTGGCTGTATATATACACACACACACACACACACACACACACACGTATATATGTGTGTATATATACAACATATATATATATATGTTGTATATATATATATATATCGCCATCACTATTCTTAAAGTTTGAGACTTTAAGAATTGAAAGTCTTTCAAAATTTCTCAGAAAAATCTTCCCTGACCTTCCTAACAAAGTCAAGCTCTTCTACTAGATATTTTCATACCAACATGCATTTGTACTTTAAAGGGTTACAATTTATAGGTATTTGTATAAAGCTTTAATTAATGTCCATCACCCTCAATAGACCATGTGTTCCATGATCATGTCTGTTTATTTTTCTCTCCATTATTTTCACAGAGCCTAGCACAGTATCTGGCACATAATATGATACAAATATAAAAAATATATATTAAAATATATAAAGTACATATTATTTATTTTATTATTTATTTATACAATTGACCCTTGGACAACACAGGTTTGAACTGCACAGGTCCACTTATATGCAGATATTTTTCAATAAGTATACTGGAAAATTTTCTTGAGATTTGCCACCATTCAAAAAAACTTGCAGGGCTTCCCTGGTGGGGCAGTGGTTGAGAGTCCGCCTGCCAATGCAGGGGACACGGGTTCGTGCCCCGGTCCGGGAAGGTCCCACATGCCGCGGAGCGGCTGTGCCCGTGAGCCATGGCCGCTGAGTCTGCGCGTCCAGAGCCTGTGCTCCACAACGGGAGAGGCCACAGCAGTGAGAGGCCTGCGTCCCGCAAAAAAAAAAAAAAAGTTATACACAGATTTTTTACTGTGCGGGGGGAAGGGGGGTTGGCATCCCTACCCCCTGCACTGTTCAAGGGTCATCTGTATATATAAAATATATATGAAAAATATATATGCATAATATGTAAACTACATTTTTTCATAGAGGAGAACACAGACATTGGATAGTGGGGGTTGGAAGGTGGGGATGCTCAAGAAGTATTTACTGAAAGACTAGAGTTAGAATAACTTAAGGATGTTCAAGGACCCAAGTGGGATGTAAGAAGATCTTTTGACAACTCGTGTTCCTGAACCATATGAAGTTTCAGAGAATGTTGTGTCCTCCTATAGCTAGAGTGGCTTGCAGGGGCTGCTGACCAGAAATTTTAAATTCTAGCAGAGAAGACTGAATGAGGAGGAAGAATTAATTTAAAACTGTTTGGAAGTCAAGGGATTTGGTTATCTGGGCCACATAGGTATGAAGGAGCCTGTCACAGGTTGGGTTCTCTGGAAGCAGGTGCTGAAATAGAGTTTGATATGAAAAATCTTCCTTAGAGAGAAAACAGATTTTTATCCCTAATGTTAATCAAGATCCTATTCTGCCTACACCAATCACCATGTACTCTTCACTGATTATTTAATCATCATCTACAGAGCTCCAGGCACATGACATGCCCAGTCCAGCTGGGTAAGTGTCATGCTAAAAGTCACATAGGTGCGCCACAGGAAGACGGCAGGGTCGGCCTGGGGAAATCGGGAGGAGTTGAAAACTTCTCCAGAAAGCTAACTGTAACTAGACCAATAACCTGAGGAATGTTTAGGAGATAGGCAGCCTATGTTTATCCAGGCCTTAATGAGAGTTAAGTGGGCTGTAATCCTTGAAACCAGAGTTGTAGAAGGAGGTAAACTAGATTTCCTTTACCTTCAAGTCAAACAGACATCATATTCATCAAGTATCTGAATCCACTTCTCCCCACTAATAATAGAGCAGGGGCGGTGAAAACAGTTACCTAGTCTAAGATACTATAATTAACCATTTGACTTTATCTACGAGGTTAAGAAAAAGAAACCAGTGGTAAGCTTTACCTTTTTATTTATACTTCATAATTCTGTTTTGTTCAGGGGGTCTAACCGGCAATGTAGACACCAGTTTTCATTTTATAAGGAGAAAGGAGGTAGATTCCTCATCCTCTGGGGAGGAGTGCTTGTGAAAGTCAGGCAGATGAACTGAGCATTGCCTGCGTAAGAGATTGATGGCTGGCTTCCCACTGCTCCGGAAGGAACTCAAATTCAGGGGTTCAGTGGAGCCCCTTTGCCCACCAGTGATTCTTTGGCTCCCTGCTGCTGGTGATAACCTCTCAGGAGTTTGCAAATAAAATTTCTTCCTGTAGTTTCACTCTTTCCCACTTGGCAGGCTTTCTGTCGCTAATGGATCTGACATTAATGGGTCCTTACTCCCTTGGATCTCTGACAAAGTCAGCACACTCTGGGGAATGGGGCAGGCGGTTAGTTAGTTATCACCTACAGCACAGGTCGCAGGGCTGGGCCCAAGCTGCCATCCTCACACCCCATGGCTCTCCCATCAAGTGCCTGGAATTACATGGAAATAAATTCAGTGGACACTCACCATCTCTTTTAGATCTGATTCATAGAAATTTCTCCATTCATGGATGGAGCACGCCAACCATTTTTTGGGAGGTGTCCTCCAGGTGTGTATAAAATTCAGTTCAACCAACATGAACGGAGAAATTACTGTGAAGCGCGCACAGCACACTGTGATGTCTGGGTGTGGTTATCGGTGCAGTCAATCCTCTTTGGGCGAGAGGCTAATAACTTAGGATGAGGCTTATGTCATTTGTTCACATTATTCGCAACCGGATTTGTCTTCGAGTTCCTTAACTTGCTAGAGTGGTATATTGTGGTGGTGCTGAAGCTATGCATACCAGACTACCAGTGTTTGAATCCTACTCCTGCCATTTATTATCTATGCAACCTTAGGAAAGTAATTGAACTTCTCTGTGCCTCTCTCCTCATCTGTAAAATAAGAATAATAATTGTATCTCCATTTTACAGATAAGAAAACTGAGGCACAGATGAATTCAGTAGCCAGGTTAGGTAGGTGGCCTTGAATGCACCTAGAATAGTGCCCGGTACATGGAACACACTGACTGATCACTATCGTTATCTCAGCTTCTCTTTCCTGGGCGACCCTTTGTAGACACTTGGAAGTACCGGCTACGGCACTCAAACAAGTTTCGCCTCCCCACCTCCTCCAGTATGAGGCTAAGTGACCCATGCAGGATTGAACTCTTGACCTCTGTAGGCTTAGCACCATGCCCTTGCCCACTGCCCGACTTAGCAGAGGGAATGCAGGGCTACCAACTACCAAGCTATCAGTTCTAAAGGATGTCAATCCCCTTTGCTCCCTCATCGCAAACCCCTTCAAGATTTAAATATACCTTCTAAGTTGATCTGTTTCAAACATTTGCTTAAGAAATAAAAGAAGTCAAAGTGCCTGCTGCTTTACTCAAAGTTGAAAATGGAGATACCAGTCTCTTCCCCCACTGGTCCTGCATTCTATTCCCCCCAGGTTCTTTGCAAGGGAAAAAAAAAAATTATGTTGGCCACAGTTGCAATCAGCTTTAATTCATTCTTTATTGCTGCTCTGGTTTTGTGTTATTTGAGCTGGTTTAACTGTTAAAAGCGTTTCAAATGTTCACATGGTCTGCATTAGGTTACCGAATTAAAACAGGAACAGCCCACCAAATGTAGCTTTCTGAAATGCAAACCACATGAGTTTGATTTCTTTGTGGTATAACTTTAATTGGGTTCAGAGGTCTCCGAGACTTACCTGTCTATCTGCTCCGTGATGGCCTGATCCGATAAGACTAACTTAAAGGGGCTGAAGGATCCGAATTGCCTCAACTCTAGTTTCAGAACCCACACTGACCACACTACAGCTCCATCCCATTTATGACTCTCTAAACTCAGCAAGGTTGGAAATCCCTGCATACTCCCTCAGGGCATCTTCACTTGTGCTAGCAAGTGTCTGGCACACCCAGAGCACACAGGTTCCACACACGAAGAGCTGGGAAATTGCTAACGTTGTATCAGCCACATGTCAGAATTGCCACTTTCCTCCACTCCCCACGGTCAGTGATGCCCAACAGCTGTCCTTTTCTGACTCAGTAAGAAGGCTTTAGCCTCAGATTGTCCCATTGTGGGTCTTTTGATGCCACTTTGTGGCCAGTCTTCCTTGGACGGTGTCTACCTTCTAGAACAGCTTTCACAGCTTCTAACCCTTCCTAAACTGGTCTCCCCTTATCACCTCTGAAGGCAGGCAGAAGCAGCAAGCAACTGCGGTTTGGTTCCTAGGAAGAGCTGAACTTTCCCCATGTAGGTTTCTGAGAAATAGCCACATGACCTAAGCGAATCAACAGATATTTTCTGAGTGTTACCATACAAGCCACCACAACACGTGAGGCTTGGCAGGGAAGTACGGAGCAAATTCAGATGAATGTGCAGCTGATCTAAGATGGGGGGCAGTGGAGCGGAGAAGCCAAGGGAGCTACTGGGTTTTAAGCCTGGCTGCTTGAAGGAATGGTATTGTGGTTGAGCACAAAAGAAACCACCTTGTGACTTCAGGCTGCAAAGAAAGCCCTGGGAACTGTGTGGAGGAAACATGATATCCTTTGTCTCTTGCTCTTCCCTTCCTAGGTAAGGCATTACCCCGGGGACACAAGATGGAGACACTGTGAGGAAAAGCCAATGGTTATGCTGTCTGACACAAAAGTAGACATCTCAGTCGACACTAAATAGTGTTCATTTCCGTTAAAACAGTGAGGAAAATACATTTTCAGTATTTCCTCAAAAATTCCTTGAGCACACAAAAGATTCACTTTGGTAATCTGAAAACTGAAGATTACCAAATTAAAGTCTTTCTGAATTAACTACACACCTATGCACTTACCTCTAACCACACAGTGAGCTGGTATTTAGGTGGTAATAATGATACGAATTAATATCATTGAGCATCTACTATGTACCAGATAACTTTCATCCATTATCTTATTGAATTATCACAACCTCAGATGGTAATATTATCCTCATTTTAACAGAAGAGGGAACAGATGCACTGAGCAATGATTAAATATAACTTGTCCAAGGTCAATGTGACTTGAGTTTGAATTTAGGCTCTATGATGCCAAAACTTGTGTCCCTTACCACCACATATACAACCTCTCCTACTGTTGCAGCAACAAGGGACCGAAGAAAAAGTTAGTGAATACAGAGGTGGTAGAAGGAGCTGTTCGTCTGTCTACAAAGCGAGGCCTTTAACATGTAAGCCTCACACACTCCTTTTCTCTTCCTGCCCCTTTCACACTAGAACAGATATTGTCAGGTAAGAAAAACTTACGGGAATACTCACCACCTAAATATGCTAACCTTGGATATTACAGAATCTTTTTTTTTTATCTTCGTGATTAGTTACTGATAATGAGAAAAACTGAAAAGAAAATGATATCCTACATTAAATGTGGCCGTTAACATACTTAGGATCCGTGCAGTTTACTCTTTATAAACTTCAACGACAGAAAAAGAACCATAACTAAATAAGGAATTCTATTTAGTGATACGGATGCTAAAGTGGTTAGGGGTAAAATGACTGAGTCTGCAACTTACTTTGAAAGGCATCAAAAAAAGAAGAAGGATTTATGGATGGATAGAGAGACAGATAAATCTACAAATATATGATAAAGCAAGTATAGTGCAATGGTTATTGTAGAATCTAGGTGGTAAATAAATAATTCTTGAAGCTTCTTATATTTGAAAATTCTCGTAATAGAATGTCAGGGGGAAAGTGACCATAAAGTGAGGCTCACATTTCTAGGCTGCTAGTTTCCTGACACCACACTTGAGTTATTTAGAAAGCTGGGTGGGCAGGTGAGAAGAGAGAGACTACATCCTCAGTAAGAAAGCCAGCAGCAGCTAAGAATTAGGTTGTCCCTTCCAGGGAAAACAGTGGCTTGGAGAATAACTCGACCATTCGTAGCCCAGATCCACAGTCTTGAGAAAGACTCATGCCAAGAGAAAACAGAAGTCAAAAGAATAGGTAAGAAAATACAGTGGAGGCAAAGAGAAGATGCCCGATTTCAACATCACTGCACCCTGTACCACAGGTACAGCTGGAAATGAAACTAGAACTGTAAACAGTATTATTTGGTTTTACAACCTAGACTTAGAAGCCTTGTGTACCTTCAGGAAAAAAAAAAAAAAGGTCCCTGGTAAAAGTTAGCTGAATGAATGAATGATGAATATTTTGTTGAATGGTAACGTAATGAAGGAGATAAAAACACTCGGGCAACTTATTATCTCTCCTATAGATCTCTTACTGTTTAAATTAAGAAACTTGGCATATACATGTCGTCTCTTTTCGACAACTTTATACCCACATGTATAAGCACACTTTCAGTAGTATATAGTCTTCTATATTATGTAGCATGTTGGGTGTTGCAGGAGATACACCACAATCTTTGTTTTAAGGACTTAAAGCCTAGACGGAGAGACAAACACCAGGTAACTATAAGACAAGGTCTGATATAGTAAGTGCCACAAACAACAGAGAGGTCCTATCTAGTTTAATTAAGGTCTGACTTACAATATAGGTCCTGCATACTATATTCAAGTCACCAAAACACTACTGCTATCTATAGGAAATGGCCCCATCCTAGAGTAGATGTGATCCAGGACATCAGAGGCCAAAATTAGAACTTGGTACTGCAAATCAGAGCCCTCTGGAGGGCCTGAGGTGTTTTCTCTATTTTTAATTGGAAAGGGTGGAATTATCCCTCTGTGTCAAGAATTTGAGATTTCACAGAGGGGTCAGGCCTGCCCAAAATAGCCTTGGAGTCCTGATCTGGAGTGAAGAGGCCTTGTAGCATCCTTAGGTGCACTAACCAATGTCACTGGACAGGTGCTGGTGAAACCAGGTGATGGAAAAGTAGTCAGGAACTGGATAGGAAGAAGATTAAGTCAGTGCCCATGAAGAAATTTTAGGTATTGAAAAGGAGGTAATGTTTTCCACCTAAGGGCATCCAGTTGGAGACTGGTCGGAGCTGGTTCTCGTTTTATAACCTCTCGACACATGTGTGTAGTCAAGGCTGAATTTAAAACCTATACCGTGAACCTTAGGAAAATAAACCACATTAAACAAGCACAAATTGAAAATATTACACAAGAGATTTCACAGGAAATTGGCCCAAATTTAGCCTCGCTCTTTATGTATTTAAGCCTCTTATTCGCTGCTTAGAACTTTATATCAGGATGCTAATGAGTCTGCCCTCCCTCCCACCCCCCCCTCAGTCCACCTCCACAATGGCCTGCTTAGTTTTACAAAACTTTTTTTTTTTTATTCCCAAAGAATCCTACTACCTTTGGCCTACTCTTTCAGTGCTCATAAACACATGTTCCAAAACAGTATGCTGATGATACACAGTACCAATGATTAGATGAAGTTGAACGTATACCTAAAAAAATCCACTGCAGAGCCAAAAACAAGCTTCATTTCTCTCCTAAAAGTTGATGACTCCTATAGAAGTGCTCCGTGCTGGCAGACTCAGACACTGATTTTACTTAAAAGATGATAGCAATCATGACAAGAGTCATTAGCAGCAAACTACTTCAGTGTCTTTCCATCTCATTTAGAATTTTCTCACACTGCTTTCCTTTCTTCCACAGATTTTGTGTTTGTTTTTAATACTGTTGTACTGTGCTTTCTGTAAGTCTCTGTAAGTCCTTTTTTTGGAATAAAGTCAAGTGTAGATAAATAACTGAACTATTTAGAATCCTATGGATTTAATAACCCACCTTTTACAGTAACATTTGAGCTGATCTTATGTATGATTGGTCACATAGCAAGAGGCTCACTGCCAGAAGCCAGGGCTGGACCACTCTCTCCACCTTGGGTCTGGTTTTCTGCCATCAGAAATGCCCTGTGGGGTGTTGCCAGGACACTCCAGACTGCAGCCCTTCTGAGCCAGGCAGTTGCCAGGCGAGAAGAGTGATGCCAGACCAGAAGGTAGTTTTGTGGGATGGACAAAACATGCCCTGAGGCCATGCTGGGCTGTCCCATTCTTTCCCACTTGTTGCCACCAGCCAGAATGTGATTATTACTGGTTTGCTTACAAATCAGTTTTTAGAAGACTTAGTAAATGAAAACTTATTTTGTATTTAGGTTGGACTTTTTTAATCATTTCAAAGTCTGAGATTCATGATGCCTTCCTGCTTGTCTTTATCATGCCTGAGAAAAATGCTTGCTGGTGAAAGTGATCAAATTATCCTGACCCTGCTCTTGCCCCTAATCATTCTCTACTTCTGATGGAAGTTATAAAGCACAAAAGGATAGAATAAGCCACACGAAGAGTTCCATTGTTATGTCTCAGCTGGGGAGACGCAGGAGTTGTCAGAGAGCTGACAGGAACAATTATCCCATTGCTTTTACTGGTCTGAACTGCGGGAAGTTTCTTCACAGTTATTATTTGACGAAAATTATCAGAACATCTTGGATCCCTCCCAGAGTTCTGAGCAGCTCCGGGGAACTCTCTGCTTCCTCCCCTCTCCTCTTGCCATAATGGCCACCACGCTCATCTACGGGGCTTTCACCAGGACCGGGAGAGGAACCCACGTTTGGAAAACACCCAACCAGAGTTCTGACCAATAAGGATGAAGATCACAAACAGCATGAGCTTGAGGATGTGTCACAACACAGCACCTCAGTGGCTTGGCCAGCGGAATTGCTTCCGTTTTCAGGTTTATTAAAAATATGAAGGAATCGAGGTGACATAGTGATTTGATGAGCCCATTAAGAGAAAGAAAACCCAGAATCACTCTAGATCTAAAAAAACGCAAAGTTCCTAAGGTGTGAAAATTCAAACAAAGCTGCTAAGTAAGGGTGGGGGGGGGGAATGCGAAGGGCAAGAAGAGCCCTTGTTTCTTTACACTGAGGAGTGAATAAACTTCCTTGATTGCAAATAAGAAATTTGCTAATGCTGAGTCAGTGTCAGTCTAGTCCCACCTTCACAGGGATCTATAGCTGGCAAACCCTGCTCAGTGGTGGACTCACAGACAGATATCTGTCTACTTGGTTTTAACGCCCTCCCATCCGGGCGCTCGCTCTGGGTGGTCATCTCGTACCCGCTCGCCTCCCGACACAATTCTGGCGGTGGGCTTTATTGGATTTCTCAGAGCATTAGGTTTCTTGGAGCATATAAACTTCAGAATTTTTCCTTTAAATCACTCAGAGCCAGAGATGGAGGCAGAAGGATGCTTCAAAAAGAATTAAGAAAAGTTAACAGATCAAAAGAACAGTGCCGCCACATAAGCTACTTCCTTTTTCAAAAACGTGTATTAGGAGAACAGCAGCTAAAACCCTGATCAGTCATGAAAATGAGCACCAGCCCGCGGGCTGAAGGGCTGAAAGGAATTAGGTACCACCTAAAAGAAATCTCTTGGTGATTAAGCTCACTGTCTAAAGAAACACACACACACACACACACACACACACACACACACACACACACACACACACACACACACACACACACACAAAACACAGGAAAACAAAACCAAAAAACCCATCACCCTGGACTGTCCTTCCTCAGACCAGTCATGGGTGACCTTGCCTTCAATGTTCAGGGAATGTCATTAGCTGCTAAAAACTTCTGGAAGGCTGAGTGTAAAAGCCCCTATAGCTACGTGCATTGTTGATCTTCCCTCCGTTGCAAACTACAGAGTAGACAGCTTAATTAACAAAAAGTGTATACTTCAGAATCTGGCAGATACCACTGAGCAGAGAATGCATGTCTAAAGAAAACTCTCCCCTGTTCCCCTCAAAGTGGATTTTATGGCAGTACAGGTTTGAAGCCCAGGTAAAATGCATCTCTAATAATATCTTTCATTAGAATATATTAATGGGGGATCTGTTTGATGGAGAGCAGTCATCTTTATTCCCTTTCTGTACAAATGGAGATTTGGGGGTGTCCCACCGAACAGGTCCCGACGCCAAGATACCACTACTCCAGAGAGTAGTTTTATTTTTATTCCTAGTTAGCTTTTTTCACTTAATGTTTTTATCCATACATCTGTTACAGTTGAATAAAAGGAGAATGGAGTAAGAGATTTTTTTTTTTTTTAACCACAATTCTGTTGGCAAAACAAACAGGTCCATAATTACATGAAGACACATGTATTAGTTTCCTAGGGCTGTCATAACAAATTACCACAGACTGGGTGGCTTAAAAACAACAGAAATTGATTCTCTTGCAGCTCTGGAGGTTAGACGTCGGAAGTCGAGGTATCACAGGGTTGGCTCCTTCTGGAGGCGCTGAGGGAGGATCTGTTCCCGGCTCTCTCCCGGCTGCTGCAGTTGCTGACATATCTTAGCTTTCCTTGGCTTATGGCTGCATCACTGCAGTCTCTGCCTGTGCCATCCCATGGCATCCTCCTGGTGTCTCCACGTGGCCTTCTCATAAGGACACCAATCATCAGGTTTAGGGCCCCCCAGAAGCCAGTATGACCTCATCTTAACTTGATTGTATCTGCAAAGATCCTATTTGCAAATAAGGTCACATTCTGATGCAGCCGGGGTTAGGACTTCAACAGATCTTTTGGGAGGATGCAATTCGACTCACAACAACACATGTACCATAGTTAAAGGTGAAAATAACTGAGGCTTGCCTATGAGACAGGCCATGCTGGGCCTGCGAAGGAGGAAGAAGTAAGGGATTATCCTAGGGGCTGAGCACTGGGGCGGAGGCTTCCAAGGAAGTTGCCTTTATACTGTTCTAGGTATGCTGAGGGGCAGAGTTCAGGCTGGACTGTGGGACGGGTGAAATTGCAGAGAGAAAAAATACTAGTAAAGTCCTAGAGAGCTAAACTGAATTAGGCAAAGAGAGGAGATCTGCAGACTGAAGGTGGACGGGCGACGCAAGGGCATCTGGGGTCCTCGGTCCATTGGTGCTGCCTCTCTGGCCCTCCTGGGTCTCAGCGCCTCAGACCCTGTGATCCCAAGTGTTACTGCATCTGCCTAAAAGAGTGAACTGAAACAGTACAATTTCCTCTGTGGTCGTTCTACCTTTTGCTGAGAGATTCAAATGGATAGATTTCCATGAAGTCTTTATGTTTTCCTTTTGACAATTTTCTTCCTCCCATTCAGTTGCTAAAAGTTCTTTCATCGTTTATTCCCCTCACCACGCCCTCACTTCAGAAACCACAGCTTGTTTCTCCAATCTCATTTACCTCCACAATGGCGAAGGTATCACTACTTCTCTGGGGAAGTGGTCTTCAAGATGATGCCTGCATCAGCACATCCAAGAATTCACCTTTTCTCTCCTAGTACATATACAGAGAAGAATCTCCTAAGCCTGTAGTTTTCAAACTGTTTTCTTGCTATAGAACTCTTTATCAAGAGAAATGTTTATGTAGAAACTCAACTAAGTGAATAAATGTGGAACTGCTCTGGGTGAGGGGGTACCTGGGAGATGGGGTGCCCTGCCCACCTGGCCAATCGCCACAACCCTCGCCTTTGGCAGCTCCTGAATGGTTGAGTGGATTCTAGTATTCTAATAATTCATCTTTATAACATGGCACGTAGACATCACATGATAATGTGCTGGGATCTACCTGCTCATCTTTTATACCAGGCAGTCATTTAAAAAAAAGGGGGGGGGCTTCCCTGGTGGCACAGTGGTTGAGAATCTGCCTGCCAATGCAGGGGACACGGGTTCGAGCCCTGGTCTGGGAAGATCCCACATGCCGCGGAGCAGCTAGGCCTGTGAGCCACAACTACTGAACCTGCGCGTCTGGATCCTGTGCTCCGCAACAAGAGAGGCCACGATAGTGAGAGGCCCACGCACTGCGATGAAGAGTGGCCCCTGCTCACCGCAACTAGAGAAAGCCCTTGCACAGAAACGAAGACGCAACACAGCCGTAAATTAATAAATAAACAAAAGAAAATAAAAATAAAGGAATTCCCTTTAAAAAAAAAGAAAAAGGGGAGAAATCTCTGTGCAGCTGAGAAAACAACTATTTCCCTGGTGTTGTCATATGGCAGACTGTGATGTCACCTCTTCTCCCTTGGGGTCTGCCATCTAATGTGACTTTTGTCTCTGACAGTACACAGTTCTGTTTGGAAGCTCCCCAAAACTCACCACACACCTCATTCGGAACAATTAACAAAATCTGCAAGCTCTTTTCATTGCTTGACTGTAGAAAAGGACTCAAAGCTAAGTCAATTAATGGAGAGACAACATTTAGTAGAAGAAACATCAGACCCATCAGTATAGAAACCAATGTAACAACAATTAGATTTTGTAAAACTCCAGAGAAATTCATTATGAAAACATGAAGGATCAAATGCTTTCTATAGAAAGAAATACCCTGAAAACAAGCACTTTCTATCGTAACACTAAAAAGGACGTGGTACAACAGGATCTTTGAATAAAAAAGTAACAATGAGGTATATTAGGACTGCTATAAATAATATACTCCACAGGGCTTTGTAAAAAAGCGGTTCCTTGTGAAGGTTACCATTGAAAATGAAAAAGTTAAGGGTCCATCTTTATTAAACTCCATGCAGGTGGAGGCCAATTTCCCTGGCCTTTCTCTACCCCTAAATTCCTAGAACAAATGAAAAAGCGGCAATTCTACACTCGCAGGAAATCTAACCTGAAGACGAGCTTTACTGCTACTGAGAAAGTGCTGGATTTCTTTTTCTCTACAGCACGATTTTGTCATCTTTTATGAAAACTCAGACAGGAATGCTCCTCTGTAATATTTTCCCCACTAAACAGTTTTCATACATATATTATCGAGGACCACAAATCCCTGGAAATCACTACAGTGAAACTTCCACTTGTTTCTCATTTGTACAGAAGTATTCACCCAAGGAACCCACTTAATGGAGTGTAATAACAAAAGAAATCTCTTTTCAATGCCTAGGACAGGGGAGAGGTTCTTGTCACTCACCCCATACAGGCACCACATCTGGGAGAAGGTGGGTACCCAGTTGCCTCCATTCCCGACCGATTGAGGAATATTTATTTTGAAGACATGGTGCCTGGCCTAGTGCCCAGCAAGGCTGCCCTGGTCTTCCCTGACCCTGTCTAGGAATCGCAGTTGGTTTGGGGATGGAGGACAGACCGTTTGGGTGTCTGGAGACAAAGTCAACATTCACTCAATTGTGTTGGGTCTGACACATGGAATGGAAACTGTTGGGTTTTTTTTCCTTCTTCTGATTCAGCGGTCTTGAGGGGTCTGATTCAGCAGCTATTGCTACAAACTTCCACTCTGGAAGGAATAGGTTAAGGGGAGGGGACAGACCCCCACGCAGAAGGGTGTGGGCTCTTCTCTTTAAATGCTCGCCAGCCTGTGACTGGTATAGACTTTGGCAAGAAACCCACAAAGTCTTATAGGAAAAACAACGTCTGGAAGAACATCTTGTCATGCTCTTTTTTCTTTAATGACTCAGTGAACCTTTCCGCCGAGAACAGCTTCTGTTGTGAGGGCTCCATGGTTCAAAATACCTGATCACATTCTATCTGAGGTCCCTAAGGAGGGCGGAGGGGATACCCATGGCACAGCTATTTCAAAATGATAAGGCAAAAGGACGAGGAAACAGTACAGAATCTGGAATCCGGAGAGTCCGCGGGCAAGGAGGCAAAACAAATCAGGAAAAAATCAAGTTAAGGTTGTAACTATTCCGCCTCCTAAATGAACGTGCTGCCTTGCCATTGGGTGTTCCTGTCATTCTTCTGCTTTTCCCTCTTGTACCATTTGAAGCCCAGCCTCTAACTGAAGACCCATCTTATTACTTATTTTTCTATTTTTAATTAAAGGAAGAGAGTGGCATGAAAAGACTGCTCATCTCCAGACTTGAGAAAAGCCAAGAATTCTGGCACCCAATCAAAAAAGCTGTCTGAGCGCAGGCGCTCATTCACGCTGGTTTTGTATCTGATAAACTTTTCATTCAATTTGAAGCTCGATGTGTCTGAAATACAATGAAGTGAACCAAGCAAAGGATGTCGTCCAAACATGTTGAAGCACTTGTGGGTGAATACTCAGCCTTTGTGTGCTTCGGCTCCTGTGAGAAGCCCTCAGTCTCAGGCAGGTTCCAAACTGCCAACTCAATGAGGCAAATAATAGTTATTCCTAATGGCAATAATAATTATGGAACGCAGTGGACCCAATATAAGGTTGGTTGTCTGTGGCTTTGGTGGGGCAGCCAAAGTTTCACACACTCTTTTTATAAAAATCAACCTCTCTCCCTCTCTCTCTCTCTCTCTTCCTCTCTCTCTCTCTCTCTCACACACACTCACACACACACACACACACACACACACACACACAAACACACATACGCATTTGCCAAAAGAGATCTGGACAAAGTCACTCCTCTGGTTTCCTGCTAAGTGCTTGACTACAGAGCTAAATTAAATAAATAGCAGCTATCCACACAATGAGGGGGGATTGGGACATTTCGAGTAATTGACACCACACACACACACACACACACACAAAATCTAAAAGGAAAGTCTCTTATTTTCCTTTTAGTTAAAAGTTTTAAGCTTTCTCCAATTCCAGACTTTTAGCCAGAGCCATGGCCAAATGGCAGATATGAATAATTTGAGGGATTCCTCCTTTCTTTCTAGGGGAGACGGGAAGAAAAGAGAGAGGAAAGAGGGAGAGAGGAGGAAGAGAAAGTCAGGGTTCTAGAGGAGTGCCCTGCCACCCCCATTTCACTTCAGTTATGAATCAGAATCTCCCAGTAGATCAAATCCTTCTTTGGTGAAGCCCCAAGCCCATGGTTAGTGCCACAGCCACTTTTCTATGAGATATTCACCCTGTTCCTCACAGGGAGGGAGCCAACCCCTGAGGTGGCGTTCTCTCTCCCCGACTCTAGGATCTAGCTGTCACCACCCTCCAGGGACCTCCGCATTAGCACTTAAGTATCTCACCCCACACGCCAGTGATGTCAAGGTGTCAGAGAAATAAAAAGTGGCTACTCCTGAAAACATAATTCATCAACCAAATGGTCATTTTCTAGATAATGAGGAATTGTTTCAGTTTTCTGAAAACTAGGTTAAGGGCCTAACGTGAAGCTACATGAGTTTTTTTCCTTTTTAATCTTATTATGCTTGTTAGTCTCTGTGACTATTCTTTAAAAGTGGCTCCAAGGTGCTGGCGTAGTTTATTGTCATGTAAGAGGGGGGTTATAAAGGACATTCAGGGCATTATGAAAAATCATGCTTTGTGGAATACCCCTGGAAAATTTCTTCAAGAGTTTTGAATAAGGTTATATACATGTCAAATGGCCTAAATGATGTTCCAGTAAAGAAAAGTATTAGGAAATGTGTGTACACATACACACCAGGCACACACACACAATTTTCATTTGGATGCAACTGGAGATTAAAATTCCCCAGTCTCGGGCTTCCCTGGTGGCGCAAGTGGTTGAGGGTCCGCCTGCCGATGCAGGGGACATGGGTTCGTGCCCCGGTCCTGGAGGATCCCACATGCCACGGAGCGGCTAGGCCCGTGAGCCATGGCCGCTGAGCCTGCGCGTCCAGAGCCTGTGCTCCGCAACGGGAGAGGCCACAACAGTGAGAGGCCTGCACACCGCAAAAAAAAAAAAAAAAAAATTCCCCAGTCTCCTTTAACAATATACAATTTAGTTCAGATCATTTTAAAATTCATTCTTTCTATGTTTTAGAGAGGCTGTGATTTGAAACATGTAACTATAAAGTTGCATTTTTGTCTAATTTTGTCATTAAAAATACACCCTGACTCAATATAGGGTTATAGAAAGCTTCAGGGGTAGACTTTGGTTTCACTGAGTTTGCAGGCTCATCAAATGGCGTCACTCGTACTACCCAAATAATACTGAAGTGGAAGCAGTCTCCAGTTCTCTTCAATCTAGCACTTTACTGCTTATCTCTTCAAGTATTCAATTTGAGCAAAACTCTGGGAAGAGTGAGAAGAAATGTCACACTAAGCAGTGATCCCTAAGAACCTGCCAAACGCTTGGCCTCCAGCCCCTACAGACGCTGAGAATGCCACCGTGCATTTGACAAGTGTTCAGTGGCTTGGTGACCCGGGGATGGGTGTTTGTTGTGGCAGTCGTCATTATGATTGTTTGTGTACCGATGTTTATTGGTTTTATGGACTGAAAATAATAGATCGGAGGTCAGCTGTAAAGTGCTGTGTATTTGGCTTATGAATTACCAGATCGGAACCAATATATGACGAGTATACTCAGGAAGTCATTTCTAGCATTTCAAAGATGTCTGGGGCCATCTGTTCTCTGCAAAGACCTGCAACTCTGTAAAAAGCAACCCAAGCACATTCCAGCATGTCTGTACCCCACACTCACCAGGGTCCTATCATTTTACAGACTTTACCGGTCTATTCACCAGCCAAAATGCACTTTGCCAAAGCAGGGGAAACTATAAAACTCCAAGTTCTTTTAAATGTGTCTGGTACCATTAAGAATGTTTATTACTCTATAGAAATTTTATAGTTGATATTTACCAAAAGCACAACATACTCGGTAAATAGATTACTAGATTGTCTGCTAAATGTGGCGTATCTGTTTTATGAAATGTTTTCTTCCATAATCCCTACCAGCCAAACAGTGCTGTGGTCGAGTGGTAGTCATGATAAGGAAACAAACATGTTCCTAAGAGCTAGAAAAGGGCACTTGTTAGACAATCTAGTTTCATTCTTTCATTTTATAAGATGGAAAAGTAGGGCCCAGAGAGGTCAAGGGGTTGTGAGTGGTGGAGTCAGAACCACCAGCCAGGCTCTCAAATCTCTAGCAATGGCATTGCACTGCCTCACTGAAATAGGATTCCATTTGCATGTAACTGAAACTTAACAGGATTCCCTTTGTATCCAAAATCCAAGACCAAACTGGATATTTATGTGATATTCTCATCCAACCAAAGGTCAAAGGTCCACATAGTTTGTATCATCTTTAACTAAATCCTCCATAGAAAGGATATAAAAAATAATGGTAAAGAAAATCCATTTGGACTAATATTACTGAAAAATACATATGAGAGAACTTATTGAATCCTTTATCTTTTAAATCCTAAAATGTCCAATTATGTGAATACATAGTATTGCAATGGGCACCACAGGTTATCTGCAGTCCTTCTCTTTTAACTCAGAAACTACTTGTCAATCAGTTTCAGACAAGAGTTATTTATACTTTATGAGACATATAGTCTGTAAGAATGTGAAAGTTACAAATAATCAGAAATGCTCCCTGGGACACTGCCATGTTACAAGCACATGCTCAGTCTTCAAAAAAGCAAAGTGTCCTCCCAGTTGCAAAGGACCAGCTCTGCTTTATCAGGTTCATTTCTCCTAACATGCTCACCTTGGAGAGCGTTGCACACACCAGTCATTTTCCCATGTTACTAAACCTTTTGGTGTTCTTCAAGGAATAATTACACTTAGCTCTGGGACTCTTTTAAACACAACACTGGGACACATGTAAACCTACAGTGGTGAGCCAGCTAGGCTTTCGTGATTCTGGCCCTGAAAACAGAAAATACTGAGCCAATCCCCATGTAGGAACTCTGACAAGTACAGAAAGGTGCAGTTAATCATTGCATCTTATATTATGGGAAATATATATCCTCAACTCCCAGTGTTTAGTTATTTGGCATCTTATCCAAGGCTTACCCCTAGAAAAACACTAAATATTGATATAAGCTAAAGCCTTATGTTTCAGGCCATCTATAAAGTAACCCCAAAAACAGTTAAGTCTAAAAAAGAAGACAGTGGACTGCATTTTCCCATAGAGCTGTGTCTGGCAAGGTAATTGTCCCAATTTCTTGCATTACACTTGTTTTATGTCTTTCACTAAAAGACTGTTCTGTTGTTTAGGTGTTTTTCTAGTCAGATCTTCAGCAATAAGCCACTTTTAGCAAAATGAGAATAAAAGAACAGTTTGTTGATAAGATTAGTGCAAGGGAGGAAACAACATAGTCTTGCGTATAGCACTGAGCCCCCAAACAACTGACCTTCCAAGTAGTTTTCAAATTTAAATCTGTTATGAAAATCATCAGCTTTTTAGTGCTGGATGAGACTTTGAGAATTTTCTAGTGATGCTTCCTCATTTTACATGTGAGGAAGTCAAAACTTGGAGAAGTCAAGTTCATCTGGACCCTTGGGACAGTGAGGTGTAGGTGGCCTGGCTTCCAGTTCTGCCTCTTGCCATCATCAGTATGACCTGGGGCAAGTCATGTAGTCTCTGAACCTCACTTTACTCAGCTGTAAAACGGGTGTGTTCATTCCCATGTGATAGAATTATAAATTTGTTGTGATTCACCTAGGATTTGAGCCTGGAAGTCAGGTCTCTCTGGCTTCATATGTTAGGACCCTTCTCTTGACTGTACTGGTCTCCTCTTCCCAAGCATTCCCAAGTCCTATCCTGTTCTTACCCATGTGGGCACATGAACTCATCCTGGAACTCAGATCATCTAGACCCCCTACCAAACTCAGCTCCTGGAGGAAAACAAACCAAAAGAGAAAATATATTTGAGACAGAAAAGAAGCACTGAATGAGGATTGTGTTGCTGAGAGTGACTTGTAATCAGCTGGTTAAACTTTTCACGTATAGATGAAGGAACTGAGGCCGAGGGCTGTTGTGCACTTGGCCAAGGTTATAAACCTTTCTGAGTGGCAGAGCCTAAACCCATGACTTCTGAACCCAAGGCCAATGCTTTTCCAAGACTCCCCTCTGACCTGACATGGTTTGGCTCTGAGCAAGCTCGTCTTTTCCAGGCATATCTTTTCAACATGCTGCACAAAAGAACAAGTGTCCAAATTTACAACAGACACAGACTGAATGATCCTAGGCTACTTGCTCTAGAAGCAGACCCTAACCTGTGCCTATCTAGTCTAGAAATGGCAGGGGGGAAGAGAAGGTCAAAACACACAGAGACACTTATATGGAAGGTTCTGGAACTTTGTGAGCAGGGCTTCTGTTTGTAAGATTCAGAAATGAAATCCTCCCCCAAGAGGATGTCACAGGCAAAGTCACCTATCCACACAGGAATCAGAATAGGCTGGAAGTCACACTTCATCTGGGCGGGGGATAGGGTCTTCCTGCAAACCACAAAGCCAACTGTACAGCAACCAAATGGCTGGAGAAAGGGCAGCACTCTCAGTGCTGACTTTGGTTTTCTTACAAATAAGGGTATTTGGCCAGATCTCCCAGGTACAGGGCCTTTTTGTATCCATGTGCTCAAACAGCCCCCAATCCCCCTTCCTTGAGGGCCAGGGAACTCCTGTATATTTCTACTGAAGGACTGAAGCAGCTGCTGGCAACTCAGTGTGTCCACCTCTGCCCTTGACCGCCCTGCAGGTGTGTGAAAGCACAGAAGCTCTTTACACTGTAACCAGAGACTAAGCATTAGCCAACTCTTGTGGTTAGATGACTCTCCCAAATGGTCAAACATGCTCATGTGTCTTCCACAGCACTGGGATTGCTATGGGCAGGAGCACAGGGAAAACATGTGCTTTGAAGTCCAATAGAGCCACGTTCAAAAATCTGCTCATCTCACTGGCTGAATGACTTTGGACAAGTTATTTCTCTTCCTAGAGCAAAAAAAAAAACCCAGAGCAACTAACGTCTACCCCTCTGGGCTCTTGGAATGTGATAGAAAACAACATGCAAAGCTAGATCAGTGCCTGGCACATAGTAGATGTTGGATAAACGTTAGCTTCCTTTCTTCTCTTTAGTATCAGCCTGCTAATCCCGGGCTTTTCTAACAAATAGCTCAAGCCACTGAAGAATGACTTCCAATTTTCTTTCCCAAGAAGACTAGCTGTTATGTGAATGTGTCTTCCTCCAATTCATATGTTGAAGACTTAACCCCCGTGTGATGGTAGTAGGAGGTGGGGCCTTTGCGGGTAATTAGGTTTAAACGGGTCATGAGCCCCCATAATGGGATTAGTGTCCTAAGAAGAGGAAGAGACACCATCTCTCTGTCTCTTTCTCCTCTCTCTCTGTCAATCTGTCTGTCTGTCTGTCTCTCTCTCTCTCTCTTCATGCACGAAGAAGAGGTCAGGTGATCACACAGTGAGATGCCGGCCATCTGCGAGGCAGGAAGAGAGCCCTCACCAAGAACCAAATCTGCCAGCACCTTGACCTTGAACTTCCCAGCCTCCAGAACTGCGAGAAATAAATGCCTATTGTTTAAGCCACCGGGTCTATGGTACTTTTCTATAGCAGTCCGAGCTAAGATACCAGACTTGCTGTGTTCTGGGTGAGAAGCTGAGACACCAAGACATACAAGACTGGCCTGAGGGATCACAGGCAAGAACCAGATTCAGAGAGGAGAGCAGGGGTGTTTTTCTGCTTCTTGGAATATGCAGCCATGTGCTCTGGTGTTCTGGCTCTGCCTCCTTCATCTGGCCACAATACCATGTGGTATTACAACTTTTGAATGTTAAGAAACCTTATATTTCCTCAAGTATCAGTACTTAATGTTTCATTCCACACATAAAACTCTGTGAGTGGAAGGCTGCTGGCCCCCTTGTCAGAGGTAATTTCTCAAGGCTCTGTATGGGGTTTAACGGGAGCCATATGGTTAAGTCCGTCAACCCTCCCAGAAAGCATCCCCTTGAAGGGCCCTCGTAAATGTTCTCGGCGCTGTGAAAGATCCAGCAACTTTCTAACAATAAAGCAATGTTCACGGCCGTGATATTCAGCAAAACACAAAGCAGGAAATGATGGCTTCTGTTCTGAATTACTCAAAGGAGGCTTCAGGCTGTCCTGGAGAAGGGTAGGGGGCAGGGGCGGCCAGTGATAAGCCGGGGCCTGCCAGCTGCTGCCTCTAGCAGGAAGAGGCTGGCCTGGACGCCGCTAGCACTGCCCAGTTGTGGGCAGTGACACTCTTAATCATGTTCCGTTGGTTTGTGGAGTTTAAGAAAACTCTTAATAATGGATTTATACACCTATGCACTTACAGAGCAAGCACATTCTTAAACTGTAACCTGCTTTGTTATCTAAGGCTTCTTTAATTGGCGCCTTTCTGTGATGGCATCATTTATTGACCACTCTCCTTTTTTTTTTTTTCAGAGCAACAATAACACAAAAACCTTCGAATCAATTAACATTCCCATCTCGATGGACACCTCAAGCAGCAACGACAACTCATACAACAAAGCCACATGACTCTCCCCGATAGGCAAGGTGGTGTTGCTTTTTATGCCAACAAGTTCTGAGATGGGATAAGCTCTTCTTTTCATTAGTATTATTATTAAAGAATCACGTAAAAGCTGTGAGAAATACAATTTATGATGAGTATCAGTTCCTTTTTATTTTTACATAAAACAAGATTTGCTTCTACAATATTTTATACAAATTTCTGGCTAAGTTTTAGGTCTACATTGCCTAAGGACAGCTTCATGCAAATAGAGCTTATGACCAAACAGCTAATAGAGCTGCACATCACACAAACATATATTTGCCAGGACTAAAACCGGCATATAATCAGGGAGAGGTTTCATATACACACGCTGTTGAACATATTTTCTAGTTTCCTGATATCTTAACTAGAATATTCCACAATGGACCAGATACCTTTTGTGCAAATATCAGCCTTGGTAGGAACACTTGTATATTCTGATGTTAGATGTATCACGCCTCCATTGTGAACAATTATTGTCAAATAATTGTCACCAGTAATCTAAAGAGCTTATGTATTTGCCCAATTCCATACAGAGAACTAAATCTATGGAGCATTTTGAAAGCAGGAAGAAATTTTGTGGAATATTTTGGCAGTGCCTCCCATAACCCGTCAGAACTCTGTACTGACATCCATTTTTGTAGACCTCTACACTCTATATTATCTTCACAGTTCTCCTGAAGAATTACTGAGCATGAATTATCTAATAACATTGACTCCATAAAGAGAAATCGGCTTCTTTAGGAAGGCTGGGGTGTATTAAGATTATAGCCACCTACGTAACTGATTACTGGCTCCTACAAAAATGTCTCATATGAGGAGAGAGAGAGAGATAAAGAGAGAAAAAGACAGAAGAAGAGACAGAGAGCATTTGCATTACTGTTACCTACTCATCCACCATTTTCCCGGGTTTTGCAGACTTGGTCCTGAATTAATGAGCCTGTTACATGATATCTAATAAAAATGACTGGAGTAGAGATACTGCTTGGAATCTGCCACATATTTGGTCCAAGCCTGAATCGATTTCATCTATATTTAACACATGCTTGTTTTCTGTCTCTCCCACAGCCCATGGCTCACTCTTTTTTTTTTTTCACCTGGAAAACTTATCTCCTAAAATGCTACCATCAATCAGCCAAAGACACTCTTTCCGACAGAGCGTCTGCCCGTTTGACTAAGCACAAGTAGTCACTAGTTTGGGGATGCCTCCTACACTCTCTAGCGCTGTGTGATTGTCTAGGCTGCCTAACCACACGAGTGCAATTTGGGATATTTATACTTACCTCCAGTTTCTATTGGGATAAAAGTGCTACTTGGACAGAACTGGGCATCGGCATGGTGTGTGTTGGGGGGGACATGGGATGCACTGAAAGTTGCCCATGTGGTTTGTCTACCTACTTTTATAACCTTATTTCTTCAGATTTTTGCATACACACTCATTTTGTTCTACTTTGGCTCAATGCCTGCTCCAAAAGTACGAAAATCAAATGCGCACACAAGGATGCATAAACTTTGTCCCCCAAATCTTCCCTGAGAACAGGCACTACTCTCATTTCCCCGTCCTTCATGTCAATATCACTCCCAATCCATTCAAACCGCTAAGTTTAAATACAACATGAAGCGGGGTAGTGGCAGAAAGGAGAACAAAAGTGGGATTGGCAACAGAAGCCGAGCACTAGTCGAAGGGAAGAAAAGGGGGGAATAGGAGACAGGCAGCCCCCTCCCTCTCCCGCAAAGTTCTAGTCGTGAACACACCCACTGGCCGCAGCAAAAGAGCCCTGTGCGTGGGCACAGGTGGGTCCCAGCCTCTCTGGCTGGATGCAGCTTAAGTGCTGAGCCTGAATGAAGACTTTCATTGCTGTTTGCTGTTTTTGTTGGCCAGTAGCCATGGCAAACATTTGCAGGTGGCTTGGCCAGATTTTGACACTTAAATATTTGAGGTTGTGATAAAAATCAGAATATTACTACAATATGGTTCTGTGCAGCCTCAGAGAAAAAAAAAGAAAACTATCTGCAATTTCAAATGCTCATTTAAAGACACAGTCTCCAGAGGGAACTCATGTTTTAAAATAAGTACTCATTTCCTCTTTGCTGAGAGAACTAAGAGTCAACCATCCCCAAATGTTACCACCTAGAGTTTCATTCTGAATCCACTGGTGAGATGGGTTGGGTTGTTACTTGCTGAGCCCCCATGATCATCCGGGCAAGGTTTTAGATGGGTCACGTGGAGAAAATGGAAATGACAGGAAGTAGGGGTTGGAATCAACATGGTAAGCACAACAGGGAAGGATGTGAAGCAAAGAAACAGCTTCCTTCAAGCTCGGCAACAAGATAGAGTCCTAAAAGTGACCATTATCTCCTAGAACACACCAGGAGAGACACATAACACCCCAGGATTGGGAATAAACGAGAAGACAGAGTGGGTCGGGAGGTCACATGTAACAGAGAAACACCCGCACCTGTCAGGGCAGTGACACAGCCTAGGAATGTCATCCAACTGTACAGCCCTGGGCCAGCTGGGTACATTACTGACAGAGTCAATACCCATCTTAGAATTTAGTGCTAACCCTTAAATGATTGTTTCACAAACACCAGCATTGTACTAACAATGGCCAGATACTAAGGTCCTGCAAGAGGGCAGCCGTGGGGCAGGAAGCAGAACTCCAGGGGAGAAGGAATGCTGTAAAACTGCTAGTAAACTCTAGCACATTTTATGTTTTTCTCCCCTTGAAAGGAAAATAAAATAATTACAATTAGCTTGCCTAACTGTGAATTGTTTGCCCAAAGCCAAGCCCCTGGAGTGAAGGAGTCCCTTGAGATTGAAATGCTGTCTTTAACGACCCCACCCTCTTAGTATATTATAGGTTTTTGCTTTAGGTGGTGCAACATTGGCTCCCACAGTCATCTGAGAAGAAAAGAAATCTTTAACAGAGACACTTGCGAATTTAGCATTGGCTTCTTCCAACAAAGCCACGCATTCAAATGGCCAGATTAACTTTCTTGAATGGGAAACCAAAGGTACCCATGGCAAACTCACAGCACAGTCATCACCCACAACTTCCACTTGTTAAGATTCATCTTCATACGTCACAACCCATCCTGATGAGTTGAGAAATGTGAGAGACAAGCTACCCTTTCTAGAGCATTCTAAGGAGGGATAAGCCATTGTCCCTAGTGCTCCCTGTTGGTGTGGAATTCTTACAAGCATTTAAAACAAGAAAGGGAAAAGACAGACTGACAAATAGTGGGACAGCTTCTAATATTTTTCTTAAAATCACTGCATCTATTATTCAATGGAATATTCAAACTAATTCTGATGGCGTATACCAAACACAGCAAGCTCCCTTTCCTATTTTAAACAGAGAATTCTGGGAACAGAGAGCAAGCAGTTCTCAGCATCCAGCAACATAAATTTATCATAGCTCTTTGGCTTAAGTTACTACCTTTTCTTTCTAAGATCCCAAGCACTCTTAAATCTTTTATTTCCTTTTCACTTTACTCTTGTGAGGGTGGAAAGAAGAGACACCATCCTCATTCTGGAGAGAAGGAAGCTGGGCTAGAGATCCTGCATTTCTAAGAAGCGCCTGGGTAATACACACGCTGCCGGTCCTCTGACCACACTCTGAGTAACAAGGGCCGAGACCTATCACCTGATACTCAGAAGTGAGCTCTCTTTCCATCCCATAATACACAGTGTCTGGGAGCATTCTACCTATTTTTCTCAATGCCTCAGTGTTGTTCTTTTTTACATAAATGAGAGGGATAGGGCCTGCTTTCTTTGATTTGTCTACTCCAGGAATGAATATGGACCAATGCAGAGAGAGAGGAGAGCTAATGAGAAGGTATTAAAAAGGAAGAGAAGCACAGAAGAAATGATCAGAGGGAAGGAGGACCATGGAAATACACCAAAGACACAGGTGATGGGCTTAGACCTTAGGAATGGAGGGACATACTCTGTTAGGGAGGAGGCTGGGCAGGTGACACTTCCCTCCGCCATCCTCAAGCATTTGTCCTGAGAACCATGCTCTGCTCGCAACATCCATGGGGTTTCCCCATGGTCATCTTGAAGTTCAAGAATCTTGTTTGAAGAAACAATGACACAGAATGACTTGCTTTTCTCCCCAAAGTCAGGGTCAAAGAGCTTCCACCAAACAGAGACTCCCTCTTCCCTTCTCCCATCAAAAACATCACTCTGAGCTCTAGGCAATATCACACCAGCCAGGAAAACCAACTTCTGTCTTATCCAACCTGAGGACTAGAAACTAGGAGAAAGTCTAGAACATTCCCTGAGCTCCAGCCAGGACCCAGAGACAGCGAAGAGGTCTCCTTACCCGATCTGGCGGTTGGTGGAAGGTGCCTGTGTGATGACAGAGCTGGACTGGGGTGACGGCATGGCTTGCTGAATCACAACGCTGGTGTCATGGTTGGGCATCCGGGTGCTGCCAAGCTGGTGAGCTCCAGGCCCCACCATGGCCCCACCAACGGTGTTATGCATCGAGATATTCTGCCCAGAGAAGACAGAAGACAGAGGGAAAAGGGTCAGAAGAGGTGAATGCTTCAGTCTACTCTCAAGCTCTCAAAGGCCAAAATGGGGAATCTGGTCATGTCAACTAAATACAGTTATGGCTTCTGGCAAGCCACGGGTCCATTTATCTTTGTTACAACTTACAGCTACGATGAGATGAAAAATAACTATCCACCTTAAGAGGAAAGCACATAAGAAAATACCTGGAAGTTCGCTAATCACCCTGCCGCCATCCCAATGGGAGGTTTACATCAGGGATGTTTAGTGCATATCTGCTCTGACTTGGTGTGATATATATTGCATTTGAAAATGATTTCTGTGGTAAGTGCATAACACTATGATTTAGAGAAGAGCCATTCAGCACCCTGCTTTGAATGACAAGCACACTTGTTATTTTTTCTTTTTCAGTCCTATAAGACTAACCACCTCTTCTTTTTTTCCAGGAAACTATTTTTCCAAATCATAATCTGGGTACTCATGACCCAAGCTCAACAACCTGGGGACTGAGGATGAACGACTGGAAAAGACAACAGGGTGTCTGGGATCCAATGACAGGAGTGAGAGTTACAACTCTGCTGTATTTCCATAAAATCAATCTCTAAGAATTTGGTGGAAGAATGGAATACTGACAATGATTTCTCGTCTGTTTACTTGTTCATGGTCTTTTCCTCAAGAATATAGAATGTTTGTGTTCATTATTCTATCCATGGTGCTCAGAGCACAGTAGGCAGTTAGTAAACAAACACTGCATGAAAGTAGTGAAGAAAATAATGACACAACTGAGTCACTTGAGGGACCTAATATCATGTATTTATTTCTGATGACTTGAACGAAGGTTTCTTTGTTTAAAATTCAAAACTAAGGTAAAATATGCATGATAAAGCTGGCTTAAAAGACAGCTCTTCCTAGAAAAGAATGTCAATGGGACAACAAGAGAGGATTCACACTGAGGCGGAAGAGGGCTGATCAACATGGTGGGGCTGAAATGTGAGAAACTCAGAACCTAGAAGAGAAAAAGAAAGTTCAGGGCAAAGCAACATAACTCAGTGGGCCTCTGGAAACAGCCAGGTACAGCCCTTCAGCCTTGAAGGGTAGGGAAATCTGAGAGGTCAGTTGGACAATGGGTTGAGGATGACAGGAAAGAAATGGGAGTGTCACTAGCAATTTACTAGAGGAAAAATATCTATCTGTCTGCGCTTTGGCAAAGAAAAAAGAAAAAAAGTTACCCAGCACTACTAATAGTGGTTCTTTGAAGTTCTTCTGGAAAGAACAGGATTTCCTGCACTGTGTGTTAAATGACGGTGATAACATATATGGTATCGGGGGTGCTTGTGTTCATCACGCTGCACCTTTCCCAGGTTTCTGATTTCTATACCCTAACCACACAGCTTGTCAGGAGCCCAGATGGCAACTGGGCACCTGGCTTAGACTGTAAGCCGACTGTTGTCTTGAGATCCCAAAGGCATGAACAGACTTAGACACACACACATGATTCAAAGGCTCCCCTTATATACTGGAAGGTTTTTCTGATGTGGGAAAATATTGTGGTTGCTTAAAGTGAGATGAAAGGAAATGGTGATTTGTATTGGGGTGGCAGCACAGGGATACGCTTGAGTCCTTTTTATAGGATCTAGAGGCGTAGAGAATCAAACTAAAAGTAATAGCGAAAATAAAGATAATCGTTATTTCTTTCGAAAGTGAACCTTCACCAACTTCTTTCTCTAGGTCTTAGTGAGGTTGTGATGAAGTAAACATTGTAAGTATTATTTTTCCAGTGTTTAGATCCTTAAAGATGTTTGAAATTTTTCATCCTTTGTCAATAATACATCTGAGGCACAGAAGGATTTCTGACTCTCTTTTTATTATTCCTGTTGTGCTGTGCTAGTGAACGTTATCAATAGAGCTATACAATTTTTAAAATAATATTCTCTTTAAGTTCACAAACAATAATATAAAATGTCTGAACCCTCCTTTGGCACCTCTTTTCTATCACCCCCACATGTAGTCCCCAAGTACCATAAATTCAATGTAAGCATCCTTCTCTTTCCGTCTCTTTTTCCACCAACTTCCACCCAACCACCATCTTCTTTCCTGGATTAAACAAGTGCTCTCCTAACTGGTCCCTGGTCATTCACTTGATTTCCCTTCCTCCTCTTTCCCATAATACAGCCACAGTCACCCTTTCAAAAGGCAAAACTGATCTCATCGCACACAAATCCAGCTACATGGCCCACCCTCTCCATGCTTCTTAGGTGGCTTCTCATGATTCAGAAGACCCCGACAGCACTCTCAGTGTTACCTCCAAGGCCTGTATGACACCCTTCCTACCTCCCCTGCTCATCTCATACCACCTTCACTCTGGCTCTCTGCGATTCACTCCACCTGCATGAATTTTCCTGCTCTCATACTGAAGATGCTCCATTTCAGCACAGAGCTGAATATGCTGTTTTCTGCCACCTGTACTCTTCCCCAGACTCCACCTTCAAATCACAAACTAAGCATCATGAGAGAAAGCCTTCCCTGACCTCTCCAATGAAGGGCACCACCTCCCCCTCCTTCATAGCACTTTTCACAAGTTTACAATTGTCTTCGATTATTTGATCAATATCTGTTTCTCCCTCTAGAATATAAGCACAATGAGAGAAGAGACTAAGTCCAACTTTACTTCCCATTGAGTCTCCGTGGCCCAGATCAGTGCCTGGCACAATAGGCTTGCAGTAAATAGTGAGAGAATGAGTAAATTATAAAATGACATTCCTAGAATATTCAGTATAATGAAATCTTATCTTTTATTACTTGGGCGATTTTTGAGAATGCTAACTCTTTTGTCTATTTATCTTGAAATCTCAAAGCATGATCACAATAAAAGATGTTAAGATATGTTAGATGTTAACATACTTGTTTGATTATGGGGTAGAGACATAGACAGGATCAGAATTAAGAAGAAAGCCACAAACGTGGAACGTAGATTAGAAAGTAAAGCCTTTGAGAAAACATTAAACGAGCCCTTCAAGGAAGATACCAAGAAACGAGCTTCAAGTCTTTAAGCACTTTGGCTCAAATGGTATGTCCATAATCGTTCTTAACCTCCACCATGGAGACCAAGAAAAACTTGTTCAAAAATTTTGAAACCTGGTGCAAAGACACTGGTTTGATTTCTTCAGCATAAAGCACATTAAATGAGAGAAAGAAATAACTCTCCCCTCAAAAAGTTTAAGAATCTTCTCTGAGAACCATTAAAAAGAATCAAAAAAGACTATCTAGGATATACTTCACACCCTCCCCCACCAACATTTTTAAGAGATCTCTTTGTCTCTGTGATCTCCACCAGAGATGGAAAAAGCTCTTGAAAGTTATATCCTAATATTTCAAAAATCTCCTTTCTCCCCAACGCATGAAATCTGCAAATTCTCCAGCCTCCTTCCCCCAGACCCAGAGAATAATTTCAAAACATTTTGGAAAAATAAACAAATTTAAGCGAGCATTATCATTTCACATTAAGAGAAGTTGTTTTTTTGTTTTCTTTCAGCATTACATAGTAACTCAAACATGAAATTACTTCTGAGTTCACATTTTCCCAATTATGGGTTCAAAACCTGTCTTCCTTGGTAAAAGAATGGTATTTTATCTTTAAATAAATATCCAATTTCAAAAACACAAAGAATGACTATATCTTGCTGAGTCATTTTTGTTAGCATAGGTGAGTAGACTTGGAGCTGGTGACGGCATAGTCACACAGTGCAACAACGTCCCCAAACAGCGGTTGGATGTCAATATGCAGGGAAGGATCAGAGGTGTTCCGGGAGGCTCAGCCTTTGGCCTTTTCTTGTTCAACATTTTTATCAACCGCTTGGATGAAGATGTAAAAATCATGCTTGTCAAATCTGTGGTTGACACAATGTTGGGAGACGTCGCTAACATTCTGGATAGTAGAACAAGGTTTTACTTGAGCCAACTGTGTGATCTGGCCTCCAAAAATGCTAACATAAATCTAGGTTGTTGTAGGAGAAGTGCGATGTCCAGATCAAGGGATGTAATTATTCTACTGTCAAGCACATCGGACTGACCGCATTTGGCCACCACAGTTTAAGGGGAAAATTGACAAACAGGAGGGAATGAAAGCAACGGAGGCATCCAAAATGCATCACAGGAAGAATGGTAGAAGAATCAGGGAATATTTAGTCTGAAGAAAAGAAGGCTTAGAGGTCATGCTAACTGCCTTCCAAATATTTGCGGGATTAGACATAGTCTATGTCGCTCCAGAGGGCATAATTTCAAAAAATGGGATCATGATGACAAAAGCCAACAATAACTAAAATTTGAGTACCTATTGAAGCAGCTATTATGGTAGACACTTTATAAACTGCACCTCTGATCCTCACACTGGCCCTACAAGATAGGCATTGTTATCCTTACATTAGGAGTAAAACTCTACACCATCACTAATACCATTCCATTCCCCTTTGGCCACACTCACTCCTTCTGGACAGAGGCTTTAAAAATAGAAATTCGACCTTTTGTTGGGGTAAATTTACCAATATGTAGGGATAGGCAAAGATAAAACAAGTTGCCTTATAAAGCACTAAGCTTCCTAGCATCAGTAGGGAGTAGTGCCATCTGTTAATGTCACCAAGAGGATTCTTGCATCAGGAGGGAGATGGCACTAGATGACCTCCAAGGTCTCTTCTTGCTAAGATTCTCTCATAACACACGGTTCATACTTTGGTTCAAATGCTTCCAAATGATTAGTAACGTGTGATAATGTTGAAAATATACTGGTTTAGGAGTCAGGAGGTCTCTTCTACCTCAGTCTCTCTAACCCTCCTTGTAGCCATGTAACCTGCATAAATCATTCAGCTTCCCTTGGCTTCACAGCCTCATCACTAGAAGGAGGGGTGAGGACCACATGGTCTCCATGACCTTTTACAGCTCTGATGCTCCACAACTCTTTTCTACGTTACATTTTATGAGACACTAAATATCCAAACAGACTCCTTAGACTCTGATTCACGGGCCTACAAACATGGATTTTTCTCCATAACCATAAGCTTTTGCAGAAATAAGCCTTCCAAAAATTACAGTTTTCCACCAGACCCAAGGATCATGATTCAAGAAACAGCTAACAAAAAGTAAAATTTCTCAAACATCAAAGATGATAAGCTCCTCAGACAAACCATCTTCACCTAAATTTTCCCCTCCTTAGTTCAAATTTATCCCCATGTCCTTGGCCTTCTTATTCCCTTCATGCCCTGCAATATACCTCGCTCTCCATTCACTGTTGTTCTGAGACATAAAGGGCATGAATGGGATGAGAACCAGGGTAATAATGAGTCTTCACTGCATAGTCAGTGAGCTGGAGGTAGAGTGGTAATTGTCCTGCATGCATGGGCTTGGAATACGATATGCAAAAAACAACCTGATGTATATGAATGTACGTCCATGCTCTTACAAACAACTATAATTTTAGGGTGTGGTAATGAAGGATGAAGGGAGGTGGACCACCAGAGAAAGTGAAGGTTGGAGCATAGAGGCAAAATGATGTTGATTCCCATGAAGTACCAAAATGTTATCTTCAAATCTATATTCTTTCCAACTGCCAAGGTGTAGAAACTTTGTAAGTTTCTCTATAAAGAGCCAGGGTCATCCCGACATGTGTTTACAAGCTGAGTTGTGCAATCTCAGAATTGTCTGCATCTTAATGATGCCCGGGCAGTTATGAAGACTTTCAGAACTTCCCAGATGTAAACATCGAGGAACTGCATCCAAAAGATGTCTGAGACTTTCACAGAGTAACAAAGGTTCTAATCTTCTGGAAGGCACTAGGCTCTCTGGAGGTGTAGGAGGGATTCTAGAGGGTGTTGACTCCTTTCTGGTGCTCTCGGGAGCTGGAACAGTAGGAGTGTTTTGAATCTTACTGAGAGGGTGGGCTGCTCCATGACAGAGGAACCAGTGAGGTATTAGAGGAGGCAAGGCAGGGGGCTGGGGGAGACCAGGGGACACGCAGGCTGCCTCTCTCTCCTTGGCATAGTCACACAGTGCAAGATGGACCACATAAGATAAGACACCATCTCAGGCAACCTCTGCAGGAGAGGAAGGGAGAAGAGAGCACAGGGTACTGTGAAAATGCCAGCGTTGACATGCACTTTTAATTCTGCTTTTTCAGAGTTTGCTACTTATCCCTGGAGAATTCTAAAAGGAACAAAAGTACAGAAGGAAAACATGAGAACTGCAATTGGGCTCAAGTTCACTTCAGCTCTATATCATCTGGGGCATGTTATTTAAGTTCTCTGAGCCATACCTTCCTCATCTTTAAAATGGAGATAATCATCTAATGGGCCGGATTGTAGAGTTTCACGTGAGATAATAAATGTTCCATCATAGTGCCTGACAGCAAATGTGTACTTCTTTCCTTTTAGTAAAGTTTAGAATGGGAAGCTCAGAGAGTAATGGTTCATTCTGGGTGGCTACTCCCTATGACTGATATTAATGGAAATATTATAAATAATGGCTAACACTAACACAGCATGACCACGTCAGAAAACTCATTTAATCCTTATCATCAGCCTAGGAGTTTGGTATGATTATTATCCCCATTTTACAGATGAGGAAACTGAGGCACAGAGAGGTTAAGTGTCCTCAAAGTCACACAACCAGTAAGTGGAGAAGCTCGGAACTAGGCAGTTTGGCTTCAGAATCCAGGCTGTTACCTACTAAGCCACACTGCCTCTATAGTCTCTCTGTAAAAATATTTTCTAGCGGAAAGTGACACGGTAAAAAATGAAGTATACCTGATATCCTTTCTATGGACATTAAAAGAAGTTATTAACTGATGCTGGTATGTGATCCTGAGAACTACAGTCTATCTATCATACCATTGATTTGGATCAATGTCATCACCACTGTCTTCACACCTAGCAAAGCCTGGGAATACACCATTAATCTATTTCAAAGTGACTGATTAGCGACCCTTGTCTCGAGGTCATGTTGGCTGCATAGGCATTTCTAAACTGATTTACAATGAATAGTGCAGATTAGGATTAGGGAGGGAAGGCTGCAGTTCAAAAAGTGTTGATCAACACTTTTATCAAATTACCAAAACAAACAAGCAACCATCACTAGCTCACTCTTTGATGTTAGTTCACCTTCCTTAAGAGTTCCAAGAGCTCAGGGAAAGCCTGAGAAAGAGACCATTTCTCTGACGTCTGGACCAAGTTCAACTTCTAAGGCAACTTCTCTTGCAATGGGCAGAAAGGCAGCTCGCACACTGACGTAACCCTCAGTGGCCTTGGCCCACTCACACATTTCCAGGAAGCCGGCAGTCTCCCTGACTGGGGCTCTAGACATCAGTCTGCAGGATACAGAACAGCAAGATCCGTCTGACTGGTCCATGCTCTCCTCCAATCCCAGACCTCTGTTATTCTTTCTAATACTGGGTTTGAGGCAGCAGAGCCCTGAAGCATCCCTGTAAGCATTTTATAGCTATTCATTTAGTACTGTAGTAAAATGCTCAAGACAATAAATGTCTTCTCAGGTGCCACCCTTGACTGTGAGAAAGAGTTTTGGGGTGTCTCTCAAAGATCCTGCTCCTTCCTGTTCAGATTCTCAGTGCCTTGGACTGTCCGTGTCTCTGCTCTTATCTCCCACGTTACCGTCTTGGTTGCTTCTGCTAAACATCATCTTCTGGGATAGAACAAATGAAACGGCACTAGGATTTCATTCAGGTTATTAGAATTACAGTGGAGCAAATTTCTGGGGCTGCTGTATATACAGATATATACAGATATCCTGGAAATTAGAAATTCATTTAACTCCACTGAAAATGATACTGTACATTGTACTGCTAACTGGTAAGGTTCCTCATTTCTCAAGAATCTTCTTCCAGAAAGCTGTGCATTCCTTCACAGCACCAGCCTGCTTAAACACTTCTGCTGGACATCCATAACCTCCTATGTGTACCTTCCCATTGACTTCAGCCTTTTACAACCTGGTCCCCATCAATCTTTCCCACACCACCTCCTGGCAACCCATCCTCCCCAGCCCCTCCCCTACCACTCACACACACAGACCTCAATGCTTCTTGACTATCCCACACCATTTCATGTCTCTTTTTCACCTTGGCACATAGCACTTCCTCTCTGCAGTCAATTCATTCATCAAATCCAGCTCTGACGCTCCCTCCTCTATGAAGCCTTCCCCCACTCCTTCTGGCCCCGTTGGTTCCCTGCTCTGCTCTCCCACAGTGCTTTGTCCACAACTCCATTAGAAAGCCTGACTTATTTTCACAAATGCTTCCTCCAGGAAACTTGGAGGAGGGAATAGTCCATGTTCATCTCACAACAGCCAGTGTCATGCACTTCGTAGATGTGCAATAAATTCAATTATTCGGTGAAGAAATGAATGATGTGTGATCTTGGGCAAGTTTACAGCCTCTCTTTATTTTTCTCATTTGTCACATAGGAACAACCCTACCTTGTAAGATTTTTATAAAGATTAATTTAAGTAATGTAAATACAGAGCTGAGTGCAATGTTGGACACATTAAATGTCCAATAAGTGTCAGTAGCCATTATTATAATTATTATTATCATGATGACTACCAATGCTAACACTACCTCCCTAGCTAGAGATATCCATCCCCCTGTTATCTTCTACCTCAGCACCCCAATCCTTGCCTTTATAGCACATCACAATGTGTAACTGTCATCATTATTTCCACGTCACCATATTATAATTAACCACTCCTCTGTCCTCCATCTTATCCCATACATACTTCTTTCAAAGCTCCTGTAACACACGGGTACATTTACTTATATACTTCAGGTCAGTTTTCCCCTTCTAGCTGTGAACACTTTGGTTACAGGGACAGGGTGTGATTTCGTATCATTGTCCTCAGGGCCTAATACAATGCCTGTCACCTGTCACATAGATGTTTGCTGAGTGAATACATAGTAAGTGTAACTAATACTGTGGAAAGACAAAAAAGGAAAAGTGGGCACTCTCTTAGAGGACCTACAGTTTAGAGGGAATATGGAAATCCAGGGAAAGAAGGGGATGAAAAACAAATGAGTCAGAAAAATACCTTCTCACACACACACTAGAAAGAGGGAAAGACGCATCATCTAGAGCTGATGAGACCACAGTCTGGAGGGCAAAGGGCTAGTCAACAGGTCTGGGTTTGCATCTGATCCGCCATTAAGCACATGATCCTTCTTAACTTCTTCAGTCTGTTGATTCTACCTCCATAACGATTCCCATAGCTGTTTTCTTTGCTTTCCCACAAGTTCCAGAGCTTTATCACCTCTTATCCTGATCACACAGTAACTTACTATTTCCAGTTCACCATATTATAAATTTCAGGAAGGCAGGGACAGTGCCTGCCTCGTTTTCTCTTCTATCGCTAGCGCCTAAGCTCCATGCCTGGCACAGAACTAGATGACCAATGATTGAATGGATACATGAATTATGATTTCCGAGGTAATGATACGGAAATAAGAGCCATCAGTCTACAGTTCCCTCTTGTCTAAGTTGGGCACAGTCATCTTAAGCCAAAGATATAAAGAGGGAACATTTGTGGGTTTGAGTCCTCATACGTCCTATCAACACACAGAGGCCAGAACACAACTCAGCAGTCTCCTCAAACCACCAGGTGTCTGGTCAACTCAAGCCCTGGTTGAAGCGAGGCAAGACGGGCCTTCCTTAGCAACTAGAAAACAGACCCAAAAAAGCCAAAGTGAAGTGATTAGAAACAAGCAAAACGTTGGGGTCTTGAGGCAGGTGCAGGAAAGGTAAGGAGATGGCACCAATGGCATTGCCATGCTGGCGCTTCTGTGTGTCATAAGGAAGAAAAGGGGCTTCAATATCATGAAAGCAGCACTGAGCACACAGGGAAATGCTGAGAAGTCACACTGAGCACCTGGTACGGCTGTGCAGCAGGCAAGTGGCCCATTCTAGAATCACTAAACAAATTTCTCTCCCTTCCTTACCAGGAAATGTAAAAGTACTAAAAATAAGAGCACATGTAAAACTACCACAGGGATGCTGAGGTCTATTTCTTCACCATTTCAAAGAAAATGAAGTACTTGCTTAATGCCCAGAAGTATAAAGGGAGCGCTCTCTTGAAAGCTGCTAATGATACAGCACAGGTCTGAGGAGAGACCCTCCCTTGCCTTTCCCAGGCCCCCATTCCTCAGCTCTTCTCTCCTGGCCAAAAGAGCTGGAAGGTAGGGCTGGCCCACTAAAATGAATTTGCTTCAAAACTCCCCTGCCTGGAGCACTGGTTGGGCATCTGCATTCCTGAATATTTGGCAACATTATGCTCTCTGAACATAAAATAGAAATGTGATCCTCAGTGGGAAGGAAAATGTGCAACAAGATAGACTTCCTCCTCTGAAACAATAGCGAATGAAGAGGCTTGCACTTCATTGTGCTGCTGGTGGAACCCGTCAGGTGGCTCTCCATGAGTGGCCTTGCTTTGTAAATTGTTTAGTACTTCACTAACCTAAGTTCCTATGAGGTTGTTCTAATGATCGATATTAATTAAGCAGCATATTTCTATCCTGGAAACTGGCCGTTGGATAAGCTTTGAACTGCCATTGCTTCCAAGGAAACTGAATCATAGCTACTGCTGTTTAAATCTTAGAGCAAAACCCAAATGCATAATGCAACACAGGTGACTGGTGAGCAATTCAGTCTGTCTTGATTCGATGAAATCCTGATATAAAGAGATAACGTTTTTCTCTTGACCACAGCGAACCAAACAGCACTTATGTAGCGCAGGGTAACTGGCCACAACTGGAGATGACAATCCCCAAAGAAGATTCTGGAAATCCTGTCTGAATATTAAGAGCCCATTTTTAAAAATGTTGGGAACCTGGGTTCTCTGGATCCTTAGGTGTCCAGAGAAGTGCAATGGGGGTCAATGAGATGGTTTCCATGTTTACAGTGCCTGCAAGGTACATCCCCCAACCTACGAGATATCACCCAGCACTGTGACCTCATTTCCTACCACCCTCTCATCTTATTCACTCTGCTCCAGACTCGCACTGACCTCCCTGAGGTTCCGCTAACACGTGGGAGCTTTGGTGCCACTGCTCCCACAGGCTGGAAGGCTTCTTCGCATTCTCCTCATGGCTACCTCCCTCACTTTTTCCAAAAGTTTGCTCAAACATTACCTCCCAGTGAGGCCTATGTCTGAGGCCTGGCCACTCTGTTTGCCATCACAACTCTGCCTCCGTGAGTCCACATTTCCCTACTTCATCCATCCGTTCCCATTCATAACATCCATCCCTCCCTCACTCATTTCACTGCAAAAGCACCAGACCACTTCTGATCCTTACTCTTAAAACAAGAATTCAAGAAAAGAAAAATACACAAAAAATCCAATGGCTGGAGGCGCTTCACGATGGCGGAAGAGTAAGACGCGGAGATCACCTTCCTCCCCACAAATACATCAGAAATACATCTACATGTGGAACAGCTGCGACAGAACACCTACTGAACGCTGGCAGAAGACCTCAGACCTCCCAAAAGGCAAGAAACTCCTCACGTACCTGGGTAGGGCAAAAGAAAAAAGAATAAACAGAGACAAAAGGATAGGGACGGGACCTGCACCAGTGGGAGGGAGCTGTGAAGGAAGAAAGGTTCCCACACACTAGGAAGCCCCTTCGCGGGCGGAGACGGCGGGTGGCGGAGGGGAAAGCTTCGGTGCTACGGAGGAGAGCACAGCAACAGGGGTGCGGAGGGCAAAGCAGAGAGATTCCCGCACAGAGGATCAGGGCCGACCAGCACTCACCAGTCCGAGAGGCTTGTCTGCTCACCCGCCGGGGCAGGCGGGGCTGGGAGCTGAGGCTCGGGCTTCGGAGGTCGGATCCCAGGGAGAGGACTGGGGTTGGCGGCGTGAACACAGCCTGCAGGGGGTTAGTGCGCCACGGCTAGCCGGGAGGGAGTCCGGGAAAAAGTCCGGAGCTGCCAAAGAGGCAAGAGACTTTTTCTTGCCTCTTTGTTTCCTGGTGCGCGAGGAGAGGGGATTGAGAGCGCTGCTTAAAGGAGCTCCAGAGCCGGGCGCGAGCCGCGGCTATCAGCGCGCGCTGCTTAAAGGAGCTACACAGGCGGGCGCGAGCCGCGGCTATCAGCGCGGACCCCACAGACGGGCATGAGACGCTAAGGCTGCTGCTGCCGCCACCAAGAAGCCTGTGTGCAAGGACAGGACACTCTCCACACCTCCCCTCCTGAGAGCCTGTGCAGCCCACCACTGCCAGGGTCCCGTGATCCAGGGACAACTTCCCCGGGAGAACGCACGGTGCGCCTCAGGCTGGTGCAACGTCACGCCGGCCTCTGCCGCGCAGGCTCGCCCCGCACTCCGTGCCCCTCCCTCCCCCCCGCCCCGGCCTGAGTGAGCCACAGACCCCAAATCAGCGGCTCCTTTAACCCCGTTCTGTCTGAGCAAGGAACAGACACCCTCAGGCGACCTACACACAGAGGCGGGGCCAAATCCAAAGCTGAACCTCAGGAGCTGTGCGAACAAAGAAGAGAAAGGGAAATCTCTCCCAGCAGCCTCAGGTGCAGCAGATTAAATCTCCACCATCAACTTGATGTACCCTGCATCTGTGGAATACCTGAATAGACAACAAATCATCCCAAATTGAGGTGGTGGACTTTGGGAGCAACGATATTTTTTTTTTCCCTTTTTCTCTTTTTGTCAGTGTGTATGTGCATGCTTCTGTGTGTGATTTTGTCTGTATACCTTTGCTTTTACCATTTGTCCTAGGGTTCTGTCTGCCCACTTGTTTTGGGGTTTTTTCTTTTTAGTATAGTTTTTAGCGCTTGTTATCATTGGTGGATTTGTTTTTTCGTTTGGTTGCTCTCTTCTTTCTTTCTTTTTAAATTATTTTTTTAATAATTATTTTTTTATTTTAATTATTTTATTTTTCCTTCTTTCTTTCTTTTTTTCTCCCTTTTATTCTGAGCCATGTGGATGACAGGGTCTTGGTGCTCCGGCCGGGCATCAGGCCTGTGCCTCTGAGGTGGGAGAGCCGAGTTCAAGACATTGCTCCACCAGACACCTTCCAGCTCCACGTAATATCAAACAGCAAAAATCTCCCAGAGATCTCCATCTCAACGCCAAGACCCAGCTCCACTCAATGACGAGAAAGCTACAGTGCTGGAAACCCTATGCCAAACAACTAGCAAGACAGGAACACAACCCCACGCATTAGAAGAGAGGCTGCCTAAAATCATAATAAGTTCACAGACACCCCAAATCACACCACCAGATGAGGACCTGCCCACCAGAAAGACAAGATCCAGCCTCATCCACCAGAACATAGGCACTAGTCCCCTCTACCAGGAAGCCTACACAACCCACTGAACCAACCTTAGCCACTGGGGGCAGACACCAAATCCAACCGGAACTACGAACCTGCAGCCTGTGAAAAGAGACCTCAAACTCAGTAAGTTAAGCAAAATGAGAAGACAGAGAAACACATAGCAGATGAAGGAGCAAGGTAAAAACCCACCAGACCAAACAAATGAAGAGGAAATAAGCAGTCTACCTGAAAAAGAATTCAGAGTAATGATACTAAAGATGATCCAAAATCTTGGAAATAGAATGGAGAAAATACAAGAAAAATTTAACAGAGACCTAGAAGAACTAAAGAGCAAACAAACAATGATGAACAACACAATAAGTAAAAATTCTCTAGAAGGAATCAATAGCAGAATAACTGAGGCAGAAGAACAGATAACTGACCTGGAAGATAAAATAGTGGAAATAACTACTGCAGAGAAGAATACAGAAAAAAGAATGAAAAGAATTGAGGACCGTCTCAGAGACCTCTGGGAAACATTAAATGCACCAACATTCGAATAATAGGGGTCCCAGAAGAAGAAGAGAAAAAGAAAGGGACTGAGAAAATATTTGAAGAGATTATAGTTGAAAACTTCCCTAATGTGGGAAAGGAAAAATTAATCAAGTCCAGGAAGCGCAGAGAGTCCCATACAGGATAAATCCAAGGAGAAACACGCCAAGACACATATTAATCAAACTATCAAAAATTAAATACAAAGAAAAAATATTAAAAGCAGCAAGGGAAAAACAACAAATAACATACAAGGGAACCCCCATAAGGTTAACAGCTGATCTTTCAGCAGAAACTCTGCAATCCAGAAGGGAGTGGCAGGACATATTTAAAGTGATGAAAGGGAAAAACCTATAACCAAGATTACTCTACCCAGCAAGAATCTCATTCAGATTCGACAGAGAAATTAAAACCTTTACAGATAAGCAAAAGCTACGAGAATTCAGCACCACCAAACCAGCTTTACAACAAATGCTAAAGGAACTTCTCTAGGCAGGAAACACAAGAGAAGGAAAAGACCTACAATAATAAACCCCCAAAAATTAAGAAAATGGTAATAGGAGCATACATATCGATAATTACCTTAAATGTAAATGGATTAAATGCTCCAACAAAAAGACAAAGACTGGCTGAATGGATACAAAAACAAGACCGTATATATGCTGTCCACAAGAGACCCACTTCAGACATAGGGACACGTACAGACTGAAAGTGATGGGATGGAAAAAGATATTCCATGCAAATGGAAATAAGAAGAAAGCTGGAGTAGCAATTCTCATATCAGACAAAATAGACTTTAAAACAAAGACTATTACAAGAGACAAAGAAGGACACTACATAATGATCAAGGGATCAATCCAAGAAGAAGATATAACAATGGTAAATATTTATTCACCCAACAAGGGGCACCTCAATACAGAAGGCAAATGCTAACAGCCATAAAAGGGGAAATCAATGGTAACACAATCATAGTAGGGGACTGTAACACCCCAGTTTCACCAATGGACAGATCATCCAAAATGAAAATAAATAAGGAAACACAAGCTTTAAATAACTGAGCATTAAACAGGATGGACTTAATTGATATTTATAGGACATTCCATCCAAAAACAACAGAATACACTTTCTTCTCAAGTGCTCATGGAACATTCTCCAGGATAGATCATATCTTGGGTCACAAATCAAGCCTTGGTAAATTTAAGAAAATTGAAATAGTATCAAGTATCTTTTCTGACCACAGTGCTAGAAGACTAGATATCAATTACAGGAAAACTCTGTAAAAGATACAAACACATGGAGGCTAAACAATACACTACTTAATAACAAAGAGATCACTGAAGAAATCAAAAAGGAAATCAAAAAATACTTAGAAACAAATGACAATGAAAACACGACGACCCAAATCTATCGGATGCAGCAAAAACAGTTCTAAGGGGGAAGCTTACAGCAATACAATCCTACCTTAAGAAACAAGAAACATCTCAAATAAACAACCTAACCTTACACCTAAAGTAATTAGAGAAAGAAGAACAAAAAAAGACCCCAAAGTTAGCAGAAGGAAAGAAATCATAAAGATCAGGTCAGAAATAAATGAAAAAGGAAGGAAACAATAGCAAAGATCAATAAAACTAAAACCTGGTTCTTTGAGAAGATAAAAAAAAAATGATAAACCATTAGCCAGACTCATCAAGAAAAAAAGGGAGAAGACTCAAACCAACAGAATTAGAAATGAAAAAGGAGAAGTAACAACTGACACTGCTGAAATACAAAGGATCATGAGAGATTACTGCAAGCAACTATCTGCCAATAAAATGGACAACCTGGAAGAAATGGACCAATTCGTAGAAAAGCACAACCTTCCGAGACTGAACCGGGAAGAAATAGAAAATATAAACAGACCAATCACAATCTCTGAAATTGAAACTGTGATTAAATATCTTCCAACAAACAAAAGGGCAGGACCAGATGGCTTCACAGGCAAATTCTATCAAACATTTAGAGAAAAGCTAACACCTATCCTTCTCAAACCCTTCCAAAACAGGGCAGAAGGAAGAACACTCCCAAACTCATTCTATGAGGCCACCATCACCCTGATGCCAAAACTAGACAAAGATGTCACAAAGAAAGAAATCTACAGGCCAATATCACTGATGAACATAGATGCAAAAATCCTCAACAAAATACTAGCAAGCAGCACGTTAAAAGGATCATACACCATGATCAAGTGGGGTTTATCCCAGGAATGCAAGGATTCTTCAATATATGCAAATCAATCAATGTGATACACCATGTTAACAAATTGAAGAATAAAAACCATATGATCATCTCAATAGATGCAGAGAAAGCTTTTGACAAAATTCAACACCCATTTATGATAAAAACCCTCCAGTAAGTAGGCATAGAGGGAACTTACCTCAACATAATAAAGGCCATATATGACAAACCCACAGCCAACATCATCCACAATGGTGAAAAACTGAAACCATTTCCACTAAGATCAGGAACAAGGCAAGGTTGCCCACTCTCACCATTATTATTCAACATTGTTTTGGAAGTTTTAGCCACAGCAATCAGAGAAGAAAAAGAAATAAAAGTAATCCAAATCAGAAAAGGAGAAGTAAAGCTGTCACTGTTTGCAGATGACATGATACTATACGTAGAGAATCCTAAAGATGCTACCAGAAAACTACGAGAGCTAATCAATGAATCTGGTAAAGTAGCAGGATACAAAATTAATGCACAGAATCTCTTGCATTCCTATACACTAACGATGAAAAATCTGAATGTGAAATTAAGGAAACACTCCCATTTACCATTGCAACAAAAAGAATAAAATACCTAGGAATAAACCTACCTAAGGCGACAAAAGACTTGTATGCAGAAAACTATAAGACACTGATGAAAGAAATTAAAGATGATACAAATAGATGGAGAGATATACCATGTTCTTGGATTGGAAGAATCAACATTGTGAAAATGACTATACTACCCAAAGCAATCTACAGATTCAATGCAATCCCTATCAAACTACCAATGGCATTTTTCACAGAACTAGAACAAAAATTTCACAATTTGTATGGAAGCACAAAAGACCCCAAATAGCCAAAGCAATCATGAGAAAGAAAAACGGAGTTGGAGGAATCAGACTCCCGGACTTCAGACTATACTACAAAGCTACAGTAATCAAGACAGTATGGTACTGGCACAAAAACAGAAATATAGATCAATGGAACAGGTTAGAAAGCCCAGAGATAAACCCACGCACATATGGTCACCTTATTTTTGGTAAAGGAGGCAAGAATATATACAATGGAGAAAAGACAGCCTCTTCAATAAGTGGTGCTGGGAAAACTGGACAGCTACATGTGAAAGACTGAAATTAGAACACTCCCTAACACCATACACAAAAATAAACTCAACATGGATTAAAGACCTAAATGTAAGGCCAGACATTATAAAACTCTTAGAGGAAAACATAGGCAGAACACTCTATGATGTAAATCACAGCAGGATCCTTTTTGACCCACCTTGTAGAGAAATGAAATTAAAAACAAAAATAAACAAATGGGACCTATTGAAACTTAAAAGCTTTTGCACAGCAAAGGAAACTATAAACAAGACGAAAAGACAACCCTCAGAATGGGAGAAAATATTTGCAAATGAAGCAACTGACAAAGGATTAATCTCCAAAATATACAAGCAGCTCATGCAGCTCAATACCAAAAAAACAAACAACCCAATCCAAAAATGGGCAGAAGACCTAAAGAGATATTTCTCCAAAGAAGATATACAGATTGACAACAAACACATGAAAGGATGCTCAACATCACTAATCATTAGAGAAATGCAAATCAAAACTACAATGAGGTATCACCTCACACCAGTCAGAATGGCCATCATCTAAAAATCTAGAAACAATAATTGCTGGAGAGGGTGTGGAGAAAAGGGAACCCTCTTGCACTGTTGGTGAGAATGTAAATTGATACACTATGGAGAACAGTATGGAGGTTCCTTAAAAAACTAAAAACAGAACTACCATACGACCCAGCAATCCCACTACTGGGCATATACCCTGAGAAAACCATAATTCAAAAAGAGTCATGTACCACAATGTTCCTTGCAGCTCTATTTACAACAGCCAGGACATGGACGCAACCTAAGTTTCCATTGACAGATGAATGGATAAAGAAGATATGGCACATATGTACAATGGAATATTACTCAGCCATAAAAATGAAACGAAATTGAGTAATTTGAAGTGAGGTGGATGGACCCAGAGTCTGTCATACAGAGTGAAGTAAGTCAGAAAGAGGAAAACAAATATCATATGCTAACACATACATATGGAATCTTAAAAAAAAAAAAAAAAAGAATTGGTTCTGAAGAACCTAGGGGCAGGACAGGAATAAAGACGTTGATGTAGAGAATGGACTTCAGGACATGGGGAGGGAGAATGGTAAGCTGGAACAAAGTGAGAGAGTGGCATGGACATATATACACTACCAAATGTAAAACCGATAGCTAGTGGGAAGCAGCTGCATAGCACAGGGAGATCAGCTTGCTGCTTTGTGACCACGTAGAGGGGTGGGATAGGAAGGGTAGGAGGGAGGGAAATGCAAGAGGGAAGAGATATGGGGATATATGTATGTGTACAGCTGATTCACTTTGTTATAAAGCAGAAACTAACACACTATCATAAAGCAATTATACTCCAATAAAGATGTTAAACAAAGAAAAAAATCCAATGGCTTTTTTTTTTTTTTTTTTTTTTTTGACGACCAAGGATCTCTTTTAGGACTTTCCTCCCTTGGATCTCATGTTTTTAAAACACTTCCTTAAGAGTCATGAATTCATTTTTCTATACAATTTGTCTTTTGAAGGTTTCACATTCCTTGATTTCTAAAATCTCATTTCACTCCATCATACCATCAGACCTACTCTTTCATAATGTTGATAAAATTCTAGTCACACAAGAAAACTGATGCTTTAGTTAATCTAGCCGAATTACTACAGGTAAATGCACAATTTCAGAGTGTCTGACTACTGTATCACTTTGGGTCCCAGTAGGAAACAGACTGCATGCTCAAAATGGGTAATTTGAGGAGTGATTAGCAGAGGAGCTAGCTGCAAAGTTGTGGGCAGAGTGCAGGGAAGCACAAGCCATAGTGCAGTACCCTGGGCCCAGTTTCAGCAGCGAGCTGTTAGCATCCCTAGGCTTCCAGGAGTGAGAGAAAGGAGAGGTTACCAGGACTCAGGGGAGAGAAGAGGTTAGCGTGACCAGGGGAGGAGAGAGCTGTGTGGAGAGGGCACCTGGCCAGAATTGTGACCCTTAGTCAAAGCAGGTGACTAACTGAAGGAGCTGTAAGAACAGACCCTCAGGCTCCCCTTCTTCCCTCTCTGGAACCTGTTGTGGTGCCCCTGTGGTCATTGGCCCAGATCCAGTGGGAAAAGACAGGTTAAAGGTGCTCATTCATGTGGTGTAAACGGGTCAGCCTTGCAGGGCAGACAGCGGAGCGGAAAAGGGGGAAATGGGCCTGCATGGACAATCAGAAAATATGCAGTACAACTATGTTCCAATTAAACTTGCATTATTTTACTTTACAAGCTATGTATCTGTAATATACTTGTTCATGGAGAAAATTTATACAAGAAAAAAATAAGTAGGAACAAAATTACCTATCATCCTAACATGCAGAAAAAATTAATCTTTTACTATATCTCTTCAGATAGTTCCTCTGAAAGCACACACACACACACACACACACACACACACAGAATAGTGTGTGTATATATACAGTCTATATATATTATTTATAATGTATATTTATATATACATTATGATAAAAGATAAGAAACCCCAGTTTGGGACCCAGTGACATTTTTCACTCCACCCCACCTACTATAACTTAAAAAAAAAATTTGTTATCTGTACCTTTATTTCCTTTCCTTTCATTTGAACCATCTAAGGGCAGGACTTAGCTAACTGAACTAGCTCTGTATTTACCCATGTGCCTAACAAACCATGATTGGGTTGATAAAAACAACAGAAGGCAGAGCTAAGATGCACCCATCCCACGTGTGCCAGCTCCACCCCACAAAGATGAGCCAGGACAGGTAAGGCTCCTCTGAACCCAATTACACACCCCGAAAACAAGGTCTTACTTTTAGGCCACAGCTTCCGACTTGTCTACCTTCCTCCTGGTGAAACAACTGGGCTCGGCATAAGCACGCTTTCACACATGGGAATCACAGAGGGAAGAATTTGGCACCTGGTGTCTAGGTACCATAACGCCAGTACTGTGCTGAGCTCAGCTCTCCTTTCTGTCAGCTACTGGATGGGAGGAAAGTGCATCCATTTAGAAGCTGCATTTTCTACCCTAGAGAGTCAGGACTTATGGGTTGGCTTGCTAAGTAAGCACTAAGGCCAATGAGATATTTGTATTTAGGTGATCTCCCACGGCAGCCTTTCACTCTCGGGGTCAGACACCAAATCTATAGGGTCCTGGTGTTCGGCAACTTGAACATTCTATAATTTGCCATCTTGAGTTCATTTTCATCCCATTGCGACGCTTCTCCACTGACAACTTTAAGGTGGAACAAATTCACTGATTAGTTGATGGATAAGAAACAATATTTATAAACCTAAAACAAAGATGAGATCTCAGGGGAGTTAGAGACCCACGTAAGAAACACACCCAGGTACATGGGTGGTTCAGTGGCAGAATTCTTACCTGCCATGTGGGAAGTCAGATTCGATTCTCAGCCCATGCCATGCAGAAAATAAGAAAGAAAAAGCAAAGAAACACACTCAAATTGTAGAAGCTTTTAGTAAGTGAGTCCTTGGACAAAAGGCCTACATCTTTTCCTCTGCATTGATGCTCATGGCCTTAAGCCGATGATACGTGTGTGTGTGTGTGTGTGTGTGTGTGTGTATACATACACATATATGTATCTGTTGTCTGGTTACTTTTAAAGAAACCAATTGTAGGCCTATGTATTAAAAAAATACTTTTCATATGTCTTTTCATACCTATATTGTTTACTAGTCACTTTATGAGATAGTTTCAAACCCCTACAGATGAATTTAGAAACTTAAACAGAATCTCACCATGAAAAGCCATTTTAAAGGTTTATAATCATTAGTAAAAGGCATATTCATTCAGGGCAAAAGATGAAGGACAAAGTATTTGAACTGCTTGTATTATCTTCACCCTGGTTAAGCAGCTTAGCCTGCAAGTAAGTTCTGCATTTATACATAATACTGGGTTTCTCTGGGTAGCTAACTAATTCTCCATCCCCTTTTTAATGGAACGATGACAGTGTTTAGGCATCAAATCTAATCATCTGCTGGCAGAAGAAGCGACCATTCCCCCAAGCCACGTCCTGGGTGTTGCTCCATTCATTCAAACATCTTTTCACATCTCCACATTTGATAGAGGTTTAGGCTCCAATATCTGAAGAAGTGTTGACAAGGTTAAATGGTACCGCTTTCCCTTTTCTCTCTTCCCTTTCATTTACTGGGATTAGAACCGTCAAGAACTCTTTTGAAAGGTCTTTAGTGCTGTTCCAATGGCAGCTGAAGGAAAAGACCTAATTGACACTGAGTTTTTATCTTTGCCGAGAGGGAATTCAGAAAACCTATCTTTCTAGCACGTGCAAGCTTTGGGGAAGCTTTCTGTGCACACACACACCACACACACAGAGTGGTGCTTACTCTTTCTAAGATAACTCTAGCTCACTGAGCCTTAGCACAGACTGAACAAAATTCAAGCGGAGGCTGTGGAGTGTGGGTAGGGGGTTGCTTAGCCAGTGTTGGAAGGAGGAGGGTGAAATGCTTATTTATGGTCTTTTATCTTGATTTCTGGGATATGATCCAATTATATCTATCCAATAGTGCCCTCTAATCACTAGCAGAGATGAATAATGAAAGATTCCCCTTGTAGTCAAGCTTCCCCCACCCCAAGTTGGCTTCCTTCCTTGACTCATCCATGTGAACATTCTAAATTCACATCCAGAGCATACCTAGAGCTTGTTACAAGCTCAGCGAAATAATCACTTTAAGAAACTGGAAAAGAACTTCAGGGATTCAATAAGAGGCTGCGGCTACAGACTGACTGCAAAAGGCAAGGTGGGATGGAAAGGGACCCTGTCCTGCCCCCAGGCACAGGGTCTCTAAGCCAAGAGACACTAACTCTGTTGGCCAGCGGAACTATGCAGGATTTAAGCGTAGGTTTCAGTGGCAATTTAGGACCATGAAAAGGAGCAAAGAAAAAGCAGATTCACGGAAGTTAAAATAATTACTGAAACAGTGGAAACTGGGGCAGTGAAAAGGAGGGATGAAGTTATCTCCACCTCATCAGGAATAGAAACAGGACCACAGATGGAAAAACCCAACACAGGAGATCCAGCTTGCATGCAGGCTGCGAAGACAGGAAAGAAGAAACTCCGAGTTCCAGGAGAAGATTTCTATGATGCTGATACGTAGCTGCTCTCAGACCTTGCGAGATGAAAGATACCACAGAGACCCTGTAATCCAACTCCTTGATTTTAGAGAGAAGAAAATGGAGGCCAGAGAAGGAGAAGCAACCGCACCAGTGGCCCACATCTAAATGAAGGCAGAAATAGGACTAGACTCTAGATCTCTTGCTTCCTAATTCAGTGTTCTTTCTGCTATAATGGATGATTGTAGAGAGTTTAACTTCTGTGAAGTGGAGAGAGTAACTTTATCTCAGGGTCACCTTTGGACCTGAATATGTTGGACCAATAATGTAATGATTTCATCTTGGGCAAGAGAAAGGCAGACGGACACTCAAAGAAGGCAGGAGTGAGGGTCAAGTCCAGAGGATGACCATCTCCTCACATCACCCTTAGGGGTCTAGAGTGAGGGGGAAGGGATTCTCTTCGATGCTGGGCACACTGGCCTTCAGGTCCTGCCCATCTCCCCCCAGCCCATCGGAATCTCTGACAGCAGAGGGCCTGAGGACACTCTGAATTATGTTGCAGGGACGCTTACCCCAGAGCACAGCACAGTTATAGGGCTGAGTCCCAGCCAGTTGCTTAAAGTGTTTTCTAAAACAACAACAACAACAAAAACCCCAGCTAAGAGCTCTTTTTGTTGTGACAATTCTTCCTCACACTTAAAGTGCCCGGCACAATTAGGGCCACTTATTTCGTGCATACTTGGATAATGCGCTGACAAAAAAGCTTAAACTGCAGAGCGTGACTGCGGGGACAGGAAAACACTGTTGCCTCTATGGTTTCATATACAGATTGTGTCATACTTAATGCTGAAATCATAAACTATCTATTTTTGCCCCCTCCAAGCTGCCTATTGTGTGCTTATAAACAGGAACCTGGCAGCGTGTCAGGGGTGCAAATTGATTTCCTTTCCCAAATAAAATTTTAAAAAGCAAATAAACAAGGTTGTATTGGCTAATGAAACATTACATGCCACACTGGGGAGAATTCTCTTAAAATGTATTTTCTTGAGCAAAGGCAACACAAAGCATCCGTAAAAGATTCTGTCATAGGGGCTTCCCTGGTGGCGCAGTGGTTGAGAATCTGCCTGCCAATGCAGGGGACATGGGTTCGATCCCTGGTCCAGGAAGATCCCACATGCAGTGGAGCAACTTAAGCCCCTGCACCGCAACTACTGAGCCTGCGCTCTAGAGCCCGTGAGCCACAACTACTGAGCCTGCGCACCACAACTACTGAAGCCCGCGGGCCTAGAGCCTGTGCTCTGCAGCAAGCCACCACAATGAGAAGCCCGCGCACTGCAACGAAGAGTAGCCCCCGCTCGCTGCAACTAGAGAAAGCTCGCGTGCAGCAACGAAGACCCAATGCAGCCAAAAATAAATAAATAAAATAAATGAATTAAAAAAAAAAGATTCTGTCATAAACGACATGTTTACACAAAAATGCATTACTTGAAAGAAGGGAAAGTAATGTTGCATCTCCCATGATATATTTAGATTGTGTTTTAAGAAATGAATTAGGAATGGGTGAGAAGAGGGGGAATCCTGCAGTGCCACAGAATTTGGAAATTAACTAAAGCATCTCAGAATTCAGATGAAGTTGTTCTTGTTTAGAAAATTTTTTGATCTTAGGATTTTTATAATTTATCATCAAAAGTAGCGCACTTTGAGTGTATCTTCTTGGCATGAAGAAAGCCAGGAGAGAAAATTGAATCACCCCCCGCCCCCATGCTTAGTGATAGATGCGTAGTAGTGAGCCTGGCATACTGGTATCAATTGAAACATCTCCTGGAGTGTGGCCTATTTCCCATCAGAGATGCCTGGACCAGCTGGAAGCAGTTTTAGTCATCTATGTGTAAAAAGTATCAATATCTCCCAGATCTTGCCTACCTTCACAACAGAGAATGAATTTCAACGCAGCCCCAGAACCAATGCCATTCCAAGTGGACTGCTAGGTCCAGGTCAAATAATGCTGTCATCCCCCTCCTTCAACCATCTTTCTGCTGTGAACCCAGTTAGCCGGAATTCGGATGCACCCCGATGAGAAAAGTCCCAAAGCAACACAACATGCAGTCCAAAGGATGGGGCTGAAAAGGCAGAGGGGCAATCTCAGGACGACCCAGTTGAAAGGTGAGTTGCTATTGCTGGTGGTAAATAAGCAGAGGGCATCTTGCCTGTTCTTCTGAACCCCAGTGATGCATCCTTCTTTCACAGTTATTGCTTGTCCTCCAGGGATTGGTATCTTATACTAGAGCCTAGAGGAACAAGGTGAAAAGTCCCCATCATCTTAAGATGGTCCTGATTGTAACGAAACAAAGGAAACTTTTTAATCTTATTCAGGAGCTTTTGTTCAGGCTTAACTGTACCTCAGCTAGCTTGTTAGAAACAAAGAACAAAATATTCAGAAATCACAAAGGTGACCCGGAGATCCTGCAGACCTGAAGGCCCTACCCCAGAGGGTTTTAGGGGTGTTCCTCGGTGAGAAGGTGCAAGGTCTGGGGGATAGAATGGTGCCTGAGATGGCAAGTCCTCTCCCTCTCCCCACCCTGACTCACCAAGCAACCTTGGTCAGGTCCCCAGGCCACTCTGAGCTTTCTTTTTTCCGCAGCTTTTAATATAAGGCAAACACTGTCAGTCTGATGGTTGTGGTGATTAATGAGGTAACATTTGTAAAATGCTAAGAGCTTTCCAGAACTCAAATGCGAATACTTTAGACCAAATACTCTGGATAATAGTTAAAACACAGAAAGGGTTAGTCACCAGTTGGCTGAGGGTATGAACCTGGGAAGGAACTGCAGAAGGAGTATGTTTTGTGCAAGGATTTGACTAGGGTTGGGTGCACATCAGGGGAAGGGAAAAGAAGGGGAGAGAAGCTTTAGGGATTACAAAACCTGAAACACGAATTATTTCACTTCCAAAAGAGGACATTAACTTTTACAACTCTGCACCCTTTCAACAACGCCAAAGATAATTTAATTACCCCAAATCTTTTTCTATACACATAATTCTATGGGGTATAATCCAAAGTGTGAGAGTAGATTATACTAAAACTTTTGTTCTTATCCCAAGAAAATGATACATTATTCTCTGGGGGCCATATACCAATTGGCTTGGCACTTGTAACCATCAACTTCCCCCATTTTCTGTGGAAATGGAAGAATCAAATTAATCACTGGCAAATATGATAACAGATGTGTTGCTCAGCGAATCCACATCAGGCACTCAGAAAGTAATTACCCCCTGAAGCTTGTTGTGTTCTTGAGTACATTTGGCATCAACTGAAGACTTCAGCCACTTTGTTTTTATCTGACGTGAAGTTAAAGCCTTGGGGTGATACTCCTAGTGCTGCTTTAGATTATAGAGTCTTAACAGCCCCTCGCTTTAGGGCACTGTGTTTATTGATGCTATGTAAGCAATTTATAGTCCCTTAATAGCGCATCTACCACAATGCTACAGTGTTTAACTTGTTAAATTATATTTAGAGCTTCAGGGAAAATTACCTCTTTGGCTTTGCCAGCGTGGGTTATTGATATCACACAGGAGTTATGGCAGCCTCCACCTGACTGGGGACAGCGGCGAGAACATTTTACAGGCTGGAGTCAAAGGTGGAATGCAAAATTTGAGTGGAGACGTTGAGGCAGTAAAGGATGGATGAGAGAGATGGAAGGGGGGACGATGCTGGGGGAGAGGAGTTAGAAAATGCAGAAGGGACGGAGGAGAGCAGGGTCAGCAACTGAGGGAGTCATTTATTTGGTTGTACCGTGAAACAAATGACCAAGGATGGCCATTTTCATTCCAACTTTGACTTACGCCACCTCCACAACTGGGCAGCGTTCCTTTCCCAGTCTCCCTGTCCGTTGGAAAGATGTCCTGGATCTGGGGACCTGGGAGACACCATGGACCTCCAGCTGCTGTAGCCACTCATCCAATGGGCTTGGTGTTTAGCCCCCTGGGGCTCAGATATTGCAAGAGAAATGGTGGACACCTTCGTAAGAAAAATGAGGGGAAGGAGGAGGTGGTGGTAGAAAAGGCGGAAGAGGGAGGAGGGGGAGAAACAAGGGCAGCAGCAACAACAGCAGAAGCAGCAGGGGCAGAATCTTTATTAGAATAAAAAGAGACATAAAGTAAGGCTAAAATAGCATTGAGCCTGAAGCTTAGTGATGTCATGAGACTTCTTCAGAAAAGCAGCCAAAGGCCACGGCATTAAAATCCACTGCAGACACTAGAGCACAGGCTCGTGAAACCAAGCAAGTGGCTGATGCTCTCTGGGGTCTTAGTTCATGTGACATCTGCTGGCTCACAAACAGCTAAGGGCTTGAAGCAAAGCATCAGAAATTACAAGCATCACAGTGTGTAACCTCTGTGAGAAAACAGCATTTTCTCTTTCCCCATATGTAGTTTCTGTACTAGGTTTCTCATCCTTAGGATGCTTAATAATAATTACTAACCAAAATAAAACGGAAAGTTGACAGTGCAAAAATAACAGGCAACCAATAAAGTAAACAGCATTGCTCACCAGGCTGTTCTGGCTCATACGATTGTTGACAAGGAATAAGAGTGGGAAATAGTAGGGCTTCCCTGGTGGCGCAGTGGTTGAGGGTCCGCCTGCCGATGCAGGGGACATGGGTTCGTGCCCCGGTCCGGGAGGATCCCACGTGCCGGGGAGCGGCTAGGCCCGTGAGCCATGGCCGCTGAGCCTGCATGTCCAGAGCCTGTGCTCCGCAGCGGGAGAGACCACAGCAGTGAGAGGCCCGCGTACCGCAAAAAAAAAAAAAAAAAAGAGTGGGAAATGGCAAGTTGTATGTATTTCAAAAAATAGAGAATGAAAAGGAAGAGGGGGAGAAATGCTACCCTGAACATAAACATATAGTTTCCTATGAAAATGAAGAACAGCTAGGTGTATAGGTATAAATCTCAGAATATGACTGCTTGAAGAGAAATTTTAGTCTTAAGGACAAGTCAGAAAGTCCCATTCCTCCTAGATTTCACAGATTTAATGTTTGATCTAATAATTCACATTTAATGCCTAGAGTTGCATTTCCCAAACTGTGCACTGAGATGCCCCAGGGTGCCACACTGAACTCACAGGGTTGCAGCAGGATCTTGTAGAGTTTGAGGGAAACATGGCAATCTGCTGGACACTGTGCAAACTTGAGGCCATCAGTGTTTCAACATTAGATCATGCTACATTCCTTTGATTATATCACATCTTTGCAAAGCTGGATTTTGGTTGATCACCATGATAAAAAGCAAATATCACGCAAAAATAAATGTGGAACAGAAAACAAGGGTGGTGGTGTCCAATCTGACTCTAAGGTTTGAGAACTTGTGGGAAGTCCAACAGGTACAAATACCCCATTAAGTAATTATAATTATTTAAGAATGATATAAAAGTTTTCTTTTTTCTTTCAATATCTATGTATTATTTATTTCAAATAGCTACTGAGATGTTTGTATACTTATGACGATGTCTGGACCTAACTACTTAATAAGCAGAATGACATGGTATTTCTTTTGGCCAACGCGTGCCATGAAAAAATTATTGAAACACTAAGAGTGCCTGGACCTGAGAAAGTTTGGATGTCTCTGGCTTAGGGAAAACTCATAAAGAAAATAATGTGTGGTAGTATTTAACAAAGAAGTAATTAGGAAAAAATATGATTTTGGTTAATTAGCCCTCAGAACAGTTGGCCATGTGGGTAGAAGGAGAATCTGCTATGTTTTTCAAAGGGCAATAAAGATTCAGATGTTCTGGAAACTTTACTGAGCTAGCTAGCATCATGGGTGGGGATTTCTATGCTCTGAATTTTGGAACGTTCCCAACACATGTAAGACCTAGAGTTGGACGTTTCTGTATGCTTAGCTCTCTTTAACTCCATTTGACCTCACCAATGCCCTGGTGCTCAATTATCTGACTGTAATTATTCTTTGCTTTTAGGGTGGTACCATGAATGTCATCTGTCACTGACAACAGTCATTCTATTGTGTAAGCTTGAGACAGTTTAATACATCATAGGAACATTTTGCCAGTGACTGGGAAAACCACAGAGCTCACTCGGTCCACTGCATTTCACCAAAGTTGGGATCAAACACCCCAAAATATATTGGGGCATCATTCATATAATTGTCTAGGGTATGGAATAGGAAGCTAAAAAGGGCTAGGAAAGATGGGGCTGCAAGAATCAAAAGGAACTTTCAAGACACAGAATGTCCCACCAATAGCCAGGTGTTTCAGGTGTGAAAATGACCAGAAGAGCATCAAATTTATAGGTCAGTTTCAGAGTTTAAACTCAAGTTGATACCAGAGAAGGGAAATGAAATGCTTGCCTGGCCAAAAAACTGATGCTACTAAAATTCAAATCAAAAATTGTCTGGAGAATTTGTTCAAGTCTTTTGGTTTGTAACTGGGGGGTAAAGAGAATGGGATGCAAAATACCAAAGATCAATTCTTCACCCCAAAGATTTACACTGATGTTATTTTTAAAAAGCCACTTCTTTTGTGCACTCACATTTGGACAATAGTTTATTAAGCATGACATGTGGATTACCCCACTAGGCATTTTGGGGAACCCACTGGAAGTATAAGATATGATGCCTGTCTTCAAGAAGTTGGCAAGACAAACCTTATATACTTATGAAGTTAAATGTCAGAAGAAGACAATGCCAGAGGTCATTAGCCTACATATGAGTACAGGCCAAGTGAGTGGTTCAAGAGTCCAGAGGTGTGATGGTAAACTTTATGTGTCAACTATGCTAGGCTTTGGTCATCAGTTGTTTGGTCAAACACCAGTCTAGATGTTGCTGTGAATGTACTTTTAAAATGTGATTAACGTTAATATCAACAGACTTTGAGTAAAGCAGATTACCCTCCATAATGCGGGTGGGCCTCATGCAATCAGTTGAAGGCCTTAAGAACAAAGACTGAGGTTTCCCAAAAAAGAAGCAATTCTGCCTCAAGACTGCAGTATAGAAACTCTGCCTGAGTTTCCAGCCTATAGATTTTGGACTCATCGACTCTTACCCAAATTTCCAGGCTGCTGATCTGCTCTATAAGCTTCAGATTTCCTAGTCCTATCTCTCTTTCTCTCTCTTCTCTCCTCTCTCTCTCTCTAGAGATAGATAGATAAATATCTCCTATTGGAGATAAAGAGACTGCAGCCTACATATAACATACAAGCTCCATGCACATCCTCCCATTCGCCTCAATAAGGTCTTGAGCACCTGTCAGGCCAGGGCAGTCTGTCCCTGCAAGGAAGAACCCTAATTGGAATCCTCAAACTGTTAGGATTGTAAAATGGTACAGCCACTTTGGAAAACAGTCTGGCAGTTCAGCAAAAAGTTAAACATAGAGCTACCATAGGACCCAGCAATTCCACTGCTAGGTATATTCCCAAGCCATACAAAAAACTTATGTCCACAAAAAAATGTGTGCCCAAATGTTCACAACAGCATTATTCATAATAGCTGAAAAGTGGAAACAACACAAATGTCCATCAACTGATGAATGGATAAACAAAAAAAAGTTTATCCATACAATGGACAAGTATTTGGCCATAAAAAGTACTGATACATGATACAAAATAGATGAACCTTGAAAACATTATGGTAAATAAAAGAAGTCAGTCACAAAAGCCCACGTATTATATGACTCCATTTATATGAAATGTCCAGGATAGACAAATCCATAGCGACAGAAAGTAGATTATGGTTGCCTAGGACTGGAGGGATGGAGGATGGGAAGTGATGCCTAATAGGTATGAGGTTTCTTTCTGGGGTGATGAAAATGTTCTAAAATTGTTTGTGGTAATAGATAAATAGGATGGGTGGATTCATACCATAAAATGCTATATAGCAGTTAGAAGCAATGAAGAAGTATGCAACAAGGGTGAATCTTTAAAAGAGTGTTGCATGAAAAAAGTAACAGCAGATGATTGATAGCACATTGCCACTCCACACACACAGATACACACAAGTGTATTTTTATAAGGATACGTGGAGACTTAAGAATATAATGAGTACACTGCAGTGGGTGACTATGGAAGGAAAGGGGAATGGGACCTGAAGACAGAGTGGAGAATACAGATACAGCGAGAGTGGGGATTGTCCCAGACAATGATGACAATCAACTTGACCAGAGAAGTTAGTTAACAATGTTGATTAGCTCAACTCAGCTCCTGAAGTTTGAAAGAAAATTTAAGGGAGGTAAAGAAAGCAAACGAAACTTTAAAAAATATACGGCAGCCGCAGTAGATGGTCTTCTCCTAAGTTTCTGAAAATAACGTGAGCAACAAAATGGCGCAGGGAAAACACCTCTGTCCCAGCAGGGGAGTGTCTCTGCGTCCTTTTCTGTACAGGCAAGGGTAGCTCTTAGGCCAGAAAAAAAGACATATATCTAAGCTTGCCCACAGAAAGGATTAGGTAGCGCTTGCACAACAAGTAGGCAATGAGTGAAGTCATTTAGACAAATTAATCACCCAGAGACTCACTAGTCAAAAGATAACGCGCAGTTTTCAAAGTTCCAGAAGGAGCTTCCAAAAGTCGGTGGAGAGAGTTAAGTAGCTGAGTAGAGAAAAAAGGAAACCTTCTTCTATTCTTTTTTACTTATATTGTTTTATTTTGTTTGCTTTGGGTTTGGGGGCCAGGGGAAGTGAAGTGGATTTTTGAGATTTTGTTTTCAAGGAAAGAATTTTTCAAAAATGGAAACTTTACTAACTTGGAGACGGTTGTCTCCAGGGCTGTAATACTGATCTATGCAGTGGTGAGATGAAAACGCCTTCACAGTGACCGACAAAATGCTGCCCCCCACAATCCTTTATCTGCCTCTCCCGACCTTCCCAACGGCTTGTGCTCACAGACAGGGGCTGACCCCACCAGCCAATTACATTATGCTAATTTGTCTGTTACTCTAACTTCTGCAGGGGCGTTCACCGCGCAGAGCAGTTCCCAGATTTATATTGTCTCTGGCTGCCTCTGTACACCAACCGGGTTAATGGATCTCTCTCCGCCCTGCCCCACACTCCCTTCTCTGCTCCCAGCTTGGGATGCGCAGCAATATCTTTAGGAGACAACAGTGTACTTTCCAAATGACAGCTCTGCAGGGTCAGCGCTGTGCAGAGGTGAGCCTAGGCCTTATCCTGTATGTCTCTCCAGAACTCACTGTTTATCTTAGGAGACCTGTCCTCCAGAGAAACTTGTTTTCCTAAGAAAATATATTGCTGCCTTTTTTTTTTTAACATAACGCAAAGCACTAGGCCAGTGTGTCAGCCTGCTAATTCTGTGTTTTATGGATTACACATCAGCTCGCAGGAAGTCTATCAGAGCAAAAGTTAAATTAAAAAGTCATGCACACTAGGAAATCCAAATTAGACTGTTGTTCTTCTCTGTTAAAAAGAGAAGGGATTAGAGTTTCGGAAAGTGGGCTGGAACACACATCTGAGAGTGCAGACTTTTCTCCCAAAGTCAGGAATTCATGAAAAGCCTCTATAGCTAGCGTCCCAGTACAACATCCAAAGTTCGCAAATCTCTGGATCAACCAGGATTACAAAGCAACCACCATGTGCCTGGCTATGATAGAGAAAATAACAAACAATAATGTAACTATAAGGCAATGAGACCAACTCTTGTAAGTCACATTTCAAAATCAATTTCATTACATTAGAAGTTTGTGATCTAAGGGACAATAATAAACGCTAAGTTATGGAAAGACAATAGCTTTCCTGAAAGCTGAAAAATTCAGCTTCGTCTAAGGAAAGCTACTTCATCAACTATAAACTGTGAAGCAGCCTTAGAATACTCATTAAGCCATTTATCAAGGCAAAAATAAGCATCTCTTTTAATGACCACAGCATTCATATGAGGCAGATATGATTAATCCCATTTTACAGGTGAGAAAACTGAGCTCAACATGGTGAGCTCAACATGGTGAATCAGCGCTGGAGCTGGAATTCAAAATGAGCCCATGCTTCTAACCTTCATTCAGCCTCTATTAGATCTATTGAATTGCCCTCTTTTGCAGATGGAGAAACTGAGGTCTAGATAAATGTACCCTCCCACACCCCCAAAAAACGAAACAGAGGCCCAGAAAGGCTCAAGGTTACATGGCTGGTCTCCAGGCACCTGGTCCAGAACGCCTCCCTGTCTCAACTGCTCCCAGTCACGCAGAAATGTGGCATTGCATGACATTTTCAGGAGGTTCTATTTTTATATTAAACACAGAATATAGGAAATCATTTACAAAATAAGAAAGAAATTTCCTTTTTTCTCTGGTGGATTGGATTGAGATATGTCCTGACAAGATCTGGCTACTGTAAGCCTACCTCTTCAACCTGAGGTACCCTTGACTCACGCATTTTAAAACCTAAAATAATATCTGGAAAACAGACTTTTAAATGACTGACATTGTTATGTGGTGGCTACAAAAATGATGGAAAACTACTTATAATGACATGGAAAGATGCCTAGGATATATAATTAAGTATTTTAAAATGACATGGGGCAGATCATTTCTCATTTGGATAAACAGAAAAGGAGAGATGGACAGATAAATGAATAGACAGGCAAAGAAATGTATACTATTTTTTCTGGGATGCTATAAATTATGGTATATGAATAATTTTTTTGGAATGATATAAAGAAACTATTAACAGGGATCACCTGTGGGGAGAGGCACTATGGGAAGGCAGAAGGACAGGAAACTTTACTTTTCATCTTACGCCTTCCTGCCCTGTCTGAAAATTTTCAGAGGGCTCACATTGCTTTTATTCTTAAAAAATGACCAACGTACATATGTTCCATATAACACAAATAACTAAATTTCAGATGTTCCAGGGGAGAGAAAAAAGCAAGTATTGAGGTTCTTATGAAGCTACCAGGATCATGAATGGGAAGAGAAAGCACTCTGTAAACTAAAAAAAGGAAGGTATGATGGATACAAGATATTCACCATGGTGATGAGCAGGGTAATTAGGACAATGAAGAAAATAATAATCGAAGATCAAAAATTGTGGGGAGGCTGGGATGCCACTACAAAATAGAGCCAGACGGCATCAGCTGATCTGTTTTTAACAGGATTTAACATTAAATAATGTACCCCCGAAAATGTACACCCAGTAAATTAAGGCTGTAATTCCATCTTGGTGTTATGGTGACATGAAAATCCACTCAAGCTTTTCTGTCAGGGTTTATGAAGTTATCAAAGCCCCTTGATGGAATTACAACATTATTATGTACAGCTGGAGGGACATTACTCCTTATCTTAACAGCAGTTAAAAGCACAGTGGCACAAAAGGGCACTAAAATACCAGTTCCTCATCAGTGAGCCACAGGGAATGAGGACACATGTGCGCCCGTGCTCACACACACACATGTACACTCACGTCTGTGTTTATCTACATTAATGATTATTGGTCTGAGGTGCAAAGTCCGGCATATTCCACACTGTCTCTTTCACAAGATTTAACAGAATTGTCTTCAGCACGGTGTCTGAAACGACTAGTGTTTTATCACCTTCTGGAAATAAAGGAATATTGGCAGGCAGTCAATTTTGCTCCCCAGCATCGCTGTCCCCCAAAAGAAGCCATACACATAATAAGCCAGAAAACGACTTAAGATATTTAAAAATAAATAGCACAATGGTTATGAGCACTGGGTCAATCTTTAGAATCTGGATCTACCATCTACTGTGTTACTTTGGGCAACATACTTTCCCTTTCTCTGTCTCTATTTGCCTATAAAATGAAGATAGTAATGAAGCCTACTCCTTTGGTTGTTGTGAGGATTGAGTGAGATAATATTGGTTAATTAGACAGAGTCTAGATACAAAGTAAGCCCTTTGAGTTCCACATAAAGAAGAACAGACACCTTTCTAACTACAGTAGAAGCCATTGAGACAAAGTAGTTAGTTGATTAACTAAAAAGCTGAATAAAGGGAGGAGCATAAACATCATAGGTATATACTTTAAGCATCTTGTTAACGTAAAATATATAAAAGTAGGGCTTCCCTGGTGGCGCAGTGGTTGAGAGTCTGCCTACCAATGCAGGAGACACGGGTTCGTGCCCCGGTCCGGCAAGATCCCACATGCCACAGAGCGGCTGGGTCCGTGAGCCATGGCCACGGAGCCTGTGCATCCGGAGCCTGCGCTCCGCAACGGGAGAGGCCACAACAGTGAGAGGCCCGCGTACCGCAACAAAAAAAAAATATATATATATATATATATATATATATATATAAAAATAAAAGTAAGTGCACTGCAGATCTTCTGATGGAGGACCAATGCCTTTTCTGAGTGTGGGTCTGCTGACTGAGCTCTGCATGTTCTTTCTGGCATAAACCACACCCTAAATGTATAGTCAATGGCTTCTAGTTTTAGATCTTTAACAGCAGAGCAAGAACTTAAAGATCACAGAAAAAGCAATCTGAGGGCAGAACTTGTCTGTATTTCCACAAATATTAATACCTTACCAGTCTTTGATAATTCTTGCCCATACTTATTTTGATAGCATTTCTAAGAGATTCTCCTAGTAAGTCTTTGCCAGCATTCAAATTAGGTCTTGCCTTTCATGCTCATATTTCATTCATGTACACATTATTTAATTAAGTTATGGAATTACAACAATAGGTATAACCAGCATTGACAGTGTAGAAATAAATACAACTGCCAACTGGTAACCACTAAAGAACTGGCAGTTATGAGCATTCAAGGTGTCAAGGGCATCAGCAGCTTTGTTTTACCAGCAGAATGAAGAGCATCAGTTCATCTGCCAGGTGGGTGCAGGGCAGGTCCATGAAAAGAAGTTCTGCCACGTGTTCCCGAGTATCATGGCAGAAAGAGGCAATAGAGCTGAATGAGGACTTCCCTGGTGGCGCAGTGGTTAAGAATCCGCCTGCCAATGCAGGGGACACAGGTTTGAGCCCTGCTCCGGGAAGATCCCACATGCCACGGAGCATGTGCGCCACAACTACTGAGCCTGCACTCTAGAGCCCACGAGCCACAACCACTGAGTCCGCGCACCACAACTACTGAAGTCCACATGCCTAGAGCCCGTGCTCTGCAACGAGAAGCCACCACAATGAGAAGCACGCACGCCACAACAAAGAGTAGCTCCCACTCACTGCAACTAGAGAAAGCCCATGTGTAGCAACAAAGACCCAAAGCGGCCCCACAAAATAAATAAAATAAATTTATTTTAAAAAAAATAGAGCTGAATGAGCCCTAGGTGTCTCCCACAGTGACAGTTCTAACTGACATTCTTCAAATCCCCTCACTTCCCTGTTCTCAACTCTTCTTTGTCATCAAGACTAGATACAACCCCAAAAGCTCTCTAAGACCAGGGATGAATACAAATTGTGCACCCAAGAACCAGAAAAAGAGCAATTTTTAATATAAAAATAGAACATTTTGACATAACAGTAACAGTGTTACTGCTAAAGGTTTACAACAATTATCTAATTAAATGGCATGTGGATGTGCGTGCGTTGGAGGATGTGGGCAGAGGCAGCCTCAGGCAAAACATGAAGCTTCCTTGGCTATCAAACGCAGAGCCTCAGAAGACAGGGCTCTTTCACCTAGCACTCCCAAACCCAGATGCCAATTTTACCTATATCCTCCTTTCTCTCCCTTCCCCCTCCAAAATCTGAACCTAAACAAGCTCTTTGGAGCCAATCTAATAAACTCACTCATCCACAGTATGAACAATTCATGAAATTTAATGTTATCTTTCCCAAGGGATTGTATACTAGAACCAATAAACAAAGTAGGAGATGACATGTTAAAGGAATAAGGGAATAAAATTGTGCAATTACAGGACATCCAGGGAGATTTAGGATACTCAGAAGAATCATACCAGCCCCTTTGAAATCACACTAAGCAAGAGACCAGGTGTTGCATGTTGTAAAATAGGTTGAGAAACTAGTGCCAATACGGTTTTGGAAATGCCATTTATGAAATATGGTAAAGTCTTCAATGTTCTTTGAAAATACAAACTGGTCTCTCAAGACTCCAGGCTTGATGTCAAATTTTCCTGAAAGACCCCCACGTTACACGTGTACCATGCATCCTTGGAAACAGCCATAACAATTTATGCCCAATGAATGGAAAAGAATGTTGATTTCACTCTCTTTACGACTTGGGTGACGGTGGGCTGGTAACCAAAAATGTCTGTGCTTATTTTCAGAACTGATACCATGACGGTCTATCAGCCACTATTTGTTGAGTTCCCACAAGGTGACGACGATGGATTTTGTCTTTGCAGGGTGTTAAGGGCTGGGAACCTGGGCATATTTTCAGCTCTCCAGGACTCTGCCTTTTTTCAGACTGAAACTGAGTGGCTGAGGTGAGGCTAACCTACCGATGGCGGAACAGATTGGCCTGAAAGATGTAGATATCCACAGGGAGCACCCAACAAAAATGTCAACCACAAAACCACTTGATTCCAAAATTATTACTTACTTTATCTGTATGGAACGAAATATGAGCTAGGAATATAAATGTGAACTGAGGACAGGCTGTTGCTAATATCTTGAGAAACAGAGTCTTCCATTCAAGTTTCTTAACCTAGTTTGTACCTTAATCCCCATGTTGGTAGGACACAGATATTAATAGTGCCTATTTCTTGGGAATGCCGTGAGACTTATGTGATATTTAAGACACATGTCTTACAGTTTAACAGCAAATGAGAGCAGACAGGCAAGGTGGGCTAGCGACAGGCAATGGATGCTTATATTAGATCCAACACAGTAACCAGTAACAAAATTAATTAATAATTAATAATAGCTAACATTTACTGATGGTGCCGAGTACTGACTATGTGGCAGGTACTGTTTTTTAATACATTACCAAACTTAATGCTCACAGGACTTCTTTGACAAAGACACTATTATTATCTCCATTTTACAGACAAGGAAATTGAGGCACGGAGAGGTTAAGCAACTTGCCAGTGTTGCACACAATCAAGTCTCAGCAAGTTTCAAAGAATTCAAATCATACTGAATATGTTCTCTATGCACAATGAAATTGAGCTAGAATCAGCAACAGAAGGATGACTAGAAAATTCCCAAATGTTTGGAATTGAAACAATATGCTTCCAAATAACTCATTGGTTAAAGGTGAAATCACAGTGAAAATTAGAAAATATTTTTCATTGAATGATAATAAAAATTTAATATACCAAAACTTGTGGAATATAGTTAAAGCTGTGTTTAGAAGTAAATGTATAGGGACTTCCCTGGTGGCGCAGTGGTTAAGAATCTGCCTGCCAAAGCAGGGAACGTGGGTTCGAGCCCTGGTCTGGGAAGATCCCACATGCAGTGGAGCAACTAAGCCCACGAGCCACAACTAGTGAAGCCCGTGTGCCTAGAGCCTGTGCTCTGCAACAAGAGAAGTCACCACAATGAGAAGCCCGCGCGCTGCAACAAAGAGTAGCCCCCACTCACCACAACTAGAGAAAGCCCGCACATGCAGCAACGAAGACCCAACACAGCCAAAAGTAAAATAAATAAATAAATCCATTTTTTTAAAAAAGAAGTAAATGTATAGCTTTAACTGTGTATGTTAGAAAGGAAGAATGGTTGCAATCTCAATTGATCTAAGTTTCCACCTCAAGAAGTTACAAAAAGAAGGGTACCCAAAGAAAGTAGAAGAAAATTATGAAAAATAAAAGTAGAAATCAAGGAAATAAGAAACACACATACAATCAAGAAGACGGACAAAGTCAAAGCTTGATTCTTTGAAAACACTGATAAAACTGATCGACCCCCACCAAGACTAATCGAGAAAAAAAAAGAAAGGAGGCATACATCAGGAATGAAAAAGGCCTACTGCTATATATGCCGTGGAAAACAAAAAGAGAGAGGATATTTTCTAAACTTGATGCCAATAAATTCGGAATTTTACTTAAAAGGACAAGTTTCTAGACAAGCTCAATTTATAAAAATGACAGCAAAAGAAATAGAACATCTTGATAGACATAAACAGAAGGTATATTCTTCCCCCAGTGTTTTAAGCTGCTGTTCTGCAAAGGAAGGCTGTAAATATATCTTGACCACTGTTAAAATATTATTATAGAATCATATTTGAAGTAGCTGCAAGCATTTTCAGGCAGGTAAGAACACTTCCAATGCCACTGCCTATGGCAAAATCACCTAGCTTTGAATACTAGGATTTTACTTAAAAGGAAATTAAAATCCAAAGCCAAGTTTTCTCCTTAGTTCCAGTAAGTCTAAAATCATTTTAATTTCACTCCTCAGTGGTCCGGGAAAGACATGGCATCTAGATCCCTTTAATCTAAAGTTTATAAGGTCTCAAAATTATGATGATGTTGGACTTTACTCTTTTCTCTCAATCTCTGTAGATCATAGAAGAGTTTTTAAAGTTTGTTTAAGTAGACAGAAGTGTTACTGTTGCCTATTTTACTGATACTTAACAGTGTAAGTGATTTATCCGGGGTTCCAGTGGCCACTGATGGATGGAGCTAGAACTGGAACACAAACTTTCAGACTCCAGACTCAGTGCTCTTTCCAATTCTCTGACACATTTCTAGAGGAGCCAAAACGCAGCCAGATTATTCTATGAGTTTTCAGCCTATTCATAGGAGGCACAAAGTCTCTTAGAGTGTTGGTGCAAGCACAGCCATCTGTCAGCTGGGGCTGTAGGAAGCTGGTCCTCAGGACTGGCTTTTTCTACGGATTTCTACAAACTAAAATTTTCTTCAGTGAGTGGTGCCCCAGAATGATACAGGGGTCTTATTTCCTTCATAGAGCAGTATAACATAAAGACAGTGTCTAGTCTGGAGTTAGGGTCACCTGGGTTCAAATCCCAGTTCTATCATTAGCCAGTTATATGAATTTGAGCATGCTGCGTAATCTTTTTCTTTCTCAGTTTTCTTATCTGTAAAATGGGAATGACAATAGTACCTGTCTTATAGGTGTTCTCTGCTGTTTGTTTTTGGTCTTTTTTTTTTTTTTAATGAGAAGAAACACAAATGCACTTAAAACAATAACTGGCACATGGTTAAGTTCTCAATAAAACAAGATATACCTTTCTTCTTCCAGCCCATCATCACGTCTAACTTTACCTTGGCTTAAAAACCAAAGTCTATTTTTGCTCACTGTTCTTTAAAGCAAAACATTGGCATTTGAACCAAAATGTCCCTCTGAATACTTACATAGTGCCCAGAATAGAGGATTTACAGCTGAGCAAATCATGTTAGCTCCACTACAAATACTTTCAGGAAATGGCAATGTAGGAGACTTCATTGCAGGGCTGGGTCCATGTGCCTAGTTGAAATGAGTTAAGAAACCATGGAGGCAACATACAGATTTTCCCCCCAGTATTTTTGTAAGTGACATTTTAAAATATTTCACTTGAACTTGGTCATATCCATTTACAGAGATTTATTAGTGAAAGGTACTTCAAGGTAGGGAATGACCAATAGGTGCGTGGTTCGAAACCCAAACTGCACCCAAAACTGCTTAATATAAAACCAAGATTGAATGAGAAAAAGAAGGATGTGCATATATCAAGTATGATGCGGAGGGCTTGAAACTGAGATTCAATTCTCCTTTCTCATGACAGACTACTGACCTTATTTTGGTCCTCCAAACACTCAGCTGTAAATTTGCAAGATTTGAAAACAAATCTTGAAGTCTTGTTGGGAGTTCATGTTCTTCTTGAGAATCTTCCCCTCTTTTTCACTCAGAGGAACGTCAAAATGTAGCCCCCCATTTATGCCTCGGTTAGCTCCCCCTGTATTCATCAAAATAGACTGTTTCCACTCTCTCCAGTAATCCCAGCAGTCGGGTCTGCACCTTCTCCAAGTCCATTCCCAGGCATCCACATCAGGTGTGCTGTCTCAGGGGGTAATTTTAAACAACCATGTGCTCAAAATAAATGCAGCTGCTCTGCTATGTTGAAAAACAAAAAGCCTTTAAATGCATGTTATAGAAACTTCTTTTGTGTTTTGGCGGTGAAGTTCAGAGCTGTTCTAAACAATTATTGGACTTCAGCGGATATACCAGAGTGGTCATTTTCAACCTCTCTAACCCTCAGTTTCCTTACCTGAAAAATGGAGTCAACCCTCCCATCTTGCAAGGTGATTATGAGGACTAAATCAAACTACACACCTTAAACTTGCAGCACAGTTATAGGATGTGTGTAATACTTGGTAGCTAGTTCTGTTGGAGGTATGATTACAGATGAAGACAAGCCAGGGTTAGTTAGACTTCAGATACCTCCGCGTACTGGTAGAGTGATCTTAAGCAAGTTACTTAACCGCCCTGGGCTTAACCGTCTCCTCATCTGTAAAATGGGCATTAAATAGCTACTTTTTAGGGTTGTATGAGGATTAAGTGAAACTAAATAAGATTGTGTGCATAAATACTACTGAATGGGCAACAAGGAACACTCACAAGCGATTAGTACGTACTCAGCATCTGATGAATATTCAGTAACCAGTGGTACATATTATTTGAAATGGTACTGAAGCTATAAATAATGTGAATAATTTAAGACTGATGACTGTCTCCGGACTGGAATGCTGGAACTGAGCCTTATTCAGTAAGCGATTCCACAAACCCTAGTCTGGTCAGGCCAGCCCCCTGCTACCTCCTGAAGGTGTCAAATCGTACTGCAAGGGACTCGAGATCTGAGCTGGATCAGAGCCTGGAAACAGCAGAGACAGAGTTCCCATCACTGGGAGAATCACTGAGTTTCAGGGCTGGAAGGGAATTCACTACCTGGCAGGCAGGGAGCAAAGACAACATTCCAGGGAGAGGCACCTTGCGATGGAGAAGAGAAGAAACAAAAAGGAGAAACGGACCCCAAGAGAGGATGGAGAAAGACAGACGCCATGGCGTAGAACCTCTGCAAACTCGAAAGGCGTGTGTTCCCCACTGTTCTCTCGAAATGATTCTGTCTTTGCAATAGAGGAAGCTAGAAAGAGGCCCCCTCGTGTGCCCTCCAGGTCCAGGTGCTTTTCGAGCACTGTCCTGCTGGTGTCTCAGGCAGGCTGCGTGTTACCCGATGGGGAAATCAGACACTCCGTGAGGAGTGACTTCTGACGCTAAACACTTTGGCAGCCCCAAGAAAGTCTCAGGGTCTCTGAGGGACCCCTTTACAGCTCTGGGCTCCGAACCTTGATTTGATCTGATGTGTTTTAATTAAATTGCTACATTTTTTCCCCATTCCTTCTTTTTAGAGAGGAAACCTGAAGAACATAACCGGGCTTCCAAACGTAAAGTCTCAGCGCGACGAAAGTTAGCATGACCCAATCAAGGGGAAAAAGAAGCCTGCTGCAGAAACGGTCAGGTTTAGGAGGACTGAAAGAACATCTTCCCTGAGAAATTCATGGTCACCATGCCAGTGAATATTCTTTTCTGCTATCTTCCCTCCTTTCCATTAGTTCCCTCCCTGTTTCCTTCCTCTTTCTCTTCTCTCTCTCTCCCTCCCTCCCTTCTTTCCTTTTTCCCTTCCTCTCTCTTGTCTCTTCTTCTCTTCTTTCCTTCTATTCTTCCTTCTTTCCATCCTTCTTTCCTCTCTCCCTCCCTCCCTCCCTCCCTCCGTCCACTCTTCCTAAAGAAAATAGCTTAACTCTGGAAGACTTTGCTATTTGCAGCCAGCAGGAGACAAAGCCTCCACTTCCAAATCTGAGGTCCACATCCGTGTATTCAATCAACTGTAGATAGAAACTGAGATGGGGGGGGGGGCAGATACCAAAAAGTTCCAAAAAGCAAAACCTTGGACCTTGGATTTGCCACATACTGCCAACTATTTACATATCATTTACACTGTACTTACAATAATTTATACCACATTTACATCATATTGTTATAAGTAATCTCAAGATGATTTAAAGAATATGGAGGATGTGCTTAGGTTATATGCAAATATAATCTATACAAGGGACTTGAGCATCCTTAGATTCGGGCATCCTCGGGGGTTCTGGAACGAGTCCCCTGCAGATACTGAGGAAGGGCTGTATTCCTGCAGAAATTGTGAATCTGCGATCAAATCAGGCTTGACCTAGCATTCTTAGCAGGACTGCTCCTGCATGACTGGGTTGGGCCTTAAATAGGAGAAGGTATACATCGGGGGGATCAGGCTGTTGGCAAGGGCTTCACCTTATTTCACTGCATAATTCACCCAGGACTAGGAGGAAACTGAAATGGGAGCTGCAGCACATAAGCCCACCCGTCAAAAACAAATTTTAGGGAAGAATGAATTTCTGAAGAGAAATAAATCACAAGAGGGAAGTGATGTGGGTCACCAGAGGTTTGAGAATTCAGGTTCTGCAGTCTGACCCGTTGGGGTCAACTCTGGGCTTTGTGACCCTGGGAAAGTCACTTCATCTCTCTGTGCCTCAGTTTTCAGATCTCTAAAATGGGGAACACAGTAGTACCTGCCTCATAGCATCGTTGTGAGGTCTAAATGAATTAATATGGAAGCACTACATAAATGTTTGTTGTGATAACGTTGAAGATGGTGTCTGCAAATCTAGGTCTTTTCAGCGAGTGTAAGCGAAGGGAAGCAAGATAAATGAAAGATGAAGTGGACATGAAGAGAAGAAAATATTATCTGAGACTTCTTCCCTTGTTTGAAAATTCTCATATTTTGAGAAAAGTGGGTAAAGAAGGAGGATCCCCACCTCCCACTGGAATTCCCGTCTAGAAGTGTTATCTTGCTGCAGGGGTAGCTGTGTGAGGGGGCCCCCCAGTCAGGGGAGGGGTTGCCTTAATTGTTACTGAGTTTAAATCGCATTCTCCCTCCAGCCTAAGTAAAGGGGTCCCCATGGTCCTTCCCCCTCCACTGGGAGAGGGAGGAGCCCGAGAGTGCCCTGGAGGGAGGGGCGGGCCTAAGGCACAGTGTCCAGAGCCTCCATCTGCCCTTCCTAGAAGCCAGGGCCTCCCCATTCTGTGTAATAAAGAGTTCCTTGTCTCTTAGCATACAGAGTAATCTCTGAAAGACTGCACTCCAATTTGAGAGTAAGCCAAGAGCCAGTGGGAAATTTTCTAGCAAATTGGACAGGGAGACAACAATACGAAGGGCAACTGGATCAAAGCTGATTCACTTTGTTATACAGCAGAAACTAACACAACATTGTAAAGCAATTATACTCCAATAAAGATGTTAGAAAAAAAAAATGCCTCTTTTTTTTTTTTTCTTCTTCTAGAAATTCCTATTCCCGAGGCCCGAGGCACTGCTGGTCTGGGATTCTTTTCACCAGAAGTTGTCAGGATAATACAGATTTGCTTTTCCAGGGTCGAGTGACAGGATCTGGGTCCCCAGAATGTAACTGAAAAACCCTGTGACAAAAGCAAATGTTGGAGTCTCAAATTTGACCTGTCATTGTGATTCATCAATGTTGACACTTGTTTTTTATTTTAAAAAGAGATATTGACTCAGCCTATGTAGCATCATTTAGGAGAAAGAGGGTGGATAGGGAAACAAGGGGGGAGAAAGAGGAGAGGGAGGGGAGGAAGGGGAGGAGGAGATCAAGGTCCAACCTCTCAGGGCTTTGGCTCAGGATGGGCACCCCACAATATGCTCATGTTTGGTTATTGTACCAGGAAGTAAAAACAGGCACAGGGATTTCAAGCTCCTTTAGAACAGAAGAGGAGGCCATCTCTGCCTAATACAGGACTAAGTCCATTGAAGGCTTCTTAGAAAATGTCACGTCAAATGCAGAGCTCAAAATCCTGTTAACACGTCCTTTAGCCTTTTAGCCTTTATGTATTTATCAAATAGAGTTGAAAACACCGTGTACTTCAGGAAATCTTTGTGGCACTTTCTGAGATGACTTCTTGACAATATGACTTAGGTCACCTTCTCCATGTAAAATGCAGGTGTAAATGAAAGGAAAGAGGACAGCAGCACTGCTGGAAGTGATGTGGCAATCATAGTTTCCATGAGTCATATGGCCCTGAACAAGTCATCCGCTCTTAGTGTCCCTTCTGTAGCTAGGAACAGTTACCTTTCCTCCTGAAGTTTATTATGTTCATGTATGTTAGGAACCTTCCTAAAGGTTCAGGAAGGTAGGTTATGAAAGCGCAGTCTTCCCTTTGTCATACAAGTTCTGAGTTCCCATTTCCTGAGAGGCTGCATCTTTCAACATGTGTCGTAATTCAACTATGGGACACTTCATGTTATATTCCCACCCCTGTATTCTCAAAAGTAGGAACTTAATCTTACTGTGTGCCAAACACAGTCCTAAGTTATTGCCTTTATTAACTGTTTTGTATAAGGTGGGTACTATTATTATTATTCCATTTTACAGACGAGAAAACTAAGGCTGAGAGGTAAAGCAATTTCCCCAGGATCACACAGCTGGTAAAAGCTGGTATCTGAGCACAGACAGCTTGGCTCAAAACTCTGTACTCTTCCCATTATACTATCCTGCTGCTCAAGTGAACAAAATTGCCAATTTGGCCAAAATTGCTCGTAGTTGATAAAATATATCTATTTTCAATTGCTTTGGAAGTTCATTTCCTCCATTTCTTTAAAAAACAAAAGCAGGGAGACGGAAGAGGGAAGAGATATGGGAACATATGTATATGTATAACTGATTCACTTTGTTATAAAGCAGAAACTAACACACCACTGTAAAGCAATTATACCCCAATAAAGATGTTAAAAAAAAAAAAAAAAGCAAACAAATAAAACCAGAAAAATTTCCTACCCCTAAGGCCTGTGTCACTGTTGGTCTGGGACTCTTTCCCCCTTGATGTTGTCAGGATAATACTGTTCATAAAGTATAATAGATATGGATTTGCTTTTCCAAGGTTGGGGTAGCAGGAGTGCCATATGAGATCTCTATTGCTACATAACAAATTACCCCAAACTCAGTTTCTGAAAACAATAAACATTTAGAATCTCACAGTTTCTCTAGGTCAGGAATTCAGTAGCAGTTTAGCTGAATAGTTCTGGCTCAGAGTTTCTCATGAGATTACAGTCAAGACATTAGCTGGTGCTACATTCATCTAAAGGTTTGACTGGGGCTGGAAGGTCTGTTTCCAAGATGGGTCACTTATACCACTGTCTTGACAGGAGGCCTTATTTCCTCGCCACATGGACCTCTCTATAGGGTTTTTGGAGTGTCCTCATGACATGGCACTGGCTTCCCTCAAGCCCTACAAAATCCTGCTTCAAGAGCAAACAAAGTCTCAAACGTAATGAATAATTTTCCATTGATAAAATTTCAACCTTGGTTTTTAGTTGGGGTCTCCACACCCCTCTGTATTGGCTGATTTTCAGAATTCCTAGGTAAAACAGAACCTGGATAAGTCTGTCAGATGGTGTTATTGTGAATTGTACCCAAATTCATTTGTTGAAGTTCTAAGCCCTAGTATTTCAGTATGTGACTTTATTCAGAAATAGGGTTGTTGCAGATGTAATTAGTTAAGATAGAGTAGGGTGGGCCCCTGATCCAATATGATTAGTGTCCTTATAAAAAGGGGAAATTTGGACAGAGACACTCCCACATGGAGTACACCAGATGAATATGAAGGTGGACATCAGGGTGATGCATCTACAGGCCAAGGAACACCCCAAGATTGGAACAAACCACCAGAACCTAGGAGAAGGGCATGGAACCAAGTCTCCTTCACAGCTCTCAGACGGAATCAACCCTGTTGACATCTTGATCTTGGACTTTCAGTCTTCAGAACTGTGAGACAATATATTTCTGTTGTTCTAAGCCACCTAGTTTATGGTACTTTGTTACAGAAGCCCTAGGAAACTAATACGGATGTAAGGAAAAAAAAAAAAAAAACAACTTGACATCTCTAGTACCAAAAGATTGCTAAAGGACAAGAAGTGAGGTTCACTTGCATCCATGGGTTGACCATGGGGCTTTCCTCAAAATATTATATTGTGTCTTTTTCCTGCCACCCATTAAAAAAAAAAAAAAAAAAAAACCATTTGCCCTTCCAAAAGCACATTCCCAAGTAAAACTGGCAAAACCTCAGAGTGGACAGTCAAGGTTTCCTGATCTCGCCCAAGAAAGCGGATATTTTATTACTCTTTCATGACCACAAGGTATTTCCTAAGCTCATTAAGCACATTTTTCCTGCACAAGATCTTGTCTTAATAAGGTCCCCGACACCCCATTCCTCCAGCCTCCGTCATCAGGCAGGATAAAAGCCTGAAGTGGAGATGAGAGGGGGCTCTGGAGAGTTCCAACTCTGCTTGTTTATTTTGAGACACACTTGTGCTCCGACGTGGGCCATCACAATTGTGGTCAAAGCATTAGGAATCTGAAGAACATAAACAAAGCTAACTGTGGCAAAGGGCCAGGATAAAGGAAGGGCCAGGATGAGGTTTTCTCCAGCATTGTACAGGGAGGGCAATTTTGCATAGCCTTTTATATGATAATCACAGTCCCTTCGTCTGTATTGAACTTTGCAGCAAGAAGAAAAAATAAATAAATAAGGCTGACTAATGGCTTCTTTCCCCAGAGGCAGCTTTTTATGGGATCATATGTTTTTTCAGCTTTTCAGTCACAGTTTCCTGCTTGGACGTTAGGAGTCCTTGACATTGGCTATGGCTTAGTGCACTCTGGACAGCAGCCCAAGCCACCTCAGAGCAGCTGGAGAGGGGTCCAGCTGGACCACAGCACCTTCCCAGATCACAGCAATGGCGAACATGGTCCCCTTCGATGAGCTGCACTCAGCGGCAGGCCTTTCAACACCTTCCAGGTCAAGCATGACCCTTCTTATCCGGTCATAGTGAGAAAAACAAGGGTCGGGTGGATTGGAGCCTGTGACAAACAGTCTGGAGGCATTCAAAAGCAAGAACAGCAGCTCTGAATTGCTTTTGTTCCTGTTCCGTTCATCACTGCTCCTTCCCAGGATCAGACGGGACTTTTGGAATTGGACTGTCTTGGGACTTTTTAAATCCCTGCTCTACCACTGGGTGACTAAGAACAAGTAACTGAATTTCTGAGCTTCCTTTCTCATCCGTAAAATTTTAAGTGATAAAACCTGCCTTATGGACTTCTTATCGGGATAAGAGACAATGTTTGTAAGACACCGGGCAGATAGTAGGTGCTAAGCAAAAAGTAGCTAGTGCTATGATCAAGTGTTCCAAACACCCCCTCCTTCAAGGCAGATTACCATATGGAAATGTAATGCAAAGTGCGTTGGAGCCGAAGATATCCTGAAATTGGGCTGAGTTAACAAACAAGCAAAAGCCATAGTCCTCCAGCACCCTCTATATGGCTTTCACTTTATTTCACTACTTTTGAGTGGGAGGAAATTATTCTGGAATGCCTTCTGTTTTGCTCCCCCTTTGAGAAGGCCATAGAGCAAGGGAATCAGGATGGAAGAAGGAAGAGAGACAATTTGTGTTCTTTATTTTTCCCACCTTGGATTGGGTGGTGGAGGGAAGGAAGAGGTTGATTAAAATGCACCACCCCCTTGGTCTTGGGTAATTGCAGTTTAATTATACTTGGGGCAGTGGTTTTATCACATTAAATTTGGGGGAAAGTCACAAGATGAGTCATGGAAAATTTTTTGATAAAATTGTGGAAACTTGGGACATCCGTGATTTTTTTTTTCCCCTTGCCTCACTCCTTTCCTACTTTCCTGATACACCCTCTTCTGCCTGCCAACAGGCCTCCCTGCAGGGAGCCATGCTGAGAAGGCTCCCTTCCTGGCCTCAGCATCTACTCCCTGGGCCTCAGGCTTTGCTGAGCCTCACAGTCCATCAACCTCTTCCCCGTATTCTGGGAACATTGGAGCCCATCTCCTTCCAGGGGGCCAGCTGGTCACACAATTAAGTTATGGAAACCAGTTGCATGCTCCAGACCAGAGCTTTCCAGTTGCTCCCATAGAAGAACTAAAAATCTGTTGCCTTTCCTCATAAATCATATTCCCCTGTCTCCAACTTTGTTGCGTCAGAAGTACTGGGGCATGTCCTTGGGTTGTGAGGACTTACTGAAAAGTCACTCGATGTTCTACCCTCTCATTGCCTCTCTGAGTTCCAGCCTTGAAGTGACAGGCCCATATATAACCCATACAGTTGTAGAGGTCCGCCCAAAGAGATTCTGAGACGGATGATGGTCAGAGGATGGCCAAAGAAGGGGAAGAAATATCATATTCTTCCTTTTCAGAGAAACACACCAATTCTGCAATGGCAAGTCTTTTTTTTTTAACCTAAAACGTTTGCTAAGGTAATAATAATTATAAGCACAATCACTCATTTTTATAGCACATTAAAGCTTATACACTACTTTCACATAATTTAGAATCAAAATGCTATGTACTCTTGGGCTTCCCTGGTGGCGCAGTGGTTGAGAGTCCACCTGCCGATGCAGGGGACACGGGTTCGTGCCCCGGTCCGGGAAGATCCCACATGCCGCGGAGCGGCTGCACCCGTGAGCCATGGCCACTGAGCCTGCGCGTCCGGAGCCTGTGCTCCGCAACAGGAGAGGCCACAACAATGAGAGGCCTGCGTACCACAAAAAAAAAAAAGGCTATGTACTCTTGATGTCAAAGCATCCTCAAAAACTCTCCTGCTGGCTATTTTTCTTCATCATGAAAATATTCTCCTCGACAATTACAGAACAGTTGGTGCTGACTCAATTAGAGCCCATATCAAGAAGAGCTACTCACTTGAAGACAGAAACTATGGGCCCAAGTTTCAAGAAATCTTTGGACACGTTCAAAATGTCCTGAAGTGACAGGACATTCAAAGAGAGTAGGGGTGGAACAAATGTCAACATAGCTCTGACATAAACTAGACAAAACACACTTTCCATTTATTAAGTATATTCTACATGCAAGCAAGGCAACTTGCTACTCCCTTTACATATAATTATGCCTAAACCCCATCATAACTTTACAAGGCAGACAGAAATGAAGGCTCAGAAATGTTAGGTGACTTGGTAAGGCCACAAAACCAATAAGTCAAGATATCTCAAGCTCTTTCCATCGCAGTCATGCAAAGCTGGTTCCAAAGGATTATGGCTCCATGAAATGTTAAGGGCTATTCCACAGAAAGAGAAGGGTTCCGTGGTCAAATAATAAGTTACAAAAATGGTGGGTTCCTCCTAGAGTAATGGAAATAAAAACAAAAATAAACAAATGGGACCTAATGAAACTTCAAAGCTTTTGCACAGCAAAGGAAACCATAAACAAGACCAAAAGACAACCCTCAGAATGGGAGAAAATATTTGCAAATGAAGCACCTGACAAAGGATTAATCTCCAAAATTTACAAGCAGCTCATGCAGCTCAATAACCAAAAAACAAACAACCCAATCCAAAAATGGGCAGAAGACCTAAATAGACATTTCTCCAAAGAAGATATACAGACTGCCAACAAACACATGAAAGAATGTTCAACATCATTAATCATTAGAGAAATGCAAATCAAAACTACAATGAGATATCATCTCACACCAGTCAGAATGGCCATCATCAAAAAATCTAGAAACAATAAATGCTGGAGAGGGTGTGGAGAAAAGGGAACACTCTTGCACTGCTGGTGGGAATATGAATTGGTTCAGCCACTATGGAGAACAGTATGGAGGTTCCTTAAAAAACTACAAATAGAACTACCATATGACCCAGCAATCCCACTCCTGGGCATATACCCTGAGAAAACCAAAATTCAAAAAGAGTCATGTACCAAAATGTTCATTGCAGCTCTATTTACAAGAGCCCGGAGATGGAAACAACCTAAGTGTCCATCATCAGATGAATGGATAAAGAAGATGTGGCACATATATACAATGGAATATTACTCAGTCATAAAAAGAAACGAAATTGAGCTATTTGTAATGAGGTGGATAGACCTACAGTCTGTCATACACAGTGAAGTAAGTCAGAAAGAAAAAGACAAATACCGTATGCTAACACATATATATGGAATTTAAGGGAAAAAAATGTCATGAAGAACCTAGGGGTAAGACAGGACTAAAGATGCAGACCTACTGGAGAACGGACTTGAGGATATGGGGAGGGGGAAGGGTGAGCTGTGACAGGGCGAGAAAGAGTCATGGACATATACACACTAACAAACGTAGTAAGGTAGATAGCTAGTGGGAAGCAGCCGCATGGCACAGGGATATTGGCTCAGTGCTTTGTGACAGCCTGGAGGGGTGGGATAGGGAGGGTGGGAGGGAGGGAGATGCAAGAGGGAAGACATATGGGAACATATGTATATGTATAACGGATTCACTTTGTTATAAAGCAGAAACTAACACACCATTGTAAAGCAATTATACCCCAATAAAGATGTTAAAAAAAAAAAATGGTGGGTTGAGCAAGATCTCTTTCACGCAGGACCTCTTCAAGCCTTTAAAATGCCAACGTACATTGTGAATCCCCAAGAGAAGAGTAAGATTAAACGAACAGTGAACCTCTTGACAAAGGAATCCTTAGAGCAGCATTTCCTTAGAACAGGATTTTCAAAGTAGTCTCCAGACCAGCAGCATCAGCATTACTTTGGGACTTGCCACACCCAGACTTACCAAATCGGTCTGGAGTGGGGTCCCAGAATCTGTCTTTTTAGCAAGTTCCCAGGTGATGCTGGTGATGCTGGGATTCTGATGCAGCATATTTCTCAGGAGTGGTTTTCCAGGGAAGACATTTTGGTAAACCCTGAAATAGAAGTACTTGTGTGGCACTGACCTTTGGCTATTTGGTTCTGGTAGCAAAAGGAAAGACAGGAGGACAGGCTTTCACTGGGGCAGAAAGTTGGTCTTTCAGCTCTTACTTAGGAAGGGATAATAGTAATTGTGGTTGTGATGGTCCCAAACTAGTTCTTGGAAACTGGAAAAGCCCATATTGGCATTTCTCACTGCAAATGGCCAGGGTATTTGTCATGTCTCAGCTCTAACTCCCTCATGGGTTGCCCTCCTTTGATACAAGGTGGAAGAGTCAACATTCTGCCCCCATCATGGATTTACTATTTCCCAGTTTTCCCATTCTTGGTAAGGGGTGTAATAAGGTATGGATAAATCAGATACCACAAGTAGAGAATTGAGGGTCTCTGCATCTGTAATATTTGTGACAAAAAAGAAAGCAAGAAGGAGTGAACTGTATGATTCAGAGCCTTTGCTCCAAGCTGGTGTGGACCCAGGCAATACCCATGTTCTCTCCTACCCACCCCAGAAGGACCAGGAGTGGCAGGCAAGCGGCACCTCTTTTGTGTATAGCTGGCCCTGAAATGGCCAGCATGGCCAGTCCACTTGGCCATGCAGACTGTTTTCTCCAATCAGGCCAAACTTGCCTAAACCATGAACTCAACCTGCCCCAAAGAGGGTTTATTTTTATTTTTCTTTACCAACAATGTTCTGTAGTAACCAAAGCTCTGGTGGTCCTCAACACCCAGACGCTGGAAGAAGCACATCGTTCCAGGAAGCTATTCAAATGCCAAAAAAGACAAAATGAGATGGTATCCACAGGATCAGCAATTTTGCGGATAAGTAACTGAGGAATAGGTGAGTGTGTTCTAAAGATGTTACGGTTTCATTTCCATCTGCCCCATGGGAACTTCTACTACATTGCTCGGAAGAAAGCATCCTTGAACATTTTTTCTGACCTGGAAATCAGCCTAGCCAACATCTGCCAAACCTTCCTAAAAATAAATAGTGGGTACACTCACTACCTGGGTTGTGAAAGAAAATGCTGGGGAAGCCCTAAGACTCTGGATTTATATAAGAATCACCTGTAACAACAGAAGACCGTCTCCTGCTGGGTACGGATCATAGACACCAAACCCACCTCCGAGTTTTGACTAAAGGCTTTGGAAGGTTTTAGTCTCTTGGCCCATTGCAATGATGAAAGGGACTTCTGAGTCACAACTACCACCTAAAATCCAGGAAAAATTATGGGCATAGAGTATTTGCTTAGTTTCCCAACACAGATTTGGCACTAAGGTCTCAGCAGCCTTGGGTATACATATAGTGAAGGGGAAGAAAACAAGAATTATTGAGCACCACTGCATATACATTACAGTGCTTTACATAGGGGGCTCTGTTTGCCATCAGCAACACTTTATGAGATAAATAATTATTATCACCATTTTACAGATGAGAAGACCAAGGCTCATAATGTTACGTTACTTAACCTAACTTACCACTCTCCCCCCTATCTCTCACACACACACACATACACACACACACACTACTGCATTAGGAAATCCTTAGTTTAGCCCTATTTTACTATTATGGTACGAAACACTTGTCACACTTTATTATAAGTGCTGGCATTTTAAGTGATATCTTATTGCATCCCAATGACTGACACATATAAAACACTGCTGAATGAAAAGATGAATTTCTCATTCCAAGCCTTCTTGCTTTCAATTCAAGATTCTCTACACGGTATACTATTAACCAATAACTATGTTGTTGGGTATTTTTCATCCTCCTCAGTCATCCTAGCTCCTTCATGGATTAGCAAATTTCTTGAAAAGAAAATGGATACTGAAACGCTTTAAGAGACCTCTCAAAGTGCCGTAGAAGGCCCTTCAGTTCTCCTTGCCTCGGATAAACCAGGTAAAGTAATCTTGCTGTATAAGGACATTCATTCATGCGTTTATGTTCATTCATTCACCCATTCCAATAATTCTTCATGGAGCTTCTTCCATGTGTGAGGCAATGGTGCTGGGAGTGACAGAAGGGGCTAGGCAGTGCCTCGCAACAACACGGCTTACAGTCGAGGGGAGAGAGGAGAATGCAGCGAATAGGAGAACATGACATAGGCAGGTAGAAGTGCCACAAGAAGTGCTTGAAAAGTAATGTGGGAAATCAGGGAGGCCCAGGTTACATCAGGTGAGGGGGAATCAGAGAAGGCTTCATGGGGGTGGCATCTGACATAGGCTTTTATGAATGGGTTAGATTTGGTCAAAGATAAGGGGAGGGGAACACCTTCCAGGTAGAGATAACTGTTGTGGGCAAGAGCACAGTGAAGTGGGGAAGACACAGATAGGTTTAGGGAAGGGAGACTTATTCCATTTTCCTGGAACAGAAAAGACACAAGAGAGAAAATTACACAAAAGAGAAAACTGGTAAATTAAGTCAGGGTCAGGTCATGAGGAATATGCAGCTAAACTGAGTAGCCACAGTCATTGCCATTTCTATTGTACCTGTGATTCCAGAGGAGCTTAGGACCCATCAAGAAAGCCAAGCTTCCCCCTGTACCCTCAGACTAGCAGCTCCCCTACAGAACACAGCCTTGGCACCTGGTCCCCCTAGCACAGCACCTGGGACATCTTAAACCGTCAATAAAAGTTTGTTGGCTTGAATTGGGAGGACACAATAGAAACATTTCCAGGGGTGGAAGTTGGGGGTGGAGCAAAGGTGCACGACAAAGCTTTCCTTTAAAATCAAACGTTTAAATATGTAACGCTGACCACAGCCTACGTATTAGAAATTACTCTATCCTACTGCCCAAATTCCTATGACACCCAGAAATAATGGTGTAGCAACCACCGTCCCCCCCAGTTCAAGGCAATGTCCTAAGATACCATAGCAGCATTCTCCTAAGTGTACTCTCCTCGGGGCGTTCAAGCAGGTATTACTCTATTAGAATTTAATGTAGGCTCCAAATACAGCTCCACTCGGCAAATGTTCATCTTACTCCAGGAAAGCAGTGGTCACTGGGAGCAAGCAAGGAAGGAAATATCTCATAGGAGGATGTTACACAACACTAGAGATGGTCCCAGGTCCGGTTTGGACCGGGAATTAATGTATTTTGGTGAGTAGGGAGGTGGTGGTGGACTGCATGCCCTCAGTGACATTGAAAAATGCATTATGAAGAGAAGCTGCCTTTTTCCTGAGGTTTCAGGGCCAGCTGTGCCGCTGCAGCCGCAGCTACAGAACACGGAAGAATTTGGGGGTGAGACTGGAGGCCTACAGAAGAATTTTTAAAGACCAGGATAGAGTGGGTACGGTCAAGATTTTTTCACGTGTTTGTGGAGATCAAGCAGAGCTTGATGTTTTGCAAAGCTTCCACTGAACATTTTTTTAAAGTAAATTAGCAGGTATATTAAAATATACAGGTACCATAAGGAAATAAATATAGGAAGAGGCTGAAGTAGTGGGAAGCACAGGAATTTTCCAGCAGACAGTCCTATGTACAAATACTGGATCTGTAACTTCCGAGCTTTGTGGCTTTCAGCAAATCATTTAAACTCCTAAGCTTTAACTTCTTATTACGTTAAATGAAGGTAAAAACAATTATCTCATAAGATTGTTGCAACAATCAGGGAATAATGTAAACAAAACTTCTAGCACCATGCCTGACAAATAGTAGGGACCCCTAAGTGAATGGTAGTGAATTTTATGATTACTAGTTCATAATCTCAATTTCTAGTAATTTGGTGTCAGGTTTCCCCACTATGTTTAAATTCGTATAAAATGGGCTTTTCACGTATCCTTATCTCTAAACGCAGTTTTCAGAGAATCGTGGAAACTGTGAGTTGGAAAGAAACTTAGGAGTCATATAACCCAAACCTGGATATACTCCTAAAGGATAAATTAATATCCTTTCCTAAAACATCTTCCTGGCACGCAAGCTCTCTCTGTGCACCAAAACCAGCCCTTGTTTATACGGTCAGAAAGACAGGATTCTGGAGAGGGAGGGCCATGGAAGCACTCTGAGGAATACCAAGTGAGATTCACCATGCATGGCTTCTCTGTGGAAGGTAAAAGAAATCTAGTCATTTGGTAAAAGCCACTGCTGTTTTAAAAATCTATTTAATACAGTGATTGACACAGTAGAAGGGGTTATAAATAAACAATAAATCATGCAATTATTACTGTTTGAATTTTGGCAAGATAATAAAAAGAGCAGGGGTATAATCAGGAAATAATAGAAAAGATCTGCAAGGCACCCCTGCAATTAGCGAAAAACAAAACTTGGCTCCGAGTTGGAGCCCCAATATGGCTCTCATTAAAGAGCCTTGGGACCTGTTCCTGGGGCAGACCTCTGCTAGCTTGGGGAGAAGTGAGGTAACCAAAATGTCAGTGCACACTCCACCCCCCCACCCATATTCAGATAATCTTTTACTATAGTATTATAACCACCTGGGCTGAAATGACTACCTTATGCCGAGTGAAGACCAATCCACGGTTTTCCGAAACTCTAATTGAGATGTTTCCTGTTCTCAGCTTTTTGACTCTTTCCTTTGTAATACCATAAACACACATGCACACGCACACGCACAAACACACACACACACACACAGGCACTGTGCAATGGGCCCTTTCACTCATGTTTCCTTCCCCCTTTCCTTTCACCTTATTTTATTAATGGTACCTCTTAAAGAGATAAATGCTCCCACACGAGTGATACCACTTAAACAGATAAATAGTCCACAATGGAGAAACAGAGAGCATGAGAGAAAACCCTGTCTTATTAGACTGGAAACAGACACACTATATTAATGCAAAAAAATCAGCATATGGTTCTAATAGGCTTTCTTAAAATGATTTATCAGCTGTGATTAAGCCCTCAACCAGCATGTCTATCTTCATAAATAAAGCCAAAGTGTACCTTGCTCTCAAATGTATCTGCAGTATCTTATTACCCAGCCCCGTGCAGTGCACTTCACTTACAACACAGCTCTAGGGAGCCAAGAATTTGTGTGCAATCACAAAGTGTGTGCTCTAAAGAGCCTGCCAAGATTTAGGTCTCTTATCTCCGAGATAGTCTTACTAAAAATCCATTACAATGAAGGTTTCTCCCCTCTCTCTGTGCCATGGAGTTCGGCATGGCTGAAATATGAACAGGTAATTAAAAGGATATGCCTGATTTTACAGTGAGCCCGGTGACACAGAATCACCAAACAGCTGTTGGGAAAGGCATTTGGCACAAGGACAGGTTACCTCTGCCAGGGGGGTGTGGAAAATGAGGACCACTTTAAGAATCAGAGTTGGTCTCTTTCTTCTTTTCTACAGAACGGAAAGACGAATGCAAATATTAGTCATCTTGGTCGGGACCTCATTCTCCGGCTGGCTAATATGTCAGATGGTCTCAGCGGCACAGATTAAAGGGGCTTCACAAACACCCCGGGCAGGGGATGAGGAAATCGGGGCTAGGACTTCCAAATGAAGGAGGAGGAACTGGGTGAAAGAGTTATGAGCACAGTAAGCCGTAAACGGATGTTTGAAAACTGTACCGAGTCAAACATTTCATGTGTACAGGGCATGGCTCTGTTGGAGTGATTATTTACTCTTTGATTAAAAGCCAGTGAGTCCAGGAGGATGAGCTGAATAAATCCCACAAAGCATCCAAGGAAAGTATTTTAGTGGCGAACTTACTTTCAAGCCATTCCTAACATACACACAAAGCCTCATTCACATTCTACCTCCTAACACCCACCCGAACGCTAAGATCAGAGACATATAGGATGTCCCCCATTCTACAGGAGCTTCTCAAGCTTTCCTCTACACTTTCAGTTTGACTGAAACAGAAATGTGCAATCTCAGAGTTCTTTCACAGCAACAAACCACTGTTTCACGATTTAGGCAAGTTTGCTGAGGTATGGTGAGGTTTTGTTAAAAGGCAGAAGACATTTGGAAGGGCAAATTTTAAAATCTCAGAAGAGAAAATAGTGCTTGGACTACTCCATCAGTATTGTTAACAGATTGTTTTCTGTAAAATATACCAGTCCATTGTATTAGGAGTGCGGCATGGGTAGCTGTAGTCTGTGAGTGTTAGACCCTCAATTAGAAGAACGGCACTAATGAGGTCAGAGCAGCTCCTCCCTCCTGTGATCACAGACTGCACCCCTGGCCCTGGCCAGCTGTCTGGCAATATGTGCTTCTGGTCACAAAAGGGGGTCCATGGGCGGGTGTGTGTGTTTGGATCCGTGCAAATCCATCACCACTAATGGGAAATCACTCCTAAGTTCACACCCAGCTGATGGGCAAATCAGGCGTGCCACCTTCACAGAGGGCAGCAGGCAGCTGTACTTGGACATCAAATGTCATTAAAACTGGTGTTGAATTGTACATGGTAGGCACTACTAGGTAATGGTCAGAAAAGTAAGGAATTATTCACAAAGCCTGATGGCCCACTTTGCCCAAGACATGTACTTGTGTATATGTGCATTATTATGATACAAATAAAGAAAGACATCTAGCAGAAATCTGGAATAAGGAGCTCTTCCCCTCCTCCTGCTATGAAGGGGAGAGACGTTCTTTCAGGCAGCGATGTCACCACTGCCTTACTGTCTCTGTGAAAGTGGACTTGGAATTCTGTTCCCAGGACCCCTTTTAGGACACTTCTTTCAGTCACCTGAAAGAATGTACGAGGTGAGATGTTGCAGTAATATGTGAATCTAACACCATGTACCTAGGAATCGGCTTTATTTTCTATGCTCCAGATCTCAATATATTTGAACTATGTATGTTTTTTACTCCAAGGTAGTTAAAAGGCCCGGTCTACCGGTAAGAAAATGAAGTCATGCATGACTTTTAGAGAATGAGGGATGGAGTCTGGTTTTCTTGCTCTCGTCCTGAATTCAGACAACACTCCGCCTTACTTCACAATCCACACCGGAGCTGTTGCGATTAGCGCAGGAGGTGTCGGGAGGCAGTTTTCAGGTGGACGAGCAGCACAGAGGTATGACAGTGTATGTCGCACTTTGGCACACCACACCACAAAAGGGGCTGCCAGGATTCTGGACCATCTTGTTCCCTTCTGGTCACTTGGGGACCAACCAAATGGGGCTGGAAGGGTGGCGCTCACATGTGCTCTACATTGCCGTGGAAATGCCTGGACCAACAGGAATGCCTGGACCAACTGTGCCAGTGAATCCAGCAATAACCTCACGTTTGTAAATCCTCTGGGAAAGTTCCTAAGCTCTGTGCATAACAAACCATACCGGGAGAAGCCAGAAAGGGGACGACTTCTTTGAGAGCGGCTGTGATTCAGAATGCTGGGCACTGCACCATCTGTAGTCAATCAACCCGACAGGCACACAAAACACGACTGCTTTTCTTCTTTGGGGACATGACTGTTTGCAGAGCCCAAACAAGCCCCCACCCAAACATAAAGCCACAGAGAAAGGCGGCACCCGGCACCCGACTCAGGCAGGATCGGTCAGCACTGTGATCAACTTTCAAAGTTTTCATATAACAGATGGCGTGCTCTGCCTGTAACTCAGATCCCAGGGATGCCTGGGCTGCAGCCACGCTGAACCCAAAATGCAGGGTTTGCCCCACTTCACGGAGAAGACTGGGGAAGCCCCCAGCATGCAGGACAATGAAGGGAGAGCTTGCAGGTGGGGCAATCCGTCCTTCTAGCTCCAAAGCTGTCCACTAAAACAGTTCACATTCGCCTTCAGGTGAAAAAGTCCAAATATCATCTCCATACACAACAGTCTGATTCTGCCAACGCTAGTGAGTTTTATTAGAAAATATGCGCTTAGAGGAGATGCTGAGCGTAAAGCCCTTTTGGCATTCCATTTCCCTCTAGAGCCAAAGGAGAAACCGGCCCCATCACACGGAAGAGCCACAGGTTCGAATAGGCTAAAAATAGCCTTTCATATCCCAGAAAGCAAGGAACAAAGGGAAGCCCAGCTATGTTCTGGAGAAGTCTGCAGCCAATATTCCTAGCATATGAGAAGCATCCCAGCCCAAGAGGGAGGAGCCAGCAGGTGATTGTGCCTGGCCACCCCAGGGAAGGCCTGACCTCCTCTCCAATCCAACCAGCCTCTGTGGGTCAGCAGAAGGGCCAGTTCCCCAAAGTGTAGGAATGTGGTACAGGGGGGGAAATCCACCATTTTATCAACTTTCCTAGGCTTTTGGGTTTTGGTGGAAGTTGGGTTAAGGACAAGGAAACTGTTCCTCCAGGGTTCTGGTACTAAAATCAGACACTGCACCCCAGGTTTGAGTCGACAGCCAACATGCTGGCAACACGGACAGGAGGAATGTGTGGAATCCCAGTTCCTGGCCTCAGCCTTATCAATATGGAAATAACTTAACAGCACACAAATGCTAAAGCAGGGTTCCCAGAGTAAATCACTCCCATACCTGCTCTTAACCATACTTAATGTTCACCTGGATTTATGAGATGATGGAAGCAGAGACTCTTGTAATTATTATATTCTTTTCCTCTCCTCTTTTCCTGGTGTCATTTTTTTCCTCACATCTCTGTGAGGGGCCCAGGTAAGTGATTCTTAGCTGCAGATGCTCAGTGCGGCTAACATGTGGTCCAATTTTCTAAATGTGAGCGTTGTTTTTTTGCCCAGAACGGAAGCTTCATCTTTTAGTCATTTTGTTTTAATCCATCCCAGAAAACCGATCTGTTTTCTTGCTTGCTTTCGGGAGCATGAATGCAGGGCCTCGCAGAGGACAGGACATGCTCCCTAGGCAGATGCAAAAGCCTCCTGGCCCCAGGTACACACCCACTGCCGCGGGAGTCTGGTGGGTTGCAAGTCCTGAATTACTCACAGCTGGAAATGGATTCCTTCAGCGGAGAGCGTCCATTCGCCATTGTGATTCCATTTGGGTTAATACCTTGAAATCCCAGCCTGGCTTGCCTGCCTCAGGACAGGTAAGGAGTGATTTTAACCAGCTGAGATCCCAACCCAACCCCCCCCCCCAAACAGAGAAAGCACCCTGATGAGAAAGTCTCCAGCTGGGAAAAGCTGCCCTTTTTTCGGCTCTTAAAGCTGAGCTTCGTAATTATTTTAGTGAGGAGCCTCCCAGCCAAATAATCCAATTGGACTAATTTTCAGCTACAGTAAGCCCGCCTGATGGGAAGGCAGGCCAAACAAGCGATCTTCACAACCCGAGTCTGGGTTGATGATGGTGCCTGAAGAGCTTCAGGGCTCCATTGTGTTTTGGGCCATTTTTAGTTCCTTTTCTTAGTCTTTTTAAATTTCTTTTTTATTGAAATCTAGTTGATTTACAATGCTGTGCCAATCTCTGCTGTATAGCAGAGTGACTCAGGTTTTTTTTGTTGTTGTTTTTATTTGTTTGTTTGTTTGTTTTGCAGTACGCAGGCCTCTCACTGTTGTGGCCTCTCCCGTTGCGGAGCACAGGCTCCGGAAGCGCAGGCCCAGCGGCCATGGCTCACGGGCCCAGCCACTCCGCGGCATGTGGGATCCTCCCAGACCGGGGCACGAACCCATGTCCCCTGCATAGGCAGGCAGACTCTCAACCACTGCGCCACCAGGGAAGCCCGTGACTCAGTTTTTAAGTGCCCCTCCCCATCCCACCCCCATCCCTGCTTTGATCCTTTTAGATGCATTCCATGCATAGAATCTCCTAGAATCAAGATTGCAGTTTAACAGCTCCCAAAGCACGCCCTTTTATACTGATGACATCCCACACCAACCCCTCTACCTTTTAACAATGACAGTACTTGGAAGAACTTTCAACTTAACCACAAGTGAGAGGCAAACACTTTCAAGAACAATTTTTTTTTTTACATCTAAATATTTCGGTTTGTTTTCACTTATTAAAAAATACATTCAATTTTGCGATAATACGTAATTCTAGGTATTTCTTTAAAGTTGGGTTAGAGGTCAAAACATTTTCTTGGAATGTGCAGCGGTAGGTAACTCAGTAGGAAGTGATGATGGGCTAGACTTGAGGTGACAGAAATGGAAAATAAAGAGAAGAGATGAGGATTCTGGCCTAAGGAAGCTGATGGAGTGCAAAGGAGGGAGGGAAGGCAAAGCTGCCTCCTGAGGTGGATGAACTATGTCTCTGACAGATTCAGAGGCAGGTGGGGGGGTTTAGACATGGCAATGAGTTTCTGCAGGAAAGCATTGAGCACAGTTCTGGGCACAGTACGTTACAAACAGCAGCGGCATCTTCAAGTGGGAATGCTGGTAACAGCTGGAGAGTAGAGATGAATATTCACGGTGAGGACAGATAAAGGAATTGTTGGGTGGAGTTGATTGCTAGGTTATGAGAATGTACAAGTTTTCTGAAGAGAAGGTGTAAACAGAAACCACCCGAAAGTGGATACAGCAAAAGACAAGGAGGCAGAGGGAGCACAGTCAGAGAGGTAGGATAAAAGCCAGGATTTGCACCCCCTGTCACTGGTTCCCCTTAGTGGACTCCTATCAACTCTTTTTGTCTCTCTCGATAGTTTATTCTTCTGTATTTAAAATGGGGAATGTAGTACTGCCATAACCACCTATAATTATTCCCTGTTAACTAGAGGGACCAAAATCAAATTATCATTAATAACATGTTCAAAATGTCCCACGTGTCAGATATACTTCCTGACTATAGAAATACTTTGATTATTACCATACCCAGTCACAACTGAATAGGAAATACTGGTGCAAGAAAATACTATTTTATTCTGCAGTATTTCCAACACAAATAGACGTTCCCAAAATCAATGCCAAGCTTCCTCTAGCAATCTTCATGTTGTATCTTAGGATCCGGTCCTCCAAATCTCTTCTACTCCACAGCTTCAAATGGAAACATCAGTATCTCACAGGAGAACACCCATCACTGCATGGGATGAATGCAAAACTTTCTCATTCAAACTTCAGCCTCTGAAAACCTTATAATCGGTTCTCAAAAAGACCTCAGGCAGAGACCTCAGTCTTGTCAGAACAAATGTCATGTGACAGCAAATATAAATAAAACCTACACCAAAAAAAACACTGAACAACAATAAAACCTGCCACTCACAGGCCATTCATCTGCCATTCATCTGCCATTACCAGTGACCACCCCCTTTTAATTTGGCTCCTAACACTGGCTGAGGGCAGGGTCATGAACTGCCAGATGATTTAGCATTAGAAAGTAAACCCTCAGCCTCAAGAGAGATTTTCTCTTTAATGTGAAAGTTAGATTGTGAAGACTCATCCATTAAGGTCCAAATTAGCCAAATATACAAACTGTCCAAGGGAGGATATGAGCAAACACCCAGTACCCATCTGGGTCAGTTTGCCTCAGAGCCGTGGGCCTTCCCTCCCTCATCATCCACGTCAAAGATACTTGATTTTATGTGCTCACTCTTTGCAGGGCAACAGGCGATGCATTTTGCAACTTTGAGGATACCCTGACTTTCCACCAAAAAACAAATAAAAGAAACCAACTCTATGAGTTGTTTTTTCTCTCCCATTCCATTTTAAAATTGAGCCTGAGATCACATCATGATTCACTGACATATGTGGAAGTGGATACCAACTCTTAATAATCTCTGTTAAGACTGTACTCATTAATCCTAAATCCCAGGGAACTAAAACTCAAGAAATAGCTTCCAGTTTATCCACTGGTTTAGTCATTCCACTGAGTGGGATGCAAAGACCAAGCCAGCTTCTCTTCCAGCATCAAATTCCATCTAGGCCGAGATTTAAACCTATAAGGAGAGAGCTGAAAGTCCTTTACATTTGTAGTGTGCTGAAATGGAGGGGGAGGACAAGAGAATTCTTATGATATAAGGGTTAGATTTTCCAGTTACTGGGGTAGGGGAAGAAATAGGTTGTCATCTCTCAATGACGTTGCCAATGGGTGTTTCCTTTCAGTCATGCTGATTGGAAAAAAAAAAAGCCAAAAAGATAAAAAACAATCTCATCTACTAGGATTTAGCAAACATGGTGACATTTGCAAAACCTCAATAAAACCAAGTTTAGGTTTCAGAATGTTTCTTTTTCTCCAGACTTCTGGGGCGGGGGATCGTATTACACAAATATCATAGAAGCAACATGTTAACATAACCGGAAACATCAGCTGTTGCAAGTTCGCTCAACTTGGTATCTCTTATTTTCCACCCAGCAGCCACTCACACAATGCCACTCACATCTTCCCCAGAGAGCAGCCATGCCTGATAGTAGCTGATAGAGCAAGACTGTAACGAAGGCAAAGCGCCTCCCTTTCTGCGCCCTCTCTCCTCAAGTAACTGGTAGTGTCCGGTGACATGATTTCCAGGTACAGAATTTAATCAGATTGAGCAGCCGATTTTTCTGAGCTGAGGCTGACCTGGCCATGCCCTGTTCCATGACTCCTGTTGAGCTGGGATCCAAGATCTTAAGATTGTAGCTTGTCCCCTGTTCCCATGTGTTAAACAGTCAACACCCTCTGGGAATAGACTGCACTTTTCATCATTTGGGTAGGAATTCTAGAGCATGGAAATGCCCTAATTTGCTATTGCTGCATCAGCATAATGAGTCAGATTTAGGTCCTAGGGGAGAATAACAACACTTAACACTTATACACCGCGCTTTTCATCTTCAGGGTCCTTCACCACGTTAGGCTGTAATGTTATATTTCTCTCAGCAAGACAAAGGAGTTCATTTCTAGTCCTTTCAACTCCCCTTCCTTTCTTATACATACAGACACACACACTCCCACACAACTGCTATCATATGATGAAGCTATCTGCCACCTCCTAGATATGTACTGTTGGATCTCTTTTTTAAAAAAGAAATCAAATGTGAAAGGTCAATTCACCCTTTTTAAAAAATATCTTTTGTTTTTGTTTCTTCCTCTAACGTGGAACACAAAATCGGCATGTCGATTGCCAGTTACTGGAGTCCATTCAGTATTACTGCTAGGGTTCCCATACTTGACTTGACTTTTCATGCCTCGTGGTCTTCTGTGTCATCTCTGCCCACCGAGGAGACTTGAAGGCTCTGTCTTGGAGGATGGAGGACTCTGTCACGTTCCCTGCTCAGACCTCTTCTCTACCTCATTTCCATTCACTCCTGGCCCAGGTCATTTCATTGAGTCTCATGTATTTAAAAACCACCTACATGCCGATGACCCCCCAGTTTACATCTTCAGACAGGTCCTGTATTACATACCTATACATTCATTTGCCCATTAGATGTTTCCACTTAACAAGTCTGCAAAAATCTCCTCAATTTTCCCCTCAAACCTGTTCCTCCCACAGACAGCTCCATCCTTTCAGTTGCTGAGGTCAAAAACCTGGGTTCATCCTGAAGTTCACCTCTTACTCCCCAGATGTAATCCATCAGCAATTCCTGTTGGCTCTATCTTCAAATTAGATCCAGAGTCTAACCACCCCCTCCATCTGTACCTTGGAGTAATCTGCCATCATTTTTAATCTAGATTCTTTGAATACCATCCTACCTGGTCTCACTTTGCCACTCCCCTCCAACAGTTTACTTCCAACTAGGCAGCCAAGTAAACTTTCTACTATATAAGTCAGATCCTATCACACCTCTGCTTACAACTGTCCTACAGTTCTCCATCTCACTCAGAATAAAAGCTGAAGCCTACACAGCCTTCCTGGACGGGCCCCCTCAGCCCACTCTTTGCATCACTACGTACCTTGCTCTTTGCAGTTCCTCCAGCCCACAGAGCGCCCTCCAGCCTCAGGGCTTTGCACCCGCTGCTCTCCCCACTCTCCTCCCCAGTACGCACCTGGTTCAGCCTTCTCCTCCTTCAGGTCTTGGCTGCATGTCCGCTTACCAGTGATGCCCACCCAGACCACCCCCAGCACTCCCTGTGCCTCTTCCCTGCTACATATTTTTCTCTATAGTACTTATCACCTATGGACATATTATACATTTTATTGTTTTTACTTGCTTACTGTTTGTCTTGCCCATGAGAAGTAAGCTACCTGAAGGGTGGGATTTTTTTGTTTGTTTTTTTGTTTCAGAATCAGTTTTAGTCCATGGTCTATTCACCAATGCCTTGGACAGTGCCTGGCACAATGTGGGCCCTCAAAAATATTTATTGCGTGAATAAATGATGAACAAAAGTTTCTCATCTGTTTCAGGACCAGCCTGACTTCTAAGCCGTAGGCAAGTTGAGATTTGTGATACTGCTAGTGAAGGATGCTTTTCCAAGGGAAAAAAAATCTCTCTCATTAGAGAGTTTTGAAGCTATGGGTTTATACTACGGTGGAAGACTGAGGCAATTATGGAATGTGTCATCTGTTATATAATATATGCTATGGATACAGACACTGGGGCTTTTTCTATTGGTCATTACCTGCCTCTTGCCCGTCCTCATTCTATACACACATTGGGATGCTTTGGAAAAAGGGTGTCAGGATTAAATATAGTCTGTAGAACAGAATTTTCCCCAACAGACAGCCACACGGGCTAAACAAGGATCAATTCTCTATTTGCTCTTTGAGAGAATTTTCTAGACCAAACTTCAGCTAGAATTTTAAAGGTGGAGGGAAGGACCAGTCCAGTCTTTCTAACATTTCTGTATAAAGTACTTAGAAAGTTCAAGCAAAAACCTTTTTTAACCAAATTCTCCCGATAAATGAGTCCATCTCCCACTTTACTAAAACTTGCTGAGGGAACTAATGCAAGTCTTCTGTTAAAAGTCTCCGAGAAAAATAAATTAGAAGAGAGTTGGAGCTTCAAATTAAAAAGGAATAGTTATCTGAATGTGGAGTGAAAGGGAGGAAGAAGACAAAACTTAATGATGACAAGGTATGCGTTGAAAAAAGAACTTGTATTCCTACATTTCAAGCAGGGAACAAACAAATGAAGTAGGAGCTGGGGGTAGCAGTGTGCCAGGGATGTTCGGAGCTGGAGTAATGTGGTCAAAGGGATGTGTAAAAGTATGTTGGTGGGGGCTTCCCTGGTGGTGCAGTGGTTGAGAGTCCACCTGCCGATGCAGGGGACACGGGTTCGCGCCCCAATCCGGGAAGATCCCACATGCCGCAGAGCGGCTGGGCCCGTGAGCCATGGCCGCTGAGCCTGCGTATCCGGAGCCTGTGCTCCGCAATGGGAGAGGCCACAACAGTGAGAGGCCCGTGTACCGCAAAAAAAAAAAGTATGTTGGCAGATTGGAGAGCATCTCCTACTCCTCATTTCCCCATCCTGTGGCTTCCAAGGAAATGCTAGGGCAGAAGCCACCAACACAGCCCATCTGGCCACTGGATGAGTCATCCTGAATTAGGCCTCAAGAATGTGTAGTCATGGTCACCGAGGCTGGATATGGCCCTCTCGTTTGAACGAGGCAATGGAAGAGGATACCTCAACAGTCTGAACGCTGTCCAACTTCTAATGTGTGAAAGTGAAGTTGGGGTGTGGGACACTGGTCTCCTGAGGGGCCCACCCCAAAACCATGGGGGGAAGCTCGCTGCAGGGTCCCCCACCCACATACCCATCTCAAAGTCATCACATGACTAGTGTTGTTAAGAGCAACATGTGAAAGAGAAAAAGACTATTTCTACAGTGACAATAGTCCTCCTCAACTTTGCTTGCCTAATTATTTTAATTTTTAGCATTTAATTATTTGTACTCAACCCACAAAGGATCAAAAGCAACTCACACACAAAAAAAATGTATAGCATGAAAATGTTTTCTTAAATTAAAAATCGGGACCAGAGGAAATATAAACTGGAACTGAAAATCTAGTCCGTGGGGGGAGTAAAATGCTCATTACAGTGTTCTAAAAAGTTCTCAAAGTTAAGCAGTCAACTCGGCTTCACGTTAACAAGCAGTCAAAGCAAAAAGAGAAACAGAACTGGTTACAGGATTCTCATGTCCACGAGGAGAAAATATTTCAGTTCCTCAGGGGAAGCAAACTATTTCCTGGAATTCAGATCTGCAAGAATTTCCTCCCATGGGGCTTCATATAGGAGATCATGAGTACTATGCAAAGGAGAAGATCTAAATCCGCCCCCCGACCATGGGCTTCCTAAAGCTGTTAAATCTTGGAAAATGTCTTTGGGAAAATTAAGGGTATACACTTCGATTAAAACCCTTCTATCAGAAATGAAGACGATACAGACCAAGTACACACCTTTCTTACAGTTTGGAAGAAGTCAACCTTGACTATCTCAAGGAATGAATGAACTTAATCCCTCAGTCATCTACATATGCCATGTCCATCAGCAAAGCTAAATTTATTACTCAACCAGAGGAAATTTACTAGACTTTTTGGTTCCTCGGTCCCTTGCTATTTTTATGTTTTTTTAAAAATCTATTTCTATTGCAATGAAATATAGAATGCATGCCTTCTTTTTTATTTAGTTAAAAATATCAAGTGCTCAGAACAGTGTCTGGCAAATAAGTGCTAAATAAGTGTTTGCTTTGAAAAAGAAAAAAGGCGCTTCACTGGGCGGGTGTAGGGGCGTGTCAAGTATGAATGACTAATTATAAATCAAATGAGTTGACTGAGATTTTAAACCCCTCTTGTAACCTATTTTCAGGATTTTTCCTAAAGCAGTACAGACTGAATGGCTATTTTGATGTGAGAATGTGACATGAAAAATCTGGTGGAGGGGGATTATTATAATTTCACATAGAGGAGGATTCAAAGGTTTTGAAACACTTAGAGAAATATCAGAACCTTTTAAAATTTCTTCTCCAGATGGAACAGCTGGAAGTTCAGAATCCATTACGATGTAGCCGGCGCTTCCTTTCAACCAGCTTTCACAGTCTAAGTCTCTGTTCATGGGATGTATCTAATTTGTTGTTTAGTACATTGTGGGCATTCAATAATGGTCTATCAAAAAAGTTTAAAAACACCAAAAAGCTTCATTATCATATTTAGTTGTGACTCTATTTCTTTTCCTTAATCTGGTAAAGTGATTTTTAAATCACTTTACATGACATTACAATAAAAACTGACTATATTCTGGAGGGATTCGTAAGGTGACTTTTCTACATTTGTAAGGACAAATAATCCACACTTATAGTGAACCTATTTGTTCCCACAACAACAGATGTTCAATAATATGACCAGGAAGGAATTACGAACGTGGTGGAGAGATACCGGGAAGATTATGCAAATCAGACAGTTACAACCTGGGCCAAAATCAGGTGAAATCCTCTCTTCTACTGCTACAATCCTTCGCTTGTCATCTTACCCCTTGACCCTTGTCTTTTGCACTCACCACGCAGGTAAAGCTTGCTCTTATTTAGCACAGTAAAACAACAACTTTTGAATAGAACAATTCTGTGAGTTTTTCTGACTCAGGTCAAGTATCAGGTAACTTTATTTTGGCTTCAATTTCGTATTTCAGATAATCTGCTTTTCCCATGATTTTTCTAGCCTTGGATTCTACAACCAGGGATTCATCCATTTTCAAAAGAAAAAACCATCAAACACTTGCAAACGGATAAATGCTGTTTTAGAGCATTATCAGCACAGTCTGCGGTGCCACCTAGTTCCCATGCAGATGTTTCTAGCAGGTGCTAGAGGAGACACCTGTCCAGGTGTCCGTCCAAGCAAACCTACCCGCTTGCTGCTCTCTTCCTCTTGAGCCTTCCTGAACTCATGCTCGAGGGAGCAGTCCAGCTCATTGAAGAGCCCCACCTCCTCGCAGTTCTTCAGGAATCTCGTTGGGGTTGGAGTCTGATCTGAAAACAGAGACCGAGGGATCATAAACGGGACCTTTTCCTCAAAAGTCAGTGGCAAGTATGAGCTAATAAATTCACTAATCCCCTCCCCTCGCCTTAATGACGATGCCGAGTGGCCACCCATAATCTTCCAGCCCTTTAAATAAAATGAGAATATGGAAGAAAATAAAACCATAAAGCCCAGAGGAGCAATATGATGTGTAGAAGGCTGTGACATGGGAGGGCTTCCCAAGCCTCCCTCTGGACAACTTCAGGCAAGAAGATCCCACAGTTGACTTTCTGGAGCTCATATCGTTTGAATACACATTGCAAGGTGTGGAATAACTCTCTTTTAACTGGAAAACATGATTTAGCTAAAATAAGGCCAAAAATATCTACAGAGTCCATGTTAAGCCTGATTTTAGGGGGCTGGGAGGACAAAAAAAATTATAAATGTTTATATCAAACAAAAAGAGAGAAACAAGCATTCAATTCCTTTTTCTTAATGGAGAATAAAAATTTAGCAATTCTTTCTCTCATTTTCGGAGTCACAGAAGGATGATGAAAGGTTCCAAGTCAAACACATTCAGCTTCCATCCCTTAAAAATATAATTATTAATTTTATTTTCCTTTTGCTGTAGCCAAAAGAATGTTTTGAGAAGACTCTCTAAAAGGAATAGAATTTCTTTCATATTCTTGATGGTCTGGAGAGCGTACTACTTAAAAACTGGAGGATCTGAAACCACTATTTGTGGCTTAATATTTATGCAGCATTTGCAGTTTATAAAATATTTTCACACACATTCTCTAGAATCTAGATCTCACAAGATCCTATAAGGTAAGCAGAGTAGAATCTCACCTTTGTAATTATTAAGGACAGTCATCTTCCTTGTAAAGGTGCACTCGAGTGGACATGAATAAAACTGTGTAAACTGCCTTTTTCACAGAAACAGAAGATAAAAGAACCAGAGAGGACCACTTCCCAGTGGGGAAGTCTAGCCACACCAATTATTTTACAAGCGAAGAAAATGGAAGGCCTGAGTGATTAAGGGTCTTGTCCAAGGTCTCCCAGGTAGATGTGGCAACACTAGGATTATAACCAAGGGCTTGGTGCTATTTCCATTATATATATACATGCATTATTCCCACCTGAGCCTGTGGCAGACACTGCTAGATCGATTATGGCCCTTGTCCAGCTTGACCTACACTCAGTCTCAAATCTCTTCCTGCACAGTCCTCTAAGCCATCACCACCAGTCAAATGAAGAATGCCCTCAAGTTGATATGAATTTGCAATTTCTGCACTCTCTTTAGAAATTCCTATATGGCAAGAAATTAGAATCCTATTTATTTATTAGAGTAATTAATCCCAGTAAATTATCTACTGAGATTCAAAGAATATCTTAACACCCATGAAGCTGAAATGGCTTGATATCTCCACTTAATCAGCCCTTCCAAGGCAATGTCTCCCGATACCCTATGGGCACAGAGCTTTACTGCCTGAGAAGTAACCGAATGGCTGATCTGGATTCCAATCAACAAAATACCCATCTGCATTCTTTCCCATTCTTAGCCCAATCTCCAAGCTTCTGAGCTCTCTTTGCAGTACACAGAGAGCCTACAACAGACGATCATAAATTGGACATTATAGATAAAAGACATGCAAAGGATTGGGTTTCACTGAAAATAGTTTTATTAGAAAATTAATTAATTTATTAAGATACACATATATGCCTAAGTATCCAATATATACCTATAGCAGTTATGTGTTGTGGCTTATAAAATATAAAATTAGTATTTATGTAGCATTTTGCAGTTTACATTTTTACCCACATCGTCTAGAATCTATTAATAGATCTCACAAGAGCCTATGTGGTAAGCAGGGTGCATATTATTTTAGGACAGGAGAAATAAGTTAAGTACCTTGCACAGGGTCACACAATTTGTAACCATCTTATCACTATTAAGTCCTCTCTTACTTTCGGACATAATCCCTTCTCAATCTAAATCCCATGCTTTGCCTAGACTCTCCTGCCAGGTCCAAAGGTCTTTGGTGCATGTGTAAAAGACAACACTGACAACCCAGAAATCCAGATTAGAAAATCATGTGGTTTTGGGGAAATTACTTACATTCTCTGGACTTCAAGTTCATCATCTTTCAAATAAAGTTCTAAAGTTACATGATTCTGTGAATCCTAAAATCACCACCACAACTAGGTTCGCTTCAGAAGTCACTTTTAGGGGGCTTCACTGGTGGCACAGTGGTTGAGAGTCCGCCTGCCGATGCAGGGGACACGGGTTCATGCCCTGGTCCGGGAAGATCCCACATGCTGCAGAGCGGCTGGGCCCGTGAGCCATGGCCACTGGGCCTGTGCGTCCGGAGCCTGTGCTCCGCAACGGGAGAGGCCACAACAGTGAGAGGCCCGCATACCGCAAAAGTCACTGTTAGTAGACCAAAGAAAATATGACCACATAAAGGACAGTTGAACAGGAACATCAGTAACAACTGGTCAGACACTGGAAATTAGGCCAGAGGCAAGGGCTAGATATATAGATAAAGGAGATTTATGAACAGAAGGTGCAAATAGACGAAACGTGAGAGTGGAAATATAAGGGTGTGGTGTGGTGTGTGTGTGTATGTGTGTGTGTTAAGGGTGTGTGTGTGTTAAGGGTGGTGTGTGTGTGTGTGTTAAGGGTGTATGTGCGTGTGTGTGTGTGTGTGTGTTAAAGGTGGTGTGTGTGTGTGTAAGGGTGTGTGTGTGTGTTAAGGGTGGTGTGTGTGGGTGTGTGTTAAGGGTGTATGTGTGTGTTAAGGGGTGTGTGTGTGTGTGTGTGTGTGTTAAGGGTGGTGTGGTGTGTGTGTGTGTGTTAAGGGTGGTATGTGTGTGTGTGTGTTAAGGGTGTATGTGCGTGTGTGTGTGCGTGTGTATACGTTTACTGGATGCTTAGTCCATGCCAGGCATAGTGCTAAGTGCTTTGTATGCATCATCTCATTAATTTTCACATCAACCACATTAGGTAAAAATTATTTCCTCCATTTTACTTATGAGGAAACTGAAAGTCGCCTTTGGCCCCATTTAGTAATGGAGTTGCTTAATTGTATAAGTAATTGACATTCCTAACAATCCTTGGTTCTTCTGAAATATCTTGGAATCATTTATATCCCTCACACAATAGAACTGCATTACAAGCCTACAGACTCTTCACTATCTGAGAGGAACATTTTCGTGACTAAAAAACCTGAGAAAGTATCACATGACAGAACTGAAATAGTAGACCACTTGTCATCAATGGGAATTTAGTTTGCCAGGTTTTAATTTTCCTTTTATTCCTCTATGCTCCTTTGTTGGAGATTTACAGGTTGAGGACCATGATTCCAGGTAGAGAGAATAGCAATCCTAGAGGCTCCATGAGACTCCTGAACTCTGAGACATGTTCATGAGATGCTCCATGAAATTGAATTCAGGTTGGCATTTGGGGGCCCAAGCCCCAAGCAAAGTTGAGAGATGTTTTCTGTCTCCTCTAACGCAAAATTATTCCCAGATACCGGCATGCACCTACATACATCAGCAAAGGGAGGCCGAAGGAGCATGGCACAGGACAGTAATGGCACCGTCCATCATGCTGAGCCTCTCTGCAGCAATAGGGAAACAAAGCTATGGAACAAGGGGAGCTATGGGCAGTAAAGACAGCTGGTTCCCTCCTATCCCCAGAGACAAAGACTCAGAGGAAGGCCCCAGAGTTGTTACCAAACGTGACTTTCTTTGCCGTATGATAAGAGTGAGGGAAAAGCAAAACTGTAATCTGTATCCACATTTGGAATAGATAAGGCACACTGTTCCTAATATTTAATTCATTTTCTTCTTGTGAATGAGCTATTCTTTCCAGTTACAACAGGAACCAGAAAATGGAGCTTAACTTTTGTTTTAACATTTATTAGAATTAATACAGGGTCTCTAGTCATCTTTGATCCCACATGGTACCAGTTCCAAGTAAGCCAGGCAATGTGCAAATCTTCAAAAGGGGGACAGCTAAATCTATCAGTTGCTTAAATAAAAGAGGCAGAGTTTCTCAGCCACATGAATGCCTTGTCAAATAACTACTCCAGCTGAAATTAGACCAGAAGTAAGTGGGTAATATCCATGGTCATAAGTTAAAATTCTTGTAATCTACACCTTATTTAGAACCAAGAGCGTGCACCAGTTAGCTACAGCAGCAGCAATTTCTATGTCCTGAATAACAGTGACCGATGCTCTACTAGGGGATAATATCTAAGGTGTGTTCCGCAGTGACAGGCCACACTCCAAGGTCTTACAGGAACTGGTTCCAGTGGGAACTCAGAGCTGAGATGACTGTTTAAGGACTTATGCTCCCCTTTCTTTTAGTGCTTCCACTCCAGTGAGGTCCATCTGAATGAGAGAAGATAACCCCAAATCTCAAACTAAACAAAAAGTTAATAGCTTTTGAGTTTGAACTTTATCCGAGTTGAAAGTATTTCGTTGTTACCTTTGTAAATCTGCACTGGTGCTGCAGAAATGCCTGCATGCTGCCTTCTCACAGTCTACAAAGAGCACACCAGGTTCTCAGGAGACCTCGACACCCAGGGCCAGTGCAAGTGAGAAATCTTACCCTCCTGTACTCCTCTTAAGCGTCGTGGGGATTTCTTTACCAATCGGACATGAAAGATTGAAAAGTTGGTCATATTTCAACATCTGGTTCCCTTCCTGGAATGATGAGTCTGTTTCTTGAAAACAGGAGCATCTTTTCATAAAATCACTGCCTCTGTAAATAGCTAGGTAGAGGACATTTGCCATGCAGAGGCTCTACTTGCATATCTGCCCGGAAGAGTGCCACAAACTTGGCATTATGAGTTAGGAATTCACCCATCACTTCTATGATAGGAAATCCTGTATCACATTACATCTGGGAAGGACCACAAGTATATGGTCAGGACTACTAGGAAAAAAAGCATCTCACTAAGTTTTCCAATCAGTCCATAGTCTGTCTACCATCAAGTGCTTCAGTCCCAGCAAGTATGATTATTCCAAAGCCTAAATGACAAGCACACAGCTAAAGCAGAAACCCGATTCTTCTTTTAAAAAGTGTTTAGTCTGTTCTACATTTAATAATAGGTTGCTACCTTATTCGGTTTCAGAGCTGTGTTTGAGTTATATGTTTGTCTATATTTCATTTTCCTCAATGGGAAAAAAATAAAGGCAAGGTGACAAGCCATCAATTAAAAAAAAAAAAGGAAAAGCAGACTTCCCATCATATACCAGAGGAGAAAAATATGAGTCCCCTAAGCAAATTTTTTTTCCTATTGGTCTGACAGTCTCAGCTACGGTATCACTAAAGGACTCTATAAAGTAATTCTACATCATTTTGTATTAAATTGATACTATAAAAGCCTCACTAATTCAGACCAGTTTTAAGAAAGATCAGTTTGAATTAGTGACCATTCTAACTATAGGGTATTTTTTAAAAGGCAATGCATTTTTATTATTTACATGACTCAATTTCAGCCAACAAAATGTAGCTTAATGGAATTCCTCAAGAATGCTGTTCAAATCAGTAGAGAAAAGTATTGGAATTAGCCTATCTATTTTAGTAAGAGTTGAGGTTCTCAAAAAAGGCATTTCTCTTCGAGACTTTTAATATTCTTTTTATAGTCATATTTACCCCATGAATTTTTCAGCAAATGCTTTCTTTAAAATATTCTTATACCTTACCTGAATTTTAATAAAGTCCTAATTGAGTTTACATTAAATGAATTTTAAAATGCATAATCCTTTATAAGAGTTATAATCAGTAACAACTGACAGAATTCCGAGGAATTCTAGACAGGCTTCTTTGCGATAAATGTGCCTTTTATTGAGTGTGAATATACAATAGGAGCACTAGGGTCCTTTCAGTAACACTGACATAACTATTTCCCTACATCTGTCCCAAGAGGCAGTGCTACCACGGGACAAACAAAGGTAACTCTGGTTTTTAAACAATAGCTGTGGGATGCTTAAAACTGACCCGGACTGGGGTGATCCAGGTCAGTGAGACACGCTCTCACACTCTTGAATCACATGCTGGAATCCATTTATTTCAAGCTAGAGAGCTGGTAGACTAGAGAGGCTGTGAGTCAACTAGAAAATGCTCTGATAAAGGCATCTCTTACAACACATGGTTCCAGAAGACATAGATATAGACTTAAATAATTCAAGTATACTTTCCACACCTACATACTCACTATTAGCCATGGCTTACCCCTAGGTGTTCCAACAGCAATTAAGCCACAATTTTATTTCATTTTAGAGGAGCCGAGCTGGTAAAAAGGGTTATTAACAATGTGAAACCATGTCTCTGCTGGCCACGTGAACAAAGGGATCAAAATTTGCCCTGAATAGTGGAAGCTAAAGCTTAATGTTTCCACTTAGTCACTCATTGCCTGAGTTCTACTATACTCTTTGTCAAAAGGGATTGGTTTCCAGATTAAACAAACTGGAAGCCAGTTTTTCATATATAAAGGAAGACTGTAGATCAATGCCTTTGACGTATTCAGGTGGATTTTCAAAATTCTATTTTGCTTGACCAACTAAAAACATGAATGAGAAGCTGACATGTCCAAATGCCAATGCAGTACGTCCCTACATACAAAAGAGTTCTGTGCCAAAAGTGCGTTCGTGTAAGTCCAACAGAATTAGCCTAGGTACCCAACTAACACAGTCGGATATATCGTACTATACCGTAATAGGTTTATAATACTTTTCATACAAATAATACATAAAAAACAAACAAACACAGTACAGTAAACTACACAAAAGCACAACCACATGCACTCACATGACAACGTGAACTAACTTATGTGACTGGACACGCTAACGAACGTTTACATCTTTGAAAGTTCGCAACTTGAAGGTTCGTATGTGTTGCTACAATCTCCTTCTAAAAATGTTTGACCAGTCTCTCCATTTGATGAGTATTGAAGGGATAAGTCAATAATATAAGAAAAATCAGTTCATAGATTTATATCCAAACATAAATCTAAGGCCAAAACATACTAAAAATAATATGTGTACCTCACCAAATCTATGTGTACAGTGAGAAAATTATAGACAGATAGGGACTTTGGACAAATTGCTTATCCTCTTGATCTTGTTTACTCATATGAAAAAAAAGTGGCCAGGATTAAATGACAATGTATATAAAGCAGGGGGAATATTACAGGCATAAGATAAGGCAATAAATGGTAGCTATTTCTATTATCATGCTGCCCTCTGATGCAAGCCATCTCCACCACCCTCTGTTCCATAAAGATCTGATTAATTTCCATAATGAGAAGTCACTATGTAACTTTACCATCAATGGAAGAGAAAGAAGCTAAGTATGGGACATACTTAGCGTGTGTGTGTGTGTGTGTGTGTGTGTGTGTGTGCGCGTGTGCGCGCGCGCGCGCGCAAGAGAGACAGAGACAGAGATTTATTTACTTTTTATATCCCAGTTCATTCCAAAAAGAATCTGGAGTGAGATATGTCACCTTTCCTCTGGCTCCTCCCTTAAAATGCTCTTGGATTATTAAGTAGGGTTTATAGCAAAGAGCCATGAGCAATGGATTCGGGTTCTGAGATTGTCTGGTTGATCACAAACAATCTCTTGGAGACAAAAGTTCTACTTCATTGAAAACATTTTGCTTTCTCCACAGTAAGTATTAGGTTTAGAGTCTGGAACTAGAGATAGGCCCTACTTCTAGACCTAGTCCAGGTCTCAGTTGGGTTCTGAAGGACTATACTGTCATTTATATTAGATGCTCTGCATCAGACGGTGATAAGGAAGATGGGATGAGGAAGCCAGTCTCTCTTGCCTCTCTTCCATGTGTCAGCGCAAGATACAGTCAGCTGCACTGCATCTGGTCTTGGGGTTTTACCACTTCCAGCCCCATCATATTCAGAGGTCAGGGACGAAGAACCCCTGAGCCTGGAGTGCTGAACATCAGGTCTTGGCTGAAATGCCACTCATCTAGAAGAGGCCTGTCCTGACCTCCCCTGGGGAGCCTGCTGGCCGCTGGTGTCACATTATCATGATTTATCTTCATCGGAGCACTTCTCCCTAACTGATATTTTCTTGTTTATTTATCCGGGGATTTTTGGTTTTGTTGGGTTTTGGGTTTTTTGTCTATTATCTCTCTTTCTCCCTACCCCCAACAGCATATAATCAGTTCCATAGAAGAGGGAACTCATCTGTCTGGTTCAATGCCACATCCCCAGCACCCAGCACAATAGGATCCTTGCAGGCCCTCATTAAATGTTTGTTGACTAAATGAATGGTGATGAAGGGGCAACTTCAGACCCTCTTCCCACACCTCAGCTGGTGCCTGTCCTAACTTCTCTCTAAGCACAGCCCAGTTGCCTGCAGCATTAATCGGGCTGTGATGTCTGGTGAGGGAATTGACTAGGCATTTAAAGGCATGGTCCCCTGTCCCTTTCTCAGGTTTCCCACCTGAGTGTGGATCAGGTTTTATCTTTTGGGAAAGGCTTGCAGTACTCTTGAACTTCATCTTCCCTTTCATGAAGCAAAATCAGTCATCTTCTACGTCAATATTTCTACCGTATTCCCCCAACACACAACATACACACACAGAGTTCTCATTTAGTATATTATTTGCTTATTATTTGTTCAACTACAAAGTTGTACTTTGATTCCTATTCTGTTTTGTTTTTTTTTTTTCCTGTACAGACCCTGGGAACCCTGTAAAGAAGTGGGGGTGGGGATGTTTGATAGGGCAAGATTTAGGAATTTCTGGATACCTAGACATAATACCATTAAAATAGACCCAAACACCATCCTCTTTGTCTCTAATACTGAAATTTGATCATAATTTGCAAGCCAAACAGATCTGGTGTCATGTGGTAGCTGGTAATTTTGCAACCTGTATGTGGACGTATACTGTCTTCAATGGATTCTCATTTCAAAACTGGCACCTAAAAACCTTTGCTATCACAACTTCCCTCACCATGAAATTATCTTCTATCAGACGGAGAACAGTTGAAGGGAAAGGTTCATGCCCCTCGTCACATCAGGACACTGGAAATGTACCACAGAGCCCAAATAAGGATGGAAGGACCAAGGTGGGAGGGAATGGAAGTCTTTGCCCTCAGAATCCAACACCACCACCCCTATTCATGTCCTTACTAGGGACATGTACTGTCCCTTTAGAAGGAGGGGTTTTATGTTTACTGTCTATCAGTAAGAGCAGACTAATGTTAATAAAACACCATGACCGTCACTTTTATTATCCTGCTTTGTGGCATGTCAAAGATTATTTACAAAAAAAAAGATTATTTACAGTCATTTTGAGTAATAAATTCTACCTGGCTTAAATAAAATGGACTTTATGGCAAAGCTATAAAATTATTTCAGATCTTACAACGCTTTGGACATTTACCCCTCAAATGTATATGTGTGATATCTTAATAACTTCCCTAACTATAATATTTGCAATTAAAGAAGGATGAAGTGATTTTCCAAAATTTAGGTTAGCTAGACACCCTGAAATTAGTAATAAACATACCTACTATACTTTATCTCCTTAATATATGTTAAACTCCAATTCATCTGAAATGAAATTTTGGGTAATTGAATATTGCTTTAAAAAAATAGACCAAATATTGCTTGAAAAAAAATAATAGCCTTGAACATTTTTGCCCTGATGAGGCTTTCTGATTTAAGGTTTGATTTATACTATTTTTATTTTTATTGTTACTATATTTTGAGCTGTACAAAATTATTCATCTTCATGAGAGGCCACAAAATAGGTTTAAGGTACATTAAGAAATAAAATTCTAATGAACATATTTTTAATAAAAGCAGATTCTGAAGCTTTTGATAAATTTAAATCTGAGTAAATTAAGATACAAACAAATAAAACTTCAGTCATATTGACAATCACAATCTAATATGCTAAAACTGAAATGATGTTTGAGATAAATATATTTTAAAGACTTTCCTGGAAAAAAAATGCAAAGCACAAATACTCAGCAAATAGCATATTACAATTCAGTGTGGACAACACTGGCATATGACATGTAGTTGACACCTCAGCCTCTGGAGCTGGACTGGACAGCTCTGTATTCTGTTCCAGCAAGAAATTTCTAGGAGACTACAAACATGCAGAGTGGGTAGCAAGTTTAAAAATTTAGCACAGGGAACTATATCCAATCTCCTGGGATAAACCATAATGGAAAAGAATATTTTTTTAAAAGAATGTATATCTGTGTATAACTGGGTCCCTCTGCTGCACAGCAGAAATTAGCACAACACTGTAAATCAACTATCCTTCAATTAAAAAATGGTTTAAAAAAATTTAGCACTTAATTTCATTGGGAGTATGAAATGGCCTCATACCAGCTTCAATATAAAACCTGAGAAAGCAAAATAAAATATGCCCTTATATCATTCATGCTGTTCTTCCTCATTTATTTCTCCCTTCATTTTCTTATTCTGAGTTTGACATAACAAATTAATAAGAATCTGGTAAGAACTACTGAAAAGCTTCAAGAGTTTCATCAAAAACCTACAGGAAATCTATAGAAACGTTCCCACATCTTTAGCTACTTTTTTTCAGACCTTTGGATGGGGCTCCCTGTAGGGCCATCCCAGCAGTCTACCTGAGAGATACTATGCTGGTACTTACCTCTATAGTGATCATATCGCTACATAATCACCATTCCTTCACACTCACCTCCCACTTCCCTACCCCCAGGCAGCCTATTTTAGGGATCCTGTTTGGGAGAAATAAAGGGTGAACTTATTACTTGAAATATTGGGAATTCCACAGTCTAGAGCCTTGCTATTTTCCTATACATGTTCATCGTTAAACTATAAGGTTACACCACGTGTGACTCTATAGAACGTAATAAATGATAAAAACAAAAGAACAGAACACCCTTCCTAACCCTTCTAGGCTTTCGTAATTCTTAGAAATTTGAGTTTCTGCATCTCTGTTTCTAGACTTAAGGAAAGACAAAGTTATTTCTGAAGAGCCATCTAGTTCAATAAAACAAACAGGCTGAGAGAGAGGTGGTAGAGGAGGGAAGGGAAGAAGCTGCCTTTGAACACGAGAGTCTTGCAAATCACAGCCCATCTGCACCACTAACAAGTCACGGGCCAGACAGTGAAGACCTGTGGACAGTCCCGTCACCGGGAGTATTTGATCATACATATAAACTGATGAAGCCTGACAAAGCAGTAGCTGGTGCAAGTCAGAGGGTTAGGACTGCAGGATCAAGGGCCCTATTTTTTTGCCCTGTTGGTGAGTTTGGGAAAGTTGCTCCCTCTCCCACGCCTCTTCATCTCTATCTGTAAAATGTGGGTTGTAATAATAATCTGTCTGAAAAAACTCTTAGGGTATTTACTAATAAGAGCGATAATAAAATACTTGTAGGGCTTCCCTGGTGTCACAGTGGTTGAGAGTCCGCCTGCCGATGCAGGGGATGCGGGTTCGGACCCCGGTCCAGGAAGATCCCACGTGCCGCGGAGCGGCTGGTCCCGTGATCCATGGCCGCTGAGCCTGCGCTTCCGGAGCCTGTGCTCCGCAACGGGAGAGGCCACAACAGTGAGAGGCCCGCGTACAGCAAAAAAAAAAAATACTTGTAAAATTTAACTGCCATAGAAATGCTCAATTATACGAGCCAGTTTTGCCTGTGCAGTCAGTTTCTCTTCTGATATCATTTAAAACATGTTCATGGGCGTATTATTTCTTTCACGATGCCAGGGAGACAGTGGCTTGAGTGAAATATTTCTAGCCTGAGAAAGGCAACAGGAAATGCTTCAATTGCCCTGCTAGGGTTTATGAAACTCTTGCACTTACATGCTTTCATTGGATCACAATAAGCCTGTGAAATAGACTGGGCAGATAAAATCATTCCCATTTAATAGAAAAAGAAACTGAAGCCCAGAAGTGTTTACCAACTTGCTCAAGGTCATCTGGCCAGGCTAGAGTTCAAGTTTCCTTACTCCTTGCACTCTTTCTAATTTACCACACTACCTCTCAAGACGGGACAGAATGGAAATTAATTGATGGATTATCATTATTATTTATTTATGATCACATTTGCTGAGCACTTGTATTTCCACACATTATCTTATTTAATTTCCCAATTATGAAGCAGGTACTATTTCTTAAGGAAACCTTCACTGACCAGCTCAGTCCAGAAAGAGAGCTCCTTCTGCTAAAGCCACATAGCATTTTTCCTTACAATGCTCACTTGATATATATCATGGACAGTCCTCTATTTTAGCTAAGTTTTCACACACACATTGTGATGTCCTCGAAAACAGTAATCATATCAATCTTCGCACCTCCACAGCACTCAGAACAGTGCAGTGTGCATTACAGATGCTCAATTAACATCTGTTGCTTGAGTAATTACAGGTATGTGATGTTAAAAAATCCTTACATGGAGCCAAGTTTCATAGTAATAAATATTTCACATTCCAGAAAACAAGAAGTCAGAGCTCTCCAATTATTTGAGTGAACACTACATTAGCGGATTACATTCCTGCTTACCATTATTTTAAGCCTCAGCTATACTTTAGAAATATAAATTTTCAAGGTGTAGAATTTGCCAGTGGAAATCATCCTATTCTATAGAACAAGTACCTCACATGAGGCTGATCTGGATCACCCAAAGCGTCTTTGCCTGATGGCTCCTTACCTGATAACATACTGTCTGTTTTTATTGAGGGAAACTTCAAAGTCATTTCATGCTTGTGCCTATGAATCATCAGATGGTCCTCTGTTGGGAAGCGCTGTCAAACAAATAGAAAAAAAGGGAGAGGGGAGAGGAGCTATTCAGTTTTGTAATATATATTTCACCATCATAGAGAAAAAGACTCATTCAGCACTGCAAACGTGACAAGGAAAACAAAAAATTAGTTCTGAAAAAGTGTGAAAGCATGGTAAGTAAAATGACAAATTATTTTACGCAACCACATATGCATTCATGTCAAACTTCGGAAAAGAACTACACGTCACGCTTAATTATTTGCCATATATATCTACAGATGTACCCCATGACATTTGCATAGTATGTTTCTGTTTATGAAGACCTTGCGCACTGATTATCTCATTAATTATAATTATACATATGATTTATAGTAACAGCAAATTATTTTGAGTGTTCTATACTCCATGCAGTGTAGTAAACCAACACTTTATTTTTAATTTTCAGGGAATGATATTATGGTTGTCAAAAATGCTGCGCCCAAATATTTTCAGCTGTCTGGCTTCTGGTCATATGGTGGAATTGGATTTCCTGGCCCTCTTGTGGTTGGGTGGGGCCATGTGAGTAGTTCTACCCATTGAGTCATGAATGGAAGTGACACGTCATCCAGATGTGAGCATCTATTTCTTGGGGCAAGACCCTCTCCCTTTTAGCAAAGAGATTCACAATACAAGGAATAGTGGCCCCTCAATCATCCTAAATCTCTGAAGAATTACGAAGAGCATCTCTGAATTCTGAAGGATTATGAAAAATATCCTGCCAATCTATAACTGAAATGTACGCTTGGGCAACTGAAATAAGCCTTTGTTATGTCAAGTCACTGAAGCTTTGAACTAATTTGTTATTGCAGCAATCCCAGCCTATCCTGACTCAGACTGGTATGTTTTAATAACTGAACTTAACAGGGTATCTGCTTTATCAAAGTCAAAGTCTTTGACAATCTAGAAAATCTCTCAGAGCGTCCCAGCTCCTCAGGCTAGCCATTATAAATTTCAATTACCATTGTATATTAAGGTAGAAATCTTTTCTGCAAACAGCATAATTTGTATTCACGGGAATGAGGGGATTCACTGGGCTAAATCCTTTGCAATATTCTAAAAGTAGTTCTTCAAATAAATATCACTTATTTCTTTGTCATTTGTATAACATAAATTGGAGAGTACAGAAGTTGCAACACATGCCAGATCATGCCAGATTTCTGAATACACAGAAGTCTTCATGACATGTGGGTTTTTCCTGCAGGATCATCTGGTCCTCTATAACACTATAGTAGAATGACTGCATCAAATAAGTGACACTACCATATGTGGCTTAGACACAGAGGTTGAATTTCGTAGTCTTTCTGTCAAAAGCCTTATTATAATTCTTTTCTGTAATATATACCAAAAAACAACATGGGAATAGCCTTCATTTGCAGTCATTTTGTTAGCCATTTTTGGCTCCATAAAATAATAACCTAAAATAGAATATAAACAAGAATACTTATTATATACTACTAATAATCTCCATGATATCTCATATTAATTATAATTACCTTCCAAATAAGACAATACAGGATATCTGTGATTTTTTTTTATTTGGTAGGAAAATAGCAAATTGTAAATAACCAAAAGGTATAGTCTGCAATAGATACAGAGCTGAGAGAGGCCACTGGAACTTAAAACGAGGTAAATGCAGAGGGCAAAGGAACAGTGAAATTAACATTGGACTTTGTGAGATCAGAAAGAGCAAGAGAAGCTTGTTTCTCCTCACTTTTGGGACAAAGCTAACTTATAAGGAGCCGTAACACACACACACACACACACACACACAAAACCTCCCAGGTATTATAGGCCATTCCTAATAGAGCAAAGGTTCTTTCCAATGAGGGAAAAAGGGGGTGGGAGGGGAATCCATCCATCACCTCCAACACAGCGCAAGCACTCATAATTCATATTTACTCCCCTTTCCAATTCCCAGCCATCTTTTCTTCTCCATGCAGGTCCCAGGCTATGGAACATCGCTCAAGTAAATGCCATGATGGACTGATTCCCTAACACCCCACCAGGAGACCCCTGGAATCACTGGCCAACCACCATACTTTCTCAATTCTAATATCTCTTCAATTGAAAGATGCTCATATTTTTATAATAGCTTATCAAGAAAAAGAAACACTTCCACATTAAATAGAGACATCAAGTTTTAGATATATCTTTACATTTAAATTTAGTGGGGGTTGAAGGAAGAGGCTTGGAATTTTACCTTAAAACCAAGAAACTATGTAAATTCTCAAGTCTCATGTTTCTCCAAACCTTTCCTCAGTTCACCCAGCCTTCTCAAGGAAATGACCTGCTCCTTCACTGAAGTTCAAGGTCATTTGAAATGCACCCCTTCAACATTTATTATCACCTCCATCTCAGAATTTACATTAACTTCATAGGTCCTATTTCCATTCCCTCCTGTCTCTGAGGAATGAGCATCGCCCCCCCCCCCCCACAGGATCCTCTACACCCCTGTAGTCTGGGGAAGGGCACTCCAGCTGTGGTCCTTCAAGCCAGCATGCTCACTCCTCCTTGCCCTTGACTAAATCCAGCCTGGCGAGCCTTGACTTGATATATGTATACGTATAGCTGATTCACTTTGTTATAAAGCAGAAACTAACACACCACTGTGAAGCAATTTTACTCCAATAAAGATGTTAAAAAAAAAAAAAAAAAAAACCTTTTCTCAAGCTGCTTCCTTCTCAGGCTACCATTATATCACTCTGCTTCCCGTCACTCCCTAGCACTCTTGAAAGGCTCCTCTATGCTGGCTACCTCCACTTCCTCACTACCCACTCACTCAATCTGGCCCCCACCCCGACTCCTCTCTCATAGGTCGCCGGCAAACAGCCAACTGCCAAACCCAACAGCCCCTGCTCAGGCCTCTCGCTGTGCCAGCTCTAGCAGCGTCTGACACCAGTGACCACACGTCTGTAGCATTTATTTATTTATACCCTGCCTGATTCCAAAAAGGAGAAAAGATGGCTTAGAGCAATACCTAAAATATAGAATGGGGGAGCATCACTTAGAAGTAGGTGATTCCCAAAAGGGAAAGGATCCAAAGAGAAACAAGGCTAAAGCCAAAATGCAAGTCACTGGGCAGTCACTCTCAACCGGGGGCAATTTGGCCCCCAAGGGGACGTTTAGTAATGCCTGGAAACATTTCTGGTTTTCGCCACTGGGGAGCGCTACTGGGATCTAACACATAGAGGTCAGGGATGCTGCTAAGCCTCCTATAATGCACAGGGAAGCCCCCCACACACACAACAAAGAATTATTCAGCCCCAAATATTGGTAGTGCCAAGCTTGGGAAATTCTGCCACACAGTCCAATGTCCTCTGTGCACTTCTTTTCTCTCTGACTTATCCAAATGCTGGATGCGGCTAAATACCCCTTTCTTAAAGGCTCTCCTCTACCATCATTCACAATCCTGGACTCTCCTGGAACCCTAACTTGCCATGAACCCTCTCTGGCCTTTGCTAAGTGTCTTGAGGATCCCTTTCCCTTAAATGCCCCTTCCACAGAGACACCCCCATTATCCTCCCCAAGTAAAGTAAATCCCCCTAGGATGGTCTTCAGGGTGGCCTGTGCTCTTCCTTCATGGAAAATTGCAATTCATTAATTAACTGATGAATTGCTCATGTGGTTCCACATGTAATGCCTAGGCTAGAAGTTCCGTGAAGGCAGGGATACACGTGTTTTATGCACAGAGCAGGCCCCTCAAAAATGTGCTGAATGACTGAAATTGAATAAAACTTAATGTCACATTTTTACAGCCAAAGCAAAGCAAACTGCTCAAGTTATTGGATTCTTTCTGGCTACTGAGACTCCCCCTTAAGGAAATTAAGTGGAAATCAGTTTTAACTTAGATAAGGCAATTTTCTGCATTCACAATGGAGAGTCCTGGTCTAGCAGAACTTTTCCCAGTACTTCAACCTATCTGTGTCTTCCCAGTGTTTCCTATTTCAAAAGGACCTCCAAAACCAGCTTGCCAAAATATAGTTGAAATTCAAAATAATATTCTCTACTGCTTTCCTTATTTATTAGGTAAAAACCAACATTCATATAAAAGCCCCTGGAGAATCTGCCAGAACACAAGCAAAGGAGGCTGGTTTCTCAGCTGGTGGCTGATGTCAACAGCGGCATCGCGAGGCAATAACATTTCATGTTTTCATGACATAGTCCCTCCAGGAAGCTTCCAGAACCCTCCTCAAACTCTCTGGGGAGATACAATGAAAAGGGTCCTTAATGGACATCACCTCTCACTGACTCCCAGACATTGCTCTACGCTGTGCTGCCAACCCCACAACATAAACAGGCAAGAGAGTGGGGCTTGATTCCACCTGAAACTACTGGGCACTTCAGAGAATGAGAGCATAACTACCCACATGCCTGTGCTCTGAGTTCTAAGCTTGTCCTTTATCCCATAAAATGAAGATCTTGGCATGAGAGCACCATGTGTGGTCATTTTCCAACGACTGGAACTTGGAGATATCCAAAGGGTCCAGTGTAGAAAAAGTCACCATCCTGTTCCAAAGGAAAAAGGTCAAATTCTGATTTTAGATGATGGATGTTTCCAGTTTCTTTCAGAGATGGGTTCTAGTACAATAGTAGCAGCAGTCACCATAGCAACAGTGGGCGTCAATTGAGCACAACGTGCAGGTCCTTTACTAAACACTCCACACACAGTACCTCATGTAAGCCTCACGTCTAATCCACTTGATGGCAACCATCAGAGGCTAAAAGAGGGTTAACCCAGCATAGCAGGCCAACTTCCTCTCTCAAAGTTTAGATAAATGGAAAAACTATGGGTTCTAGATGAGTCATAGGGGGTTTATTTTACTCAAACGGGAAAACAAAACAAAATCGAATTCAGTCTCTGATGGTGAGCTATTTTACCAGTAATCCAAAGGCCCAGAATTCAAGTGGCTATTGTCAAAAAGAGCACCCTCTTTCCCCCTGTCTGAAATAACAATCCTGAACATCTGGTGGGCAGGATGCGGCTGGCTCGCTTCCAGGGGAAAGTTATGGATGGAAATGGCCAACACTGATGTATTTCAGAGGCTGTGAGGGAAATAGTTCAAACTAGTCAAAGTGGAAAATGATGATGATGATGATGGTGATGGTGATGATGATGATGATGGTGATGATGATGATGATGGTGATGATGATGGTGATGATGATGGTGAGGGGGACTTTGAGAATATCTTGGTGAAGAAGAAAAGCCAACAACAGGCATGACTGCCAAGTGAGAGTTGCCTCACTGTGGGGAAGGTACTGCATCCCCTGCAGGCCAGAGTGGAGGACCCCCCTACACTCACCTGGGAGCAGCCTGGGGCACTGCAGACAAACGGCCTCTCCTGCTCCAAATTCATCTTGGATTCCTCATAAATCTGAAGGGTCAGGGGGAGAGAGGAAGGAAAACAGAAATTCATGAATATCTCCTGCTTCTACCTGAGAAAGGCAATGGCTCGGAGCCCCCTCCTATGCCAATTCCCAAATTAGATGAAAAAAACATAACCATGAACAACAGGTCCTGCCTTGCTCAAGTTTATTAGGCTCTCTGCAGTCCAAGTTCCCACTGTGTTTTCTTGAGTGCATATTCACTGCACTCTGAAGAAAAAATGCCAACAAAGTGCAACCAAAAACAATGTCTATTGCAGCAGAAATTCTGCCTAGTGGGTGTTATTATCAGGTAAAATGTCACCTGTGCAAGGCAAAGAGCAAGAGAAGGGTAGTTACTGGGCAATCATCAGTGTGAGAACCAACCCTGAGCATCAGGTCAAATGATTCTCCCATGATCACCCCACTGAGATTCAGTATGAACAAGGGACGCAAGGTAGCCCTACAGCCAGCTTAGCAAATGACCCTGGCAGTGAGCCACGGTCTTAAATTCTCTTTCATCTCAGGCATTTGATGATGCCTCAACAAAAGCTATCCAAGTTGTGCAGAAGTGACGAGAAATCAGCAAATGCAAAAAGCATTACCTTAAATATTTCATTAATTTGGTTTTACAGGCTAATTTGAAATTAAAATCAGATTAAGGTGACTGCCCCTCTGATCTAGATAAGTTGTCTGGAATAAGGTAGCTTTGCAGGGAGAAACCTTATGTTGTGATCTCAGACATATGTTAAACTATAGTATGGTCTTTTCTTATGCAGGGGTTAGGTTCTAAGGTAAGTTCATTAGGCAAAAATTGAGCGTAATCAAACATCTTTGCAAATCTTCCCCCAAACCGATAAAAGTACAATATATATGATTGTGTGGTTACTAATCTATACAGTAACATAATTTTTTTTTTAAATATCATAAGGAATACTATACAATTGAAGTTCCACAATTTAAAGAGTTTTCTAAATCATACTTTTCTTTTTGCCAGTTTTGAAACTGAGTTTAAATAAGCTCCATGTGCTGCTGGTGGGACACGGCTTCATTATAGAACTAAAACCTACTGTTTTGTCTCTGAAGAAAGGAAGTCCTGTGCTTCCTTAAAATTCTACTTGTAGGTTATTCCAAAGGAGTCTTAAGTCACCTTCACCCTTGAAAGAGGAAACTCTGCTTCACTCATGGAATAGTTACCCTTCATCCAAGAAAACTTTATCATCTTGCAAAAAAAAAAAAAAAAACAATTCTAATTTGTACATCATTACAGCCTTCCCCCAAACACTAATATATCCACATATATTCTTTGGGAAATAGAGGCATACTTTCACTTTTCTGAAACACAAAATGAAAACACTTGCCTTAGATAACACTCCTAGTCAGATATTAAAAACAAATTTTAAAATGTAAACTCTCTTCACATCACTATTCCTCAATTTTCACTAAGTAATGCCCTTTTCACTCTCCATTTGGAATGACTAGTCACCTATCAAGGCAGTAATGTCGAATAATTTTACAGTTTTCCTGTATCAGGCATATTGGTTAAACTTTTTTACTCTATTATATTTAGAAGAAGAAGGAAAAAAATGCAAGTATCTTCCGAAGTTTTCCACTTGCCCTTGTCTGAGGAAAGTCATGAGCAACTAAAATGACTTCTCACATCTCATTATTCATGTGGTTTTGCCATCACTTATCATAGAGCATCCCTCCTCCCCGCTGTGAATTCTGATGACTTACTTCTAAGCCTCCAAATAAAGAGTGACTTTAAAGCTGAGAAAATGATTTTGATCCAAGATAGAACAAACAGCATAGTAACTGGGTTATTCATTAATATTAAATATGCCTTGTTTTTCTAGTAAACTTTTTAAAACACTTCCCTGGAACTTTTCTGTCTCTGGGTCCATGATCTGCCTGACCATTACCAGGTCACTAAACTGCTTCATGCCTCAATTTCCCCTCCTTTAAATGGGGGTATGAATATCAATCTTCAACTCCTTCATTCCTGTATCACACCAATCAGTTAGGGAGCCATTTCCAAATTATGGAGAAAGGTCTTAAAGGTATTTAAGTGTGTGTGTTTGGAGGTGGGGGGAGGTTTTGTGGACAAGTGTTACCGGAACCTCACTCTAATATTAACTATTCCTCATGTATAATGGAGAAGTTGCCATAAAGTAAGTCTTTCTTGGACATCATTTAACAATTTTGGTTGCTAAAGTGACCAAAGAATGCCAAGATTAGTCATATTATTAACCGATATTAAGATTACATGATGGTAAAATGGGAATGTTCCAAGAAAGTTCCATAAAAATACATGTATGGTCTACATCTGAAAGAAGTAATTCGTGATAATAATTAAATTAATGTCCAACCGATAGAAGTGGTCAAGATTGGAAGTGCTACTGCTGCAGTTTAAAGGGGATTCATTAATAAGCCAAAGTGAAGAAAGAGACTGACCAAGCCTTGCCACATCAGTATGAGGAGGAAGTATTCTTCTACCATAGTCACAACTCTATCCCAAACCTGAGTCCACCAAAATGCGACTTTTCCCATAAATTCAGGCCCTTAATGGTAATAGTTTATCAATTCTGCTTAACGTCAACATGAGCTACCTTATCTTAATTATTGGTTATAATTTGCATACGAACTGCAGCAAATATCATGGAATTATATGATGCTAGTGATAGGAGACTGAACAACATTCAGTCACAAAAAAAATTTCAGTCATATAGATTTACTCTGTCTTATTGAGCCTTCATAGTCTGGACGCCACACTTAGAGGAATAGGATCAATTAGACAACTACTGAGTCTGCCTTCAAATAGTTTAGAGTTCATTATGTTCAACCGAGTTACCAGTCATTGTATTATTTTATTATTAAAACATATATGAATCTGTATCAATTTATCACATGCTATGAATCCCATGGACCAAATGCTTTGGCAACATACTATCGGAATAAGTGTCCTGAGGTAAAATGGCAGCTGCTAAAATAAAATACATTTTAAGTGATGAATAAGGTCTGAGTGGGTGTATATATATGTGTGAACCTCAACTGCTTTATTTTGATGCTCTGCGTTCCCACATTTAGCCCTCTATAAACAGCACACCCTTGCTCATTCCTCCTGTGTGGGTGTTGGGGATAGTTTTACTAAATAGTACCAGTCTACCACGCAGGCTTCATTACTTTTATCAACCAGTATGATCTGGTCTGATGTATTAGTCAAGAGCCATGATCTCTTTTTATGGTCTATTATTATGGTTCTTTTCTAGCACACATTGTAATAATTATTCTCTCAAGCAGACTTCTACTAAAGCCCTGTGTATATTCTTTTATCATCCATCACATGGGGGGCAAATTACTCAGACATGATTTTAGCCAGGCTGTTCTGCATTTGGTCCTCAGAGGTCAGGCCTCATCTTCTCATTTCCCATTCAGTTGTTTTACTAGCTGGGATGTTTTAATGAACCAGGTTTTGCTTGGCAACTGCCATACCCCAGGCTGCACTGCACAGAGCTGCCATAGTAGGCGTTCAATAAATATTTGTGGGATGGATAATGAATCCTGAATCACCACAATAAACCGTCTCAAACAGCTTGCTTTTTTCCTACTCCTAAGGCAGTGGTCCTCAAACTTTTCGGCCCACAGCCAAGTTTTCAGCAAGGCAAGAGTTTGTGCAGGCCAATAATTCCACCTGTTCCCAGTTATGACCAGAGAAGAAATCTCACCAGGTTTAATGGAAAAAAGTCAAAGTTGCTTTTGGTGAAAACAACAGTCTAGTTTTCATTAAATTTCACATGTAAAGGTATGAATTCATTATGAATTCAGTCTGTTAATATTGTCACAGATGCTGAAACCACTGGAGCCCAGTCTATTAACCATGTGTGGACTGTTTATGGCACCCCGAGAGGGCCCTCTGAGTAACACCCAGTGCCCCATATCTTTGGTTAAATACAGTAATAATTGTGGAGGGAGCTGTCTAATCATTTCAGAGTTTCTTTACAAATAGTATCATTTTTTGTTCCTCCTTTTCCAAAGTTTAGCTTCAATGTTCACTTAGAACAAATGCCCCAAGAGTCTAATCTCCCTTCAGAGTTTTGGAAAACAATACAAAACCCTAATAACAAACCGTAATGGTGTATTAAGCGAGTAGAGCTTTTTCATAGTCGACAAGGAGATGACAGGTTTGATTTACAATTCAAACTAAACTGCCACTGGATTCAGCTGGCCTCTCAATGAGCAAGAATCTCTTTCATTGTTTAGCGTTTGACCCTAGAAATTCCTCCTGGTCTAAAATGGGAAATCTTCCACAATGGCTGATGCAATCCATTCAAATGCTTTGCCAGGCATTTAGGTATATACTTGGAATTACTACTTCATGAAGGGCAAACACTGCAAAAAACAAATGCTACAAAAAACTTGGATAGTCTACACAAAATACCGTAAATACGTATTTTCAACTTAAGAGCAACAACTGAGTCCAAAGGGAAAAAAACCTACATCATCTGCTTTGCTAGAATCAGCCAACAGTGATGCTTCCCCATCTAAATCATAGTAAGTCATTACCGATTCTTAGTTAACAGCAAACTCCGATCTCAGTGTAATGGCCCAAATTTCCCCCACAAGAGCAAACACATTCATACAGTGATATGGGATTAGGAATAGTAAGACACTAAAAATGTTGTTTTAATCTGAAAATCTGGCATGCACTTTTATCAACACCAAAAGTTCTGGGAACTTCAAAGCCACAACTGTATATATAAATGAGCACTAATAATAATATTGATATCCTCATCAGCTCTGGTATTGTTAATCTGGACATGAATGCATTAGAGATCTGAAAGGGGGCTTGCATTTTAATAGCGATGTTAACAACCTCTGTCAGCCTTTACTGCCCTACAATGAGCGTGGAATGAGTCTTCTTGGCAGGACTCCTGTGAAGCAGATCTTCGCTACCCTGTTGAGCTTACTAGACTGCAGAAAGGGTTCTAGAAGAGGAAACAGGTCCTTCCTAAAATGCCAAGGTTAGCCGACAAACATCTTGAGTTCATCACACTGTGTGAGATTCCAGATCAGTCTTACTTTGTTTCTGGAAGCAAAGATTGTTTATTATCTAAATTAGTTAAGGGTATAGCCAATTTGTACTTCATGTCTCTGAAAAAAAAAAAAAAACACCAAATATTTCTCTCAATGTCTTGGTCAGAAACGCAAAGAGCCACACTCAGTAATAGCCCAACACAAATTCAGCAAAAGCACACATTAAAGTATTTTATTCTAAGATGCCTGATTCTACTTTAAAAGCCAGGGTGCAGGGTCATTCTCCCAACACGTGGCTAGCTATTGGAAAGGAATTATATATTTAATCTGAAGGATATGGTACCTTTCACTACTTTATTTGCTCATGTGTGATACAGAGCCATTTTAGTAAAACATGGTAAATAGGACCATTTACAGAGGTATTATTTAAAAAATAATTTTTAAATTATTTTAAAATTCTTTAGAATTATTTTAATATTGTAACTTCAAACAGAAAAATAAACACCCTTGAATCTCAGTCCAAGAAAATCAATTATTTTGTGAGTGGGTCTTAGTATCCATCTCTGCATCTGTGTCTCTCTGTGTCTTTGTTTTTCTGTGTGTATCTTCTCTCTTGAAAACTCTATGTCTCTCTTTTTATATGTCTGTTTCTCTGTGTCTTTGTCTTGTTATGTATGTCTTTGTCTCTCTTTGTCTGTCTGTCTGTCTCTCTCTCTCACACACGCACACACACATACACACACTCATTTTATCAGATGTGCTCTTACTAGCTTTACTGGTAAAAAGATCTAGTAGGCTTGTTTCCTGTTTCAGTGTTATTCTTGAAGTGGGCTGCAGCTAGAATCTGAATTTCATTGGGCTATTATTATTTGCAGCTGTGTGACCTTTTTAACCCCGCTTTTAAAGTGACATTTCAGCCCTCAAGCTTGAAACGCCTTGAATGCTGCAAAGTTTTCAAACTAGAGATTTATACAGGGAACAAGACCAAGGGTGGGACTCTACCTTCTCAGCGAAAATTTCAACAGAACTTGGCGAGAATGGGGGTGTCTTGCTGGGCAGTTTACAGCCAGAACTCTTCCCTGGGAGTCCTCAGCTCTACCCAGACCACTTGCAGCTAAACATTGCCATCCCATTCAAACCAGAATATCATTGTCCTTAAAAGATGTCCACCATTCACTGGTATCCCCAAAGTTCAGAGTCCCACAGCCTGAATCACAGACCTCTTTAGGGTTGTTTCACAGGCTGCATCACGCTTAAGGGACTGTGCAAATGTCCCTTCGAACCAGGCCCATGGTTCCCAGGAGGAAGGATTTCCAAAGAGCTTTTGTCTCTGGAAACTCACAGGGCCTTACTTCCCGGCCCTCACAGGAGAGAGTGCTGGGGGCTCACATCCTCTCGTGTACTTTAGCAGAGGTTTGTGGTTTTATTTATGTGGCGTTTATACTGTGTATGAAAAAACATTCCAGTGGGATTGGGTTTTCATATGTTAGATTCCTCTGTCTTCTCTCTCTCTTTTTTTTTTTTTTTTTTGTTTTTGTGTTAAGTTTTCCATATGTTTCTTTGGATATGAGCCCTCTTTTCAAAGTTATTGGCTAATTTCTACTTACGTTTCACACAATACTGTCTCACAGCTTTCCTACCTATGGGTTCAGAAGTTCAGAACATACTTGTTAAGCAACAGTGCTGGACCTTAGAGGTGCAGCGTATTAGTCTCTGCAGGGTATGTGTCTGTGCCCAAGGCCGTATGTCTAAGTCTGTGTTCCTCTTCCTGTTTCCACCTTGCACAATACATTTTTGGCAGGACACACCTCATTTCAATGAAAAGTTTATTTGACATGCATGTGGTTAACAAAACACTAGCTTAGAGATTCTCAGGTTTTGAAGGAAATATTGAATGTAACAAAATTACTTGGCTTGTTTCTAATGAGACTGAACCCAACCTCAGAAGACAGGCTGAAAAGCAAACTCTTCCTTTTACCTACTCCCAATACGAACAAACTGATGAGAAAAGAAAAAAAAAAAATTGGAATAAGAGGTGACCAGGGGTTCAGTTGACCTTGTCATCTGTACCTTTCCAGAAAGTCTTCCACTGCAATTTAAAATAATTGCCCTGTGAAACCCTGAGAGGAAAGACTATGATAGCAAAGAAATTAAATGCAAAACCAGGTATATTCTTCATTCTGGTCAAAAGCAGCTTGCCTTTAGAAATTGAATAACTTAGCAGAAGAAAGAAAAAGTTCTTTCTTTCCCTTTTTTGCTCTACTATAGTAAAATTTGACTTTAAAATTGTAACCCGCTCCCAAATGGGACCACTTTGCCTCTGGATACTTTTTAAGACATTTTGAGTGCATTTGGTTTTTAAACTGTTTTCATGTAAAAAGAATATCTTCGAATATTCTGAAAAATTACAACTTTCTAGTCTTGGCTTGCTTTTCACACATTCAAATGATTTTTATTGGCTAGAACTGTTTTCCTGGTATCTTTATTCTATACAAGTATCCTTGCGTCTCCAGCAACAATATATGTTTGGTCCATGTGAGGTATAGGCTGAAGTCATCTTTAACAAAACATCTGAGAAGTTTCCTTCTCATGCATGAATCAGAGCTACAAAATGTGACACTGTGTATGAAACACAGTGGTGATCATGCCAGACCTCTCTGCTCTCTGCAAGGCCTGGTAAGAGGCTATTTCATCTTAGTATTAAATCTTATGATTACCATCACTGACTTACTAGTAAAAGACATTTGAGAATGATGGTATCAAACTGAGTGTTTTTTACCTTTTACTCCAGAAGAAAGCTAGGCATTCTCAAGTCCTATCTAAAGCAGCCAGCAGTTGTGTTCAGAACTTGCCCCATCTCACCGTGTCAGTTGAATACAAGGGTAAAAATACATTCAAAGACTTGATTCAGATTCCTACCGCACTATGCGTCAAATGTCAAGCATGTGAACATTTGACAGTACTAGCAGGTCACTTAAGGGCCACGTTTAGGTAAAAATCTTAAGTCATCTGAAGATTCTGTCATCATTCTAATAAAGTTCCCTCTGTAAATACTAGCAGGGACTCCCCTGGTGGCACAGTGGTTAAGAATCCGCCTGCCAATGCAGGGGACACAGGTTTGAGCCCTGGTCCGGGAAGATCCCACATGCCACGGAGCAAGTAAGCCCGTGCACCACAACTACTGAGCCTGTGCTCTAGAACCTGCGAGCCACAACTACTGAGCCTGCGCTCTAGAGCCCACGCGCCACAACTACTGAAGCCCACACACCTAGAGCCCACGCCTCACAGCAAGAGAAGCCACCGCAATGAGAAGCCCACGCACCTCAATGAAGAGTAGCCCCATCTCGCCACAACTAGAGAAAGCCCGCGTGCAGCAACAAAGCCCCAACGCAGCCCAAAAAAAAATAATAAAAAAAAAAGTATATATATCTTAAATACTAGCAAAAGGCACATTTTCATCGGCTTTCCTAGAGAAGGCACAATTTCCTTGCATGGCCCAGCAAGAGGATTTGGAAATATGTGAAACCAGTTTTTAGTTGCCACTGTTTCTGGGAGTCACCACTGTCATTTAATAGGTGGGGTCAGGGGTACGAAATATTCCATGACGTGCAGAATGGGCAGCCCCGTGCAACACCAAAGTTTCCCGACCCAACAGCTAATAGTGCAGATTTTGCAAGAATAATCATAGTATTAGTCCCACTGCCCACTGGTTTAGAGGTAAAAAGCAGATAAGAGTAAGAAAATAGTAAGAGTGAGACAACGAAAACAAAGTCAGCATACAGCAGAGGAAATGAAAATAAGAGACTAAACACATACCCACCTCTTTATACTTTGCACACAGCTCTGGAAAACGCAGGCAAAGTTAAGCCTAGGATGAGGCTAGATTCAATGCCAATAAAAACTTTATGAATATTCAAAAAAGTATGTGAAATTATCATTCCCTTTCAATGTGAAGGAGGGCTGGGGACTGTTGCCAAAATTTAACTAAGCATAAGCATACGCTTTCAATCCATAGCGGAGACAGATGAGTAAACTAGAGTAGACTTTTTTAAGTGAATTACCTCGTTTGGCTACTTACAGCCCCACTCTCCAGTTCACTTACCACAACGTTCTAAGCCATGTTGACGCAATGGTAGCGAAAGAAAGCCTTGGCACAAGGTGGAAACGGCTCTTGTTCAGATGCCCTTTCACTCCTGATAATTGCCTTGTTAATTTTATATTATTGCTGAGGACAGCGTCACCAAAAGGACCATGCTTTGTCTGATTTTGGTTTTCTTTTCCTTTTAAAATTTAAGCGGAGAATGTCACAAGATTTCAAATTGTTTTTATGTTACTGGTACCATCAATCATCAGCTCATAGGATACTTATTAGGGGAACACTGGCCCCCTAACCCTAACCAACTTCAAAACTTATTAATAGGGCAAAAACTTACTAATAGGCATATATACACACACACACACACACACAAATACATACATATATAAATACACATACATACACACACACACACACACACACATATATACACATTTAATTTTTTTTCTCTTTCGGCCTAAGTTTTCTAATTGATAGGTTGCGGTGTGTATGTGTGACACACATTACAGAGATTATTTCATCTCCATAAACTAGCTCAAGCCTCAAAACCGATACCTAATCCTAAACGTAACCCAGAGGAGGCTACTGAGCTCCAAGGAGGTATAAGAGGAAAACCCAGGTCTGCCTCGCAGCCCAAGTTCACCACAGTTAAGGATCATTAAGCCTGTATTTTAAAAGTGCAGAAATCAGATGTATTTCTGAGAATCACTAAGTCGTTTCCACAGACTAGAAAAGTCCTTCATGTCTTTCTCAACTTCCTATTAAACAAAAGAGCCACTCACTAAAGCCTATAAACCCACTGAAACATACTGGAAAAAAGGACACAGAAAGAAAAGGCCTTTTCCTTGAACCACCACCCACGAGAGGTTACACTGTACCAGACTCCAATTCATCAGAAGGTCCTAGCTATTAACAAACAAACGAGGGGCCAGCTCCTTCTCTCCCCAGGGCTCGGCCCCCAGACAACAGCTCCATTTTTCAGTCAACACTCCCAATCAGCATGGAAAGGGAAAGGGACTTTTTTGAATGCCCCTGCTCCCCCAAACCTAGGACCTTTCCCTCAGCTTGACTGTGGTCTCTCTACTCAGGAGGTGGAGGTCAGGGCCTAGGAAATACCCTGAACCTGGACTCTTCCGAGAGGAAAAGTGAAAGCAGGCAGGGGCACGAAGCACCCAGAGGGGATTTGGAAGGAGGCCGGTCAGACATTTCCATTGAAAGGCTGGGTAAAGGGGAAGCAGAGAGCCCCCAAGCCCACATGGGTGAATTACAGCTGTTCAACGAGCCAGTTCTAGGATCTTCATAGCGCACTGTTCAGGGGCAGCTTCAGGGAGAGTGACCTGTGGACAGTGATTGATTACCTGTCGCCCAGAACTTGTTCCAAAGTGATTCAACCTCGGCATGCACTGGGACAGGATCAGAAACCGAGGACACTGGTCTCATTCATTCATTCCTTCCTCACACAGTCACCGGGCACCTACCAAGCATTAAGCTCCATGCTAGGAACAGGAAGGCTCATAAAAATAGCCCCTGCCCTTTGAGCAGTGACCATCCAGTAGGGAGGTGAGGCATGTACAGATGTCTATGGTGGAAGGTAGAATTTTAAAGGCCATAAAGTAGTTTTAGCAAAGTGCTATGAGAGATCAGGGGCCATGAGAAAGCAAGCCTGTTTTATTAACTACGTCAAATACCACATAATCTCCTTTCACAGCTAAACATTTCTCACGATCAGCTATCAATTCAAGGAACAAACACACACACACCTTGAAGCGATCTTTTAATTGTACTAGAAGTAAGGTTTTTATGTTTGTTTTAATTTAGGCTTTATTTTACTTTTAATTCTGATAAATAAGACTACATTATTTGCAACAAGCTTAACGCTGTGGCCAGGGGACCAGATTTTATGTTAGAAAATCAATAATTGAATCTCAGCTCCCTTGCTTACTAGTGTGTGATCTTGGGCAAATTACTTAACTTCTTTGAACATTACTTTTCTCACTATAAAAAGAGACTACAGACAATACTGGCATCATCTGCCTCTGGGGGTATTGGGTGAACAAATGTGCTTTAAAAAGAACTACATAAACTGTAAAGTGCTGTGAAATGTTGGTTACTGTTTCTATCAGTCACCTTGTAGTAAGCACATAGAATTGCTGAAGTACTGGATAGTGCAAAGAGTTATGTCTACATTTGACAGCCTGTGCAGAAAGATTAAAGATTCTGAAAGATGTTGGAGAGGATGATCTTTAAAGAGATCCTGATCTCCTACGCTTCTCTGATAATCTAGCAATTACCAAGCCAAACCTTATTTACCAGCTTTTTACTCGTAGGCTCCCAAGTAGAATTATTTTCTTTGTCTTCTAATTGAGATGCAATGTCAAGAAATGCTTTGGAGTCTGGTCTGTGTTCAAACCTTAGCTCTGTGACATACCAGCTGACATATAAGCTTGGGTAATGGGTCACTTGACCCTGGGATAAATTTGGCTATTGCTGGCTGAGCAAGCCAGGGAGCATCAGACACCTCGCCCTGGGCTTGGAGGAGCCAGAGCTGGAAAGGCACATGAATTTGTTTACCTTCCTGGAACACTGCTTCCAACCACAGAAATGAAGGGAAAGCTCTTTGCTAGGCAAGTCCACCCCGACAGCTTGGCCACGCTGTCCTTACCATCCAGACTCCAGTCTCACTGATGGTAGGAAAAAAGTGGAGTTTGGGAGGCACCTGGGATAAACTGAGAAACTCAGTGCCTTCTTATCAGTGGGTACTTCTAGGCTCACCTGGAGTCATTAGAAATAAGACTAATACAGATTAATAAGACTAATATAAGACTAACAGGTAAAGGGGGGGTCAAAAGGTTAAAAAAATGCAGTTGATGTAAAACAGACACAGAAATTTTGATCATATTTAAAATACTGATTTTATGTATATATCAATATATACATATATATGTTTATATAGGTGATAAAATAAAGTCTGAAAAAAAGAAATAAGACTAATACAGATTATGACATTTGTTTACATCCACTCTCCACTTGGGCAAAAAAGAAATTGAATCTTCCTTTTGTTATTAAATTTTCTTTAGCAAGTTATATTATCCTTTATCATCTTACTGCTTATTCTTGTTCTTACTCTTCCCTATTTTTTTCTTTTCTTCCCTCTCCTTTTCATTCCCAAAATATCACATGTGGTATTTAATACAAATACTTTGAATAAGGCAGTAAGAGTTTAGCAGTGAAAAAAGCAAGTCACAGCACAAATCAAAGATCTGGTCAATAAGACCACTTGGGCAAATGGGGAGCTCACATCTCAATAACAGCAACATTTCCTAACCTCTGTGCCTCAAAGCAGATCACCCTCCCAATGCAGAAAGGTCTGTACGTATGGAAAGCCTGGCAAATTTTGAGGGGTTTTTTTAATGCTTGGGAGTAGTGAAAATTTTATTTAGTGAAACTATCTCTTCCATGTACCATCACATCCTATGTGTCAGCCATTTTTAATCTCAGAAAAGCATTTTCCGTCAAGGCTGAAAGAAAGCCTTGATTAGATACAGCTTTGATTTATCTTCTCCACTAAGTGCCTCTGTAGGGAACACAGCCGGATAAAGCCATTCAAATATGAGTTAGAATGGCAAAATTCTCAGTCATTTCCAAAACCTTCAGTTTTCCTATCCACCTTTGTGATCCCCACATTAAAGGATTTCTGGCACTCTTGACGTGATGGGATTATTTAAATAATGACATCAAGCTAATGTTTGTAAGATGCTTCAAGGAACTGAACACAAGTTGAAAGTAGTAATATCATCGTTATTTCTTCATCTGTCCTCTACTATTTCCAAAGAAACAGAAACAACCACTTACACAAACACACACACACACAAAAATCCTCCGGACACCCAAGTTAACCAATGTCTCCTTTCTTCCCAAACCGCTAATCAGCCAGCCACTGGGCAAACAGCTCAAGCACCAGGCAAGGAAAACATGTTATTTTTCTGGGCAAGCCTTAACTTCACTGCCTACAAAACACAGTCCCACGGGGCACATCCCACACATGGTGAGATTAAGGCTCCCCTCTCTCACTGGAAACCAATAGTTACCCGTCAACGCCCGAGGAAACTGAGGTCAGGATTTGCCAATATGCACCCTGAAGTCCAAGCTCATTGATTCTCAAGTTTTCCTACACAGACCAGTACTCACATCCAAACCATCGCTGCAAGACTTCTCCCACTACTATCACTCAAAGAAAGTTCAAAAAGGAGTAGCATAAGAGAGAGCTTCTCTCCACGGAGCCTCATCCCCCAGCCGCCCAACGCCCTGCAGACTTCTCAGAATGAGAGAAATTGCTCAGTGTCAGGGCCGGACAGTGAGTCAACCTGGTGTCTACATGTCCCCTGAACCAGGCGATTCAGTGAGCTAAGGTAAGAAAAGGAAAGCAAAACAAACAACAAAACCAGGCTTCAGATAGTCCCTTAAAAAATGAGGCTGTCGGGAGCCAAATTCAACAGTGCACACAAGCCACTTCAAGGCACACCCCACAGCACTCATCAGAAATCTTCAAAGTACGAGTGAGGCTCCCCTGCCACAGGCCAGGGTCATGGACCCAAAGGTGACAATGAGACACTCCCAAGAACATCTGGACAAATAAGCCGGGCACAGGGCCTTTCCAGACGGTGGACAGTGGCCTCTGTCTTCACTCATCGGATGACCCCAGATTCCTGTCCCAGGGCTGGCTGCTTCCAGCACAGATCTTCACTCACCCAAGCCCAGTGCAGGGTTCAGGTTTTAAGGTGGCTGAAGAGTCACTCTCTTTCCTCATGTCCCCTGTCTGCCTCCAGAAGACTTGTCAGTCTTCCAGCAAATGTCTCGTTAGGTGAGAGCAGGAGACAGATGAGGTCCCTGTTCTCACGGAGAACAAAAAAGAAAGTAAGCAAAAACCACTGGCACACAAATCAAGTAAGTGACCAAGAAAAACAACTGCACATTTTGGAAAGTCCATTGCAAGATATAAATAGGGCAATGTGATAGAGAAAAAGGTGGACAAGGGGACGTATTTAAGGGAGAGGTTGGCTAAGGCCTGAACTAGGCAAATGAGCTGTTTGAAATACGCAAATGAGCTCAACTATGCAAATGAACAAGAGAGGGTGTTCCAGGCACAGAGGACCCCAGAAGCAAAGAGCTGGGGTGTCTGAGGGACTAAAAGGGGACTGGTGAGACTGCAGTGTGGTGGGCAAGAGAGAAAGGGGTCAAGGGTCACTGAGAAGCAGGCAGGCCTCAAATCATCCAAGAGGAGGATTTATTCTGAGTAAAGAAAAGCACTAAAGAATTCCAGGCTGGAGAGAAAGGGACTTGGAACAGTTAACTTTTCTGTTCCTCAGTCCTCATATAAAACACGAGGATCATAATAACTTTACTTTGGGGTTGTTGTGAGGGTTAAAGACATCCCAGGATTAGGACAGAGGCTGGAACACAAGGCAGATGCTCACCTTCTCATGAATTAAACAACACAGCCTATGTCATGCATAAATAAGTATTTAGACTTTCCCCAAAGTGAGAAACAATCCCTGTGACATAACTAACACAGGCCGACAGTATGAGAGTCTAAACACTGACCTTGGGATTAATTCTCTCAGTCACCACTTTAGCTCTAGCTTAAAGTCACACTGCCTGGTTTCAAACCATGGCTGTGTGACCTTGGGAGGTAACTCAACTTCTCTGGGCATGTTTTCTCATCTATAAATGGAGATAAAACTATTTCCTAGGCTTATTTTGAAGATTTATTTATATATATAATATAAATATATAATATTTTTATTATATATGGAGAGAACCTATATACAGAATAGAGAGAGAACCTATATACAGAATAGAGAGAGAACAATTTCTGGTGTATAGTGAATATACAATACTTATTAGATATAGTAATAATACTTTTTTTCTATCAGAAGAGACACTGATTTGCCTTTCAAACAAGACACTGAAGCCTTTTCAATCTCATATAACTAAATTTAGGACAATATCAAGTACTATTTTTTTTTTTTGCTTTGACTGTTAAATACCATATTTTGGATTTAGTAGCTAAAAGAATATTTTTGAAGCAAAAATAAACAAATGGGGCTACATCAAACTAAAAAGCATCTGCATAGCAAAGGACACTATCAATAAAATGAAAAGACAACCTACTGAATGGGAGAAGATATTTGAAAATCATATATCTGATACGGGGTTAATATTCAAAACATATTACAACATCATACAACTCAACAACAAAAAAACAACCCAATTAAAAAACTGTCAGTGTTGAATAGATATTTTTCCAAAGAAGACATACAAATGGCCAACAGGCACATGAAAAGATGTTTAGCACCACTAATTATTAAGGAAATGCAAATCAAAACCACAATGAGATACCACCTCATACCTGTTAGAATGACTATTATCGAAAAGGCAAGAAATACAAGTGTTGGCAAGTATGTGGAGAAAAGGGAACCCTTAGACACTGTTGGTGGGAATGTAAATTGGTGCAGCCACCATGGAAAACAAAAAATTAAGAATAGAACTACCAAAAGCTCCACTTCTGGGTACTTACCCAAAGCATATGAAAACACTAATTCCAAAATATATATGCACGCCCATACTCATTGCAGCATTACTTACAACAGCTAACATATGGAAACAAGCTAAGTGTCAATGGATATATGGATAAAGATGTGAGATATATATAGATAGACTGATCGATAGGTATAGATATATAGATGCATACATACACATACACACTGATATATACATATGCAAACATAGATATATATATATACACGTAGATACATACATCCATACATAAACACACACAGTGGAATATTACTCAGTCGTAAAAAAGAGGAAATCTTGCCATTTGCGATAACATGGATGGACCTTGAGGGTATTAATGCTAAGCGGAATAAGTCAGGTGCAGAAAGACAAATACCATATGATTTCACTTGTATGTGGAATATTAAAAATAAATAAATAAATGAACAAACCAAACCAAGCAAAAACAAACACATAGATACTGAGAATGGAGTAGTGGTTACCAGAGGGGAAGGGGCAGGGGGAGGGCAAAATGGGTAAAGAGGGTCAACTCTGCGGTGACAGATGGAAACCAAAAATTTAATGGTGAGCACGCTATAGCGTATATAAAAGTAAAAATATAATGCCATACACATGAAATTTATGTGGTGTTATAAACAAATGTTACCTCAATAAAAAATATTTTTTTAAAGAAGAACATTTTCATTTGGGTGGAGAAAGTGCATCAAATACCATTTTTATTTCTCAATAGACTAGATTCGTTTTGCTTTGGTTTTTACAGAGCTGAGGAATTATTTTAAATGTAAAGACAGTTTATCCATTGAAAGTTAGTCAAGAAACTTTGGTAACTGACAAATCATGCTTTTATCTTAAGTTGTGATTTTATATACACAGGAAATTTTGAGGGATATATACCAAAACATTAACAGGTTTACAGTGGTTGCAGCTAGGCAATGAGATGATCCATTTTTTGTATATGTATATATTCTTTTTCTTTCTACAATGAACATTGATTGTGTACAAAATAAATCAAAGACTCAGTGTAAGATAAAAGGAATACATCCAAAAGCGTGTGATGATGGCAAGGACGCTGTAAGGGTCTGTGAACCTGCCTTGACCTTTGCAGCTATCTGTTCCATCTTCAGCAAATTTCTAAGCCTCCCTAAATTTTAGTTTCTTTATTTGTTAAATGGACAAAACAATTCTTTTCCACACAGCGTTGTGGTAAAGACTGAATGAGGCATACAGTGACTACTCAATAAATCACAGCTCCATAGTACTCTGTAGTCTTTAAGAGCACCTGGGTTCAAATCTTTTTTCTTTCCTTAATTCCCTGTGTGACCTTAGACAAGTCACTTAACCTCTCTGTGCCTCAGTTTCCTCATATTTTATAATAATGGCACTTACCTCACATGGATATAAGAGTATATGAGGATTAAAGGAGTTAACATATGTAAACAATTTGGAACAGTGCCCAGCACATGGTAAATGCTATGTAACTGCCAGTTCTTATTACTATTATGAAATCTAAATCTAAAACTTCTGAAAAGCATATGGTTACATAATCATGTAAATATGGTTTATTTTATGGTGACAAAAATAACAAGCAAGAATAGTATGGCATTTTTGTATCATTCATTGGCAGAGACATTAATTTTTATTCATATATAAACTTGTTATGTTTATACGACAAGGAAAAAAATCAAGGTCCTAATTTTTTATTTGATTCCATGTATTAAACACAAGCTATAATTTGAGGACTACCCAGAAAACTTAATTGCCTGAGCTAATTTCTCCAAGGAGCATTTTCTCTGCATCATTCTGTCTTTACGTTTTTCCACCAGCATAGAACAGAATTCAGTAAATCTGCATGCATATTTGTTAGAGTATGTAATCACACAGTGTGGCAAGCACAGAGGGGAGTCGGGTTGTCCACTTATTTATCAAAAACAATTTTTACTGGAAGCCTAACTTGCCTGGAACCCTAGGTACTGGGGAGATCTAGAGGGAAAAAAACAAAGTCCCCAAGAGATAACATAGCGGTCAAGATTCAGAATAACACAGAAATGAGTTTCATCCTCTCCCTATCCCTCTGCTCAAAATAGGAGTATCCTCATCTACAAAATAGGAATAATAATAAAAACAACTACTGCTACTACCTCATTGGCTTGTTGCGAAGCCTGAATGAAAAGCTGCCTGTAATTCATTTAGCACATGGTAAGCTCTCAATAAATGTTAACTATTGTTATGTGGTCTTCAAGGGAAGCAGACAGCAGCTGATAACTACATGTCTATGTGAAAAGTTAGATCAAGTTTCAAGGAAGACTCTGAGAGCACAGAAGCAGGAGTGACAATCTACCCATACGAGTCAGGACTCAGGAAAATGGAATTAAACTATTATTCTTAGCACCTTCTATTCCCCCTTCTAGTGCCTTCCCAACACATTGACCATGATCCTTGGTTGGGCATATCTGCCCTTGTCTAAGACAGATAAGATCCCATTCTCCTTGTCTCTAGCCCCAGACCCAATCAGAGCTTACTCTCATCCTCATCCAATTGGAAGGTCAAGGTTATCTTGTCCAACTACGCGTGATGCTTGAGTCTGTTCAACATCCCAAAGAACTCATCAACCAGATGCAGCTGCAGGACCTGCAGTGATGGTGACCTTGTCCCCGTGAGAGACTAGACACCATCTTTAAGATGTTGGGCAGCATCAGCAGCTAGGTCTCGGCTCAGGCCTTTGAAGCAGCCTGAGACAGATAAACTCCATCCCAGAAATGAGCTCAGCATGGCATGCCTGTGGCTTGTCTGCCACAGCAATTCGGGACTCCATGTCTATTCTGCAGGTAAGCTGCGTCACTCAGAAACTCATGACTTCTGTCCAGGGCACTGAGCACCGCCTCACTCTGTTCCCAGGCTCTGTGCCCAGACCTACTCTCTGCCACAGCTTCTGGAGTTCTGACCTTTGAATTAAACTGCTCCTTGCAGAAGCATGTCATGATTTTGTAAGGCCACCTGCCCATCTTCATGTGCTCTCATTGTTTAAGAACTTCCTCCTCATAGGGAACTAAACCCCACCGTCCTGTAACTTGCAGTCACTGGGCTCATCCGATCCTAGGGGCCATCCAGAAGTATAATCTTTTTTTAATGTGGCAGAATTTCAAGTATCCTCAGGCCAATCAAAACTGCCTGGCACTCCCTACTTTTCTTGGAGGGACCAAATATCTCCAAGTTGCTTCTGCTGTCGCCCGTGAGATGTTCTTTCACTAATCCAACCTCTTTCCTAGGATGCAGCCCTGGCCAACTTGACATGGGCATTAGGCTGATGACGGCTTTTCTCTGCCATTGATCCTAGGGAACATTTGCAGTAGCTTCAAGACAGTAGCCCCAAGAAATTAGCTATGTTGGAAAATTCTGGCTAATGGGTAGGCTGTTGATGTGATCTAGGGTGACTTCTATACACTTCATATCACGCCAAAAGAGCAATTCCTCATCTGTCTACAGAAGGAAACTGAAGAATTGCAAGCATCACCAGGAGCAGTAACCCATTTTCATAAATCCTCAAAGAGATCTTGCAAACAGGCGCTATATCTGAAGTACGTATTGCCAGAGTTGTGGCCAAGAATGCAAGCAAGCAAGCAGTAGACAGCACTTCTCAGAACCAAACCTGAGTAGTATTAAATCTTTTCCTTTCCAGATGTGTGAAAGGAAAGAAAGAAATAAAAGGGGGGAATAAAAGGTTGTACTTGTGTGTTGCTGCCCTTGCCCTGTGGTTCCAGGACTGGAGTCAGTCTGCGTAATGCCAGAGACAGTCCTAAGGACCCTCCCTCACAGAGAAGACAGTTCTTCTGGGTGGTTTTCCTCTGCCCCTCCAGATCCATTGTCTGCACCCCCATCCCATGTCCTAGTAGGCTGCCCTTTACCAACTGCCCCCAAATCTCCTTAACTGGAGGGAGGAAAGGGAGAGAGGTCAAGGGTCCACTCCTGGCACTACCTCTCTGCTGGGGTTCGGGTGGCAGTGATTGTGTCTCCACATATGGTAGGCAGCCCCTTTCCCACAGCCAAGCCCTCCCCAGTGGGTTCTTCCCTTGGCCCCCTCGCCCTTCCAGGTCTCCCGCTAGCCTGCCCACAGTTCTGAAGTAGTCCCTTCACTACACTTCCTTTCATTATCCCTGGGAGAGTGCCATCTATTGCTGTGGGGACCCTGACAGATACAGTGGTCTATGTCCAAGGAATATTTAATCATGTTCATATGCCTAGAACCACCGTGACCACTAATTCTCCTAGATCACAGCCCAGATTTACAAGGCCTTGACCTAGGGACTCAAGACGATTTCAGAATTCTCTGGAGGAGTCAATGGACCAGATACACGTCATCCAACCATCCTGTTAGGGTAGCTCTCAGAATCCTGGACAAAGAAAAGTCAGACCATTCAGGGCATATTTGGAATGAGGGAGAAAAACTTGTTTGGAAATGTTTTCTGATTAAGTGATGTTGGTCTTACGATATGAAAAGCTAAATCAAAAGGAAGGCAGGGAAGGCTACAAACAAAGATTTATTGCTGTTTATTTAGTCTTCACCACAACCTTACTGAAAAGGTATTTTCTTCTAATTTACAGATGAGAATTTCTGAGGTAAATAACTTCCCCAAGGAACCCAGCTAGAGAAAAGGGGAGCCAGGAAACAAACATATCTGCCAACCCCGATGCCTGCTGTCTTTCCTCCACCCTAACCACTTTTTTCTTTCAAGCCTGATTGAACCTTTCCCCAAATCATCAGTGAACCCTAGTAACTATAACCAATAATAGATATGACATTATCTGGAGAAATATTATCACTCTCAATTTTCACGAAGTACCAAGCTAAAAACTTCAGAGCTTTTGTTTTTCCGTCATATACTTAGGATAAAAGTGATCAGGTAATAACTAGATGGAAATTTCTAGAAAGACCACAAAAGAAACATAAGAACCTATTTATTTTAATAACGCTTTTTATAATTGAAGATGATGTTTATGCCCTCCAGGTCTGTTTTTATTTCATTTCTCCAACTTTCCCAAGTCTGGTTTCTCGGTTGTCCTTATTTTGACTGTTTCTGCCCCGGGAAGGTGCTGCAGGTTCTGTGAAATCATTGCCTTTACAGCTGTGCTTGCTACCTTGCAGAGAGGCAAGAGAAATAGTCTCTCTGCTTTCTTTTTAAAACCTGACAGTCACACTTTCTCCACTTCAAAGCCACACCGTATGACCTCAGCGGGCTGACATAAATGGACACTCAAGCAAGAGATCATTCATTCAGTGGCTTTTTCCATATGTGGAAAAAAAAGAGCCATTCGTTAACCTTTGTAGGGTTTAACAGTTTACAAAGCCATTTTCCATACATTAATTTAATTTGGAACTTAGAATGATTAATGAGAGGGATGCATTTTTTTTCTCATTTGGCAGATGGTGAATCTGAGATTTAGACAGGGAAAGTAATATGACTGAGGTCACACCACAAGTAAAAAGCAAAGCTAGAACTTGAATTTGGGCCCTCTGACCCTGAATACTAGGATATTCTTAGAACAGAGCAGAACAACCAATTTGCCAGTGTTTCTGCCCCTGCCGGGGGGGGCGGGCAGGGGTCAATCTACGTGCCAGTGAGTCCTGAAAATACATTTATGATACAAATACACAAGTACTGCTCTAGAAAGCTCCAGGCCCTATGGGGTGTTTCCAAAGATGGAGTACAAGTTGTCCTCTTACCTTGGAAGCTGGAGAAACTACATCGAGCACCTTTCTAGCACCCTCTGCCCTGGATCAAGCTGCCAAACCTTCTGTGCTGTATCCCCACTCCAAGCCCCTAGCATACCCCCGCTCGACCTAAGCTTAAGGCATCCTCTAGAGAATAATCTGGGTAAATTCAAAACATCCTCCTGTCCTACTCTCTACCTCTGCAGTACGTACTACAGTCTCATGGTTCCTGGAACTCTCCTGAAGCTGCACGAGTCCTGACATCTCTGCACTCAACATCCTGTCCTCAGGACCCCCTGACATTCTGTATAAAGAGGTGACTTTGGAATTCCTCCTCTCCCAAGACTTGGACAGGATGGGACTCAGTACCTATTCCCAAAGGATTCTACTGTTAAGTGTCTAGGTTATCTGGGTGCAGTTACTAGTCCCACCACATACCAACTGCATAACCACTGTGAGCCTCTGTTTCCAGATAACATAGTACCTACCTCAAACTGTTACTGTAGCACATGAAACTACACATGTAAGGTAGTTAGCAAAATATCCAGCGCACAGTAAGCACTCTGTGATAGTTATAATCACAGGCCTGTACTCTAAGGCTACATAGCTATGTCTTGCAGAAGACTTTATTTTCAAAAAGAATAACTTTTTTTGTAATAACTTGAAACAAAAGTGCATGTGTTATGAAAAACTGTATGTAAACAAGTTTGATAATCTAGATGAAATGGATAAATCCCTAGAAAGACGCAAACTATCAAAAATGACTCAAGAGAAAATATCAGTAGAAAATCTGATTAAACCTATAACAAATGAAGAGACTAAATGAGCAATTAAAAAGAAAAATTCCCACAAAGAAAAGCTCAGGCCTGAATGGATTAAGTGGTGAATTCCACAAATGTTTAAAGAACTAACACCAACCCTTCCCAAAATCTTCCAAAAAATAAAGAAAAGGGGACATTCTCCAACTTATCCTATGAAGCTATCATTACCCTGATACCAAAACCAGACAAGGACATCACAAGAAGGAAAAAATAATATGCACCAATATTTCTTATATAGATGCAAAAATCCTCAACAAAATACAAGCCAACCAAATCTAACAACATATAAAAGGGATTATACACCATGACCAAGTGGAATTTATCCAAGGAATGCAAGGTCGGTTTATCTTCTGAAAATCAATCACAATAACACACTAAGTTAATAGAATAAATGGAAAAAAAAAAACCCACAATTATCTCCGTAGACACAGAAAAGGCATTTGACAAAATTCAACACCCTTCCATGATAAAACATTCAAAAACCTAGGAAAAGAGGTGAGCTTCCTAAACCTGATAAAGGAAATTTACCCAAAACACCCCATAGCTGATACCATATGTGATGGTGAAAGACTGAATGCTTTACCCCTAGGATAAGGAACAAGAGAAGGATATCACATCTTATCACTTCTATTTCACTAGAGGTCTAGCCAGGACATTTAGGCAAGAAAGCAAAATAAAAGTCATCCTGATTGGAAAGAAATAAATAAAATGATCTCTAATCACAGATGACATAATCTTGTATGTAGAAAATACTAAGGAACCTATCAATTAAAAAAAAAAACTATTAGAACTAATAAACATGTTAAACAAGGTTGCTGGATACAAGTCAATATACAAAACTCATTTGTATTTCTATACAGTATGATCAGAAAATAAAATTAAGAAAACAATTTCACTTACAATAGCATCAAAATAATAAAATACTTAGTAATAAATTTAACAAAAGAGGTACAAGACTAGTATACTGAAAACATAAAAGTATCATTGAAAGAAATTAAAGGATAACTAAATATATGGAAAGACATTTCAAGTTTGTGAATTGCAAGCATTAATTTTGTTAAATGGCAAGTTCATCTTCAGATTCAATGCAGTCCCAGTCATGATCCCAGATGCCTTTTTTGCAGATATTGACAAGCTGACCCTAAAATCCATATGGAAATGCAAGAGACCCAGAATAGCCAAAACAATCTGGAAAAAGAAAAAGTTGAAGGATTCACACATCCTAATTTCAAAACTTACTACAAAGCAGTAGTAATCAAGACACACAGATCAATGGAATAGAGTTAAGAGTCTAGAAATAAACCCTTACATTTATGGTCAGTTGATTTTCAAGAAGGATACCAAAACCATTCAATGGAGAAAAAACAGTCTTTTCAGCAAACGGTACAGGGACAACTGGATATTCAGGTGCAAAAGAATAAGGCTGGAACCCTACTTCACACCATATACAAAAATTATCTCAAAATGGATTATAAAACTAAATGTAAGAACCAGAACTATAAAACTCAGAAGAAAACATGGGCATAAATCTTCATGACCTTGGATTTGGCAATAGATTTTTAAATATGACACCAAAAAAGTACAAGCAACAAAAGAGAAAATGAGTAAATTGGACTTCATCAAAATGTAAAAGTTTCATGCTTCAATGGACACGATCAAGAAAATGAAGACAACCCATACAGCGGGAGAAAACATTTGCAAGTCATATCCTCAATAAGGATCTAGTATCCAGAATACATAAAAAACTCTTACAACTCAACAATAAAAAGACAAATAGACCAATTAGAAAAAGGACAAATGATTTGAATACACATTTCTCTAAAGAAGCTATCCAAATGGCCCAGAAACACATGAAAAAATGTTCAACATTATTTGTCACTAGGGAAATGCAAATCAAAACACGACATACCCACAAGTACAGCTAAAATCAAAAAGACACATAATAAGTATTGATAAGGTGGAGAAATCACATTCCCTCATATATTGCCGATGGGACTGTAAAATGAGGCAGCTACTTTGGAAAACAGTTTGGTAGTTCTTCAAAATGTTTAACATAGAGTTCCCATATGATCTAGCAATTCCACTCCTGGGTCTACACCTAAGAGAAATGAAAACATATGTCCACACAAAAACTTGTACACTTGTTCTTGAACGTGCATAGCAGCATTATTTGTAATAGCCAAATAGTGGAAACTATCCAAATTTCCAACAGCTAATGATTGGATAAACAAAACGCAGTCTATCCTCATGTTTAAATAGTATTGGGCCATAAAAAGGAAGAAAGTACTGATACATGCTACAACATGGATGAACCTTAAAAACATTATACTACGTGAAAGAACCCAGACACAAAAGGCCACATGTTGTATGATTCCATTTACATGAAATACCCTGAATAGGCAAATCCATGCTGACAGAAAGTAGATTCATGATTGCCAGAGACTGGGGGGGAAGGAAAAATGTGCAGTGACTGCCAGTGGATACAGGTTTTCTTTTGGGAGTGATGAAAATGTTCTAAAATTAGATAGTGTGACGGTTATACAATTCTGTGAATATATTTTTGAAAACACTAAACTGTATACTTTAAAGGGGAAATTTTATAGTATGTGAATTATATCTCAATAAAGCTTGTTGCACATACACTTTAAAGTCTACAAGTGGGTTCACTACATTTTACCCCAGTTTTTCAGTTTGAAAAATGGCAATGTATTTACAAGTTAAGCTCTCTAAGGCTACAAGGCCAATATCTTCTGAAACAAAATCAGGACACATTCTGACGCAAGAGATTTCTGCTTTTTAATTTATTTAAATGAAAAGGTCTACACATTCAATCACACTGAACTTATTTACAAAATAGAAATAGACTCACAGACATAGAAAACAAACTTAAGGTTACCAAGGAGGATAGAGGGGCAGGGGAGGATAAATTAGGAGTGGGGGATTAACATATACACTCTACTAAATATAAAATAGATAAACAACAAGGACCTACTGTATAGCACAGGGAACTATATTCAATATCTTATAATAACCTATAATTGAAAAGAATCTGAAAAAGAATATATATATGTAAAACTGAATCACTTTGCTGTATACCTGAAACTAACACAACATTGTAAATTAACTATATTTCAATTTAAAAATTTTAAATGCTTAAAAAAAACAAAAGAAGAGCCATTTAACAAATCATCTGTGGGGAAAGTGTTACAATGACACGGAAATGGAGCTGTCACAGAAAATCCTAGTATGGCCTCGTATGTCAGCCATCAGTCCACATGAAATACACATACTTCACTACTCAAAAAACACACACTAATTTCTAGACTCTAATCATGATGAGTTCATGGAAAATTGTGACTACCAAAAGGCATTTATGCAGGAAAGTAAGTATCACTCATTTTCTACCCTAAACTCAGAGTACGAACATTTAATGAGCACAAACGCTAAAACAAATATACAACCAAAATATGCAGTAACCAGAGCATCTTGCGTTGTTGATTGATGTCTAATATAATAGGTGCTCCATAAACAATGGTTGAATGAATACGTAGATTTTTCCCTCATCAAACCACAAGTGTTCTTTCTCTTTGGTGTATTTCCTCTGTCTATCTCCTCCCATGATTATGTCTTTGCTAACACTGGGTATTTTTATAGGCTCTCCATTTCTTTGATACCCCTTCCTCCTCTCCTTCCCTTTCTGTGCTTTCTTCTCCTTTTTCTACCACTCCTCTCCTCTCACAGCTCTCTCTTTCTCTCCTCTCTTACCACCCACATCTGATTAATGGTCAAATGCTCTCAATTCTACATCTCTTAAACCTGTCCACTTTCCATTCCCACTGCCACCATCCCAGATAAAACCATCTTCATCCTTAACTGCTTTCTTGTAACAACTCACAGTATGAACAGCTGGCCTTTATGACGCACTTACTGTGCAAAACAGCTCTCATTTCATCCTCAGGGTAACCTTCCTAAGTAAGTGTTGTCATTACTCTTTGTTTTCAAAATGAGAAAATCAAGACTCAGACAGGTATTAACAGTTGAGTCTGTTGCACTCCATGGCTTTCATTCTCACCCATCATACCACCCTTCCCCCAGCCCTGCCGTATGGTCAATGTGGCTGTCTGGGTGATATTTCTAAAACTCAAAGCTAAGCATGGTCCTCCCCTGCATACACAACCCTTCATTGTCCTCTAGCGTAAAGTATAGACTCCTTAATAAGGTTCTGCGTGATGCTGTTCTTCCTTAACCCTCCTGTCTTACTTACTGCCAATTCCCAAGAGTCCTTTAGAAGTCACCTTAGCTGTCACCACCTCCATGACAGACACCATATCTAAAAAATTAGTTAGGAGACCCTTTCATGGGTTTCCTAGCCCCTTGCCCTTACCCCTGTGAAAGCCATTGGATGGCGGAACATCAAATCATCAGAGTTAAAACTCCAGGCTCCTGAGTCAGACTCTTGCTGACCAGGTCTGCTGCTTACCAGGTATATGATCTTGTGCAATGTACTTAACCTCTTTGTGCCTCAGTTTGCTCACCTGTAAATTAGGGGTAATAATTGTACTAGTAGGGACCTCATTGACTTGTTATGAAGTTTAAATAAAATAACACATGTGAAGCAATTAGATATGGTAAGCACGTTTTCCTTTTTACCTTCTCTCTTTTACCAATTTTTATTTATCTCTGCTATTCCTGCCAACTTTCATTTCCTTTATATAAAACTGCATATTAGTGAGTTTCCTTACAGTTGTAAAAGATTTAGTCCTTTGCAAAACTCTTTTTCCTCAAAGCAATTCTGTGAAGTAGGCCGGACAAATTATTTTATAGAGACATCAAATGTCTTCATCACATGAATGCAGTGGGGCAGTTGTAAGGGGCAGATAGTGAGGTTTGGCAAGAGCGTGAGCAACAGAAGACACATCAGCAGTGGCAGGAACTGCAGCTAGAGGAAAATCATTAGTTTCAAAGTTCCATTCTACTCATCTACTTCTCTAAGCCTCATTTATTCATGTATAAAATGAGGATAATGACACATACTTTATAAGATTTGTAGTGAGGGTTAAACAAGGTAACATATATGAAGCACCTGTTCAGTGCTAGGAACGTAGTAAACACTCAGTAAATATTAGACAGTGACAACCGTACTTGACAAGAGCAAGGTCACTGCCAGTCAAAGGCAAGGGCGGCACAAACCCAAGTTGGACTACACACTTGCTACCGTGTCAGCCCACCTTTCCACGTGCACAGAGCCTGGTCATGTTTTCAGCAGAACGAGTAGGTCCATAAACGTGTATCCTGCCTGCCCTCTGCTTCACCTGGAAGAAAAAGAGGGGGATGCGCTGGGGGCAGAAGTGTAGAAGAGGGGATTTAATGCATCCCATGATGACATGACTCCAGAACCTAAAACTGCCCCATGGGCCTTGCCTTTATGGGTGACCTAATGAAAAACATCAGAGCTACATGACTCAGATCTAACAGCTAGTCTCACTTTTCTGAGGGTCCAGGCAGAAGGAAAAAAAAAAGCCTCTCTTCTTGATTCTTATTTTCTGTGCTCTCCCACTCCTCCAAATCAGAAGAAAGGACAGTCAAGATGCAAACTCAAATTCTGCCTGATAAAACAGGAAACCTGGATGGCTACATGAAGGATGAGAGGGCTGGGGTTTGCAGAGGTAATTGAGAGGCGGTCCCTCGCTAAGAACGTACCAGGCTGAATTTTCCAGGAGGATGTGAGTAAAGCCCAGTTCATGGGGAGGGGTCAGCGCCAATGAGTACGGTCCGTCTTGGCAGGGAGGGTGACAGGGTGTAGGTGTCCTGTCATCAGATCTGCACGATGTCGACTCAGCCCATTACGTCAGCAAGAATCGCATCTCTCAGGGAGTGTAAGGACGAGGCCCGTTGGGGTCATCAAATCCCACAGCAAGGCATTAAAATCCTCTTGCCTCTCTCCTTCACAGTCGGTTCTTTCAGGACTCTCTATGGGAATTGCATTCCCATGGGCCACTAGGTCTCAGGCACCTCCTAAGTATTTAACTTATGTTAAAATATTTTATTCCTGCAACACCCCTTCCAGGCATGCAAAAATATCCATATTTTACTGGTGACTAAGTTGGGCTCAGAGAGGTGAAGTTATTACCCATGATCACATAATTAGTATTTAGCAAAGTTGAGATTCAAACCCAGATCTGCCTGAAACCACAGCCCATGTTTTGTTCTGTTTTGTTTTTTCTTTTTTCACCAGAATACACAGCTTCCAGAGTAAGTTCGTGATCCCTCTCTTGACACAGCCCTTTCTTGCCTGCCTATTTTGGGGATTGTATAACCTCAGTATTAGTAAAAGGCTTTCTTTAAATGTTGCTGTAGACTAAAATGCAACCTTACACAGGCTTTCATTGCTTTATTACATTCTTGAAACACCACCCATGCCACTCACATTGCAATCCATTACTTAATGAGTACTACACTGTCAGGCATCTTGCTTGACACAAGAAGATATACAATAAATAAGACACAGTCTCAGGCCTTCCCCCAAGACCCAAAGCTAAGCCTGACCTCATGTAGGGGTTCTTAAAGGAGCTATTGCCTGAATCTGAGGCATGAATCATTTGCCTCATGGCTAGTGTGTCCTAATCTTCTACGCCAGTTAAAAAACCTGGGCTTCTACAATGCCCAGAGAGCAAGGCTCCCAACTCTAGGTTTCTTCTCAAGGGTTCCATATTGGCTCCCTGTTCCAGTCAGGTAGTAGAGGCAAGCGTCCTGCCAGGCTCTTCCAAGTCCCCCTTCCTGACCTGGAGTCCTGTCCAATGGTACAGAATCTGATGGAAAATCACCATTCATTCTATGGTCTCAGTCTGTCTTTTGGTGAGAAACCTCACCCGCCCCCAGGTTGGGTTCCCATCACAAATCTCTCATCAGGACGACACCAGTTACAGCCACGGACACTAAGCTAAACCTTTGCTCAGGCAGGCTGGCCTGAGATTCTGTTCTGAGGCCGGGGGTAAACCCAGTTCTAAGCCCACCTACCACCAATCTCACTTTTGCAAGTGACCAAGGTGTACCCAGCTGAGTCCCAACACAAGACAGAAATGGCCCCTCTGTTTCTCTGTCTGAAAGCCCATCTTCTACAAACGTAAGTTTTTCTGGCACGGTCCACTGGCAGGAATTTCAAATTCATTTTGTTTACTTTTTGTGTAGCACCTTCTCAAATTTAAAAACAAACGTTAAAATTATTTTGAAAGAAGACAGATGGGAACTACTTTCAGGTCAACTACTCTCCATTTCCACAAATGTGTATTAACCGCCGGTCACAGGCAAGACACAGGGGAGGACTTTGTCCCTTGCATACTGAAGAAACGTACTACTCAGCATATACAGATTTAGATCCCTGAGATTAGTAGGCTAGTCCAAAATCGAGCAATCATAAAATTCAGAGTCCTAGTGAAAAGCTTTACTGGACAGCAATTGTTCTGACCAGCCAAACGAGAAGAGAGTGCGCCCCAGGCCCAGTTCTATAAAGAGAGGCCAAGAATAAAACAGCTGAGGTCTGCCCACGTGCAAAATGGCAGATGCAACATCCATATTTAGGAAAGACCTGCTGACGTGTCTCTCCGCTAAAGGGACATGATCTTTAGAGGTTTTTTCATTTACTTAAGAAGTCCACAGAGACTTTGGAACTACACCACTATCTAGGGCTCTCTTCTGGGGAGAATGATTGTGTTACCAAAAGGGTCTTTAAAAGCCGCATCTTGCCTCGGGGTGCAGTGCCCCCATCAGCAGGCAGTCCATCACAGTGAAGCCCCCTCAGCTAAGGACCATTGTCACATGGCTTCCAGGGCCCAATCCATACCCATAAGTGAGAGCATTAAAAACAGCACATGAGAGATTTGTTTTCCAAGAGCAAAGGAAACAAACTAGGAGACAATTCTCCAAAGACCGAACATTCACAACCAGCAAATGCCTGCTGGAAATTTATATGCTGTGAGTGTAAAAGCAGTGAAATTCAATAATCTCCAAGCCACAGATTTGTAACTTGCACTTATGTAAATATTTATGGATTCTTTGGGGGAAAAAAATCAATCCTCTCAGCCTTTCTCTTTAGTACACGCTTCAGAGGGAACTTTTTTTTTCCTCTCAAGAGGAGGATGTAAACTCTAGCTATTGCTTAGAAACATTAAGTCAGCAGCCTGCCTAAGAATAATCTGAGTTCCATTTATGATTTCACACTAACAGATTATATCACATTCTCTTCCCAGCACCAGTGAAAGCACAGAAAAAAAAAAAATGTGATCGTCCCCTCTGTGGTCTGGCCTCAGTGAGACTGAGAGGTTAAAAGCTGACCAGGTCAGTACCACTTCTCACATAGTAAGAAGAGAAATAAAGGTATCAGTCATTCCTCCAACATTACCGAGACGTAAAATGAGTGCAGTTCTCCACCTGTATCTGCCACGAGCACGTGCAGACCTTTTGCCCACATCATCTTGGTCAGAGCTATTCAGTAGCCCATTAACCATATCTTTCCTGCTTTCTTAACTCTCTAATCCCTCCTTCACACTGTCCCAGAGCGATATTCCTAGAATCCTGGTTTTGCTGTGATTGGCCCCTCCTCAATGCCCATCTGAAGCGTCAAAGCCCCCAAGTGCAATCTATGCTCCTTAGTCGGTTGATCAAGGCGCTTTGCCATCCATCTCCAACTTTTATCCCCTGCCAGGTTCAGAGCTGCATAAATCCTACATATCTACCATCTTGAATCTCTTGCCACTACCCAGGCCAACCACAGAATTTTAGCAGTTAATTTACAAATAGCATTTTTCTCATGCTAAGTCAGCTGCACCCTCTCTCCCTTCTTTGTTTATTAAAATTTGTACTACCTTCTTGTACTTGGTTCAAATGTCCCCATAAAAAAATTTCTACTCCCTTCGCCCCCTTGGTTTACTCCCAAATCATAATGAACTGGTCTGTCTGCTTGCCTGATACCCCCCAGACAGTAAGCACCCTCAATCTTGTCCATCTCTGTAGCTCCTTGGAGTTCAGCCTAGAGTGTTCCACATCGTACGCATTGCAAAATATGTCTGGGGATTGACATATGCCTACTAATAAGTGAACAATTGTAATGCCTCAACACATGTAACTGGTGACTTGAACAGGCTTCATGTGCAGCTTTACCTCCCCCCACTTCTTCTGCCAAAGGCTATGTTTAAAGTTTCTGTTCATCATCTGATTAAGAGAACTGAAGGTGAAAGAAGTACTGTGTTAATGTATTGGGTTGGCCAAAAAGGTCGTTCAGGTTTTTTCCATATGTTACAGAAGAACCCGAATGAACTTTCTGGCCAAGCCAATACATTAGGGGGGTGATCAGACAACACTGCACAATTATAAGGCAGCCCCATTTGAGGACAAGTGAGGTGGTATGCGGAAGCCACTATAAGGTCATCCCTTCAGCATCCACTACAGAAAGGGATGTGGAGGTGGGTACCAGTATACACAACCCTCCATGGCTGACCAGCCCTATGTTAAAACACATTCCATTACAATTAGCCAAATCTTCCACGTGATGAAGATACCGCAGAGATAGCGAACCAGCTCTTTTACATTGCAGAACAACACTGGCATACTGGAATCTCAGTCCTTTAGAAAGGAGTTTTAGGTGCTTAATAGCATACCACAGGAATAATGTTCACTCCAGTGGGATCTGGGGACCTGAGACACAGACACAGAGAAGAAGCAAGCGTCATAGTAATAAGGGGAGGGTGGAGCCACAGGCAGACCAATCAGACAGACCATGACATAAACTGGCCCGGCTTACTAAGCTCAGGTGGTGGTGTGGTATGCACAGATGTTGTGAGGTGGCAGTGGGAGGCAGCACAGCCAACACAGATGAGGAGGGAAACTGGAAGACACAAGTCCTGGGAGAAGACTGAGAACTGCTGATAGATGGCAGAGAGGCGGGGACTCAGATGCTGGCACCTGTCATCACAGGTGCCTCAGGAGCCCACATTCAGGCTGATCTGATGTCCGAGAAAGCAGTGGCTGGGCCACTTTAGCTACAAATACACAGCTTAGGAGAAAAGTGATGCGGGAACCTTCACAGGAATAAGAACTGGAAGGGAGTCTCTTTCAGATAGCAACTAGCCTGGACTGCATCCTCTCCCAGCAAAAAGCTCTACAAAACCTCCCTCATCCCTGCAAGGTGAGGAAGGCAGCATTTTAATTTACAGAGATTTTCTTTTGTTTTACGCCAACTGCACTGGAGGAAACTTGTACTTCTAGCAATTTCGTGGGTGATGACATAGTAAATGGCACCAGGAATAGCTAGAGCAGTGGCTGGTAGCAGGACAGGCCCTAGCCTGAGGTTATTCTGAAAATTGTTGGGTGCTTCATTTTGGTTTTTACTGTGACTGGAAGGGTGCTATGAGCATTTATTTAGTGGGTAGGGGTCAGGGATACCAATCATCCTGTAATAGACATGACACTCCTGCTGAACAGATACTTGCCCTGCACCCCCCCTCCCCCAGAGCACAAATGCCATTCATGTAGAAGAAAAATATACTTAAAATTATCTGAGAAACTCACTCAATTTTCTATGTATAAACAAAATGTATTTTTACTTGATTTTAATATATGCTGAAGGGTTTTTTTAGAAAGGCAACCTGGAAAGAGAAAATTGTATTTGGTTTAATTCGGAACTTTAATGAAAGTTGTTTGCCATTTGAGAACATCAGAGTTGCCAACACAAGGCAATACATTAGTTGCGTTCCCGTATTCCTGGGGAAATCCTACAACAAGGTGCGAGGACTTGACCCTTCGTTAAGCCCTCCAGTGGCATGGCACCTGGCAGGTGCCTACTGAAATACTGTGCTGATTTCTCCATTTGCCCCACCCCACCTTGATCCATCCTCTGCCTTTCTCTGTCCTTTCTGCATCAGGACGCTGAGCCCTGGGGACTGCATCCCCCCGCTCCCTGACCCTCTGTCTTCTCTCATCCAGCCAATGAGAGGCAGTGGCAGGAGATCCCAGGGTGAGAGGTAGAAGAGACTGGGGTATTCACTCCCCACCTCCCTCCTTCCTAACCCTAAGGGTGAGGGTATGGCTGCCTCCCACCTTCCAGCTCCAGCTCTAGTGGGGCTCCTGTAGGCCTAGGGGTGGTAAGAGCTTCCAGCTGTCCCTGGTCTCTGGGTCCCTTACTCTCTTCAGTTGGTTCCCTTAACCCCGAACCTCACATTCATTCAAGTCTTTTCAGTTTAAAAAAAGCTCTTGTTTAATTGTGTTCTTTCCTGTCGGGATCTTGATTGATATGAATACATATTATTTTATTGAAATTACCTTTCTTTTATTTCTCTATTATATTATATTTAGGGCATTTTTGGTAATCATGTGTCTGGGTAGGCTTTTTAACTATAAGATTCACTGCAAGGGCTTCCCTGGTGGTGCAGTGGTTGAGAGTCCGCCTGCTGATGCAGGGGACACGGGTTCGTGCCCCGGTCCGGGAAGATCCCACATGCCGCGGAGTGGCTGGGCCCATGAGCCATGGCCGCTGAGCCTGCATGTCCGGAGCCTGTGCTCCGCAACGGGAGAGGCCACAACAGTGAGAGGCCTGCGTACCGCAAAAAAAAAAAAAAGATTCACTGCAAGATTATAACAGTTTATTATAAAATATCTGTCATAAAGAAGGATCATTTTATCCGATGAGGCTAGAGATGATGAGGACATGGAAATGGGGAAACATAACTTTGAGTAACTGCAGGCAAAGAGCTGAGGTTGTGGAGTGATGTTAACATCCATGATAGAAAGAAATCACCAGTCCAAGATGGGCTGGAGTGGCTCAGAGATGGACTGACAGATGAGGCAGGAAAAGCAGAGGGGAGGAGTCGGGACCTATTTCCTTGCCAAGAGGAGCTGGCAGCTAATGCCAGGACATGCAGCAGTGACACCTACACACAACTTGCAATTGCTATAAATGTATGTCTGCTCTATATGTATACACTTTAAAATACATGATCTGTTTGGGAAACCCTATGGAAGTTAGTCAAGAATGTGAGCTCAGAGATCTTCACAAAACCCATCAGCGTTTTTAAAAGTAAGCCAACTGTACTGTATATAAACCCAACCCATATTTACATTCAAGTTCCCAGGACCCAGGACAGGAAGACCAGGTTAGCAACACTCTCTGGAAAGTGGTACCCGAATAGGGATGCTCCTGTAGGAATGCCATACTTCTGTGCACACACAACCTTGATCTTCCTTGTCCCACCTCACTGTATATCCACAGCACACACACATACACATAGACATCATGCCACCTCTAGGTAGATTCAGATACACTCCTTTGTAAGCTATAGCCTCACAACCAGCTTCACCTAAGACTAATTTTCCAGGCGGCGGGAGGGGAGAATACACACACACACACACACACACACACACACACACACACACACACACACATATACAGACAGCAAAAGGACAGAATGGCATCCCAGGAAAGTGGCTGGAATCTAGATCAACTGTAAAAGACCAGAACAGCCTGGGCCCTGCTTGTTATGCCCAAACCACAGAAAGGCTTACAGAAAGCCAAATACAGATGGTGTTAACTTTAGGTCTGAGGAATGTTAGATGTCAGCAACAATATAGATTAGCTACTTTCCAATAATGATATTTCCCTTGGGATAGGGATTCCCTATCAGGGACCCTCCCAATCATACTCTTATTTCTGCTCTCCCACACCCACTCCACACACACATACCACAGACCCCTACAGTTTTCTAGATTATAACTAGTGCTAGGGTACTTGTGAAGCATATTAGAAGATTTTTTTTTGCCCAAATCACTATTTCATCATCAGAAACTTCTAACACCCCATCACATCAAAAAGAAAATTACTGTTTCAAAAGGACTTACAAGGAAGCAACCTATACACCCATTGACAGATGAATGGATAAAGGAGATGTGGTGTATATATACAATGGAATATTACTCAGTCGTAAAAAAGAATGAAATAATGCCATATGCAGCAACATGGATGGACCTAGAGATTATCATTCTAAGCGAAGTAAGTCAGACAGAGAAAGACAAATATACACTATCACTTATACGTGGAATCTAAAAAAAATGAACAAATGAACTTATTTACAAAACAGAAACAGACTCACAGACATAGAAAACACTTATGATTACCAAAGGGAAAAGTGGGGGAGGGATAAATTAGGAGTTTGGGATTAACAGATACACACTACTATATATAGAACTTACTGTATAGCACAGGGAACTATATTCAATACCTTGCAATAACCTACAGTGGAAAAGAATCTGAAAAAAGAATATATATATATATATATATATATATATATATATATATGACTGAATCTCTTTGCTGTACACCTGACACTAATGCATTATAAATCAACCACACTTCAATAAAAAATTAAAAATCATTTTAAAAGAACCATTTAGAGTGGGAAAAAAAGGACTTATGAACTGCAGAGAACATATTTATAACCCATCTTCAACATTTTGCCAAGACTTGAGACAAATCTAGAGAGCCAGTTTTCATCTCCTGCTACCCCACATTGTCTTCTCCCATTTAAGATCCACAGAGAGAGAGAAAGGGATACAAAGCCAGGATGAGGTGAAGCATCTGGCCAAGCAGATTCAGCTCCTGTGGCAATCCATTATCTGGGGAAAATTATGGTTTAACATCAGCCATTTGAGTTGCTGCAAATACTTTTTTCTAAATCTATGTTGGCTGTTTCCTAATTGCATATTTTCTTCAGCATAAGAAATTGCATGCTTGGTAAATTATCTATTTCAATATTCCACATAATATACAAATCAAGTATCAGAATGGTAATTTAGAACAGCAGGTATCACACTTTCAAACTGGGATAATTTTTGAGATTTTCCAGGCTCTTCCTTAAGTAGCTGTTTCTACTGATGTATTATATAAAACCCTCAGATACCCACTAATTGATTTAAAACGCAGTTTAGGCATATTATAAATACCCTTGGGCTTTCTATGATCTTGGTCCAACAGAAAGCATCAGAATCATTATTATCAATCACAACAGGACCCATCAAACAAACAGCATTTATTATACTGACATCTTCCTTTGGGAAGAAAAGGCCAAAAATAAATAAATAGACAAAGAAAATTAAACTCATCAGCAATATCAATTGATTCTCCAAAATAACTTCTCTTATGATTATAGGGCACGTATGATTTCATTCTAGTTGTCCAAAAGAAGGCCAAAGAATCAATCTCATCATTGACTGAGCACACCTCATAGAGCACATCTTCAAATTCTGAGTTTCTAAGTCTAAGAAAACTCAACAGTATTTGACTCCATTTCACTGTGACGTGAAGTGTGGGATGGAGCTAGAAGAAAGAAGTAGGGAAAAAATTGGCGGAAAGCCTGACAGGGACCTTCTCAGGAGAAACTGACTGTTATCAACCTTGGTCAAATGATTTTCAACAACCAATGAAACATTAAAAAAAAGCCAATCATGACCTTGATGTCAGGAAAATTCCTCTTTGACAGGCCCTCAAGTTATGACATTAAGTTCCCTAGAGAAAATCGTAATACATTATTTGGCCAAGCAACAAACAGAAATTGCATAGTCTCAATATGTAAATGCTATCTGTTGGTTTTCAACTTTAGAGTTAACCAAAGCACAGAAGCCATGACTGTTGTCGCAAGACAGAATGGAATGGAAAATCACCTGAACAAGGTGAAAAGTAACTTGGAGCTGACAAAAGGTGGAGTGTGGAAGGGAGTGGGGTAAGGAATGAGTCCTCAAAGGGCTCAGAGCTCCGTTGTAGGAAACTGGCTGAAAGGTGACAGAACACAAAGTGAAGGTGCAAGTTACAATTTAAAGGTACAGTTGACCAAGAGGAGTAGAAGTAGTAATGGAACACTGAGAGAAGGCAGCGGGTAGAGAAGAAGCAGGGCAACGGAGCTAAATCCCCATTTTCAAACAAAAGATGCTGTAAAAATATGATAAAGAAAGAAACATAGATGTAAGTGTATTATTTAGAGTTTGGCAGTCACTTCCAGGAAAAAGAAAAACAGAACCAGGTGCAAAAAATGACCTCTGGGGAGTGGCCAGGGGAAAGGATGGTTTTTCAACTTGAGTTTTTTTGCATGTGACTTACTTTGCTTCCGTGTGCACATATGACAAGCGAGAGAAGGAGCAGAAACTTAGCCAAGAGGAAGAGCAGGAAAACTCCATTTTTAAAAAGGTAAGAGTGTTTGCCAAATGCTTAAGAATTGGTTAAGAAGCCAGAGGTTCACTTCTACCTCAGTCAAGGATAGGTGTGTGACCGGAGAACAGAAGGAACCCTGAAGAAGGAATCACAAGGCCTGAGCCCCAGCCGTGGCTCTGCTCCTAGCACTGTGACCAGAAGCAAGTTATTTGAGCCCCCCACCGTCCCGGGCCTCAGTTTCCCACGTCTGTAAAATGGAAAGGTTAGACTGGATCATACCGAATGCTGCATGCTCACAGGGCCCATGTAACTGGGTTTGCATTCAAATCCTGAAAATAGAACCAAATAATTATGAAAGTAACACTTCACATGTTGGTAGTTGGGTTTTGTTTGGTTTTTGTTTTCAAGATTTGAGTGTAAATGCAGTGATAAGCCCTACTAGTTTACCAATCCTGCCCCCGCCCCAACAAACCCCACTCCAGATCCGTCAACCCCTCAGGCCCTAAAGGATTCAGGGCTTGCATATTCTGGAAGTCACAGCCAGCGACCACAGTCAAGCCATCCAAAGAATTAAGCAGGCTAAAGGCCCACTTCAATATCTGAAGAGTCCCCCAGGGGGCACACAAAGATGGTGGCAAAATCCCACAGCTAAACCCACCAGCTCCATATCACTAACACTGAGGGTTCCTGAGTCCAGAGGGAAGTGAAGTTTAGAGAATGAAGGTCCTTGGGGTCAGGGAGCTTGTCAGAGCCAAATGAACTCTGACATGTCCAACAGTAAATTAAGATCTAGAAAAAAAAATTGGAAGCAAATATAAATGAAACCGCACATACACATCCCCTACCCGCCCAAAAACGTTCAGTCACTGAAGTGGTTTCTTCCTGCTTCTTGTCTCTTTCTTTAGTAGATTCTGATCTTCATAAACATTGCTCCAAGTCAAAAGAAGAAGCCAATGGGAAGAAGAGAAGGCCTGAGGTGTACCTGAGGTTGGCAAAGAATCTGGGACAGTTATGTAATCAGAAGCCACCGTTTGGAAATGCTGGGGAAACGAAAAGACCCTTGAGTCATCGACTTCTCTATCTAGCGCTCTCAGCTGTGAAGTCACCGACCACCTCCACCTCTGCTACAGACACGCACAACCACCCACTCCATTCCCCCAGCAGGTGTATGTGTGGGGTCCACGTCCCAGTGACGTGCTGAGGGAACATTCTCTGGTACTGCTTTCTCACCACCACCAACATGGCTAAGGATCACTGAGCTTGCGCTCAACTGAAGCAAATGACTACATGAAGGGACAAACACCCTAAGACGTGGAGTTGGTTGGTCCACATTTATCCCTTTGTAGGTTTGTAGTGACTGAAAGAACAAACACGTATGAAGAGAACCTTCAGAGTTAAAATCCCTCTGGAAAAACCTTATCTTCCTTTCTTGGGATTGGCCCCAGTGAAACACACCACGGTAACCTGTCAGATATGAAAGGGAAGACTTGTTGAAGAGGGATTATGGAAAAAGGAACTAGCATTTGTTGAGCACTTACTATTTACTATATTTCAAAAGACAGATACGTGCCTACGTGCCCAGCACTGGGCTTATAAGTAACGATTGTTGACATTCACGGAGCACCTTCCAAGCCCTGGGCTACGTGTGATAGCCTATTTAGTTCTCACAAGAGCTCTCTGACGCAGGTGCTGTCATGATTGCCACTTTCCAGGTGAGAGGTTAGTAACTTGCCCAAAGTCACAGAGCTAACAAGGGACAGAGACAAGACTCAAGCCCAGCCTGTCAGACTCAACTTGTCCAGCCCAGTGGGAGTATGAAATGACCTTGCCTTTGAGGAGCTCATGCTTCAGCAGAGGAGCTACCTCAGCACACTCTCTGGCACGTAGTAGGCACTCAGTAAATGACTCTGTTTGAACCCAATGACACCTTCATGAAGTGGGTAAGACGATTGCTATTTTATAATAAAGAACTGTGTGCTGAGATATCACCCAGCAATTAAGAGACAGAGCCAGGACCAAGACCCAAGGCTGTCTAGTTCTTTCGTGCTCTCTGCTCTCAGAGAGAGGCGTGATGAAGACTTCACACCCTAGCATACAAGGAACATTTGGTTCATATTTTCACTGGTGTCATATTTTGGAAGCTGCCAGCAGTCACATTATCCTGCCAAGTCAGCCCCAAATGCTCCAGTGTGTGTACAGCTTCCTGGAGCTGGGGGGTGGGGCAGGGGACCCAAAACAAACAGATCAACCAAAAACAACAACAAGGAAACTGGGGGTGGAACCATCAAAAGGAACGAAGCGGGAGGGGGAGAGGGTCTGCACTGAAGGCTCCTTTGGAGCCACATGTGTTCAGGGGCATCTTGCATGGTTCCCCCAAGGAAAGGCACTCTGGCTGCTCTAAGGGCTTCCTGGGGGGAAGGGTGGGGAAGGCGCAGAACCAAGTAATTAGGAAAGTAACACATCACACATTGTTGGGTTTTTGTCTGGTTTTGTTTGTTGAGGTTGTTTTGCAACTGCCATGAACAGACCTCAGATATTCGGAGCAAAGCAGCAAACATTTCCTCCTCACCCCATCAAGTATATTCAGAGAATATTAGCTCCTGAGGCCCACTTTCATTCTTAAGTAAAACTTGGTTCCAAAGATTCTTATTTTCTTCTTCCACTTGACTTTGCTGCTGAGGTGCACAAAGCAATGTTCTCTTTCTGCAAGCCTAGTCTACAGATATACAGAGGCTGTCCGAAGAGAGAATCCATTTGCAAGATAAGTGGCTCTAGAATCATCTGCTCTGAAGGAAGCCTGGCTCCATCACAGAGAGTTTGTGTATAAACTTGCTTTCTTAACTTTTAAGATTAGGAAGCAACCCTTGACAGTGAGGGCCTCACAAGGAAGAGTCATGGCCCCATTCTGCTGAGATTTTGGGGTGGCAGAGTTCTCTCCAAAATTCCTTCCTTCAAATTCTTCACTAATTAGATTTTCTCTGGCATCAAAGGGAGTGAAACAAGCTCAGGAAACAGGGCCAATCGCTTCAGGTGCTGAGAAGTAGGCCAGCAGGAGAGGATTTCTCACTGTGTTACGCTAATCCATGAACACAGTGACGGGCCTAAATGTGAATCAAGGTAGGCTTCTTTCTCTCATTTTTTCTTAAGGTACAGTTTCCCCTCTGATGGAGAGATGCCAGGGGAAGAATGTCTCCCCTGAAGTCTCTTGGTTAAAAGGGGCAAAGGTTGACCAGTTCAGTTTTGCTTTGTTTCTTCACCACAGTGCAAAGCTAGATACCAGCCCTCTTCATTAATCCGTGTCCACTGTTATTCTTTTTCTAGGAAAACTGACAAACTAGCTCTCTCAGGGGAGCCTGTGCTGACAGAGGAGAGAAATTACAGCCTGGGACACCTTCCCATGGGGTGGAGGAGACATCTTTGTTTGCAAAGGATGCTTCTGGTCAGATCACTGCCAAGACTTTTTTCTTCTCCCCAGATTCCAACTTCATAATCACTTAATATTTCCCCATAGATTGATTCAGGCACATGACAAGAGGAATCCCACAAGCTAGCATGGGCACTACCAAAACCTTGACTTCATTTTATGGCATCGTTATACAAACATAAAATAACACTGATTAACCGGGGGAGGGAGCAACAGGGGAAAAAGAACCTTCTGAATTTTGTACAGAGACCAAATTATTCCAAGTTCCAAAACTAAATTTTCCATAACAAAATTATTCACATTTAACTTTCTAATCACCCAGCACCGCTGTCTTCCATGTGCTGTTAACTATGACATCTGACTTCTCTCAGGCGCTGCCAATACCATGCCCCCGTCTTAGGCAACCCTGCTGCATCTAGGTATCTAGGGCTGGGTCAAGCTGCAGAGGGAGAACCTGATGGCAGGAGAAGCATGTGTCCCAAAGGGTCATTATCATCTTAAGTTAATTACTGTTTTATATCATTGGTCATTAGGTAGGGAGGCACGATGCATAATGACTGAGGAGGTGAGGGGTAAGTGGGTCAGGGAACAAGTTAATAGCTTAGAGCCTATGTTGGCTGCCCCCTCCTCTACTGTTTGGCGGTGTGACCTTAATACATACAGGTGCTCAATAAATACTTCTGGTATGAATGAATGACTAAACCTCTCTAAGCCCAGATTCCTTGTCTGTAAAATGGAGATAATTGTTGGGAGACAACTCTCCATTAAGTCTCTTGCCATTATGTTTGTCTTACAAGCAGAGGCACTCATGGCTGGTACTTTTCCAACATGTTTGTATAGCGAACAGTAAGATAGATGTAGTGTGTCCATCTGGAGCACGGGGCAGGTTTGCTTACCGTCCAGTATAATAAAGATAATGTCTGTTTCTGGAGCAAAGGTCAGGCAAGGTTTCTTACCACAGTATTAAAAGCAATGGATCTCTAAGCTTGGGGTTAGCTCCTCAGCCATAACATAAACCTACATAGGCCAGTGCACACCACCCTGGTAGGACCTGGGGGCCAAGGGAAACTGATGCAAAGATGAAAGTGATGCTGCTTGCTGGCTGTCAATAATAACTTTATTTCTGACCCAGGAGTTTCATAACTTTTTCCAGCATCCATGAAACTGGCAGGCTAATTTGCTAGCTTGCAAGTAGGGTAAAATCCCAGATCTTCACGGCGCTTGACAATAAGAGTCTCTACCTCATAGAGCTGTTGTGAGGATGAAAGGCAATGAGCAGATAATGAGCTCTGTAGTGTCTGGTCCAAAGTAGGTATTCAATTAAAATTAGCTTCTCTGCTATCGATGTAATGAATGATCTTTTAATATGTACATAATCAAACAGCATAATATTATATATGCATTCACTCTATTCAATAAGAGAATGTAATAGAAAATGTAAGTGATCTTAACCACATGGACAGACTTAGTTATAACTCAAGATAAACTTTGATATTGAGTCAACATGACAGGGATTAATATGGCTTCAACCATATACTATACAACCTAATGGTTAAAACTCATAAAGGGCTAGATTTACATTCTAGCTCTCCCACAAACTAGAAGACCTTGGGTAAATAACATGGAGTAGTTTCACATTCCAAAATGTAGAAATTTAAAGTATCTACTCTTTACCAAATAACATGAGGATTAAACAAGACAGTAATTTGTAAGATGTCTAACATAGCACGTGGCACATGATCAACATTGACTAAAGGCTGAGTATCTATTATTTTATTCAAAGGATAATAACATCAAGAAAAGAGATGTGATTCTATTTGTGGAGCTATTTGTGTTTTCCAAAGTATTTTCATATGAGCTCTTTTAATCCTCTCAGTAATTCTGGGAGGTAGACAAGACAAAGATGGCCTGACTTTACAGGTGGGAAAACTGAAGTGAAGGGAGGTAAAGTGACTTTCCCAAGATCAAAGATCTAGCAGGTGGCAGGCATTTTAATTTTTTAGAGTTTCTTTCAATGTGCACAGCCACCAGAGATTATCAAAAGGTAAAGATCTCTCTATACTTCTGAGGAGCAGAGCTCACGCTTTACCAGGAGTTGAAGAATGCATTTGGCCCAGCTTAACAGCTTTATGGGCTTAGAGCTTTCAACCAAATGCAAACTTTCGGTGTGTGTGCGTTTAGGTTTTGCCAAGAGTAGATGGCTTTCTATTTTTAAAAAGGAAAGGAAAGAACACTAGAAGGTATTTAAATCAAGCTCTAAAGTCTTCTTGAACATCAAATAAACTCGTAGAATACAACATTTTGATGAGTTAAGTATAAATGAATCAAAAACATATGGACGAAATTTCCCTTGAAATACACAAAGGTCTGAAAATTACGAGGGAAAATGCATTGATAAAATATGTTTGGGATTTTATTGAAACCAAAACATTTACAAAACGATTACACATCCAGATTCACCCAACCTCCCTGTGTTCTTTATAATGGCCCAGGCCAGCCTCCTTAGGCCTCCCCAATGACAGGCTGCCAACTATTTCCTTCCTTGCCAAAAAAATCACTGGACTCCAAACCACCCCACAGCAAGGTTTGGATGCTGTCTTGTGTGCGGTTGATGAAACACCTTCAGCCCAAATCGTGTGTATTCCAATTCTCCTGTATTTTGAATTATCAGCCTTGATGAAATGGCTCTGTGCACCCATCGTATTGAAGGCCTTATTATACCAATTTCCGCATAAACGGTTTTATAAGTGGCTATTAAATTAAGCTTCCAACCTGCAATCCTAAAGTTAGTAAACCATCAGGTTACTCTCCAGGCTTGTAACATTAGCTAAAGATGAATTTAAAAGCCAGGGCAGAGGCTGGCACAGAGGAATAGGACTACAGTATATCATGCAACTACGGGCACCACTGCAGCGGCTTCTAGCAAGCTGGCAATAAGCATGTGATATTAACTGAAGCCCTTAATTTAACGAAATGAGATCAACCAACTAGTAATTAACAAATTATTCTTAAACAGACTTCGCTTAAAAATTAAGTCGAACTACCATTTTTCTATAACTCGTCAGGAAAACGCTGACTGGTACTTAAAGTAAACACAACTTAAGCAGATGGTGAGCTCTCACAGAGCACCAAACCTATACTTAAATAAATCAATGTTGTCAGACTCTAGTGCTACATGGCTACTCAGCAGAATTCATGGGCATCTTTGCAGGATTTGGAAATGATTTACTGTCACGTGAAGATGACAGCTGAAAGCTCTAAGTTTTCCTGCTGGAATGTTCTACACCCCTGAGACAGGTAAAGTCTACTGGAAGGAAGTGTTTTTCAACTGATATCCCAGAAATATGTCATAGAAGGAAAGAAGATCTGACCCATCTGAGTACAGACAAGTGCTTCCGTGTTTGTTCATTCACTCATTCATTCTCTCATTGAAGAAATAAATCTACTAAGTGTTTACCTGGTGGCAGGCAAGTTGCCAGGCCCTGGGCCCACAAAACTGAACGATACTTAAATTACCCACAAATCACAAAGGCACAGAAAGACCAAAATAATAATGCCACTTGCTAAATTCTATTACTAGACTGCTCTAGAAAGCACTTTGCGAATCCTAAGAATGAAAGAGGTTACTCCATTTGAGGGATTTAGGAACACCTTCAACTTCGTATGTGCATCTTAGAGGAGGGGTAGTATGGCATGGGGGTTGAGAGTATAGGTCCAGAAATGATGGGCTGTACAGGTTCAAATCCTGGCTCCACCACTTATTGGCTATGTGACTTTGGGCCAGGTTCCTCCTCTGCAAAATGATACTGATAATGGCAACCAGCTCACTGTAAAGCTCCAATGAGTGCCTGGTACATAATAAGTGCTGTTATCTTAGCCAGATTATTATAGGAACTTATTCAACGAAGACTGAGCAGAAAAAATATTACAGTTAGCAGAATAGCATGTGTAAAGGCAATGGTTAATGAAAGGTCAGGCAGTTGCAAGCATGATGAAAAATTCAGTGTAGCAGGTTCCTAATGTATGTGTGGAGATGAATCAGGTATAGGTTAAGGTCATATTGTCAATGACTTTATACACGAAGCCAAAGAGGTTAGATTTTTATTCCCATGGGCAGTTGAGACCCAACAGGGGTTTGATAGAGTTGGCTTTGGTGTTCCAGATCATTCTGCCTGCAGTGTGGGGCCTGGGCTAAATAAAGGGTTGTGTGCGTATGGTCCACACGTGATGTGGAGACAAAGCATCATATAAAGGGTCTGGTTTTGTTTGTTTGTTTTTATCACAAGTAGAACTGTCTGTGGTCAAGGAAGACAAAGGAGACACTGCTCTCTTTGGTTGCTTACCAAGGAAAACTGTGGGACACACCCAAAGCACAGCTATTCCCACATACTTACCCTGCTCTCCAAATTTTGGGGGTATCTAAATTTGCTTCTTCCCTCACCCCACAAAATGTCAGACCTGGATTTCAAAACTTGCTGTTGGGAGCACACTGGCAACACGTCAGTTTTATTAGTTTTAATGGTGTTCACAAATCACAGAGCGTTAGAAGTAGAAGGGAATTTATGGCAATTGCTAAATCCAATTGCTCCCCACTTGGGGGTCCCTGGATTCCTAAGCAGTCTGTGAAAGTAATAACAGAGTTCAGTTCACTTTTCAGTATTTCCAAAAGCTTAACATATATTTAAACATTTAATGATTCACAAAAAAAGCTCTCACAAGCCAAGTACAATGCCAGCTTTACTTCTGGCTGGAAACTTTTTGATTCGGCGTGGTACCATCAGTCAGCTCATGATTATCACCGTTTCTGATTTACCACGATGAACGCCTTCAGTTTTAAAGAAAACGAATTAATTAATACTTACCGAGTAGAAAAAAATCTTTCAAATATAAAAATTAAAGTAAGAAAACACAAAGAGGGCCTTTAGGGTGTAAAGCTGGGATTCAGTGATCTCTAGTCTACCCTCAGCTGCCCTGTCCCAACACTCCCTTAAACAATAACTTGCTGGTTGAGTCCACACCCTCTTTCCCATCCCACCTCCTGCCCACTTTTAGAGTGCAAAACATACTCTTTAGTGTGACTGTCTTTTGGAGGTGAAAACACAAATCAGCATGTTGGGGGCTATCGAAACGTTGAAGGAAACCCTGAACTTCAGCTCTCAGGAAATGAAGGAGTTAAGCAGTATCTACTCCTGGATGAAATTCTATTATATAACAGTAAATGTGTCTCTAGATAGTAAGGGCTTCAGGCAGGATTCTTGTGCTTTGTCTCCTTTACACTCTACCCAGTAAACACTTAAGGCACTGTATAAATGATGCATCACCATGCATCCCAACCACAAATGGCTCCTGAATAAAAGCCTTTTTGGATAACTGGGAAATATCACACACAGGGATGAATGCCAGTGTTTGCAAATGCACTCTGAGCCTGAAAGTTACCAGATTCTAATCTCACAAATGTCTATATTCTCTTTTCTGTTCCAGAACAGGTTTAGGACTATAATTCCAAAAACAATCATACAAAGAATACTGCGCATGTTAATCATCGAGTGACTGCATTTAAGAAGTGGGATGATATTACACTGCTTATAGTTAACAGGATTGTATCTTTAAACACAGCTATTAATATTACGACTACTAATAACAGCACTTGCAATTCCATTTAGTTAGACTATAGTACCAACTGCACCTTAAGTTTCACGTTGTTACATGAAGTAAGCTGTGCTTTTACTGTACTTCTTGAAATCAATGACCACTTAAAATTAGGATTCTGTAGGGACCCAGTAAAATATCTGGTGACAGAACTAGAAAGCATTTTGTATTGGTGGAAGGTGGTGGAAGGAAGACCTATGGATTCAAGACTTCAGTGGTATTTTCGTCATACAGATAGCTTTATCTGAAGAAGATGGAATGGTGGTCTCTCTTGGCAAGCTTTACAGACCTTTCCTTGTGCTCCCAACACTGTGTACAGTATGAGGAAAGGAAGCACCCATGACAGAGAGCGAATGCTGGCTTTGCCACTTATTAGCTACATGATCTTGGGTAAAATTTTCAGTCTCTCTGAACTTCAGTTTCCTCAACAGAATAGAGATAATAATACCAGCTAAATAAAACAATGTAAGTAAAGTATTTAACACAGTGCCTAGCATATAGTAGGCATTAATCAAATTAATTGATTAATCAGAAACAGTAATAAGAAGTCTTTAGCCGTGCCCCTAAGAATCCTTTCAACTGATCATGCAAGTGGCATCTTGTGAGTAAGAGCTGAGACCTCTGAGGGATGCTGTCACTGAATCAGTGACATCAGACAAAATCGTGACCGAATTGCACCAAACCAAACAACTTCTGATGCTTGCTGTCCTTCTAAAAGTGGGGGAAGGACAATTAGGGACAGTTCATCATTTGCTCTAACATAACCTTTGCGTTACCTCACCAGCATAGTATGAAATTACACTCGGGGACTTTCATATAGCAGAATAAATGCAGCCTGTTCTCCCAGATTCCATCAGCTTGGTAACATATCCTTAAATCTCACAGTCAAATGCTGCAAAAGGCTAGGCTGGTCCCATTTATCAGAGGCAATGATTAGTTCAAGGAGAATCTGGGAGAATCCCGGAGTCTTTCTTCTACTTCGGAACCTAATCCTAAAATTCAACATTTGATTATTTCCTAGAAGAAACCTGCAATGGAAACTCCACTGGGTAGGGAAAAATGATAATTGCATCTAAGCACAGGCAAATAATTGGCTATCAGGAGTCTCAGACTCTTTGTACTTGGCATATTTAAGATACTATAATTCAAGTCTGAAGGGGAACTGAATGGTTTTCAATTTTGCTACCCCTCCAGAAATCCATCTTCTTCAGATGTTCCTGCTACCCACAACCAAGGGAATAATACACAGATGAGTAATAAACTGGTGCTGTTCTGTGCCTACTCCCCAGGCCACAGAAAGAACAAAAACAAAACAAAAAACCACCCTCTGCTGTTCTCTAGCAAACACACAGGGAAGCTAAACACAAGCCGATAGATTGTTTGTAGTGGGGCTGAGGTCTCAGATATGCTTCAGAAACATCAGAAAACATGGGTGATGAAAGGCCATATGCGCAAATGCACACACAACGGACACAGGCTACAAAATAAGACCTCTGCAGCTTGAGAAGCAAGGGCACGAAGCATTGATTTTCACTGGAGAGGGCATATCAGGTTACAGGAATGCACACATATTTTAATTTTTATGAGACTGAAGGCTCACAGAAACAACAAAAAAATTCCCACTTTGCGACACACTAATGTAGCCAGTAAGGGCAACTTTAAAATAAAACAAAGGGAAAGGCTTAATTGTGTTATCAAAAGGCCTTTGAAAATAAACTGTAATGCCACAAGCCACTCAGACATGTTCTGTGACACTTTTAGTCTCCTGGCAAGAGAAAGGCTGGAGCCAGGTCACATCCGCAAATCCTCTCTTTTATATAAATAAGTATAGATGGGATTACTCACCCCTTTCTGCTTTCTCTAAAGAATAGTTTTCGTTTCCCAGGTAAATCAAAGACTCACCAATCTTCCAGCTCTCAGCCCCAACCCAAGAAGAGAAAGTAAGCAAGGCAGAAATGTGGTTTCATACCAGAGCATCTTCTTCCAGCCAAATGTAATTTACAGCAGAGTGTCTAGTTCATCTGTCACACGAGAATTACACACCCTCGCCACTTACCCTGAAAATAAATATGCGCTCCTCATTCAGGTAAATGAGATCGTTTCAGAAATAAACTGACTCCCCCACTAAAACTTGCCTTCCGCAAAGAAAAGAAATGTTTGAGATGTTTCTGCTGATGAAGACGATGCCACTGACACTTAAATTTAAGAGGCTGGTTGTATGGCCCTTGTTCATATGAAGGCCAGACCAGAAGAAGCTAGAGGCCACGAGAGCAGGAAACATCTGATAATAACTATGCTAAATCACCTCTTAGCTCTTATCAGCAAGCAAAATCTCCCAGGCAAAAATGGAGGGGAAGAGGTCAAAACACACATCTCCACTGACAATCATACATCTGGAAAAAAACCAACCTTACAAAATGACGCTGAATTTTTACTAGCCCACACAAAGCTCTTAACCATAGAGCTCCTTTCACCTGAACTTCACAACAGCCTTGTAAATTAGAGAAGGTATCATTTTCCGATTTAGAGACTGGGAAACTGAGGCAGCATGCAGTTACCTAAGTGTCCAAAAACTCACAGCTGGTTATAGGTTGAGTCAGGGTGAAAAAAGCCAGGTGGCCCAAGTGATAATTCCAGCATTCATTCAATCCCTCTGCTTTTAGAGGAATTACAACACATGGTCTCTACTCTTAGGGTGCACATGACCTAATTAGGAAAATAAGACGCTCACGCACTAAATCAAACAACGCCATTGAAGAAAAATCACCAATGCTATGCATAAACCCTTTTCACTCTTTTCAACTCAGAGCCATATTAATTTTCTGAATTTAACAAAAAGATTCTTAATCAGTCAACACACATTTTCGAACTTAAAACCGCACAGTAAAAGTCAGGGCCACTGGTCAGAACGTGTCCCATTTGTTAAATTATTTACGCCCACATGACTCTCCTATTGAATATCTAGGTAAACTATAATAGTCTTAGGTATAATTATTTACCAATGACCAGATTTTATGGTTCACCTTGAAGGAAAAAGAAGTTAACGTGGTTTAAAAACCAACAGTCTCAAATATTTAGCTATTTTTATTAGTGAGTTACAATGATCTGTGGTGATATAAAACTTTATAATTAAAAATTTTTTTTAACTTTATAATTTTTTTGGCATTCCCTCTTCTTGGAACTTCAAAATTTCTAAATATTTTCAACAGACTTTCAAATTTCTACATTTTAAAGAATTCACTTAGCATGGGGTAAAATAAACATAAGGAAGCCAAGAAACTATTAATACTAGGCAACAAAGTCTCCACAAACAACTGAATCTGGGTGTTGAATTTGGGGCATTTGATTGAAATTCCATAAAAGGAATGAAGAATTAATGATCTAATAGTTGTAATAATTAGTAATTATATTTTCAGAGGCTCTAAGAAGAATTAATTAGAGCATACCTTTGAGGTATTATTATCTCCATTATAAAACGAGGAGCGGAGATGGAGCCGGGATGAACCAGTTGCCTCTGGCCACAGGCAGAAAAAGCAGCGAGCGGGCTGTCGGATACCTGAAATTCCTGAGCCCCACGGCCTCCTAACTAAGCCTGCTCACTCTGAGCTGGCATCAGGAAGTTCATTCTTTACATGACATAAACAAGTAGCTATCTTTTTTCTTTCGTTGACTATTCCTCTCTCTAGAGCTACTGACCCCCTTCAGTTCTCCCATGTGATTCTTTTCAGATTTGGTTTCCTTGGCAAGCTGCCACCTAAAAGTGTAGTTGAATCAAGTGAGATAAGTAGAAGTCTGGATCTTGAAAAAAATTTTATTACAGGAGAAGGAAAGGGAAACAGGCAGAAAAATATAAGGAAGATTCATGTAACTGAACCAATAACAAGAAGTGACATTATTCTAAAAGTAAACTGTGTTTATATATTTACAAGCTCAGATACAAACCACTATATCAGGAACTAAGAACCACAAAAAATAAATTTAAACCTTTTTACATGATAGAAGTCTATGGCTATATTTATGCCTCTAAATTTTTAAGAGTGCATACCCTTGCCATATTAAAAAATGTAAATTTCAATAAGCGAAACATTACTACTCTAAAAGAAAAATGGGGACTTTCCCGGCGGTCCAGTCATTAGGACTTCGCCTTCCAATGCAGGGGGTGAGGGTTCGATCCCTGGTCGGGGAGCTAAGATCCCACATGCCTCGCAGCCCAAAAACCAAAACATAAAACAGAAGCAATATTGTAACAAATTCAATAAAGACGTCAAAAATCACCCCCATCAAAAAAAAAGAAAAAATAAACTTTCTAAAACGGCCAAATGGCATAGACAGACATGAACAGACAATTGACAAACTGCCAGTAAATAAATGGATATAACGTTCAACGTCCCTTTTAATCAAATAAAAGCAAATTAAAACAATTTTGACCTAACAAATTGGCAAATGTCTCTCTTTTAGTGACTACCTAAATCCTGGTTAGAGGTCAAGTTTGACAGGCACTCGGCATAGCCTTGATGATGATGAGGCAATTGGTACAGGCTGTTTGAAAGCAATTTAATAAAATGTATCAAAATCCATTTGTTGGATTAATTCCTTTGGAAAAATGAGAGATGTAGATGAAGAGTTATGTGAAAGAAGGGTCATCAAAACGTATGCATTACCAAAGAAAAATTCAAAATGGACTAAGCATCTAATAATAAGCAGAATGACTTAAGTAAATTATGACAAATAGAAGATTATACAGTCATTAAAATCATATTTTCAAAACATACATCATGAACTTGTGGAAATGATCATAAAATAACGTTAAACAGAAAACAAATCCAAACACAAAACTGCAAACACTCTATGAATTATAGCTACACGATATGGATGGATAGACATAGATTATATGAAGGATATACATCAAAATCACCAACAGTGATTGTCTTTGGTTAGAATTTTCTTCTTTACATGTTTCTGTATTTTCTATGAGTTTTTTTCTTAAATCAGAAAACAGTACATTTATCTCTAAAATTAAAGGAAAAAAAAGCCAAGAGAATCCTTGAACTTCAGATTTAGCTGGCATTTTTTCACATTTTTGTTCAAGCCAGCTAAAATTCATCTTGACTCAGAAAGGAACACACCAGCAAGTAGACTTTAGCATTAGGATTGGCCGATTTCCAGTGTTAAAACTTTGGAACTTTCCTTTCCTAGTTACCCTTGCAGGAAAAAGAGATGCCCTATTGTTCCTCTTCGGGGTATTTTTCTCACAAGGTCAGCTTCAGAGGGAATTTGGAGGAAAGAGAATTTACCAAGACCACTATTTTAAATGGTGTGCTCTAATTTTACAAGCCCACATGACACTGCCAAGCTGCCTCAGTGCCTGCCGGCTTAGAAAAGAGCTCCAGGACTACATACAGGCACCAGCCATAAATGACACAACCGAAAAATGATTGCGGCTTGTTTGAGAAAATATGCACAGAACATGCCAAAAAGACTCCTACACTGGATGTTTTTCTGAATGAATTTCTTGTAAGTCCTGTCACGTGAAACTAATGTAATACTAGGAATCCCTATGATATGAGGACCTCATTCCAAATGCATCTACCACATTGCTTTTGCCATTGGCTGGTCGAAATACACAACACTTCACCTCTGTGTTAAATGAATTGCCTAATTCAAACATCCTATTATAAAGTTTCAGTGCTTGTTTTATCTTTGCCCAAGCATGGCTTTAGTTAATAGATTTCAGAATCTTTCTTTGAAAAACAGCTCAATGCAATAACAAATGCAATTAGAATCACATACACAGAAAAAATTATTGCTGCTTGCAGTCACCCCAAAACCTGCAATGGCTCTCCACTGCATTTAGATTGAAATCTAAACTCCTAACCTGGCTTAATACACCTCACCTCCAGCGTCATCTTGTAGCATTTAATCCCTTGCCCACTACACTCTGGACATACTGGTCTTTTTTGCTTTTTCTCAACCCTGGCAAACTCATTCCCATAGCACTAGGTCTCCTCTGTATCTTAAGAGAATATTCTTTCCTATGACCTCCAAATGATTAGACTAGCTTGTTTTCAGGTCGGGGTTAAAAGTAATCAAGTGAACAATGGAAACAACCTAAATGTCCATCAACAGATGAATGAATAAAGAAGATGTGGTATATATATACAAGGGACTACTATTCAGCCATAAAAAAGAATGAAATAGTGCCATTTGCAGGTACATGGATGGACCTAGAGACTATCATACTAAGTGAAGTAAGTCAGACTGAGAAAGACAAATATTATATGATATCACTTATATGTGGACTCTAAAGTATGACACAAATGAACTTAACTACAAAACAGAAAGACTCACAGACATAGAGAACAGACTTGTGGTTGCCAAGTGGGAGGGAGAGTCGGGGAGGGATGGATTGGGAGTCTGGGACTAGCAGATACAAACTATTTTTATAGCATGGATAAACAGCAAGGTCCTACTGTACAGCACAGGGAGCAATATTCAATATCCTGTGATAAACCATAATGGAAAAAAATATGAAAAAGAATGTATATATGTGTAACTGAATCACTTTGCTGTATAGCAGAAATTAACACAACATTGTAAGTCAACTGTACTTCAATAAAGTTAATTTTTTCAAAAAAGTAATCAAGTGAACACGTGACTTAACAATCCTGTGAAATGGCAAATTAAAATTAACCTATTTTTAATTTGGTATTCTTGCTTAGAAAAGACTGACCTTTGTTTACCTCCAATATTTAGAAGGTACCTTTCAAATGCTTTCCTGAAAAATACAGAGGTTATAAATGTCCAAGCATGAGCCAAAGGCAGAAACAAAAGAATGAACCAGGATTCTTTATTGGTCACAATTCAAAATCTAGACGTTTCCAACATCAACCTCCCTTGTCTGTCCTAATTATTGTGTCTTAAGGAAGTCATGGTGCTTATTTCTCTTATTTCTTTCATTTCAAAAAGTGTAACATTATTAATGCCATAACTACAGCATCAACTCATAGTATTATTTACAAGTACTGCTATATCGGACAGTCTTTGAGATGTCTCCTAATTATCCCAATCTTATGATATACATGTGTGTAATCTCCTCCCCTGAATACCGGCTGGGCCTATTGACTTGTTTCTAACAAACAGAATATGGCAAATGTGGGAATTCCCTGGAGGTCCAATGGTTAGGACTCAGTGCTTTCACTGCCAGGGGCCTGGGTTCAATCCCTGCTCGGGGAACTAAGATCCCGCAAGCTGCATGGCACAGCCAAAAATAAATAAATAAATAAACATTAAAAAAAAAAGAATATGGCAAATTTAATGGGATATTGTGTCTCTGCAGTTAAATTACCAAAAGGACTGTGACTTCCATCTCTCGCTTTCTCCCTCTTAGAACCTTGCTTACTCTTACCCTGCCAACAGCCATACAAAAAAGCTTGCACGTGGAACTTGAGGCCTGCAACAGCCATGTGAGTTTAGAAGTATATCCTCCCTTAGTTGAGGCTCAGGATGGCTGCAGATCTGGCCAACATCTTGATTACAGCCTTGTGAGACCCTGAGCCAGAGTACCCAGCTAAGCCACAGCCAGACTCCTGACCCACAGAAACTCTGACTTAATAAATATATGTTGGTGGGGGGGGGGGCTCATTTGATACACAGCAATAGCTAACTAATACAACTATATACTTGGCATTTTCTTTTCTTACCATTAGGATTGTAATGAAAGGAAGCTTAGCTCCCCAAATTATAAGGATAAAATCAGGTCGCATGGGGATATAGGATATTCAGAACTAGAAATAATTAATCAGGATTTATTCTCAAAGGGAATAATAACTATATTTGGTACATTAATCATAATAGCCACTCATAACGTATATAGCATTTTTAAATCCAGCTGGTGTTTTCACATTCAGAGGCATTTGCTACTCTTGAAAAGTTTATGAAGTAGGTATGATTATGATCTCTATCTTACAGATAAGGAGACTGAGACTCAGTAGATTTCATGACTTCCACGAAAGCAAGGACCTTCTCTACCTTGTTCACCGCTTTTCCCCAATGTCTAGCACTCAACATATATTTGTTGAGTGGGTCTCTCCCACAACAATGTTCTCTATAAAGACGGTGACTTTTTTCATGAAGTTCTCCAATTGACATATATCAATCAATCAATCTACCAATCAGTTTCTACATATAACTGTGTCACACACCAGTATCGATTCATGGAACCAGTATCTGTGTTTCCCAAACAACACAGCCTCCTCTGAAAGCTCACTCTAGCTTTAAAGACAGTAAAGAGAAAAATCTCTAATTTAATCCTGTTTTTCATATAGGTCGACACCACCAAAAACAGAAACTCAAAGCAAACAACCCTTTCTCGGTAAATCAGACCTCTTCCCTCACAAATGATTATATCATTTCCTATAATCTTCCAGTATGAGGCTGGAGACAACGGACCTTTCCAAGAGCCACCAAAGAAGGTCATCAGCCGACCCAGACCCCCATCACTCCCCCACAACGCTCCCACCCCTCCCCCGCCATGCCTGGCCTCTGTCCCCCAATAAACATGGTGAGTAGGAAGTAATAGATCTTGTCAAAGGTCATGATAAAATAATCTCAGGCGATGCCAGATAGAGGATTCCATAGAAATGCAACAAAACTGCTGATAAGGAAACAGGAGGTGGGGGGATTTTGATTGGGAGGTTTATATAAGCCTTAAATTCCTTTTCTTTTCAAAGTTTCACAGTCAAGTGATCCATTCAGTCTTCAACCACAGTCCAGCCTCTACTCACTGTTACCTAATAAAAAAGTGTTTGTTCACAAGAAACACATGGAGCCATGAAATAATAAATTAGTCTACGTTTTAAGAAGATAAGAAAATCATTAGGTACGATTACCCTTGGAACTATACTATATGATTACAAAACGGAGGAACTGCAACGTATCACATATAAGGTAATAAATTAATAACAGTCATACACTCATTTAGCAAATATTGAAGAAGTATCTGCAATGTGCCAGCACTAGATGTTGGAAAAATGGTGATGAACCAATCATGCATGACCCCTGACGTTTCAGAATTTAGATTCTACTGGGACATATGGATTTTAAAGTTTTAAAAATTAAAAATCACTTAAAGGAATATACATTTGAAAACAGTAAATGAATGAAGGAAAAGTTCAGGGTAGCTTGAGAATTTAATAGGGGGACCGAATTTAGAGTAGGGAACCAGGGGAAAGTAGCAGTTATCCAGGCTGTAATGGTCTAGACAGAGGGCACAGCATATGCAAAGACCCCGCAGCTGACAAAGGCTTGGTGCTTTCAAGCACCTGAAATTCCACTGTGATTGGGGCTGTGTGCTGTGAGATGAGGCTGGCCTAGATGATGCCAAAGACTGTGATCTTGCCTCTGCAGCCCCAAACCCTTCCCTAAGTGGCAGCATCCCACTGTCTACTGGAAGCCTCCTCACACATAACATGCCCCAAATCAAGTTCTTTGTCTTTCCCACCAAACCTTCCACATCCCATCTGTTGATGGCAACTCTATCCTCCCAGTGTCTCAGGTCAAAAACCTTAGCACCCTCCCTGACTTCTTGCTTATCCCCACACCCAATCTGTCAGCAAATCATTTCAGCCTTTACCTTCAAAATTAGCCATTAGCCAAACTCCTTCTCAAAATCATCTACTCCAAGCCGCCATGGTCTCTTCCTCCTAACAGGTCTCCCCATTGCCCCCCTACCCCCTATACAGTCTGTTCTTCAACCATAACAATGGAGGTCTTTAGAAGTGATGAATTCTCTTCTCAAAACTCTCCAATGGCTTCCTTTATTGCTGAGATTAATATCCAATGTTCATAGCATGGTCTGCAAGCCCCTACATGATGTGGCCACCCACCTCCTTACTGTCTCCATCCCTGCTTTCACACCAGGGCCTTAGTATGAGCAGCTCCCTTTGCCCAAAAGCTCTTTCTCCAGATCTCCACAGGAATTGCTCCCTCATTTCAAAAGCTCTCTACTTATAAGTCACCTTCTCAGAAGTCACCTTCTCAGTCACCTTCTCACCTACTCCATCTGGAAAGATGAAAGAGCACACTGTATCCATTTCCCTGGCTTCATCTTTCTTTTTGGCACTTAACTGCTGTATGATGCCTCTCTAGTTGTATAGAGATGTTGTCTGTTGATGCCCTGCCATACCCATAGAACCTGGGAGAGTTCTAGCGAAAGAGGGCAAAGGTACACAGTTAATGATGTACTTTTTTGGGCTACCACATGGCCATCTCCAGATCACATAAAATTACAAACTCCTAGGAAACTGATTATGTCTAATATTTTACTAAGATCGAGGTTCTGGAGAAACAAGAGAAGGAGAGAGAAGACTGGTCAGGAGGAGGGAGAAGAAGGGTAGGGTTTATGGTAGACAGGTCAGGGTCTGGGGGAGGAAGATAGCCCTGAGGTTCTGTGACAGGCACTGTGGTGGAACAGAATGTGCTGAGAGAAAGGGGGGCAGAAATAAAAGGAATAAAAAGAATGCGAGGGTGCCCAAGACAAACCTTGACTCAGTCATAATCTTGCCTAGGCTCAACTCTAAAGGAAGATTTTTCAACCAGCATAAGGGGAAGGAGATGAAGGTCTTCTTCAGAGTACATATTCCTCTTGCCAAAAGATTGGTCATGTGTTTTTTATAATCATAAAAAAAAAAAAATTCCATAGCAAACTTAAATGTCAAACAATAGGGGATGGTTAAGAAATTATGGTACAGCAACTCAATGGAATATGACGCATAATCATAGTTTTGAAAACTATGTAGCAACATGAAAAAAATGTCTGTGGTATAATTTTAAGTGAAGGAAGCAGAATTTTTAAATGTGTCTATGTTCTGATTGAAACTGTTTAAAAATTACGTTCATCTCTGGACAAATGAAAAAATCAGTTATTCCCTAGGGTTGTGAAAACCAATGTGATTTACTCATCTCGCCCCATTTTCGGAGTTCTAAAATGCTATTACAATAGTTTTTAAGCTATGGGAACGTCCATCAATACACTTAAAGAATCGCCCTAGGCTGGTCCTCCCAGGAACACTCACCATACATCAAACATGTCATGCTGGTAACAGGAAATTCATGACAAAGAACAATGTTTGAGTATCCTGATAATCAATTCACTCGGGGTTAATTAACCAGCGACTCTGTGTAAGGGACTATATGTTAGGTTCTGTGAGAGAAATCAAAACTGAGCAAAAGGCAATTCCTGCTGTGATGGAGCTGATGATCCAGGAGAAGGAATTTATGACAAACCCCAAAATAACCACAATATGACTTTTTTTAGTCCCAAGAAAAATATTAACAAAGCACAAAGGAATTAATTAATTTTGCATTCAGTTTTTGGTTTGAGAGATCTGGAGATGAGTGTTTCCACAAGTGAGGGGTTAGGAGACAAGAACAGGTGTTCCAGGGAAGATGAGAGTCTGAACATGGCAGAGAGGCACTCAACACAAATAAGAGTTAATTATGGGTCTGGCTTGAATATGGCGTATACCCACCGGGATGGTGGCTGGCGTTAGCCTAGAGGTCTTAAAACAAATGCTTGTAAAGGCTCTTGAGCAGGGAAATGAAAAGTTCAGAGCCATAAAGTAGAAAAATTCATTTAGTAGCCAGAATGGAAAGAGTCTGAGCTCAGGGACCAAACAAAATGGCTCCAAACTCCAACGCCTCCATTTACTAGTTTTGTCACATTATCTGGCTTGTCAGTCAACCTCTGGGCCTCGCTTTCCTCATCTATAAAAAGGATAACTCCAGCTCCTAGGTAGGTTTGTTAGGAAGGATGACATGGTAGATCGAAAGAGTAGGTTCAGTAAAGACTCAATAAATCATTCTGTTCCCCTTAATTCTCAGTTCAGAGAAGGAACTGGTGGAGAAGAAAGACAGGGCAGAAGGGTAAGGATCACAGGACACGGTTCATGTGGGACCTAGAAGAATGGGCAGTGACATGTTCATGATGGCCAAGGGAAAAGGCAAAGTCAGCAACTGTCATGAAGGTTCAAGCTGGGGGCTCAGAGGATGATTTTGGCCCCCACTGAAATGGGTATGTCAGAAGGAGAAATGGTATGAGGATTAGATCATGTCTGAACAATTTGAAAATTAAGGAACAGCAGCAGCCCATCTAGGAAAAAATGGTCAAGGTGAAGCTAGAAGTCAGGATTCATGGCCCGGGAGAGAGGCATGGGCTGGAGACACATGGCATACGCTGTAAGATTTTTAGTAGTTGACTGTTCCTATTACCAAGGTCTGTAATGCTCTTACCTACCTTTCTCCACAGCTCATCTTTATATATCCCAAATATGTAGAGAAATTGTTGGATCAAAATACCGTAGTTGGCATATAGTCTAACTAACTTTAGCATCCTGTATTTTTCTCCATGATGTGTTATCTCTTTTTAACAGCTTATAGAGATATATAATTCACATATCATACAATTCACCCACTTAAAGTTTACAATTCAATGGCCTTAGAATATTCATTCACAGGTTTGTGCAACTATCACCACAATAAATTTTAGAACATTTTCATCAACTCAAGAAGAAAACAGGGCTTCCCTGGTGGCACAGTGGTTAAGAATCCACCTGCCAATGCAGGGGACATGGGTTCGAGCCCTGGTCCAGGAAGATCCCACATGCCACAGAGCAACTAAGCCCATGCACCACAACTACTGAGCCTGCACTCTAGAGCCTGTGAGCCATAACTACTGAGCCCGCGAGCCACAACTACTGAGCCCACGCACCACAACTACTGAAGTCCACGTGCCTAGAGCCCATGTTCCACAATGAGAAGCCACCACAATGAGAAGCCCATGCACCTCAACGAAGAGTAGCCCCCATTCGCTGCAACTGGAGAAAGCCCACCCGCAGCAACGAAGACCCAATGCAGCCAAAAATAAATAAACAAAATAAATAAATGTATAAAAAAGAAGAAAACCCACTTCCCTCAGTAGTCACCCCCGAGTCCCCAGCCCCACCCTCAGCCCTAGGCAACCACTAATCTACCTTCTGTCTCCATAGATTTGGCTATTCTGGACCTTTCATATAAATGAGTCATACAATATAGAGCCCTTTGTGTCTGGGTTTTGTTTCTCAGCACAATGTTTTCAAGATTCATGCATGTTGTAGTACATAGCATTACTTCATTTCTTTTTATGACCAAATAATTTTCCAACATATAGATATACCACATTTTGTTTATCTACTCATCAGTTGATGGACTTTGGGTTATTTCCATGTTTTGCCTATTATGAATAACCCTGCTCTGAACATTTATGTACAAGTTTTTGTGTGGACATATGTTTTCATTTCTCTTGGGTGTATACCAAGGAGTGGAATTGGTAGATCATAAGGTTTATGTTTAATTTTTTGAGGAATTGCCAGACTGTTTTTCAAAGTGACTGTACCACCTGACAATCCCACCAGCAACGTATGAGGGCTCCCAGTTCTCCACATCCTCATCAACACTTGCTATTGTCTGTCATTTTCATTATAGTCATCCTAGTGGGTGTGAAGTGGTAATCTCACTGTGTTTGTTTTTGTTTTTTTTTTTTTGCGGTATGCGGGCCTGTCACTGTTGTGGCCTCTCCTGTCGCGGAGCACAGGCTCCGGATGCGCAGGCTCAGCGGCCATGGCTCACAGGCCCAGCCGCTCCACGGCATGTGGGATCTTCCCAGACCGGGGCACGAACCCGCGTCCCCTGAATCAGCAGGCGGACTCTCAACCACTGCGCCACCAGGGAAGCCCTCACTGTGGTTTTGGTTTGCATTTCCCTGATAGCTAGTGATGTTGAACATCTTTTCATGTGCTTACTGGCCACTTGTATATCTTCTTTGTAGAACTGTCTATTCAGATGATCCTTTGCCCATTTTTAAATTGGTTATTTGTCTTTTTAGGATGATATGTTTTTAAAACACGAAATTTTGTCTTCTGTGTTTTCATTGTGTAAAACAGAGGTAGCGCATAGGCATAAATTGGCCATCAACAATTAGAAAAGCAGAATTACTTCTCTTCCTGCATTGAAACACCTATGTTCAACTTGATGTGTCTGTTGCTTATGGGAACTGGTGGCTTTTGTCCTTGTCTGTAAATATTAACACATCAAAACAACGGTTGTTAAGCCTGGCAGGGTGACAAACTACAGTTGTATTTCATTCTTTGTTCTCAAGGTTAAAAGTTGGTGCTGCCCTTTTGGCATTGCTCTTTCACAAACTCTGAAGACAAATTCAAGGCCAAACCAAGGACAATGGCCACATCAGCAAATTCATTCATCAGTGTAATATATATACACCTATTTTAAAGTATGGACTTGTTTTGTTGACTTTGTCCATTCCTGGTAATGTATAGACCCCCATCTCTGAAGGCTTGTTCTAAGTTTTTCTGGGGGTCCATCAGAAGTCTATTTTAAACATGTGCTAAAAAAATGTCTGGTTATGATTCCCACAACTCCCAACCTGCCAGCTCCCTTAGGGTCCCGGTACTACTTGCCCTGGGTGCTACCTTCTTGATGGGCATACTTACTGTTATGGGCTGAATTGTGTCCCCCAAATCTCCAGTACCCTAGAATGTGACTTTAATAGGAGATAAAGTCTTTACAGAGGTAGTCAAAGTAAAGTGAGCTCTTCAGGGTGGGCCCTACTCCAATATGATAGGCATCTTTATAAAAAGGGGAAATATGGACACGAAGACAGCCATCCACAAGCCGAAGAGAGAGACTTGGAACAATTTTCCCACACAGCCCTCCGAAGGAACCAATCCTGCTGACATCTTGATTTTGGACTTCTAGCCTCCAGAACTGTGAGAGAATAAATTTCTATCGTTTAAGCCACCCAGTTTATGGTACTTTGTTACACAGGCCTAGCAAACTAATATACCTGGCCATGCACTGGACCCCCCCTGAGTGCCAGAGCTGTGGTTGTCTTGAGGGGTGAGGCCCCTCTCTCTGACACAAAACGCCAAAGCTGCACTGCCTTGCAACCCAACACCTGCACTACAGCTTTTAGTTATAGTGGCTCTTTGAGTTTTTGTTCACAGTTATTTTTTGTTCTCTTCCAAGGACTCTGACACAAGCCCATGGGGCACCGGGCCAGAAACCCTCCCCTCCTCTACCACCACAAAGGACAGTCCAGACTTCATTACTGGGTCAGGCTTCTCCTGCCTGGCTCCCTCTTCCCTTAGAATGAATAAACCCCTCTCCCTTCCCTTATCGAATAGTTAATCAATTCTCCAGTCATATTGATCCTATTTCTTAAATGGCTTTTGAATCTGGCACCATCCCAGCCCAAGCCACTATCACCTCTTGTCTGGACAACCACACTAGAACCCTCACTGGGCTTTCTGCCTCCAGACCTGCATCCCCTCACCCTCCCACAACATTCTGTTGCAAGGACCTATTTGGTGTCTCTCCTACCGGTTAAGATTTGGGAGGAGAGGGACTGCGTTGGGTTTCGATCATGTATCCCTAGTACCTGGCACGTAATAGATGCTCGGTAAATAGCTGATAAAGGCAGGAAGGAAGGGAAGGGGGGAAGGGGAGGAGAGGTGTGGGTTTCTATTCCCTTACAGAAACCAAAGGCTCTGTTTTTTCATTGCTCTTAGTTGAACATATCCTTGCACTGAGAAAGGCAATCAAGTCAATACAAAGAGAGATATTTAAATAATGCCAAATGGTGTGTGATTTTCAAACTAAATGATACAGCTTTCTATATACAGGATGCATCCAGATCCGAGCCAGTCTCCAGAAAAGAGACAATCTGAGCCGCGTATCTAATTATTGTCCTCCCTGGATTTTCCAATATGTCAGAATCACATCGCACATCTGTCACCTCTCTGCATTGGCCTGAAGTACAGAAGTCCTCTTTAGATTTCTGTTCCTCCCATTAAGACACTAAAGCTGCTATACCTAACTTAGAACAAGTGGTCTATGCCTTCTGTTTCTCTATCCTGGGAATGGGTACAAGCAAACCTTATCCCTCCTTTTTGTTTAAATCATGGTAAAATACACATAGCAAAATTTACTGTGTTAACGATTTTCAAGTACACAGTTCAGTAGTGTTCAGTATATTCACACTGTCGTGCAACCAATCTCCAGAACCCTCTATTTTTCAATAATAAAATACATAGTTCTTAAGTACATAGTTCTTAAATAAAATCATAGTTCTTAAATAACAAGAACTATGTAAAGGAATATAAGAGTTCCTAAATATACCTCCTAAAATATCTGCTAAATGTTAAATAAAGATTAAGCATCCATTTACAGCCTTCCTTTTAAAGATACTACAGTTTTTTTGCTTCAGGAATTTAAAAAAAAAAAAAAGCATATTTCCTGGAAAGGGTAAAAATGAATCTTGAGTTAAAGGGTTAACCTGCCTGTCTTAAGAATGTCCCTCCCAAAAGGGCATATCAAGCAATTATATGTAATTTTTTTCCTTCCCTGATTTTTCTGAGTGCTTCTGAGGCACATGAAAAAAATACTTGTGCTTCTCTGCCAGAACTACCTCCATCCAATGGGAAGGGATCACTGTTTTGTTTTGTTTTTTAATGTTTTGAATGGTTTGAAGATTAGCATGGGTATTTAGCAAAAAGTACAATTTCAAATTACACGCTGCTTCGTGGTGCCAAAACACTGTGCACCATCATCTTTGATGACATCCACCAACACAGCACTAGAATGGTGGTTGTTAGTCATCTGGCTTCACAAAGCTGGAAGATGAAATTGTAAACAATGTGAGCTTAGGCAGGCCTTATTAGAAGAGTGTCTTAAAAGATGGCTTCAATTTTTTTAATCTAGCAATATCTTTTAGTCACCAATATGTGTATCTAAATCAATTGCTCAAAAGGAGGAACAATTTATCCATGGGCATCCTAAAAAAGATGATAATCACATTTACAAGTATATATGCCAATAACATCCTGGTCTTCACCGGCTAAGGTTTTTGTTTATATACAAGTTTAACCACCGTAACCACATATATGTGTGGTCATTAAAATTACTTTAACGTTAGTATAATGCTTAGAAAGGGACCCAAAGTGGCCCCTCCCTGGCACTGGTCACAGATCACACTATTAATCCCACCTTGTATCTCATCCACTGAAAATACAGAGGTGTAGACAGAGACTGCAAATGACTAAGTCCAACCCTAGTCATTATTAGGAGAAAACAAAAACCGAATACTCCAAAGCACATGGCTCCAGGTCAAGTATGAAGACAGGACACTGGTAAAACAAGAGTTAAAATGTTTTATTAAAGACAATTCAAGAGCTAGGGCTAAAGTCTATTTTGCTCAATAAATGAATACCTAAAACCCTTTCCTTTCAATACCCAAAAGAGTTTAACAGTTTACATCTTTAATCTCATAGTCTCTCCACAAAGTCCTCTAACAGTCAATCACAAACTAGCCTGAAGAAAGTTTCCCTAGATACCACCAAAAACACAGGTTTGTAACAGATGTCTCCAGCAACTTTTAGAGCAGATCCCATGTTAAGAGGTTGATATACCCATATGTATTTGTTAATCAGTCCAGGTCTGTACACGTAGCCTGAAGCTGGGAAGTAAGAGTTAGCAGAGAAATCACTGATGCAAAAATAATGCATGGAAAAGTATCAGAAAGAACATTATTTATAAATTCAAAGACAAATGCAATAATATACACAATTGGGAACTCCCCATCTGGAAGCCATCCAGAGCAGTGCTTATATTTAGGTACTAATAAACACGAGCTTTTAGCTCACACTGATCACCTTCTAATTAACGAACACAGTATCAGTCTCTCAGCTTCTCCATCTATAAAATGGGAATTAAAGCTGTGTGGGGCTTCCCCGGTGGCGCAGTGGTTGAGAGCCCGCCTGCTGATGCAGGGGACACGGGTTCATGCCCCGGTCCGGGAAGATCCCACATGCCGTGGAGCGGCTGGGCCCGTGAGCCATGGCCGCTGAGCCTGCGCTCCGCAACGGGAGAGGCCACAACAGTGAGTGGCCCGCGTACAGAAAACAAACAAACAAACAAACAAAAAACTGTGTGTTGGTCTTCCCTGGTGGCTCAGTGGTTGAGAATCTGCCTGCCAATGCAGGGGACATGGTTCAAGCCCTGATCCGTGAAAGATCCCACATGCCCACGGAGCCACCAGGCCCGTGAGCCACAACTACTGAGCCTGTGCGTCTGGAGCCTGTGCTCCGCAACAAGAGAGGACACGATAGTGTGAGGCCCGCGCACCGCGATTAAGAGTGGCCCCCACCTGCCGCAACTAGAGAAAGCCCTTGCACAGAAACAAAGACCCAACACAGCCAAAAATTAATTAATTAATTAATTAATTAAATTTTTTAAAAAATACTTATAAAAAAAAAAGCTGTGTGTTAATGAACGGAGCTTAAAATTCTCCCGATGAATGGTATTACAGAAAACACAAATACTACCACCACAAAATGTAGAGAAACGTGTAGCTTTGTAGCTAAAAAAGGTTTAAAGTCACGTTTAAAAAGCTCATGGTTAGAGAGACATGTACTTGGAACCAGACTGCTATGCAGGGGATAAGGAGAGAGGTTCAGGGTGAAATGACTCACGAATGTGGGAATGCAGAGGCTCTCGGCAGCATGAAGTCACAAGGGACCGTCCCTGAGGTCTCTCCTCTCCTCCACAAACAATGCTGTTTGTTGACTTCAAAAAAAGATGGGTGAGGAGTTTGGAAATTATTATTTTTTATTTTGGGGTTCTTCGCTTCATTTACTGAATGCGCAAGCTGGTATATTGTTCAAAAAATTATTAAAGGAAAACATTCTGGTGTGTACTGAGAAATAGTGATTCTCTAGTATTTAAAGGATGACAAATAGAAGGAACACTTTAAGTCTGGGGGGGTTACAACTAACATCTTGACATGAGCAGACAGCAAGTTTGGTCTGACACGAAGCTTTTTAAAAGCTTAGAGGGAAGAAACACAAGGGGATCCAGATGTCTCAAACCGAGTAAAAGCATCCCTCCAAAACCAGCTAAAGGCAAGTAGTATCTGGGGCAAAGAAGTAAGCTAGCAAAATAACTGAAATGTGGTGATCTTGACCTCTTCCAAAACGGAGGGTTTCGAAGAGTCTGCGTGCAAACCAAATCCTAAATTAAGATTTCTCAGGAAGCAAACAATCCATATCTGAAACGTACACAAAACCGAGCTCATCTGTGGTACCAAGAATTATCTTCTAAAATATTTAATCTGCACACTTTAATTTGTATTAATTACATTTTCTTAAACATGTTTTGTAGAGTGCAGCACACTAATAATAACCGCTTGTTGCCCTTTGAACTCTGAATGCTTTACTGCAATCCCTTTCCTTAAATAGAATCATGGAATATTAGAGTAGAAGATTCCTTAGTGATCAGTTAGAATTGCAATTCTCAGCCCTGGCTAAACTTCAGAAGCATTTCTGGAGCTTTTAAAAAATATAGAGGCCCAGGCCCCCACCCCAAACCAAGTAAGTCAAAATGGACAGGACAGGGAAGGTATTAGTATTTTTTTTTATAAACTCCACAGGTGGTTCTGTTGGGCTGCCTGGATTAGAAGCATTGATACAGCCTATAGATTTACATTGCCTGACACCATAGTCACTGGTACATGTGGCTATGAACACTTGAAACTTGACTAGTCCGAATTGAAATGTGGGGTAATTATAAACACACACCAGACTTCAAAGACTTAGTACCCGCCCCGCTCCAAATCATAAAGTATCTCATCAACATTTTTATATTGATTATATGTTGAAATGATAATATTTCAGATATATTAGGTTAAATAAAATTATTAAAATTAACATCACCTGTTTGATTTTTTTAAACTATTTTTAATGTGGCTACTGGAACATTTAAAATTACATATGTGGCTTGCATTTGTGGCTCCCACTGTTGGAGAGTGATGGTCAAGACCAACACTCCTTTATCACAAATGAAGAAACTGAGGCAGGGAAGCATAATGAGTTCGAGGCAGCACTTTGGGGATACCCTCTTCTGGCCTCTCAGGCTTTTCCTGTTGCCTTAAACCACACTGTTGCAGAGCTAGGAATGGCAGAGCCTGGCATGCCACCAATCGGATTTCAAACCTTTCTTTCTTTTGTCTTGCTAATTGTTTCTTCTAAGGTTTGATATTGAAATCTATTTTGCTTATGGAAAAATATCCCCTCTCTGCTGTGCACACACTTGCGATTTGTTATTGCAGGGTTACTCATGAAAGCACAGTAACTAGAATGGATGTTAAAAAATAAATCTAGGGCTTCCCTGGTGGCGCAGTGGTTGAGAGTCTGCCTGCCAATACAGGAGACACGGGTTCGTGCCCTGGTCCGGGAAGATCCCACATGCCGCGGAGCGGCTGGGCCCGTGAGCCATGGCCTCTGAGCCTGTGCGTCTGGAGCCTGTGCTCCGCAACGGGAGAGGCCACAACAGAGAGAGGCCCGCGTACCGCAAAAATAAAAAAAATTTAAAAATTAAAATAAAAATTTAAAATAAAAAAATAAATCTAGAAAAACATTAGCATAAGGAAAATACAGAGAATAAGTGAAGAGGACTATTAAGGTTTTTAAGATGTAGATGGTCAAGTTCTAGCCTGTGAATATTTTATCCTGCTGCAGTTTAATAAATCACCATGGAGACCCTCAACATTCTGAGGGTCATCTTCAGCACAGCATCAGCCCCTGCTCAAAATTTAGAAGTCTGAGCCTATAATATTTCTTTCCTTCCAGAAGGCAATGTTTTTGTGGACAATGCTGTCATTGCAGTGAGGCAAATCAGCTCTTCATAATGGCACACCTCGTCATACCTAGGTACCCTGCTAGAAGTGGTCTTTATCCTCAAAGCCTTCTACCTCTGGTGCATGGATTAGTACCTGGTCATTCAGAAGCCGAACAGCATTACAGTTGACTTAAAGAAGAAAATCTTGTTTTGACAAAGTAAAATGGTCCCACCAGATCTGGCAAACGGAGATAAAATGTATTTCTTCTAATAATCAGCTAATTCAAACAAAAACAAAGATGTTTTTTGTTTCGTGTGGTTTTCCCCCCTTGGGAAGCCAGCAGAGAGAGAACTGCATAAAACTGGCTGAAATGTGTTATATTTGAGAAATCATGCAACACAGGGGCTCCTCAGTGTAATCAAAGAATAAAAGAGACCTAAATTCTGATATTAAAGTGTTCATGCAAAGAGCTGGAAAGGAAAACTGTGGGTCAGGCCAAACAACACACACAGTAGATGCATTCAAGATTTCTGCTGAGATATTCTTGTGCTCCATCCTAAATACAACAAAACCTAAACATCATCTTAAATCAAATGTTTGGTGCTCTGGAGCCCCCTATGTTGCATGCATGAATTCTATTAGTTATGATTAGTCAAGTTTTGCCATTCAAACCTCGAACAGCATACTTCCAGACTCAACTCATTCCTTATTCACCTCTAAACACTCTCATATACACCAGCCTGGAAAGATAATATATTACAGACGGATCCTAGGCAAACGCGCATCTGCCAGCGTGAAAACAGCACTTGTTACTCTATTCAACAAAAAGAAAGATTATTTATTTTAACTTTAAGAATTTTTTGGATCCCTTCCTCAGAGATGAAAAAGAAAAGACAGGAAGTAAAGGAAGTTACTGCCTTATTCTGAGACAGTCCTATAGACCATTTTTTGTTTTGCCTGGCCTTTAGTCTCAAATGAAATCTGAATGGTGTAGTTTTACAGGGCATGTCTAATCGTATTGGTAAAGAAGAAGAGCGGCCTTCAACTAAGGAGGCCAATATTAGAAAAATCAACATTGCAGATATATAAAAATAACCAGAATAGAAACTATAGGTTGGGCTTCCCTGGTGGCACAGTGGTTAAGAATCCGCCTGCCAATGCAGGCGACACGGGTTCAAGCCCTGGTCCAGGAAGATCCCACATGCCGCAGAGCAGCTAAGCCCGTGAGCCACAGCTACTGGGCCTGCGCTCTAGAGCTCACGTGCCACAACTACTGAAGCCCTCACGCCTAAAGCCCGTCCTCTGCAACAAGAGAAGCCACGGCAATGAGAGGCCCACGCACCGCAACGAAGAGTAGCCCCTGCTCGCCGCAGCTAGACAAAGCCCGCGCGCAGCAACAAAGACCCAATGCAGCCAAAAATAAGTAAATAAAAATAAATTTATAAAAAAAAGAAAAAAGAAACTATAGTTTCTATGGTCAGGGCATTCATTCAAAAGATCTGATAAAAATTTGTCATTGAAAGGTTAGTGATCAAAAGGCTTGAAAAGAGCAAAGCATCCAAAGCCATGGTTATGCTTCCTTCAGGACAAGGGCATTTACGGCCTGACACACGGAAAGACCACCCAACCTGGAGGCAGGGACCCAGCTTCTAGGCTCCGTTTGGCACTCTCCAGCTCTCAGCCTTAGATGAGCCAGGAGAGCCACCAGGCCCGAGATTTTCCTCTGCAAAGTGACGAGCTTGCTCTATCAATAAGAAGACTCCCTCCAGTTCCAGCTCTGCTTAATGCTATCACACAAGCCTACTTCACATCAGAACCCCTAAGCCAAGAGGAACTCTTACTAAGTTTAGTTCAAGCCAAATGCCAACCTGGTAGTTTTCAATCCTTGTTAACCTTAGGGTACAGATTACAAATATGAACCTTGAGGAAGTAGAAGGAAGCAGCTAAAATATGTACTTTTAAAGTGTTAAGTTGATTCTGATCTATTTCTCGGAAAAGATAAATGGGCAACAGAGTGAGCTTGGAGGAATGAAATATGGAAATGTCACTGTAACATCTTATACATTCAGGAATTTACCCTAAACTTTTAGCGTTTTATTTTGAAGGTACCAGAGTCTCAGTAAGAGCTTGAAAAAATTTTACTTTTGTTTCTGCAACAGTACTACCAGTATTACCTGGACACTTGTAAAAGCCTTCTCTCTCTCTTCTCTTTTCTTACATTAAATCCATGATTTGTGATTCCCAACAATGAAATACTAATGGATCCTCAAAAAACACTAATTGCCCATTTTTTTCCCTAATTACAAAATGTAAGAACTCTTTAGTGAAAACATTAAACATGATGTCATTTTTAAAGTGTCAGAGTTTCTATTTAAAGCAATGCCATAAAGTAGATAGCTTATTTAGTTTACAAATAGCAACACAAAAAGGTTCTTTAAGTCTGTTTAGCATATCTAAAAGTGCTTCTTTCTCACATTTAAATATTTGGAGCTGGTCCCCCCCCACCCCAGTTTATTACCTTATCTCAACTGTGTAATTTTCTTAAATAGGATTCAGAGAAATAATCCTAGATTTAAATTTTTAAACACTAATTTATAAAAGCATTGGTTGATTCCCATAATACAGCTGGCAGTCAAACTGGACAAGATAATGAATTGACTGAGATCACTGTTCCATCTTCATCCAAGAAAGCTGCCTCTAAAAAAAGATCTTAAATTGCTGTAGAAATCCAATTTGGAAGAAGCAAAAGAAGCATATAGATGGGAAACACCAGCCATGATCACATTAATTTTGTGGCTAACAGCACTGCTTTGAAGTGAAGAAGAAGAAGAAAAAAAGATGACTAAAATAATAAGTCCACTCAAATCCCCAATTTTAATCTAACAACATAACCAGAAGAAAACCAACTACAAAATGTGACACAAAATTCACATCTTGGTGATCCAGTGAACATCACACACACACACACCCCCACAAAATAATTTTCAGCTTAATCAGAAGCAAAGAAATGCTAAGGAAACACTATAGGATTGTGGTGCATCATTGCTAAACAGCAAATTATAGCAAGAAATCAGGAGAGCAGGAACCTGACGTTAGTATGAACACAGCCACGGAAAGTCTACAACTGATTGGTTTTGAATCCACAGGTGTGGGAAATAATAGCAACAAATAATCGTAACAAAAATCTTCAACTTACTGTCATTGAAAAGCTATACAGGGAAAATCTAACAAACTACTATTCACTTAACCCCTTATTCGAACAAAAGCTGCGACATCACAAAGATATAAAAATAAAGGCACTGTTTCCACTTTTTTGTGGGAATGTTCTAATTAGCTCTCTGCTCATATATAAACTATATAAGGTCACAACTGACTTCTGATTGACAAGCAATTTATGGATATCAGCAATTTACAGTCAAAACCAGTTGGCTGGAAGATATCAACTGAGTAAACAAGTTTAGTCTGAGTAAAGTTGAAAAATAAAAATCTCAGGAAAGCTTGTGGAAAAGAGAATTCTTACCTTACCTAGCATATTTCACATGCTTTGTAGCTTCCCCACTGCACTTCCCATGCTCATGAACATTATTTTACCCAGGAAATAATGGTCTTATTCACACACACACACACACACACACACACACACACACACAAAACCTTCCAACAAAATGCTATCAAGTCCCAGGAAACTACAAAAGCAACATTAAAAGTCAGTGTAAAGTAAGAATTCCATTTGTGAATCTCACCTATGAAACTACAAGATCGTTCTCCTGGAACCAACTACAAAGTTCCCTTTCTGCTTAATAAGTGTAATAAACATCACCTTACCATTATCTGTAGAATAAAATCAGCAACGTGTTGCTTCCTGCAGACACCGAATCAAATTTTTTCTTCCTTTCTTTCTAGTATCTTCTTTTTCCCCAGCAAGATTAGGAAGAAAATAAAGCTTTGAGTATTGCCTCAATAGTTCAGACCTCAAGACTGTGAAACTAGCTCTCAGTAAGAAAAAAAAAAAAAGAAAAGAACAGGTCTGGTATTTTACAATCACTTCTGCAGCCCAGGGGTACCTCCTGGACTCCCGTACCTCCTCTCCTTCGGGCTCTAAATTTCTTTTAGTAATGAGACTAATTTTTCCAGTAGCCTTGAACTCCCCAGATTTAACTGACATGGAAAATGTGACTAAAAACTTGTAGAACTGTCTAGCCTCCAACCTTACACAGAATCAACTTTGTTGTAAGTATTGAAGAACACCTCGCAAGCAGCTACTTGCTCCTTCAGACTCCTGCACGACACAGCACAGAACACCAAATAACACTGCGCCATCTAGTTAGCAAGCTGCACTCTCCATTCCAGAAGGGGGGACACCTTCAAACCCTGGGACTTAAGGACTTGTCAGAGTTCAGCTGCTCTAAAGGTCCAATTGTTTATTTAAATAAAAAAAAATATCGCTACTGAGATAATCCACATCTAGTGGATATGGGAAAATTTAGGTTATAATGGCACTACAAACTTTTACATCTAACTTTGATTTACAAGATAAAAGCAAGTTTTAAATTAAAAGGGCTTTCTGTTAATAGAGCTTATTATTCTGAAGACGGGGAATGATTTTCTTCGAAAGTTGTCCCTGGGTGCATGCCTATTATCTTTGCTTTTCCCCTTCCACTAATGAGCATTTATCTAAAGAGCCTGTTAATCCTCTGATGTGTGCTTCTGGTCAGAGGTAACAGTTTGAATAAAACCACTAATCACTGATCACTAAATCACTGATCATTAATCACACTCTCCAGTGCTGGTGACCCGGGCCATTTTCCCCTTTAGGTCTATGTATGCATCACAAACAAGGAGTTTAACATTTTAGATGCACATGTATTGTGTGGAGGTTATACTATTTCATCTCTAGATGTGAATAAATAATAAATACTGCCACAAACTTGGGGAAGGATGTCAATTAGACCCCAGACAGGAGTTTCACAAATGCCTACTCTACAGCATGGCTTTCACGCTGAAGAAAGTAGATCTGATTATAACAAAACATGTGTTCTTCAAGAAATTCCCACATACTCAGAATATAAATTTTCCTTTATTTAGCTTTCACCAACTCCAAATCAGAGAGCACTCAAATCTTCTGCACCTCCCACCCCCCATCCAAAAGCCTGTTAGGAAATCTCTTGTTTGATTTCTGCTGCACACTGCAGCGCCCCCATCCCCGAGTTCTTTTTACTTTTATCCCCTTAAACATGTCACACACAGTATTTTTATTTCAACTGCCAGATACGTGGATTCTGACTCAATTCAATGATTTAGTATTTATATAGAAACTTAAGGTTAAAACACACGCACCAATTTATTGTATGGTACTTTGGGTTCGACGACTCACATTCCCTCACTTTGGAAATGAAACGTTTAGTCTTGAGCCTTTGGCTAAATTTGGTTTAGTCAGCATCCTCAATCATCCCTCTTCGGATAACCGGTCTGAGGAAGGCGCTATGTAAAATTAAGTACTTTGCTTGCAGCGAGTGTGTTGTTTTCCTAAGTCACCACAGGGACACTGTATTATCATAATGTCTCTAAACATTTCCTGAGATGCCTTTTCTATCAGAGTTGAGCATTTTTGCCCTGGAGAAGCGAGCTCGCTGGTGCCTTTCTTAAATAATAGAAAAGGGCAGATTGTGTGTGCGCTGAGCAGGCACCGCGCTCCCCTCAGCCACCAGAAGCTCTTACCCTCACTCCGGGGACTGTGATCTCCCCAGGGAAAGCAGTAAAAGGCGGAGGCAGGGCCAGAGTGATAACAGTGTGGGCGGGAGAAGGGGTGGAGAAGGAGGGGTCCGGGAGGAGAGGGCAATAAAGATGCCCAGGGAACTGGCGATTGTACTAGTACGTTGGGGGCTGGGGGCGGAAAGCATTGTTGCTTTGTCAGCACTTCTAAGCCCCCAACCCTTGAGTATCTGAAGCTGTTAATCAAACACTTACTGGCCTGCAGAATGACGTAATGGACCTGTATTCAGCCTTTATTCCTTGACACATGTCAGAGAGGGAGGGAAAAATAAAAATCAAACACTCAGCGGACTCTGACAACGAAATCTACAAGCAGCCCACTTCAGTTCCTGGCCTTGAACAAGCCTCAAGTGGAGGCTGCACTCGTTCAGGGAAAGTTGGGGTGGGCTAGATCAGAGGCTTTATCTACCAGATACCTCCCCACTACCTCCTCGAAATAAATCTATAGCAAAGGAAAAGCGGGATGCAGCCGCCGGAAGAAAACATCTCCTTGGTTCCTTTGTGCGTCTTGCCCCTCTAAGAACGTCTTGAAAAGTTTTAAGCGATTCCGTGGAGAATCTGCTGGAGAGGAAGACTCTGCCGCCGGGTCCTGAGAACAGCCACCGCGCCGCCGCGGCAAAAGCGGGAGCTGTCATTTGGGGCAGCGGCGGGGAAGAGGTAATGATGCCAGTGAGAACCGGACAGAGGCAAGAGGCGGCTGGAGGAGTGAAGGCGAGGAGAGCCTCGCCACGCTCGAGCCTTCCGCGCCTGGAGTGAAAGCCAAGTGCCCTCCAAGGACGATGTCCCCTCCCCCGGCGCGCGCGCCCACCACCTGCGGTGGGCAGCTCTGCGGAAGAGGTGGCAGCAGCAGGCTTGGCACCCGGGAGGGAGCTAGCCCCCCGTGCGCCCGCCGGCCCGTCCGCCCCCTAGGTGACCCGGCGTCCTCGCCGCGCCCGCTGGAAGTTTGCAAACTTTCTCCGGGGGTTCCGCCGCATCACCGGGAAGTTGGGGACGCGGGGGGAGGTTCTTGGCTCGCCGTCTCCGCTGCCGCCGCCGCTGCCGCCGCTTGACCGCACTTCTGGAGGGTTCCGCACCTTGCCAGGTCTCTGGAGGCAAACACACACCCCCGATTCATAACTGTTCCCCGTGTCAGGGAAACGCACGCGCGCTCCCACACACGCACGCACGCCGGGGCGGACACGGCGCTCGTTCCACGTTAGCATCCCTCCAGTCGCACGGCGCGGCGGCCACCAAGACGCGCTCCGGGACGGACACGGCGTGGGGTCTCTGGGATAGCCTCAGGACACAGCCGATTCCACAGTCCACCAGCATTTGAGGCCGGACTTCCCTCTGGTCCGCCAAAGTGTTTACAAACACAGATCACCCTCCAAAAAAAATGCATCGCATCTTCCCTACTCCTTGCCCTGCGACCTGCCCACTGGACCAAGTAACCTCGCGGCTGCTGCCGAGAACCAACCCCTGCAAACAAGTACGCTCCCGAGATGGCTCCCGCGGCAAGTGCAACAAAAGTGTCTAAATGCAAAAGCCCCAGATGTGGCCGAGCCGTATTTTTAGGAACTTACCAAACAAGTGTGGAGAAGGCAAGAGCGGAGCCCGGGTGAAGGGACCACGTTGGACTGAGCAAAGATTACAATACATTCTATTTAGAGTGCATTACATCACCCCCCCGGTGACGTCACGTGGGATTCCTGAACTTCTAAATCATTGCGGTCCGTGGGGGAGGGAGGGAGGGGCGGGGCCGGCGCGCCGAGGGGGCGGGCCGCGCCCCGGCCCCGCCCCGCCCCCGCCCCAAGAGCGGACCCTGGTGCACCCGCGGGGGAGCGGCGGCGGCAGTGGCGACCGCGCAAGCAAGAGCTTGCAGAGCCCAGCGCCGTGTGACACGGCTCCCTGACATTAGTGGTGTGAGTCAGCTTGGAAACAATCCTCATGGTTTCAGACAGGACCACGGAGGAGAGGCAGGGACACGGGCTGTCCCGTGATGAGGGCCTGGTAGCGTTTGAAAGGTGTGGGGATGGGGAGAGGTGGGGAGGGGGTGCTGAAGAATGCCGGAAGAGACTTTCTCCAAACAGAAATGCAGGACACTCCCCCTTCCCCCACCAGCAGATGTCCAGCTCCTTTTTGCCTGCGACAGTCGTGACCTCATTACAATGTTCCCTGCATCCTGGCTTCTCAGAGCACTCATTCGACACCCCTTTTCACCGCCCGCCCCGCACCCGCCCCTCTCCACCTCACTTCCAAAGGAATAACTTCTTTATTGTGCACATTCACTTGGAATACACTGCCCCCACCCTTTCCAAGACCCCTGCTTCTCGCGTGTGAGAAGCTGGAACGAGAGTTGCTCCTGGGGGGTGGGGGGGAAGGTGAATCACAGCTAGAGCCAAGTGCTGAGACTGATTTAGACTCAGCGTCAGAGCAGGAAGGGCCCTTGGCGATCACTTCCAGAGCCTCGTCTGTAATTCGCCCAAGCTCACAGGCTGGCAAGTGGCAGAGCCAGAGCCAGAATGCAGGATCCGGGCCCCTGGTCTGCAGTATCTTCCCGACAATTCCTTGAGAGGAGGAGTCAGGCGCTTTCATCATCAGCCAAGTCACCATCACCATCCTCAGCTTAACTTCCATTCAGATGTTCTCTCTGTGAGTCGGACTCAAAGGGAAGGCACAGGCTAAATTTCAGCATATCCCAGACGACCACTGTCATCCTCGCGGCAGCTCACACTTTACAAAGCAATTGCACCCACGTGGAACTAACTCCCTTGATTCTCACAACAGCCCAGCACAAGGAGCAGAAATAGGGCAGGTGTTATAATTATCCCCATTTTACAGGTGAGCTAAGGCAAACCCCAGGTTAAGAGGCTGGCCTGAAGCCACTTGATCAAGTGGTGGCACCAGCACCACCCCAACCCCTGTTTTCAAACCTCAAATCCCAACTGGGCTCTTTTCTAGAACCAGGGCTGAGCTTTACCTCCTCACGGGTTAGAACCTTTGCTAAGGATGTCGGGGCTTTGCTTAGGAACAGTTTAGATCCCATTAACAAACAATAATCATTCCTGACATTTATGTAACATCTGACATTTATATAGTACCTCTTATCCCAATGCATCACAACCATGACTGTGCAGTTTGCCAAAGAATCATGACTGGACTGGCTAGAAATTGTAATGCTTTGCCTGGATTGTCACATACTTCTGAGCTGGTTTTGACATACTAAATGGAAGAGCTTTGTGTTTCCTTCCTAAGTGTTTAAACAACTCTCTTCCCTTTAGTGTTTCTTGATACCACAGGGACTGCCGACTGTTCATTTCTCACAGCCTTATTCAGAACTCATCACTGAGTTTGCTATTTGCTGTCTTCCACATGTGCCCCTGAAGGAATTGCAGAAGAAGGGCTCCAGCCCTAACTTGAATCTTAACCAATAAAACGTTAAATACGACAGCTCAATTACTTGGGTTGACGGAAGGAAGCAACAGCCTCCTTGCCCACATTCCCACTCAATTATCAGGACATCCTTTTCCAGTAAAGCAGGAATCTACCTCCTTCTCCCTCAAAGAAAAAGTGTAAGCCAGACCAGGAGCAAGCTTGAGGCAGAAAAGGAATGCAGCTTGATGTAGCAGTGCTAAGTCTGAGAGCTTATCTTTTTTCCCAGCTAATAGGTGGGGACCAAAGGAATAGAATGGAGAATTGAATAAGCAAAGCTGAGGTGATAATCAAAATATTTAAAAACCTGTAAGTAATTAATCACCATATAAAATTTAAAACATTTAATTCCCAGTATTCTCTAAACAGAAGCACATATATATGAGTTTTAATGCAAGTAGTTCACCAGTTTCTAATACTATCCAAATCAGTTGTTGGTCTTTAAAAACTGCTGCTGATCATTTGTTTGACATGCTGTCACCAGGTAAACAATGCCCCTGTCCGAGCCATGGTTGACAAAGGAACACACATGGAACTTTTCCAGTGATCTCCTCAATAACTTGATAATCATTAGGTTACTTGGAGTCTCAATGAGCAGATAATCTCTCCACATCAGCAATATTGTTCATGGTGCTGACTCATCTGTCAGCTTCTGCAGAACTGACAGCAATTTCATTCACAATGTTTCTAAGCCATTGTATTACAGTTTTCTATATATTCCAGATCTCTGTTACCAACTAAGTCCCACACACACACACACACAATTTTTTTGAATGTAAACTGAAGAAGAGAGGTGGTGTTTATAAGTGTGGACTCCAATGTCAGGCTAACAGAGTTCAAATCATGGCTCTGCTACTTCAGTTTTAAATAACCTCTCGGCCTTAGTTTCCTCATCTTTGTAATGGGACTGGTGGTGATAATTATACTAATTCAAAGGAGTTAAGAATTGTGCTTGGCACAGGACAAATACTACATAAGCACTTGCCCTCATTTTTATCAATGAAAATAATGTGGCTAATGCCATGACAGGAGGATATTCAGTGATTTTAGCAAACTTGACCAAATAGATGAAAAGACAACCTGTTTCCCTATACTTCTCCTAGCCCCACACTAATCCCTGCATGCATCATCTGTACCAAGCAGGCTCTCGCCTGTCAAACCATGCCAACAGAGCCCTCGTATTTGTGGACTTAAATTTTTGCATGCCTCGTGCTCACCCCATCTCTTTCAGGATCTGTCACAGCCAAAGTCCCATGGAGACTGCAGTTTCCAGAAGCAGGGGTACCTCAGCTGGTGGCAGCCATAACCTGGGGCATTTGCCTGCTGGGGTGCCAGCACCACCTCCAAGAATGCCACCTCACCCACTGGGATTACACCCATTATGGCCTGGGGGATATGTGGAGACAGAGACCCTTACACTAGAGTCAAGGTAAACTAGCTGGGGTACCACCATCCAGGGTCCTCTCCACCCCCACCCTACCTACCTCCATGGGGTAGGGGCACAGGCAGGGCACAAGCCTGCCCATAAGGTACCACATTCATTGGACCTATGAAGAGCTGGCTTGTACCTACACTGACAAACGAGAATAGGTGAGACCCCTGTTAGACCAGAGGTTAACCCTTTAGTTGCTGGATCATGGGGCAGTCCAAGGAAGAGGCCTGGGCAGCTGGGCCAGTGGGGTAGCCAAGAGGTCAGAGCAGTGGGTATATACTAACCCTATGGAAGAATTTTAATATTTTAACAAGTTTACAGCCTTACCAGTGCTTACCCACTGAATATGAGGCCTGAGGAGAACCATCCCAAGGGTCCTCAGATGGGGAGAAATCCTTTTGCCTCATGCTTTGGATTCAGTCATTTCTCCAACATTCAACAAAGGTTGACAGGCCTGCCCAGTACTGGGGAGGGAAAAAAGAAAAGGGGTCTCCTTCCCAGCTCCTAGGCTCCTGCAGAGGTTCTCAAACTTAGTGGCATAAGAAGCACTTAGGTAACCTGTTAACTCCCTGACTTCCCCAGGGATTTCTGTTCAAGGATCTGGCATTGGGCCCAGGATTCTGCATTTGTGATTCTGAGGCAAGTGTCTGGGGACCCCACTTCGAGTGACTGTGATCTAGTGAATTCATAGACGGGCAGTGACCTGGGACGCCGGGGAGGGAACAGGAAGAGTCTGCTGCCTGCAACACTAAGAAAAAAAATTAAAAAGAAAAGAAAAAAAAAAAGGAAAAAAAAATGACCCCAGGTTCATATGCTTAAGATCAATCCTCTAGCTGCTTCCCATAAAGACACATATAGCCCTAGAGAAGTCTTTCCCTCGTCCCTTCTATACATACACGACTTAGAGGGACCTTTCCCATTTATTTTTCACTCAAGACTTTTCTCTCCTGTTGCTGAGCACAGGTTCCGGACGCGAAGGCTCAGCGGCCATGGCTCACGGGCCTAGCCGCTCCGCGGCATGTGGGATCTTCCCGGACCAGAGCACGAGCCTGTGTCCCCTGCATCAGCAGGCGGACTCTCAACCACTGCGCCACCAGGGAAGCCCAACTCAAAACTTTTCTTAACCGAGTTAACAGTGGTAATAGGAAGACTGTTGCTGGGTTTGTGATTAAACCCATTGCTATGGGACCACTGGGAAGTTTCCATCTCTTCTAAGATAAATCTTACCCTGGTTTCTTCATTGTCTTATTTGAAGAGATAAATATTTTCAAATAAACGGAACTGCAAAACTCATCCAAAGACAGCAACAACCACAGCACACTGGCTAACACTTACCAAGCATTTACTCTGTGCCAAGGCTTGTACGAAGACCTTTATGTGTGTTCTTTCAGTTACTCCTCACAATAATCCTATGAGGTGGCTGGACCCATTCTCATTTGCAATGAGGAGCTCAAGTCTTAGAGCAGTGAGCAGCTTGCCCAGCTGGGCCAAGGCGGAGGGAGGAGAAAACCCCAGACCTCTCGAGCCAGTACCAGCGCCATGTCCTATGGAACACAGAGCATGCGCGCGTGCGCCCGCGGGAGCACAGGCGCTTTGCGCAGTAAGCGCGTTCACTGTTCCCTCCCACCTAATTTGCATGGAGCGCTCCAGGCGCTTCCTGACGCACAAAATTCTATTGGACCGGTGATGCATGGGAGTCTGTGAGACGCGAAGCAGCTAAAAGGGAAGCCTTTTTCTTCTGTGGTGAGTGGGATGGGGGTGAGGCGGACGCTGAGAGCCCTGAGAGACCATGCTTACCTTGCAAACCAGAACCTCCTTGGAACTCAGAAAAAAGGCAGAGGCGCTCTCAGACACCCAAAAGACTTAGGAATCCTATCTTACTCTTTTTAGTCCCTGTGTTGGGCAACTAACCACTTAAACTGAACATGATGACATAGGTGGAAAAGGAAGGATAGAGCTGCCCTTACTGCTTTTCCTTTCAGTCTTTCCTTAGAAGTAAACAGAAGGCAGAATGTTGGTGGAACGTGTGCACGTGTGAAATACAGCTGAGTTCACTTTGCGCAGCATTTGCACTGTGCAGGTAAGAACAAAATACGTATGCACATAGGAGCCGTGAAATACAAATTGTGTGAATTCAGTGATTCCATATAGAAGTTAACGTATTTACATTCAAAACTGGCATGCACAATATAAAGATGAATGGTAAAATGCTAATAATTTAATATTTTAATTTTTTGTTACTTTGAACAACATTAAATAGTAAATTTAGGGACTTCCCTGGTGGTCCAGTGGTAAAGAATCTGTCTTCCAATGCAGGGGACGTGGGTTCTATCCCTGGTCAGGGAACCTAAGATTCCCACATGTGGCGTAAGCCCACGTGCCACAACTGCTGAGCTCGTATGCCTCAACTAGATAGCCCACGGGCTGCAAACTACAGAGCCTACGCACTCTGGAGCCCAGGAGCGCAAGTAGAGAAGAGAAAACCCACACGCCACAACTAGAGAGAAGCCTGGCAACGCAAGGGAAAATCCCACATACCGCAACTAAGATCATGAGTGCCGCAACTAAGACCAGACACAGCCAAAAAAATAGTAAATTTAAAAAACACTGTGACAAGTTGAGAGATTGACTATGAGAGAGAGGAAAACCTTTCTACTTAATATCTTTAATGGCACTTTTCCGCAGACTTTTGAACAAGGTGCTCTGCATTTTCAGTTAGCTCTGGGTCCAGGAATTATGCAGCCAGCCCTAAGTACAGCCACATGATTGATGAGATCCGCCATGCCCCCAGATCCACGCTCACCATACTCAGAGTAACAGCAAGCAGAGCAGGAGGTCTAACAGCCTCAGCTTTGTCACTTACTAAGTGTGTGACCCTGGCCAGTTTTTAACCTCTCTGAACTTCAGATTCTTCGTCTGTAAAACGGAGCTAATGTTAGCATCTACCTCCCAGGATATTGCAAGGATTCAATAAGTTAATATATGTAAAGTGCATAAAACAATGCCTGGCACATAATAATTACTGGAAGAAATGTTAGATACTGTTATGCCTTAATAAGGTTTTGGAGAGAATTTCATAAAATAATCCATGTCAACTGCTTAGCACCAGGCATGTCATTTAGAATATGTTCAGCAAATGTTCATTACATAAAATTGCATGTAAGCTGTAATATTGCAGTTCTGTGGATTAGAATAAAGGAATCAATCCCATTTGTCCTCAAATTAAGAGCCTTCATATAAGCCACTTGTATTTGAAGCACAGTTAGATTAACAAATCTGCCCTGAGTTTGTGGGCAACAGAGCAGTTTTACACAGGCTGATGTTCTAATTGAAACCATCACAATTTTCCCTTCCAGTCTTGACATACAAATGCCTTTTTACACCAGCAGTTGTGTAATTATTAACTCTTGTGTGGTTTAGATTTACTGCAGTCACTTCTTAAAATCCTAACAGGTAGACCTCTAAAATGCTATACTCTTGCATTGGAGGTCGGGGTGCGTGTCAACTCTGAAATGTTGTTTAACAAGGGACAACCTGGTCACTTGGCTCAAGCTTGGGAGACCTCGTCTGGAAGGCCATCAGTTGCTGATGGCTTGACCTATTCCTTTAAGGAATTATCATATTCCCCACATTATAAAATTTCATGTTTTCTCTTGAACTGGTCTGAAAATCAAAAGCTTCACCTATCCCAAAGGGTATTAGAGTGTTAACATCCCTATAAAAGTTACACTTATCTTAATGTGTTCCTCTTTTATTTTTTAAAAGAGAGACTTGATTAAATGAAAAACTACTCTTGTTTTTTTTTCCCCTGCCTTAGTATTAAGTAAAAGAGATTGACACCTGCTCTGAATAATGACCCGGAATAATAGTGCTGTGTCAGCACACTCCAAAAATTTTAGTAATTTCCTTAAAGATCAATGGTAAGCGGAAAGTAACGGTTTTACAATAATTAGGAGTGTTTTATATATAGGGAAGGTTCATTTAGACTAAAACAGTATTGATATCACATAAATTAATATTGAGTGTCACCTCATATGAACTGATATTTCACATACCACCTCTTTTTATATCATCGTTACCCACATGTTTAACTCATGTACTGCTGACGTGGAAGGTTACTCTCATCTCTTTAGGAGCATTTACAAGTACTTTATTTAAATGATTCTCGAAAATTTCAGTAGCTTTTAAACCTAATTGATCTGTGATTCCTCCTCATTCTTACATGATACAGAATATTTAAAACCTGGAAAGTTATTCTCAACCTCATCTGAATCATGAAAATTGCCCACTAAAGGAGTTAGAAAATATAAAGCTTCCCCATTTCTCCCCACTCCCCCACCCTGGTTTTAAAATATTCTGTCTATAGCTTTCACAACACTGCCCTTACTTGACACTTAAAGAGAACATGTACGAACAGTACACTGGAACATTGTGCTCTTTAGAAAAATCATCTATTTTCAAGACTGCTGTGGCTATTTAATGCTATGCCAAAGTCTGAGGGGAAGGAAAGAACAGTATTATTTGTGAGCACTAACTGTGGTTCAAGCCCATGATATATTTTATCTCAGTGAATCCTGACAACTCTGGATGAAAGATGTTATTACTCCTATTTTATTGATGGGCGTATTAAAACTCAGAGAGGCTAAGTAATTTGGCCAAGGCCACACAGCTAATAAGTGAGGCAGCTGGGTTTCTAACCTAGTCTGATTCCAGAATCCCCATTTTCCATCACATCCTGCTGCAATGGCCTTTATTTCCAGATGCTTTGTCTCTCCTTTCACTCTCCTGCATAACATTATTTTGTTTTGTTGAGCAACCCACCCACACATATATACACAGAGGTTGAAAGCCACTGTGCCTCTCAGTGATCATTGTGTGGGAGTCATATCCTTTCATAGGCTGAATCCTGTGTTTGTGGGGGAGCAATAGACCTGTTTGATGAAGAACAGAGGGCCCTGCATAGCAAGATCCTGGCCATTATTGGTGATCCAGGCATATCCAAGTCCCATATGTGCTGGGGGGACTGTGGGCAAGAGAGCCAATGGCTGCCCTGAGCATTTATTATGAGAGTGGGCTGCTGAATGAGGCTTTGACCTTAGCTCCACTACGGAGACAAATCAGCAAAGGCAAAGAAGGTGGAGGTCACTGGTGTGGAGACTGGAAGGATACTCAAAACACTGACTGAATTTGCCAGAGGAAGACAGATGCAAAGATAATTAAGATTGCTGGGACCCTATTTATTGCTGTCACTGCAGTAGTTGTTCATCCGTTTCCTTTTATGGACTCAGATCTGGGGGATGCTACATAAAAATAAAAGGTTTAAATTAGAATAACACCTTGAGGGCTTGTTCTTTCTCTCCATAGCCAAAGAGGTCCCTTATGGTCTCTCTTTCATTTTTTTAATGGAAATATTTTTATTATTTCTGCACATTATGAAAGTAATACATGCTTGTAAAAACCTCAAGTAATACAGAAGTGTTTAAAACAGAAAGTAAATGTCTCCCTATAATCCATCTGGAGATAACCACTATAAAAGTTTGATGACTGTCCTTTCAGAAATTGTATCATACATGTAAGCATAAATTCCATGAATGTGGTCAGACTACATACTCTGTTCTCAAACTGCCTTTTCCCATAAATTGGTGTTAAATTTTACAATTTATTGTGACATTTATCTATAGGAATATTATAATATGGCATCATCCTTTTTCATGGTTATATAGGATTCCATTTTGGGGTTTAATCAATTGACTATGAATAGATATTCATATAGTTTCCAGTTTGTTGCTATTATAATCAGTGCTACAATGGATACCTGTTACTTGAACACACATATGTGACTACTTTTCATAGAAATGGTGTTGCAGGTTCACCGGCTATGCATGTTTTGAATGTTGTTCCATATTGCCATATTGCTTGATAGCCTTTCAGAATGGTAGCACCAATTACTGTCTGGCTTACAAGCAGCAAGAGGGCCCCCCACCCCCACACTCTTATCAATAGGGGCATCTTTTAAGAGTAATGAAAGTCTTACATGAGATCTCAAACAGATGTAGGTCTGCCTTATAAGCAGAACTAAAACTGATGGTTTCCACAAAGAATCCTACTACAGATGCAAGAGATTTTAATGACAGAATTCACACTCATAAATCATCAAACAACAGCTAACTCTGATTGTTAGGAATCAGTGTAAGTCTGTCCCACACATCTCATTCAATTAGAATAACCCTGTGAAGCTAATATCACTATTATCCTCTTCCATTCTAGAGGAAACTGAATTATAGAGAGGTACAGCAACTTGCCTAAATGGCTGACAAGAGGTGAAACTGGGATTTTTTTCTGCATTTTTTAAATTGAGATACAGTCGATGTATAATATTATATAAGTTTCAGGTGTACAAAACGCGGATTCACAATTTTTGAAGGTTATGTTCCATTTATAGTTATTATAAAATATTGGCTATATTCCCTGTGTTATACTATATATCCTTGTAACTTATTTATTTTATATCTAGTAGTTTGTACGTTTTAATCCCCTACCCTTGTCTTGCCCCTTCCTGCTCCCCTCTCCCCACTGGTAACCACCAGTTTGTTCTCTGTATCTGTGAGCCTGTTTCTGTTTTGTTATATTCACTAGTTTGTTTTATTTTTTTGATTCCACATATAAGTGATAGCCTACAGTGTTTGTCTTTCTCTGTCTGACATATTTCACTTAGCATACTACCCTCCAAGTCCATCCATGTCATTGCAAATGGCAAAATTTCATTCTTTTTTATGGTTGAGTAGTATTCCATTGTGTGTGTACATATATGTGTGTGTGTGTGTTTGTGTATATATATATCACATCTTCTTTATCCTTTCTATCCTTTCTTTATCCTTGTCTGTTGATAGACACTTAGATTGCTTCCATATCTTGACAATTATAAATAATTTGCTGCTATGAATGTTGGGGTCATGTATCTTTTAGAATTAGTGGGGGTTTTTTGTTTTTTTGTTTTTCTGGATAAATACCTAGGAGTGGAATTGCTGGATCATATGGTAGTTCTGTGTTCAGTTTTTTGGGAAGTCTCCATACTGTTTTCCACAGTGGCTGCACCATTTACATTCCTACTAACAATGTAGGAGGATTCCCTTTTCTCCACATCCTCACCAGCATTTATTTGTGGTAAATAGAAAGAACATAAAATTACTTACCTTTTTAAGTATACAATTTGGTGGCATTAACTTACATCCACACTGTTGTGTAGTTATCACCACTGTTTATCTATTTCCAGAATTTTTTCATCATCCCAAATGGAAACTCTGTACATACTAGACAGTAATTCCTCACTTCCTCTCCCCCTGGAACTGGGATTTGAACTCGTGAAACCTGAGGTTAAAGCCCAAGGCTTAAATACCAGAGTCTAACTGCTTTGACTGGTTCTACCATTTTCTCCTTCATTGTGCACTTGAATTAAACTCAGATTTTAGTGTTTTCTTTTTGTGAGTAGGTTCTTGTGTGGTAAAGGAATAGCACCCATGGAATATTTCCAGAATAATGGGAGGCTTTGTGGCAAAGGTAGGATTGTGAGGGCACAAATCAGCATTGCCGACTTACCATTACTGAACTCATCCATGGTAATTCTAATTGCTAAACATGAAGACCAAGGTCTTATGTTAGGCTGATGAATCAGTTTTAAAAAAAAAAGAGGAGGGCTTCCCTGGTGGTGCAGTGGTTGAGAGTTCGCCTGCCGATGCAGGGGACACGGGTTCGTGCCCCGGTCTGGGAAGATCCCACGTGCCGCGGAGCGGCTGGGCCCGTGAGCCATGGCCGCTGAGCCTGCGTGTCCGGAGCCTGTGCTCCGCAACGGGAGAGGCCACAACAGTGAGAGGGCCGCGAACCGCAAAAAAAAAAAAAAAAAAAAAAAAGAGGAACCATTTCTATCCTGATTCACTAATCCAAGTAAACTGACCAAGGGGCAGCTATGGCAGGTATGGGTTTCCTTAGTGTAAATCCTCAATATCCCACAAAGTGGAAGGAGAGGGAGCCACTGTATCCTCAAGAGGCTGGCTCCAACCCAAGAGATCCAGGCAGATGGGGTCCTCACGTCTCCCCATCTCTTTGTGTTGGTCCTACCCTATCCTAAATTTTGCTTCCCGAATAGATCCTTCTGGAATACAGCAGCCATCACTCATTGCATTGTCAAGGGGTAAATGGCTGCCTTTTTGGAGAGGAATCCCACTCTGTAAATCAGCCACCAGGCACTGTTTATCCCACTGATGGATGTCACACATCCACACATATGGGACCTAAACCAAAGCTATGGACTTTTTTCCAATCCACATTTTTTCTCTGTATTTTTGATTTATTACATTGCTGTTTAAGAATAAGTTCTTTTTGGGAAATCATTTTCCATATATTATTTATCCCTCCAGTCCAAGGTACCGTCCTGAACAAGAAAACACTTCGAGAAAATGTATATCCTCATGGCATTTAAAATGTATCATAAGGTAATCTGTCTTCATAAAAAGAGACCCAGATTTTTTCCTCTTTTTGTACTCATAGCCCAGTGAAATGAATAAAGGTAAATCCAGAACATAGAGAGGAGGAGAAGGGAAAAGGAGACAAAGATAGATCAAGACAGGGACAAAACAGAAGAATACAGAAGTTGTGGCTTCATTCTTACAGTCTTACCTGCTATTCTTCAACTTGCCAAAAATAAAAAGAAATAATAGCATCCAAGAGTTATGGTCCTGTTTTAAAAATAAAAAGAAATTGCAATTAAAATGATTGAACTAAGTAGAACAGACACAGCAAACATATAGAAAAAAATATATTTTTTTCTGTGCAGTAAGTCTCTGATCTCATTAAGTTCCTAAATAATATCTTCCTGACATCATGACTATTGAAATAACACGTTACTTTCATATTTATGACATTGAGAGATTATATTACTAGTTTATGAAAAATATGTTTAATTTGCCATTTTTAAATGACACTGATATAGATTAGTATATATTATAGAATTAGATACATATGCTATACCAGTTAGTTTTATATTTTATTATAAACATCCCCAACAGGTGCAAAAATACCATGTAAAATAAAACAAAAGATAAGGTATCTTATGACAATAAAAGCATATCTGCCCTGCATTCAAAAAGAAGGGAAAATGTATGTACATTCCCATCATCCCACATTTCTCTTTCTAGAGCTTTATCTAACTCTTTCTGGGGCACAGTGCCATATATATGTATAAGCCTTTGTATCTTCTGATTAGAAGAAAATAAGTGTAGAATCATGTTTGCTACAGTCTGTTGCCAAAAGCCCATGTCTATAATCCATCATTAAAATGTGACAGTGTATGGCTACAAAGAAAGAAAAATCTCAGTTGTCATGCTCATTTGCAAATGTTTCAGGGGCTGGAGATTGTTTGGCAATCCTGCTGTTTCCAGGTTATTTGTGGAATGACCAGTTTAATTGAGCTGATGATTACCTTGTGCCTGCATTGCTCTTCTGACTTGGATCTTTATTTTCTGCAGTTGGCATCAATTTGTGCTGCGTGGCAAGGGAATGGCATGCATTCAGCAAGCCCAAATTCCAGAGTTCCAGCCCACCCCTTGTTTGCCTTTGCCAATCTGATTTCTGAGGAATTTGCCTAGAGTTGTTACAGGAAAAAAGAAAAAATGGAAAAGGAACTCCTTGCCCTATGTTACAGACCATTTCATAGAATACCTCCTTTGGTCTGACACTCTTGGCCCCAGTAAGGAAAAAGGGTTTTATGTCTTTATTGAAATTAAGGGCTGTTTAGGATGTTCTTTGTAATTGGAGCACATCCCACTGCATGTAGTACACAATGTAGACCAACCTGTTGCAACCTGGAGTGCAAGTCAGATATTTGCTACCCAACTGAGCCAGTGGAAAAAGAAAAGAGTCCGGGGAACCTTGGTTAACACCAACCTTGTCCTGACATGTACCAAGGCTGTAGCATGAAGAAAATTGAAAACAGAAACACCAGGAAGGTCAGTAAGAAGGCAAGGCCTCTCCTTCTTCCTTTACTTTGTTCCTAACAAATGTTCGTCTTCACCCACTCTAAATCATGTCACTTCAATGAAGACTATATAAAAGGGAAGTTCATACTGCAAAGCCAGTGTGGAGAGAAACTGCCCTTGACCGCTAATGGAAATGGCTGTATCCTGCTTTGGAGTGGGCTTGTTCCCCTGGAGAGTAGGTGAGTACCCCAAGCTAGTTGAATCTTGGAATTTGAGATTATGATGAGATCAGCAGACATCATTTAAAAGGGTTTGTGTTTATCTTCCATGAGAAGAGCCTGATATAGGCCCTTTGCCAAGGAAAATTTAGACAATGTTCCCAGGTACATGGTGAATTTCACCTCCAAATAGTTTCCTCTTAAATGCCCCCAGGGAAGTAATTTCAGTCCTTTTACTCTTTCAGAGAAGAGAGAGAAGCTCTATCCTTTCAAAGTAGGAAGGAAGATAACTTTGGTGAACATTTCCAAATACATAAAAGTCACTCCAATTAAAAAAAGGTGTAAAACCAACAAATGTGCTAAAACAAAACAGGAATGTATGATAATTCTTTTGTACTTCCTCTATGTAAACAAATAAAAATGCAAGGGTTAGAAGAGGAATATCCAAACAGGCTTCTTTTCCTGACAAAATTTTGAGCAATAATGCTTGATCCATGGTGAAACCAAATCAGACCTGAACACTCAACAGACACGGCATATCACTGAATTACAGGGGGCACAGTCAAGTGCAGGTGAAGTCTGTGCCCAATGTTGAAAGATGGGGGACTCTCTCTTCATATGGAATTTATGAGAAGAAAGCAAAGCCTTCTAAATAATATCTTACTCTCCACAAGACTACATTACTTATGTTAAGGAGTAATTAATCTGAAATTAATATAGCTACTCCAGCTCTTTTTTTTGGCTAGTGTTAGCATGATATATCTTTCCCCATCCCTTTACTTTTAATCTATATATGTCTTTATATTTAAAGTGCATTTCTCGCAGACAACATATAGTTAGGGCTTGTCTCTTTTATCTACTCTCACAGTCGCTCTCTTTTAATTGGTGTGTTTAGACTATTCACATTTAAAGTGATTATTGATGTAGCTGGAATTATATCTACCATATTTGCAACTGCTTTATATTTGTTGCTTGTTCTTTGTTCCTTTTTTGGTCTGCCACTCTTTTTCTTCTTTCTCTGCTTTTAATTGAGCATTTTATATGATTCCATTTTCTCTTTCTTCTTTAACGTATCAATTATACTTTTAAAACAAAATTTTAGTGGTTTCCCTAGAATTTGCAATATACATTTGTTTACATCTTAATTCAAGTCCATGTTAACACTATACCACTTCACGAGTAGCCCAGGCACATTATAACAGAGAATTCCCAATTCCTCCTTATAAATTTGCCTTCCTTTCTCTTATCCATAAACTATAATTACCCAATATATTGTTGCTATTATTATTTTGAACAAACCATTTTCTGTTAGATGGTTGTTAATTTTCAGTTGTGAGGATGGGATTGATGACTTCCAAGCTCTACATACTGGACTGGAAGCCAGAAGTTGAGGTTAATTTACATCACATTTACAAGACTAGGAGAAAGCAGAGAAAGGGTAATTAAGATCTAACAGAAATAGTAATGAGACCAGAATCCATAATCAATCATCAGAATATCAAAGTAACCAAGAAAAGTTGAAACAAGTGGGGAGATGGGTGGAAATGTAGCAGAGAGAAGGGATAGGAGGAGAGATGTTTGAAAATCTAAAACTTTAAGTTTGTTGCTTTCTTTATGAAATGCAGAGTCTGAGGAAACAAGGTTTCTGAGAAGAGAGTCAGATCCAACAGAAATATTTGATGTTTCCTGGCTAAAAGGCATCACTATTTTGTGGGTTGAGGAAGATTGCTATACTTAAAAAGAACAAATGAGTAAACAAAAAAACAGCATTAAGCGTGAACTCACTAAAGCTGAAACAGCATCATGAGACAGACAAAGTCTGAGTTACGGGACTAAGGTGTCACCTGTACCTAGAAAATCCCTTCAGCACTCCCAGCCTCCTTTCCTGCACCTATGAAAATGAGGATGTGACTAGATAAACTGTAAGCTTGCTCTGCACTGAAATTCTAAGAGTCTATGAAGGGTTAGATGCACAATGGAAAAATTGATCTATGATTGGTAAACGGCAAGAGTGAATTTAAAAAGACCCAAGGGTGAAACCCTACAAGAGAAATATTGTATAACCCACAAAATAGTCACATATAATACTGGGCTGCCAAAAGCAAGAGCATGGTGTGTAGAATAAACCCTCTACTCGAGAATCAAAGAAGAGGCAACCATGCCATGGAGTCCCAGAAGCCAGAATCTTCTGAAGCTGAGTGCAGCCCCTCTGATGGAGAATGGGGAGAATAAGAGGGTTCTTTGGATATTCCCAAAACAGCCACTTTAGGAGAGGAAGGATGCTTTCTGGATGGACCCTGGCTAGGAATGCAAAGGTTACTGAGAAACACACCCCAAAACACAGAAAATAAAATTTCTCCTTAGAACAGGAAAGGTGAAGAGCTAACAACCCTAGAGTAGAAAAACATAAGTGAAAAAAAGGAGAAAGAGATGGGAGAGTCATTTGTTGTTCTGATATTTAATGAGAAGAACCACATCCAATCACTCCTGAAGCCACAGAAATACTTGGTGAATTAAGAGTGTCTGATAGGCAGCTGTCACCAAAGGGGGCACTGCAGGCCACTAACTGCCCACTGGAATTGGAGTAGACCTTACAGCACAGCAAAACTCCTCGTGGCACAGAGTTTTCTCTAGGCCAGTTGATCTGATTTTATTTATTTCATGTTATGATTCTATTGGAAAGCATGAAAATATTTTAAATCAGTTTTATTTTCTCATGTAATTATGTTCCAAAAGATTCATTCTGCAACATGTAATGGCATATTAGTGGTGACAAATGAAAGCCAATTAAGATCAGGGAAAGAAGAGGGAGAAAAAGGAGAAACATTACTGAGTGCTTATGTGCCAGGCACTGTGCTAGGCTATTCAGATGAGGTCATTTAATCCTCACATTGCCCTTTGAGAGAGGTGTGATTACTCTCTTCTTACACGTGAGAACAATGCGTAATTCCTGAGGCCACAAGTAAATTGCACTTATGGAAATCTATAAGAAGTCTGAAGACCACAGTGACACATATAAAAAAAGTTTTGATAAAATTATGATATAATACTAAATTTGAACAGAACACCAAATTAGAACAGAAAACCAAGTGATGATACAAATATAGTTTTATCCTATAAATAATTTTTAACTGAAAAAAATTAACAGCAAACACATTAATGTGACGGATGAGACTCTAAGTGGATTGTTTTCTCTATTTAAAAAAAGTCTAAAAAACAAAGCTATTAGCAAAGACTAAAAAATTCAATCAATAATAAAACAAATATAGCACGAGACATGTAATGCATACTATATTATCTTCAGCCTCTCTTTCAAAGAGTTAAAAATGCATAAAGAAAGTTTAAGTTTGAGTCCAAATCATAAACTTGACTTGAACTCTGTTGTGAATTGCCAGGGAAAGCATTCCAGACTCTAAGAAACTTTGATTTTTTTTTTTTTCTTTCCCTTCATAGCATCGAGAAAATGCTGGAGGGCTTATAGGGCCCCTGGCATGTAAATTGTAGCCATCAGGAGAAAAACCCTCTGTATTAACAAGTGATGCTTTAGAAGTCATTTTCTTACAGTCCCTTACAATGCTGCCACAGAGACAGGGTAAAGATTGGACAAAGAATTTTTCTGGTTTGAAATCACTCAAGTAATGTAGAGGAAAAAGAAGCACTTTGCCAAAATTCCAAGGTTAAAAGTAATAAGAAGAGAGGTGTCTGTCAGCATTCAGAAGAGTTTTGTAAACAATAGATGCAAGACATCAGATCCTCCGAAAGAAAAGATTTCTTTTCAGTGCCACTTTTGGAGAATGATCAGTAACGTATTTCATTTCTGGTTTAATAAGGTTATTAATGATTTCTTTTTTTAAAAAAAAGAAAAGTAATATTTTCTGAGAAGGTAGGCCGATAAGCATTCGTGTAGTAAAGAATAGTGTGCTTTTTTATGAACAGTCTACACAGTAGAATAAAACACTATCTACATGAGCTTTCACACAGCAGAGCAATTAATTATCTTCCTGAACACTGTTCTCACTGAAACTTATTAAAAGTCTGATTCATCCACAAAGCCCCAGGCAATCATCAATTGCCTCATAATACAAAAGAAAAATAAGCTATGGTTATGTTCTCATTTAATATCCTAAGAAGATCCTCTTTGCCCTCTGTCTTTGTTTCAAAATATCTCTATTAAGAGTTAAAAAAAAAAAGAGAACCTTCCACTTGACGTGAAATACGTTATGGCAGGGAACCGTGGGAGTAAATTACAGAGCCTCCAGGATACCAGATTAAGAAGAGAAGCTGGACTTTCTCAAAGACACACAAATCATTCAACATGGAGCACAACAGGGCATACAGTGTGTTATCGATGCCGAGTTCCAAGCACCATTGTTAATACAGACCAGAAGAGGAATTGTCCATTAAATAATAAAGGGGGAGGGGAGAGAACGTTCAGACTCCAGCGTTAAAAAGCCTGCAGCAGAGGAACGCTGGTTTCACAAGTTTTAAACAGCTTAAGAGTTATTAGTCTGCTTAGAGTTTTGGTTTCATGCAACTCTCCCAAATATCAACTTAATGACTTCTAAGCAGAGACTATAGTTTATGAACCATGTATTTTTTTTAAAGTTTAGTATAGTTGACAATATCAATAGCGCCCTCTACAGGAAGTTTCAAACCCACAACTTCGGTTTTCTTACATTTGAAAAAATGCTAATAAGTAAGGTGAACACCGTCTGAGAACAAGATGAAAATTGAATAAAGTTGATAAAATTGAAAAATAATGTGAAATTCGGATGACAAATGGAGATTTAGGAATTTGGAATGAAGCAAAACAAAACCACAGCAGATAGCCCTAGGTCATTTTTTTTTTTCTAGGTCATTTTATATTGGGGTGTGTGTGTGTGTATATATATTTTTTTTTTTTTCTTTTTTTGGTGGTGGTGGTGGTGGTGGTTTGTTAACATGCAGTCATTTGAGACAGGATCACTGAAATTCCAAATGTCTTTTCTTTCTTTATATTGAAACCTCAAAAACATATTTGCTTTCCCTATTCTAAGATTTGCTAGTTGCAGTATTGTACAGTATTACTCAGATTCCTTTTAATAGTGTTTCCTTTTTTTAGAATGAATAATTAATACACATATATTTCAAATTATGCATATTTTCCTAATATGCAGTAAAGATGCTTAACTTGGAGCTTTTGCATGTGAGAAAGTCCGGATGCTGATAAGATACACCTCTATGAATCCTAAAAATGTGTCTGTTTCATAACTATGGATTGTTCCTCTCCATGATCAGTGGTTTCAAATCCAGATTCAGATGCCAAGACCTGCTTTAAGAAATCATTACAACTAAATTTTCTACTCATGTCACTACAGCCTTGGAAGTCAGCAACACAGGCTTCTTATCTCACAGCTGTAATACATCGAATGACCTTGTGACAGTGATTTAATCTCACCTTATTTTAGCAAGTTATCACAATTTGGGGGAAATTGACTTCTGATTTCAGAGTTATCTCAAGAGTTACTAGGAGTGACACAACAAACGCCAGCTCTAAGAGTGGAAGCACTATTATTTTGTGTGATCCATGAAGACATGAACAAGGAGTTCAGAGGCTCAGTTTTAGTTTCCACTTGGTTGTGCCTTTTTAAAGTCAATGAACTTTTCTGGGCCTTAGTTCCTTCATCAGAAAAAATAATGAGAAACTCCTGTTTGGAGAAATATTTAGAACTGGGTACCTAGCAATGCTGGATGAAATATCATAAACATCTTTTTAATAGTTGAGCTATTAAGTAAGGAAGGGTAAACAAATAGTTGAACTGAAGAGAGCTGCAAAACAGGTGTTAGCTGAATCTGAGCCTATCCTGCCAATCTTTATAACCAAGAGGCTTAGATTTTAATGGCCACACCGGGGCCAAAGCAAGATGGGGAATTGGAACTGAGCCCTCATGTAAAGCCAGAATAATGAAAGGATGCACCTTCCAAATTAAACCATGTGAAGGGAAACAACAAGGAAGTCTTCTGTCTCAGCCTAGGCTCTGGGTTGGAATATTACATCTTCCCTGAAAATTTATAACCACAAGCCTGTTGGAAATTTGGGGTTAAATTGATACTACCTGGGCAGTCCAGGAAACCTCAGGTCAAGAAGTTAACCCAGGGGCTTCCCTGGTGGCGCAGTGGTTGAGAGTCCACCTGCCGATTCAGGGGACACGGGTTTGTGCCCCGGTCCGGGAAGATCCCACATGCCGCGGAGCGGCTGGGCCCGTGAGCCATGGCCGCTGAGCCTGCGCGTCCGGAGCCAGTGCTCCGCAACGGGAGAGGGCACAGCAGTGAGAGGCCCGCGTACCGCAAAAAAAAAAAAAAGAAGTTAACCCAGTGTGGACCCAGATGAGTAGTGACGTGCAGGGCCTGGCAGAGATAAACACAGATTCCCTCTGAGAGACTCACCCTCAACTCAGGTCTTGCAGGATTCCTACAGATAAAGCTGAAGAGGCACTCAAAATCCAAAATTATGAAGTACATGGGGAAACAGGTCCCATGAGTGAGAGTCAGCAGAAACAGTAACAGCTGAATTAGACCACCAAGAATTTTGAATATTGGAATGGATGATACAGAACATAAAATAACCAGGTATAAAATGTTAATGAAATAAATACAGAATTAAAAACTCAAGAAGGTAGTGATACTTTAAAATACTAGGCAGATTTGAAACAGAACCAAATATTTTAAAAACTAAAAATGTAATTTAAAAGCACAATGGATAACTTCATAGGTTAGTCAGTTGAAAAACAAGTTGGCAAAATGGAGGATAACACTCAGGAAATTAACCAAAACACAGAAGAGAGAGGGGGAGACAAAGAAATGGTAACTGTGAAAGAATATTTATGAGAAATGAATGATAGAATAAGACACTTGATAAAGGTCTAATTGAAGTTCATGATGATTTCAAAGAAAATGCCAGTAATAATGGCATAGAATTTTTGAGAACAGATGAAAGACATGAATGTTCAGATTTAGAAAGCACAAATCCCAAGGAGGATAAATAATAAGAAACTCATATGAAGACCCAGTACAGTAAAGCTGCAAGACACCAAAGACTTAAAGAAGACTTAAAGACAGTATTGAAAGCACCTAGAGGGAAAAAGACAGGTTATCCATAAAAGAATAGTTAAACTAGCAGCAGACTTTTCAACAGCCACAACAAAGAGCGGACTATAGTGGAATAAAATCTACAAAATGTTTAGAGAAACAATCAACCTAGAATTTTACATACAGCAAAAATACAAGGGTGAAATAAAGACATTCCTAAAAGTGATGTAGTATATCACTGCATCGGTGATGCAGTATATCCGGAAGACCCTCAGTTAAGGAAATTTGAAGGGTAAACTTCAGAAAGGATAATGATCATGGAAGGAAGGTCTGAGATGCCAGAAAGGAAGATAAACAAAGAAAATGCAAATAAGTGCGTGAATCTAAACAAACACTGACTGTATAAAACAATAATATTAATGTTTAAATCGGGAAAGTAGAAAAAGGTGGCCCCCAAATAGTGGACAACAATATTATGTTAGATGCAAGGGGAGTGATCAGAGTAAGCAGATACACAGATATATGAATATATGTATGTAAATATATAAATCATTTTGAATGGAGCTCTTCTGGTGGATGTGAGGGCAGGAGATTCCTACCAGCTGGGGTGCACCCAGGGGCTTTGAAGAATTAGCTGGAAACTCACTAGACTGTATTATATCTATGCAATGCTAACATTCTGTATCTATTATTTTGTTTTTTGTAATATTCATATTTTTATTTTAAAAATGATTATAAAAATCCATCTACTCTCTTTTTTCATTCTCATGCACAAGGCTTCTGCCACTGACTTCAAAGGAGAACAATTTAGTTTAACAAAAGCTGCACAGGAATCATGTCTGTGGTTACTGGGTTAACTAGCAAAGGTGATTATCCATGAGCAAGATTCTTGATTGTTTTTTTTTAATCTGTCTTAAAAAGACAACTCTGCTTCCAAGTAAGAATTGCTTTCAGAGGACATAAATACTCGTTATCTTTCAACTATTTAATATATATTTATGTAGTTTAAAAGTCAACTAAGTGCATGTGTTTGCTGTAGTGCTATTTTATCATTGTTTCTTTTAAACTATTATATACGTTTATTTAAAAAAATACAGGTGCTTATAATCAGTGAAAGACTCTTCTGAAAGAAAACTAATGTTAATACTTTTGTTGTTTTTTTAAGAGAGAAATCTTAATTACATAAATTCTGGTTTGGTATTTTTCAGTAAATCTGGAATATTAAAGATCTCTAGATTAAGATAAAGAGAGGTACAATTCGAATTTTTCCTACGTAATTATTTTAGTTTTAACAACAAGGAAATTTACAAATTTGAGTTTCAGTCAGTCACAGCATTCACTGGCAAAGGGTTTCACAGGAACTCAGATTAACTCTTTTGATTTACTTCAGTAGGAAAAAAAAACTGGAAAATACTTCTGAAGTGGCCTTGTTTTGATGTCCTGCTTTTCTGTTTGCACCAAGTATGCTGTGTCTCTCTAATGATTACTAAACTTATCTCCTTGTCAGACAGCAGCTAGTAAACAGAACGTTTCCAAGATATTAAATGAATAATCTCTCTTTTGTTTTTTAGGTTAGGAGAGGTAACTACTTTAACAGTTCAGGTTCTTTTTAAAATGAAATGATCTGCATTCAAATGTGAAGATTCTAATGCTTGTTCATTCTTGGTTATCTGTAGGGTAAGGGTGGGAACCCTTATTGGAAGCATAATGCTGCAATACTTGGATAGGCAGCATAATTTTAAGCCACTAAATTTCGTGGTAATCTGTTACAGCAGCAATAGGAAACCAATACAGACACCATTCAAAAGACGATTGTAAAGCTGTCACATGTTGGGCTTTGAAAGCAAATTTGCTGCCTTTTCTTCCTCTGTTATGATATCGTACGCTTGTTTCCACTAGCAGTAACGCACACTGGGATTGCTGTTGTTAATCTTGCAATTGTACTTTTCCAGTTAAAGACAGGAGACCTTTGGCCTATTTTTCATTCTCAGGGTGTCCAGTGGGTGGCCTGTAATGTCTCCCTGCTAACCCTAAACAATATTTCATCCCATGTAACAAGCACTCAGCTCAGATGGTCGTCTGTGCAAATGCCACAAGGAACAACTCCCATGGGACCCAGGAAAGTATTCATTTTCCAGAGAGAATTAAAACCTACATTGATAATATCTAAAATAAGGACACCTTAAAATGTAAAGAGTGATGAGGTTATTTCACCCTTAAGTTATACTTTTAGGAAAAAGCAGAATTTAAATTTTAAGTTATCTGTATGCCCACTTAACACTTCAAAGAAAGAGAAATCCAACTAATGAAATGTATCCTAACTTCCTTCCCCAGCTTCTGTACTCCCCAAATTGCTACCCTTTCCAACTACCTTTTCCATTCTTCGGCTAATTATCTGATGTAGAAGCTTTGGAGTGATATTTTTCTCCCTCTGATTCTCACCTCGTCCTCATTTCTCTGGGTCCCCTCTTTCTCACCATTAATATGCACGCACCTAACATAGCTCTGAGTGTTTCCCATGTCTGTATCCAGTGGCAGGCTCACAGGTTGGAGCTTGGATTCATTCTGTACAGTCTGCGCCTCGTTCTGCCTTCACCTCCACACCACTCACTCCACGACGCTCCACACGGCTCCCTGCTGCATCGACCTTAAGCATAAATCCTTCTGCTTCATTTTCAAGGCCTAATTACCCAGACTTGCTCCCCACACCTCTTCACATTCCTTCCCTCTTTCAGACAGCCAGGCAATTTCCACGGATTCATAAAATTTAGTTTTCTCTCTTCTTGGTAACTCAGGAGGAAAGAACAAAGCTGAATAAAACACTGACCCCTTTCTTTGACAAGTATATTGCTTAATGGGGATAGGTTGTGGGGAGACAGACAAGTAAGCTAATCAGCGTTTTAGGTGCTATTACACATGAGTGCTGTGAGCGCACCAACAGGGGCTGAGAGATTCTTCACGTGAGGGCAGGGCAGGAAAGGCTTTGGAGAGCAGGAGATGATAGAATAACGAGTTGTCATTTTGAGAACTGTCTTCCAGAACATTATGCAATGAACAGTAGAATATTAATGTTCATGCAAATAATGTAATAATGTTACTGACACTTTCAAGTCAGACTCCATAAGGGTCCTCCTGCCTGGTGTAGCGCTTACCTGTAGAACGAGACCTAGTTCAGTTCCGAAGCAAAGCAAAGTTTTGTTCTTTGATCAGAGAATGGAGAGATGAGAGCTCACACTCTAGAACACATACCCTCCTCTCCCCAGCAGGCTGTGGGTGGGGCTGCTTCTTAGGGTTCTCCTTCCGGGGGAGGAGGGTGAAGTTCTCGCGAGACTGACAGGCTGGGAGCAGCGTCTCCCAGCCGCCGCCATCTTGAACTGCAGTGGTGTGCTCGGCGCTTCTGCACCCGGTCACGGAGCTGAGGGGTAAGGCCCGGCGTTTTCATGCCGGGAGCTGTGGTGTGAAGGGCCGTTGATGCAGGGCCTCTGCATGCGGCACCCTGTGAGCAAGTGAAACTAGACCAAGCGCGCAAGAAGAGGTTAAGACCTTATCACCTGGATTCCATCTTATTTTTCCTGGGGTCCTCGGTGGACTTTTTGCCTGTGACTAATAAGAGGTAAGCAAAATTTAACCATTACCAACTTCCTCCCTGGGAGAAAATATCCACCTCAATACAGTTCTGTTTTGTACTTAGGAGTAATTATTATCTAATAATAGGTTATAGGTGGGTTAAGAAAAAGTCAAATTTTTATTAGGAATTGACCAGTCAGCAAACCCATATAGCTCATTCTGCTGTGGTATATATGGTTTTCTTCAACCACAAGTAGAGGTAGTTTTGTATGGCCCTCAACGAGGCAGAGATACAGCATGGATTTGAAAACAAACTTTTTGTTCTGTTCGTTTCTGCCAAGAATCTATATTAACCCTATGGGAAATCAAAATCTGAAACCAATGGGATGTTTTGAGGGGCTCTGGGAAAAATAATCCACTTCCCAACCATCTGATGGTGTTTCTTAAATTCCACCATTGATTTCCTCACCTTTAAAATGGGGTAATAGGAGCACCTCTTCTGAGGATTAAATGAGCACAAAAAGGAGAGCAAACTGCCTGTTCTGAGGAAGGCACTCAATATGTGTGTGTTCCCTTCCCTTTCCTCTTGAGGGCTAAAGGATGTTCAAATACTGTTAAATTGCATCTCACTCTGAAAACTCTAAGACGTGAAGGAGTTCTAAGCCATGTACACCCTAATCTCGATTAGCACATTCCTCTCTTCCATCTGATTGATAAATGGAAATGAATTTCAAAAGGGTAAAGAGAGGCCAAGATTCTAGGTCGAGGAGAAAGAAGGAGGCCATGGGGAAAAAAGGAAGTTTCTAGAACCGGGATCAGAAAAGGCTCTACAGACAAATGTTCTGCTCCATGGTTTTGCTAAGGCCTCATTCTAAAACTCTAGCTAAAGACAAAACTGATTTCCTGGCGGGTGCACAGGAGGCTTAGTGAATAACCACCACTTACTAGTGCTGGGCATTTTCACAAATATTATCTCAGTCCTCAGAACAACCCCATGAGGTAGGTTTCATCATTCCCTGGTTTTATCGGAGGTAACTGAGATTCAAAGAAATTATGGGAGTCAAGGTCACACTGCCAGAAAGAAGATCCAAAAAACGGGTACAGTTCCTCCAATGCCAGCCCCTGCTAAGACAAGTGGCTCTGCAGCTGCAGACAGTGCAGCTTCGGGCCAGAGTTTCTTCCAAACACTCCATGCTTCCACCCCCCACCCCAAGGTGTGATACCAAAGATCTTCCACTAATTTCCAACTGCCTGCTGATGTTTAAGTTCTGTTTCCTCAAAGTGCCAGAAGTGACCGAAATTTGCGTTTTAACCTCCAGGGTGGTATTCTTCCTTGGTTCCTTTGTAGCAGCCTAGCACCATCACAAGTAGACCATGTACCAGCCATCCTGGCTCGATAGCGTTCATGGTTCGTTCTGCGGGCCAGCTCGCTGGCTGAGAGGGAATAGAGCACTCAAAGCTTTCTGCGTAGCTTACCTGCCAGCTTCTGAGGCTTTAGAGAGCTTTAATTGGCCTCAGACCAGACCTTCTCAGGGTCAGTGGCACTTCACAGGGGAATCTTTTTTCCAGGAGAAAGGAGAGCCTAGAGTAATGGTTTTCAAACCTTAGTATGCATCAAACTCACCTGGAGGGCTTGTTAAAACACAGATTCCTGCGCTGGTCCTCCACAGTTTCTGATGGAGTAGATTGGAGCATTAGAGTAGATTGGAGGTAGCTGGGTTGGGGGAGTGGAGTGAAAATTTGCATTTTAACGAGTTCCAGGTGATGCTGATGCTGCTGGTCTGGACTCCACTTTCAGAACTATTTGCAAAGCTCAGTGTCTTGACATTGGCTACACATTAGAATCTCCTGTAGAGCTTTAAAAAATCCTGACACACATCCACACCCAAGCCAGCAATCCAGATTTCTGGGGATGTGATCTGGACACCAGGATTTTAAAACTTCCAGGTGATTCCAGTTTGGGAACCATTGCCCCGGGATCTCTGAGAGCCAAGCCTTGTCCTTATTGATAACCCCTAAGGCTTGAGCAGAGGAAGCATCCTGACATCTGCTTTTTCTAACAAAAGAGAAAATGTTTATGATTCTTAGTGGGAAAGCGTTTGGCTGTTCTAGAGTTTAAAACAAAATAAACTGTGGATATCTCAAAGACAATAGCTTCCAGAACCTTAAAGAACGTTAAGAGTCAACAGAAAACAAAATGTAATAAACAAATTACATTGCTTTGGGGGAGCAGATGGCTTAAATTGGTGGATAGAACATATCAGAGGGGTAGATTGTGTCTTTATCCAGACCCCTGGCAGCACGTAACTTTGTCGTTTAAGTTCATGCATCATTATTCATTATCACCTTTTATTACTGTGGCTCAGCTTACTTAGAAGCCTGTTATTTCTCATGTTCAATCCAATGTAAAATTTTTTTTTTTTTTCTTTTGAGGTACGCGGGCCTCTCACTGTTGTGGCCTCTCCCGTTGCGGAGCACAGGCTCCAGACGCGCAGGCTCAGTGGCCACGGCACATGGGCCTAGCTGCTCCGCAGCATGTGGAATCTTCCCGGACCGGGGCACGAACCCGTGTCCCCCGCATTGGCAGGTGGACTCTCAACCACTGCGCCACCGGGAAGCCCCAATGTAAATTTAATTTTCAACCAAGCCTTTGTTAAGACAATTGTTCCAATTTTCAGAAAGATGTTAGAGAATGGGGGATGTAGATTCCAAAAACTACAGCCCTGTGGGTTTGATGTCAACCGTCTAGCAAAATTCTGGAACAGACTATTTAAAAGCTCGTGAGAAGTGATTGCTGGGAGACAGTATAGGTTTCCAAAATCAGTCTTTCACCAAACCAGTCACATTTCCCTTTTTGACAGGCTTACAGGTCATGGAGATCAGGGGACTATCATGGAAAAAAATATATCTTAATTTCAAGAAAGAATTTGACATCCTGTGGGCAAGAATGACATGAATGACAGTACAATTGAGTAGATTTGTAGCTGGTTGAACAACTTTACCCAAGGAATGTCATCTGCTTGATGAACCACTGCCTACCCGAAGGGGAGTCACAATGACAGACTCCCAAGTGCTATCTATGGTTTATCCAGTCCAAAATTTCAATTAATGATGGATGAAGACACAAAGACATGCTTATCAAAACTGCAGGTGTGACAGAGCTGGGAGATAAGCCTAATTCATTAAATGTCAGATGAACCAAGAGAGGCAAAAGGTCTCAACAAACTAAAAGAACAGGCTGACATGAATAAGAATAAACTTAATAGGGATAAATGTAAAATCATCCATTAAAAATATAAAATGCAAAAGTATGGTAGTATGGCAGATTGAGATTAAAAATAGTTTTGTGAGAAGACATCCCAGGACTTAAAGTAACTATAGCCCTAATACCATCTAGTAGGTCTCAGATCTCTTTGAAAATCTATGAAAATGTGGACAAAAAAATGTTGCTTGCCATTTCAGTAAACAGGGTATGTTGCCCACCATCAGGCCATCAACCACTTCAGCTGCCCCGCAGATGGTGCACCGTGAGGGGAATTCAGAATGGAGAAAAACAGGATACTGGCCCTAGACAGTTAAGATGCACATCAAAGGAATAATTTAATGAGCCCAGACTCTTGCATCTTTCCATACGTAGAAAAGTACTAAAATCATTAACTTTAGATGTCTGTTTTTTTGGATTAGCAGTAATCTTTTGATGTTCAACTACATGTCTGTCTGTTTTCAGGAGAAACTCCTCTATATCCTGACTCCTCCTTACCTCTTTGGAGCAGTTCCTCAGAGCTATCTGAGAGGCTGTTTCCTAGGCTATAGTCTTCAGTAAGTTCCCTGGATAAAACATAACTTGCAACTTTTAGGTTGTGCAGTTTTTGGGTTTTGTTTTCTTGTTTTCAGTTGACAAAAGCTAAAGACTATCTCATAGACAAATGTCCATAGTCATAAAATTTGGTTTACAATTTCAGCTGGAGTTTGTCGGTGACCAGCAGGGGTCACAGACTAGGAGTTAAGAATCCTTGGATAGTATAATTGGGCCACATAAAAACTACAGCAAGCTATGTGCTTTAACAGAAGTGTAATATCAATACAATGGAGATAATAGCCCCACAGGGCTTGCTACATCCTACTTATAGTCTTCAGTTTACAGTATTCAGCTGAATGTAGAGACTGAAAAACTGGAATGTATCAATATAAATGGTGAAAGGTCTAGAAATTATGTTAAAGAGCACTGGAGGAACCTATGACATATCCTCTTTTTAAAAATTAGAGGGAACACAATAGCAGTCTTCCAAAATCTGAAGGCTGCCTTTTGTAAGAGGCTGCAGACTTAGAATACTCTATAGCAGTGCTATCCAGGAGAAATATAATGCTAGTCACATACGTAATTTAAAATTTTCTAGTCGCCACATTTTAAAGTAAAAAGAAACAGGTGAAATTAATTTTAATAATATATTGCATTTAACCCAATATACTAAAAACAGTGTCATTTCGACACATGATCAGCGTAAAACTTTTTCATATTGAGTTTTTGAAATCTGATGTGTATTGTACATTTACAGCACATTTCAATTAGCCTGAGCCACACTTCAACATGGCTACCATATTGGACAGCACAGCTCTTTAGCTTCCCAGGGCAGAAGAGAGTGAATTAAGAGATGTTAGAGAGGAAGAACTTTATAATAGAACTGCCCCCAAAGTGGAACAAGTCCCCTTATAGAATGGTGAGGTCTCTGTCATTGGATATGTTCTAATTGAGACTAGGTGACCACCTGTCAACGGTTATTTAGGCATTTCTGCATAGGGTGGGGGCTGGGATGGATAATCCTGAAGTTCATTCTCATTCTGAAGCTATAATTCTATGACTGTCCGTTTTGGGAATTGAGGTTATATGAACCACCAATTCATGATATTCTGGGACAAGTGGGCAGCCAGCCTTTCCTAAGAAGATCTTGCCAATCTAGTTATGCAAATACATGCCAGGTCACGGCCACAGAACTAATTTGCCTCTGCCTGTTCTGTTGTGGAGCTGCAGCCTGAGTTATCCATGAAGACAGTGCATATGCTTGGCTCAGGCTCTGACATGCAGCTGAAGAGAGACTTAGCACATCACTGAACTAAGCTCAGTCTGGAAATAACCCACTCAAAACATGTGTCTAACATACTTAATTTTTGCACTCATCCAGCCAGCTCACCTTTAGTTCCAGTTCTACATTAAGCTCATTAACAGAAAATCAAGTGTTTGGCTGTGTTAAGAACATAAACGTACTTCTCTGGAAAGAATCCCAAGGTGCTATTCAAAAAAGAAAGCAATCCACAAAGAAAGGCCATTTGCTTGTGTTTATAACCAGTCACAGTCCCAGCCCTCAAGGTCTGCAACAGCAGATGATTGGCACTCTGAACCAAATTGGATAAGCAACCAACGTTTGAGGAGCCTGCCCTAGGGTTTTTCTAATCCACATACAGCTGCAGTCTGGAGAAGCTGGAAAAGGCATGGGGGGAGAGGATGAGCCCTGGAGGCCAGCTACCTGAATTCAAGCCCCACTCATGCCTCTTACTAGCTGTGTGATCTTGGACAAGTAACCAGTGGTAACTTTGGTAACCTCGAATTCACCCTTTTTACCTGAGGTACTGATCTGTCCCTGCCAATTATTTTAGTGTTTATAAAATTTAAGTTATACATAGAGTAAAAAACAACTGTTTGGTAGAGTTTGGTTCACTGATGACACTTTATAAACATTGGGGACACTTTTTTTAAGTGCTTTTATTTTTTCTGAATATATTAATATGTATATGCATGTGATATACATTCATTACAGAAAACTTGGAAAATATATAAAACTATTTAGAAGAAATTTTAAATGACCCATTGTCTTAACCACCCAGAGCAAACCACTTTTTAACACTTGGTCACTTCTGTGCATTTTTGATATAATGGGCATCATTTTTAAAAAACATCACTTCTAACATGCTTCTAAGTTCCAAGATAACAAAGAGTAACTTTCCTATTGAAATCTCTGAAGTCATGTCTTTTTTCCTACTATCCTGAATGTCATAGGAGGGACATACCCCTACTATCATGATGTCATATTCAGAAGGGACATCATGAGTCTGGATTGACTCCATGAGAGAAAATAGGAATGAAGTCCTAGGATAGAACTTAGTAGCAGATAAAAGACTAGTAGAGTCCCAATCCTGCATTTAACAAGTAGAGAAGCTGGAGCCCAGAGAACAGTGACTCCTATGACCAACAATTCAGCAGGACTTAGAGTTGGTGTATCTTTACCCCACATAAGTACCCTCGCACCTCACCACACTGCATACAGCATGATGCAACCTTACACATTCTAGCTAATTTGCAGCCCACTTTCTGCTAGGCATCTCTCTATTTTAAGATCAAAATTAAATGCTTAAATATAATTTTTAAAATAGTTGCATGGTACTCGGTTTGATAATGGGAAAGTCAGTTATTCCACAAAGGGCACTTTATGAGGCTGTCTTTCCAAAGAGAAAGCTCAAGAGAATTCTCTTAGCCATGTGCAAAATATCCACTTAATCAACTTGAACACTCATATTACTAGGCAGTTAAAATTATTTATTCAAAGAGCTTTATAGTCATGCCTTAATACCAATCTATAATAAACAGGAGAGATAAGAGCAATAATACTAGCATCCTAGTTAAATATAAGCACCATAAATAATATTTGCACCTTTAAGCAATTCATATATCCTTCCCAAATAATAAGATTGTAATGCGGAACTTTTGCTTTTCAATGGGATAAAATATATTGCTGAGCTTTATTTTGTTTTTTGCAAGGGTAATACTCAGGGAGGGACTTTTTCTGGTCTATTTGGACCATTTGTATCCTTGAGAAAGAAATAACTTTATTATTTTTTTAATATTTATTTATTTGGCTATGCCGGGTCTTAGTCGCGCCATGTGGGATCTTCATTGCGGCATGTGGGATCTTTAGTTGAGGCATGCAAACTCTTAGTTGCGGCATGTGGGATCTAGTTCCCTGACCAGGGATCAAACCCGGGCCGCCTGCATTGGGAGTGTGGAGTCTTAGCCACACCACCGAGGAAGTCCCAAGAAAGAAATAACTTTAAAATTACAAGGATACCTCCATTATTACTTAGCTGTTCCTTACTAGATGCAGGAAAGTTACCCTCCAGTCCCTAGTTCCCATACTTTTATATTACCTGCTGTGTTGTTTTATAATTTATTTGTTGTTTATTAGTAGTGTATATATCTGCCTGTCTCATTAAATCGTTTATCTGTCTTTCTTGAGGGCAGAATTTGCTGTGAGGATTAACTAACTGTATATGTAAGGCGCTTAGCACAGCTCCTGACACAGAGCAGGCATGACCTGATATTACCCGTTGTTATCATCTTTATTATTGACTTTAAATGCTCACCACTGCCCAGAACAGAGTGTGGCACACTCAGAAATAGATGGAAATGTGGGTCCTTGGAATATCTGGTGTCTTAACCATCTAAGTATTGAGCCATTAAAATTGTACAGTCTCAGAGGAAGAGTCTTCCTACCTGCGTAAGCAGATTTTAATTAGAAACGGTGTATACCAGACCAAGTCTTATGCACTGAGTTTGTAAAGATGGCCTGCCCTCAGAGAGCTCATCAGCAAATACTGGAGGAACACTTGAGTACTGTCTTAGGACCAGAGTAAGGAGAGAAGTGCAGAAGCAGAAAAAGGGGACTTACAACTCTAGAGGACCAGAAAAGGTACTTCAAATAGCAGCCTTTGTCCTGAATGTTGAAGATGGTGTCTGGAAAGGGTGTTCCAAGTCCCAGAGGACAAGTAATAATAGTAAACCTTTTATTTTCATTAATGAAAATAGGAAAACAAGGCTATTTCCATGTCTGTCACCTGGAGAGGGTGGGCACAGAGGTCATATTACTGGCACCGTGCTGCCTGCAGGCGGCGCTGAGGAGGGTGCGGTCCACAGAGATGGAGGGACCTGTACCAGCTTCCCTCCTGGTCTCTGAGCATTCCTTGGTTCTGCTTGAATGTTTTGCTTCTGCCAGCTCCCTCTGCCTCTTCTGGTTTCCTCATTTATCACTGTCTGCCACTTTCTTAACCTTTCTGCTCCTGCTTTCCTTTGCTCATCTTTTCTGTCTCCTGTCATTTATTTTTTACTTCTTGGCTTTATCCCAATCCCTTTCAAGTGCTTCCTTCCTCTTCTCTAGAAAATAATTCATTCCCAGACGTCTAAGTTACCTTCAAGTTGTGGGTGCCTCTAACTTTGGGGTTCCCAATTTCATGACTGCTTCCTATGCAAAATGTCTCTCCTTGCCACCAAGAAAGGTGTTCATTTTTCTGATTTCTGGGTTTGGCAATGTTTGAGGTGCCAAAGTGCAATCTTTGAATAATTAAAGCCTTATGTAGGCAGCTCTGGGGGGCTTTTTATGACTAATAAATCCTATGAAATACTGTTAATTTAACTCCCTAAATAGTTCTCAGAAGTCACTGGAGCTATAGTGTGTATATATATTTTATCATTTACAAAGTACTTCTACCTTACTCTGCTTTTATTTAAGTATGAGAAATATATTTTCCACAAAAATAATTCTTTAAAACACAATGCAGGACTTCCCTGGTGGCGCATTGGTTGAGAGTCCGCCTGCCGATGCAGGGGACATGGGTTCGTGCCCCAGTCCGGAAAGATCCCACATGCCGTGGAGTGGCTGGGCCCGTGAGCCATGGCTGCTGAGCCTGCGGCGTCTGTAGCCTGTGCTCCACAACGGGAGAGGCCACAACAGTGAGAGGCCCACGTACTGCAGAAAAAGCAACAACAACAACAAAAAACAATGCGTAAGACTCTAACACATTTCCCCTATTTCTATATATTTAAAGAAGCTCACATTTGTGCAGTATCTTAATTCCTTCACTTCTAATTCCTGAACTAACCAGAATGTCACTTTTATACCTCAAACACCTCACCTTTATGATGTGTTTTATAATTACCAAGCTCTTTCACATACAAGATTTCATTTACTTCTTTCAACTCTGTATTATTTTTCTCATTTTACAGTTGACAAAGGTGAGGCAGAGAGACGTTGAGTATTTCTCCCCAGGCCTCACAGCCTAGCTGTGAGTATCAGTGGCCTCTTGAATGCAGGATTGCCGAGGCTCAGACTAGGGCACATCCTGCCACTACTTAAATGCCATTAGAAGATAGAAAGGCCTTTACTTTTAAACTCTAGGGCTTTGTCCCCTATTCCTTTAATGAAAAATGTAATGACTTCTCCTTTCCATTCTTTCTTCTTCTAAAGATAGGTGTCTCCTCCAATCATCATTAGACTAATGCAAAGGCATCGTGATAATTCTCACTTCTAAATAAGGCTCTTACTATAAGCAAGTAAATATAACTAATGGACTTGGCATTACCAGAAAAAAATTAGCTGCCAGGGTTATAAACCCCATAAATGTCTTCTCGTAGAACAAAAGGTGGTGACCACTGTCCTAGTCAGGTTCCATAGAAGCAGAGCTTGAGATGGGGATTCATGACATGTTACTTACTGAGGCATTGCTCCCAGGAAAAACTGATAGGGCATGAAGGGATCAGGATGGGAGATACAAGTTTGGGAGCTTCAGTTTATTGACAGTATTTGAAGCACTGGGACTAAGATCGCCTAGAGAAGACATGGCCTAAACAGGGAACCAAGGGAGCCCAGGAATGATGCCCAGGGCCCTCAACATCTAGAGGTAAGCAAAGGAGGAACAACCAGCCAAGGGACGGAGAAGGAAAGGCTATTGATTTAGGAGGAAAACCAGAGGCCTTCAGAGTATGCAAAGATTTAAGGGTAATACAAGCATAGACAGTGCTAAGGAAAGTGATTTCCAGATCCTCGACTTTGTATTCACTCTCTCCAGAAACTTACCTGCCTGAGAATGTGCCTGCTGAAACTAAGAGCTTCTCCAGCTCATTTCCTTTCACAATCACTTGTCTCCCACTTTCTTCTCTCCCAGATCTTACTACAGAGCAGTACCCAACAGTGTAAAACTGTCCCGGGCACAAAAAAGAAACAATACTGGTGTCAGTTTGATGAAGTTCATGACTGTAATATCTAGCTGACAAAGCCTTGTGCAAGTCAGGTGATAGCCAATATTTTGCTTTCCACAAAGTTGGAGGAGAACCTAATTGAGTTGAGAACTGGTGGATTATTAAAAAAAAATTTGTAATAAATTACTCTGTGATTTTTGGCATATAACTCAGGAGTTCAAAGAATTGCATACAGTTCTAAAGAAATATTCTATCTACTTATTTATATAAACAGGTTTTCTCAGCTTAAATCTTTCGAAAAGGAAAAATGGAGAGAATTGATGCTGAATTCTGTCTCATTATAACAATAAGTTGTATCTGTGTAAATATGAACTAATTGGGAAAAAAATAAGCCCTAGCCAACTCATAAGAATTTGTTTATAATAAAATTTTCTTTATAGGTTAATACTTTTTCATCAGAATGTGTAATATACAATATTTGTTATTTTGATCAAGTGTATAAATAATTATAATGATAGTTGAATCTAAAAGAAATGTTTTAATTTGTAGAGCCTTATAGGAATAGGAAATTTTTAAAGTTTTATTATCAATTTATATACATAATTTAGTTACAAAATTGGTTGAGTGATAAAATATCAATATATTACATTAGGAAAATTTTTGTGCAGCAAGTTAATTGAAAATGTAAATTCGAGGGGAAATGGAAACAATGTATTGATAAAATATCTAACTGTTAAAAGAAGTCTATGTGTTTTCTGAATGGTTGTTAGTGAACATCAAATTTATATTGTGTTTAGATTCCACTGGGAACATTTAATAAGAGCAATATAACAGTTTAATTTTAAAATGTCAATATTTATAACATACTGGACATTTTCTTTCTAGCAACTATTTAAACTTATGATGAAAATATAGATGTCAACTCTAAAAATGTGCAAGGGTCTACAAAATTTTACTAAAATTTTTTAGGGGCTATATGAACAAAAATGTTTGAAAACAACACATGTAAGCCAAGAGGAAAAAAAAAGATTTCAAACAGAGAGTGGTCAGCTGTATGAATGCTGTGGGGGATAAAATGAGAGTACAATTGGACTGGCAACAGGCATTAACCACCTTGATTGGAGCAAGTACAGTGCAGTGCAAGTTCAGTACAGTGAAGGAACTGGAAACCTAGTTGGAGTAGGTTGAAGTGAGAATGGGAGGTGAGGAAATAGAGACTGCAAATAAAGACAACTGTCAATAAATGCTGCTGTGAAGGGGAGCAGACAAAGGAATTAGTAGCTGGAGGGATGGGGGATTGAAAGAAGGTAGATATAGAAAGGAGGTACTAGAATGTGTTCGTATGCTGATGGGGAGAATCAAGTAGAGAAGAAAACAACTGATACTACATGAGACAAAGGAGATAATAGGAGCAAAGGTTAGAGACTCGGATCTGGAGCACAGTGAAACATGGACATATCTTCCATTGTCATAGAAAAGAAGGCATAGGATGTGGGTGTAGGAGCCAGTGCTGTTATGTTTAAAGGTGAAGAGGGTGATGGGTAGTGAAAAATGCTGTAGCATCAAGAGATGAGACATAGTTGATAAGGTCAAAAAATTATTGGAGTAAAGATAGTAGAATAAATGAGATAGAAGAATAGGAAGTATTGAAGAGAAAGATGTTCGAAATTGATATTTTAGAGGGGATACAATTACTGGTTTGATCAAGGGAATTGGTGGTGAGGTAGAGTGAAGGAAAAGGTAATCAGAGGTGATGAAATTAAGTAGCTGAGAGTCCAGGTATTGGATGGATCACCCACATGGATATTGAAGTCACCAAGAATACTAACTGGAGTAGAATGAAGAAGAAGACAGTGAATCAGGTAACAATCTTATAAATAAAGAGATTAACTGGGAGGCTAGTAGACGAGGGCTATAAGAGAATGTTGAGTAGAATAGTAATATGTCATGAGCTTTAAAAAAAATGGGGGTTTCTGCAAAATGAAGGAAAGCAAATACTTTCTCGTGGGTAATAGGTATTACCTACCATGAGAATAGAACAACTATCCTGTGTCAATGCCCCCAGGTATATGGAGCGTGAGAGAAAGAGCAGCCACCACTTGAGACAAATATCAGGGAGGTAGGTGCAGGTGGAGCAAGAGGGCCAAGGGTGATTCAGAGAAGCAGTTGAGGATTCAAGGGAGTTTGCTGATGACAGACTGAGAGTGTGAGCATGAACAATAGAAGGACTTGGGAGGGAATCTGGATGATGGTGGATGGCCCAGGAGACTTGTGCTTCTGCTGGTGATATCAGTGATGGAATTTTCCCTCTTGACAAGGCATGCCATCAGTGCATTCTAAAGTCCAGAGGACTTAGCTAGAAGATACATGGACAAGTGTCCACTCAGCCTCTTCAGTTTTCACTAATCAGAAAACCAGTGGATGTAGGGGAATTGGTCAAAGAGAAACTATACTTGTGAACAGTCTCTTCATATCTCATCCTCAAAGGACTGGGTTTTTTGGGGGGTTTTCTTAGTATTCCTGCAATTTGAGTATGCCACCACCAGGGAGCAGTAGTGCAACAGACATGTAATCTCAAGACTGGCATTTTCTCTTTTATTTCAGGGATATTTCTGCTCAAGCCTATCCAGTTTTCCAACAGAAAATTTTAACATCCAATTGAGGAAACACAAATTCATTATGAGATAAACTAAAAATAATAATTACTAAACCATTCACAGATAAGACTGAGAGCAAATATTAGAGAAATAAGCAGTTAGATAGATTTTTACGTTTCCATTTCAACTTGCCTAAACTTTAGTTCTAAGCCTTATTTGAATTTGAAAAATGGACAGGAATTCAGCAGGGTTAGGATACTTTCACAGCTGTAGGGCTCAATCCCCAAGCATCAGTCACACTCTTTTTGGGGTCAGTAGCCCAAATTAGGTCACTAGCCAATTTCCTTTGACTACACCCAAGCTGATCAGTGGAAAATTGTGTATTTGCTTTCTTCATGTCCCAAGACCAAAAGCATCTGCTTTGTGTTGCCATGTTGGGGAGGGGAAGAGAGGGAAGAGAGAAGTGGAGAGAGTTGTCTTCATTATGTCACTAATATTGGAAAAGACCAAGGTCTCTCCAGTCCTAGATTTCCCTCTGAAATATGTGGCTGCTCTGAAGATGCTATTCATGACGTGTTTCCTCTTTTGATTGACCCAGAGTGATATACAGTGGTGGTTGTTTCTAGTGCTTAGTTGAGTTTATCCTTAGCAAAAAGTCTTAACTGACAAAATAACTTCTCCCCCAGTATCAGAAATTATAAAATCTTTGTCTATAACCAAACCCTTCAAATAAATTTAAAACTCTATACACACATGGTTTCATTTATTCAAACAACCAACTGCAATAATTACTATTACTTTTCCCACTTTAGAGGTGAGAAGACTGAGCCTCAGAGGTCTTGAACTTCTAACTGGCTTCATCAGAGACTTAATGATTTTATTTTTTTTAAAAAATTTGAGCACAGGGAACCATACTCAAAATCTTGTAATTATAAGGAAAAAGAATATATATATATATATATATAGTGTTTTCTACCCTTAGAAAAGAAAAGCTGCTTAAATTTCTCACACACTTGAATTTCTAATGAGAAAAGATATACATGTACAATATTTTTCGTAAACTTAAAAATGCTCAATCCTCAGATTGGCTCAAATAAAATTTTCCATTTCTTTCTTTTTAAAAAAGTGCTTGACAAATTTTAAACCCACTGAACAAATATGATTTGCTATTAAGCTGTTATTTCTAAAGAGAAAGTGAAACTCATTGGATTTTTTTTCCACCAGAAGTCACACTTCTAGTCCAGAGAAACAACCTAAAAACAACAGTTAATGAATGTGTTAATTGTTCTTCCTTGTGCTTATCACTAGCCAGTGTCATTGTTTGGCTAGACTATTCCCAAATGGACACAAAATGCAGGTTTCTATTCTATACAGATATTAAAATAGGGTCTGGCAAACACAAAAGATAAAGTGGAAAAAAAGGATAGATTCAAATGTGTATTTTACAATAAGTGTACCATGTACTTCTGAGAATTTGCTTAAATCAATAGCTTAAGTCATATTGTTGCCCAAATCTATTAGCCAAATGTAAAGGATTCATCACAGGACAGAGTTAATACACTTTGCTAATTTATGTTTATTGATAAGGACTTGGCTGGAGGAGGAAGATTCAGCTTTTACTTCGATAAAGAATGTGAGCTCTAGAACTTAGAACTGAATATTGCTGCAGTGCTACTGGGAAAAATACAGTTAGAAGCTCTTCCCTGTTTTGCTACCATCTAGGCTACAAACCCACGCCCCCATCCTTATCTCCTCTACCAACAGACACAATACATATAGTCCTATGGTTCTATTCATTGGGTCATTGATGGATAAGTGATCAGCCAAGAGTTTCAATTGCCACAGACAGAAACAGCTCTGGAAATGTTTTGGAAGGCTATGGCAACCCTAGTGTGTCCACCAGAGGCTGGAGAACAGTCACTGGAAGAGACAGGAACCAAGGGGCTCTGTGGAATGGGGAAGCAGACATACTTGTAGCAGCAGGAACCCCAAGGCCAGCATGCTGCTACATGTTTTCATTACTTCTTAAGCTCCGGAGTCAACCTCCTGGAAGAGATTGGTTGATTGGCCAAGATCAGGTCACATGACCTCTCCCCAGCTATGCAGGGACAGGGAGAGGAAGAACATGGCCCCTGTCACATCCTTAGAAGTGTCTAGATTTATGTTCCCACCAAGAGCTCACATAATTGGGGAAAAGAAATTCTCAGAAAGGAAACTGGTATGCTCTTGAAGAGGGGCAATGAATACTAGGCAGCCACAACGATACGTATATTTACTAATGTAAGTTTAGGAAGGATTAATAATTAAGGGTTGCAAACAAGTAGAAAGGATTCTGGGGCGAGCAGCTACAGGAACATTGAGCACAGAAGAGCTTCCATGAGCACTTAACACATGCTAGGCGCTCAGATTTAGTTGTGTTACTTTATTCAACCTGCGTGACAACTCTGTGCAATAAGTACTCTATTATTTCTGTCTTACCTTGAGATGAAATAAAAACTGAGGTTTATAAAGATAAAGCAGGGTTTTTTAATGTGGGCACTATTGACATTGGAGCCAGATAATTCTTTTTTATGGGAGGCTGTCCTGTACACTGTAGGATGTCCAGTGGTAACCCTGGCCTCTACACACTAGATGCTGTAGCACCCACCTCCCAGTTGTGACAACCAAAAATGTCTCCAGACATTGCTAAATATCCCTGGGGCAGCACAAAATTGCCCCCAGTTGAGAACCACTGAGATAAAGTCATTTTCCCAAGTCACACCACATAAGGATTGCTCCCAGACCTGTCTGAAACCAGAACCTAAACTGCCAACCATATTCTTGACACATATTAGTTTACAGAGCATTTGCACACAGATTATTTCACTAGTGTCTGATAACATTCCTGTAGGGGAGGTGAGGCAAATTTGGTTGTCTTTCTGTTTCCTTTAGGAAAATGAAACTTCATCGAGTTTGTGACTTGCCTGAGAGCTCTCAGTTCTCAATTTGTCAAGCCATCACTCAAAAACCTTTTTGGTTTGGTTTTTAGTTTGTTTTGTTTTGTTTGCTTCTAACCCAGTATTTTTTCCATTCTACCACAGTTTTACTAAACAATAGCATTAATATTAGGAATAAGTTCCTTAATCAAAATGTTAAGGAGAAATATAAATTCTCCTTGAATGATTAAGTTTTACTATTTTGGAGCAAGTAAAAAGTCAAAGAGTGAAGGAAGGAAAGAAAGGAAGGAGGGAGGGAGAGAAGAAAGAAGGGAAAATGAATTCATCTGGCTGCCCCGAGGTTTTATCCTCACTCTCACCAATATACATCACAAATCACTTTGTACCCCAGGAAAATGAAGGGGGAAGAGCCCTTTGTGTTTCATCACAGGGTGGCCCCATACTCCCTCTAACATGCTGAGACATTGTTCTATTTCTGACTCAGAGGGAAGACTGACTCACAAATACCACTTACCGCTTAACATTTCATTGAAGGTCTCATGGCCAAGACTAGGTCAAATTCAAGGCAGCTTGGAGTAGGAGATCAGATGAGTTCATAGCCCAAGGCGGGATGGCTACAGATGTTTGGTAAGGAAAGACTTTGACAGCTGGGATCTTCGTGACTTAAAAGCGAAACAAATCTCCTGGCTAATTGGGAACCAAGACAATGCCTAAAAAGAAAACAACAGGCCTTGGTTAACCACTAGAACTCCCAGGCCTTGTCCCATCTGCTAGGAAGTGGTGACCAGCAATGATATCCAAGAACCACTAAGGATCCTGCTGTTTGCCGTGCATCATCATCGGCCTCCCCAGCTGCTAGAGGCCATGTCAAGTCCTGGAGACACAGCAGCTGGCCCAGCTTTGATGAAAGTGTGACTACTGGGGAATATGAGATGTGAGGGCTGTGTGAGCAAGAGCCCCAGGTTAAACCACTTGACCAGCTCTTCTTTTCTGCCCCCCTTGTGTCAAACCCAGTGTGGTATAGTAGACAGAGCCTGCGAAATCAGCAGACTGTATTCAAGCCCCAGCTTTGACTTTGTCTTTAATTTCTTTTGGTCTCAGTTTCTTCATCTGTAAAACTAGATGATTGTGCTTGTTTCCCAGGCTTGTTGTGAAGACTAAATGAAGGTCTGTTTGCAAGACACCTAGGGAAATGCATGCCATACAATAGATGCTCAGTAAAGGCTATCATCTCCTTTACTGTAGAACCCAACATGGGTTTCCTCCACATGGCCTTCTCCTCTGCTATCAGTGAGCACACGCTGAATGTGGTGATGTGAGTTTCAGTTCTGCTCCTCCACCCTGTTCAGCTCATCACTCCCCAAAATGCCCTCTCCTTTTACTTTAGGGATCTTTCCTTCTTTATATGAGCTAGAGCCACTTCTGAGAATTCTTCAGTGAAAGCTCTGACTTGGATAGAGTGGCACTAAATGCTCTTCCAAGCAATTGCTTCCACAGTGAACTCCTGGCACAATACCGTATTTACTTAGCTCTTGTCATACACAGAATAATTCTAATGCATACACTCCATGCCCTCAAAGTACTTTACCTAACTGATATACACTCATGCACACAAAGTCATACATCTCTAAACCAGAGAGAGAAAAACTCAGCAGAAAAGGAAAAGAAGGTTTGGGGGTAATATTTTCTTCTTTATTATTTAATTGCTTAGATGAAAAAAGACCCATGGAGAAAAATGTTCCTTTAAAAAAATCCAGGTTAACAGAATTCTTAACCAAAGGCTGCAAACAGCAAAATCCTAAAAAATTCATACAAATATCTAATTTATTATACCTCCCTTCATCTCCAGTATATTAGATGGGCAGTCTCAACGTCATTTTCTTCTAGTAAAGACTTGTGCACTCAAGCAAGATAAAAAACTCAGAAACCCATTCAAATTAAACTGTAAAAATCTTAAAGACATTGAAAGCTATTCCTAGAGGAAGTTGCTTTTTGATCAAGAATCTAGACTCATGCTGAAAAAGATGTGCTATGGAATTTGGGCATGGGCAAAGTAAGATTTGGGAGAAGGAACCAGCGGGGCAGCCTTTCTACTACCCTTCCCTGGGGAGTAAGAAAAATTCTTCCATTTAGGATTTGCTTCTTGGCCTACACCAAGTATCTCTGGTTTTAGTGAGGGATTTAGGGAAAGAAGAATGAAGAAAATGGGAATGGTCCAGGGCAGCAGGAGCTTTTATCTTATTACATACTACAAAACAGCTTTCTTCCTCAATAGGAACAAGTATAAAGAGCTTACCAGTAGTCCTCTCAGTATCCATGTTCACTTCTTTACGTTCATAACATTCTTTACCTCCAGGGATGGAGACGCATCATCAGCCCTTTTGCCGCTAGGTATGCCCATATGACTTAGCTCTGGCCAATGAGAGGTGTCATGTGGCAGCTTCCAGGAATCTAACCAAGAAACAGTGCAGGTGTGCCCTTGTCAAGTTTTCTCCATCCTGCTGCTGAAACACAGCACTCACTGTTGTGACCCTGGGGTGTGGGCCATCCAAGGTGAAACAGCACAGTAGAGAGAGCCTGGCTCCCTGACCCACTGAGCATCATAGCTGCCCTGAACCATCTGCCTGTATTTTCACATGAGACGGAAAGGGATTTCTATCAGTCCAAGCTGTTATCTTGGGTTTTCTCTCACAGCTGAATGCAAGTCTAACTATGGATACAAGCCTACAGCAGATGAGTGTATCTTCTCAGGTTAACGAATGCCCGCAAACCTACTGATTGCCCCATAGGTTTATTTGTGTTCAAGTTCAGCTCATACTTAGTGGGCTAGCCTCAGTAAATAATCATCATGTTTATCACTTCTCTGTTAAATGCCAGAGTGCCAAACCATTGCCTAAAATGATGTCGTATCATAAAAAATTTATTTCTAAGTTGAGAGAGCCTTGCACACAAACCCATATAAGCATACACCTATGTGTGTTATAACATATACACACTTTTCATTGAGATGGAAGCTGTATAGGTGGAAAGCCTTCTTTCCAGCATGCCACATCTGGGGAAATTTCAAGAGCCAATTGCCTTTTTCACTTTGCCAGGGAGTAGAAAATGACTCATTGTATCCAAAGCAGGCCTAAGTGCCCCCTGATATATTTACCTATCTGCCTTCAATTAGAAAAGTGCAGTTATTTTCTATTTATTTATAGACGTCATTTTGGTTATGCTGGTGCTTTTCTATATGTTGTTCACTTCCCTCGAACAGAGAGGCATGTTTACAAAGCCCTTACCCATAATTAGTGTCACTCAGTGGAACAAGGCGCCTCTGTTTTGTACCTGCCACAGCTGTCATGCTCTCTTCAGAACGAATTGCACTGATGGATGACTTGAGTCACCAGTTTCTTAAGAAAGTAGCATGAAAAGTGTTATTGCAGTGGGTCTGGTGCTCAGGGAAGCCATATCAGGTGTTATACTCTGTGACAGCCTGAGCTCAGAGAGAGCTTCCTCTATTACATTTCCAGTTAATTATTCCTGTACTTTTCAATAGCTCCATGTCATAAAAACATGGCATGCAGTCGATTCGGATTAGCCTTATCCTGTCAGGTGATGGCAGACCTCAGACGACACGTTAATCAGTGGAGCTGGCTCGGGTATTCTGTGTGTGTGACTACCGTCGGCCATGTTTAAGTTGTGGGGATGGGGGCGGGGACGCGTCTTTTATGGGTATACATTTCATTAAGGTTCTAATAAAAGTGCCGTGTCTGTCTGAGAAAAATATAACGTGCCCCACTGCTCTGTTTAATTTTTCTTTCGGACACTTTTCTATTAACATAAATTGCTTAAAGGAAAAGCATGTTGGTAAGTAATATTCTTCTCCAAACATGAAGCCTTATTAAAACTTCATGGTACTTTTTAAAAAATATCTTCATGATCCTCTCTACTATTGCTTTTGGTCCCTCAGGTCCAGTCACAGGCCAAATGGACTTCACTCCAATCCCATGCCAATCGTGGGCAGCAAGAAATGGAGCCACGGCTGCAGGAATTCACCAAGCCTTCTCCAGGCTGACCAAGCAGGTACTGCATTGCACATACACATTTTTATTCCAAAGGGAGCAGAAGTTTTACAGAGCTCTGTCTTCCAGCCTGTTAGTGTAATAAGCACACTATAGAAACTTCCATCTCTTGCTTGAAGGATTCAAAAAGTGTATGCACAATCAAAATGAAATAGAGAATTGAAAATCACTTTCCTAGGAGTGCTTTTTGCTGTGGATAACAGAAGAAGTCACAAACACTGGCCTAAACCATAGGCACATTTATTGCTTGCTGAACAAGGTAGCTAGGAAGAATTTGTGATGTCGTCAGGGTCCTAGGTCCCTTCCATTCTCCTTCTCCATGTGGGCATTCATCCTTAGTTGTGTCTCTTCAGGGTCAAAAGACAGCTCCAGGCAAGAAGTTGAACTCTTCCAGAAGCCCATAGTCAAACTGGGTCACATGACCACCTCTAGATGAATGGCTAGTAAAGTATCTGGATTTTTCAGTCTCTGAAGTGGGATGTGGACAAAGGAGAAAGGAATTGGGAATGGCTGATAAGTGAACCAACAAAGTCAGTCACAGGGAGGCCCCAGATAATGCACAAGTAGGGCACTTGAATTAGCCAAGTAGTGGCCTTCCTCCTCCGCTTTATTTGGACTTGTAAACCCAGCCTTAATACTACAGGAATCTCCTCTCCACCCTGCAGTCAGAGAGATCTTGCTAAAATTTTATTCTGATCAAGTCCTTCCTCTGCTAAAAATTCTTAATCACTCACCACTGATCTCAGGTTATAGTTCAAACTCCTTAATGTGCTTAATAATGTCTTTAATGGTTCACTTCTTTTCCCCTCTATAGCCTTATCTATCAACTATACCAGCCTGCCCTACCTTTAGACCTTTTTTTCCTAGAGACAGTTCACTTCTTTATCACTTAAGAAGTCATTTCTAGTTGGCATTTTTCGTACTTACAACTGAAAAAAATCTTAGGTAATACACTCCCTCTAAAGACTGTGAGAATGAAAAGAATGCATATGAAGAGCTCAGTGCAGGGCCTGGCCCAGAGAAGTCCGTGAAACATGATGTCAGTCATGATCGTCAGCCAAGAGACTCTTCTGGGTCAATGAGGAGAGACTGATCCCAGTGCAGCTCAGGCCAGTGCAGATAGTTGTAAAGGATAAATTCCTCAAAGGAAGGGACCTTGTCTAGGTAAGACTCACTAATTCCTATCATTATCCAAGCCAATGCCAAAGACTCTATAAGAATAATTAGAATGATTTCTGTGGCAGGCTCAGCAGCGCTGTGACTGTCAAATGATACCAGAATGTTAAGCTTCAAATCATGTCTATTTGTTTTTAAAAAATTTTTTTAAGGAAACTAAAATCAGACACTTGGAAACTGGCAATTATAACTAGTTGCATGTGGTTTCCATGAATGGCCCAGTTTTCTAAACTGTTTGATTTATTTGGGGAATGTTAATTTACATTTGTCCCTTTCACTCATCACTATCCCTTTATTACCAAACTTTATTGCTCTGGACTATAAATTCTTACATAGCATATGGACCACATAACTTTCTTGGATACCAAATTAACAAGGATTTTTTTCTAAACGGTAATTATAACAAAGTATGGTACATGCAGCTTAATTTTCAATTTAATGCTCGAAGGTGCATAGGAGATTTAGCTCCGTGGCTCAGAGATGGGGAAAGCTGCCATGTATATGCTCAATTCTAAAGAGTGGGTCTGGGAAACAGATGTTCGTAGGAGCAAAAGAGAGATGAGGATAATGAAAAAGTGTATATGAAATGATATCAATGATTAAAGGCCAGGATGTAGTTCATGCTCATTAATAGATGAAGAGAAAGGAATAGGAAAGGGTAATCTCAAAGTTATCAAAGAACATAAAAGACGCTCCATTCTCGGCTCAGGCAACCTGTCTTCTTCCTGGCTCCTTTACAGACATCTTTCTCCCTCCTTCATGCAGCCCAGTAGTGTGGACCTGCAACCACAGGTTGTGGTGTGTCCTAAATGCGAACTAATTCCTATGAGTGGGAAAGAGGACAGAGCACAGTGGGAAACCTAGTATTATTAACTGTGTAGTCCTAGGATTGTTATTCTAGGAGATATGTTTTATGAACATATTCACGAGAGTGGAAGCTATTCCAGAAAGTCATATGTTACTGCTCCCCCCCAGTCTCAAATGCTTTGAACAATCTCAAATGTTCCCACCTCTCCCTGCCACCCCGGCCACTTGTTCCAGTTAGCTCTTAATTTGTATGAGCAGAGATGTATGTAATCTACGTCTGGATTGAATTTATGAGTACCTTTGGAATGCACTTTACTTCTATCATTATATAAAGGTGTCTGATGGAAATTTAGGAAGAGTTCAAAATCCATGGTACCTATTGGGACTCTTTATGTCATGTGTGTGTCTGTGTGTCATGACTGACACAAAGTCCAGTTCAAACTGACTCAAGCAAAAAAAGGGAATGTATTGGCTCCCATGGTTGGAAAGTCCAGAGGTTATGCTAACATCAGGTAAGGCTTGATCTAGAATCTCCAACAGTATCAATGGCCAAGAGGCACATGAAAAAAAGCTTAATATTGCTAATTATCAGAGAAATGCAAATCAAAATCACAGTGAGATATCGCCTCACACCTGTCAAAATGGCTATCATGAAAAAGAGCACAAGTAACAAATGTTGGCAAGGATGTGGAGAAAAGGGAACCCTAGTACACTGTTGGTGGGACTGTATAATTCCATCCAGCCACTGTGGAAAACAGTATGGAGGTCCCTCAAAAAACTGAAAGAAGAACCACCATATGATCCAGCAATTCCACTGCTGGGTGTATATCCAGAGGAAACAAAAACACTAATTCAAAAAAATACATGCACCCCAGCATTAAGAGCAGCAAGCACTATTTACGATAACCAAGATATAGAAGCAACCTAAGTGTCTATCAACAGACGAATGGATAAAGAAGATGTGTTCTATATATATACATATATAAAATAGAATATTACTCAGCCATAAAAAAGAATTAAATTCTGCCATTTGCAACAACATAGATAGACCTAGAGGGTATTACTTAATGAAATAAGTCAAAGTAAGACAAATACTCTATGTTATCACTTACAGGTGGAATCTAAAAAATAAAACAAATGAACCTATATGACAAAACAGAAACAGACTCACAGATACAGAGGACAAACTAGTGGTTACCAGTAGAGAGAGGGAAGGAAGAAGGAACAAGATAGGAGTAGAGGATTAAAAGATACAAACTACTATGTATAAAATAAATAAGAATAATATATTATACAGGGAAACATAGCCATTATTTTGTAATAACTTTAAATGGAATATAATCTATAAATATATTGAATCACTATGTTGTACACCTGAAATTAATATAATATAAGTCAACTATCCTTCAATTATAAAATAAGAAAAAAAAACCCAGAAAAACCCAGGAGACTTCCCTGGTGGTTCAGTGGTTAAGACTGAGCTTCTACTGCAGGGGGCACAGGTTCAATCCCTGGTCAGAGAACTAAGATTCCACATGCCACAATGCGGTGTGGCCAAAAAATAACAATAAATTTTAAAAAAAGGTATCACAAAGGATTAGGCTTCTCTCCATTTCTCTGCTCTTCCTTCTGTAGTTTCCTCAGGCTCTCCACAGTGTCCTCTTCTCCCTGTGTCACCCCTGAAGCTGAGGGCTTTCCTTGGGATGACAAAAGGAATGTCTGTCTCCATTCTTATGTACTACACCATTCAATCTAGTGGATTCCATGGAAGAGAGAAAGGAATCTCTCTTTTCTAGAAATTCTAACAAAGGTTTTCTCTCATCTCAATGTATATTACTGGATTAATGGTCTCTTCCTGAAGCAATACTGTAGCCAGAGGAAGCAGAGTGATTAGCTTAAGGCATGAAGTTTTAAGGGAGTTAAAATTCCACCCACACCACGTGGTAGAAATGGAGGAAGGGAGCTTTCTCAAAGGAAATCGGAAGGACTTTAAACAGGGAGGAGAAGCAAAGTGTGCTAAGCATCAAGCAGTAACACTATATCTACTCAGATAGCTTACCCTCAACAAATGGCCACTCTTCTCCATCTCAGAGATACCATGCAATGTAACCCTTTACAGGGTGTCAGATAAGAAGACAATGAACTATCCTTAAAAAGATGTAGATATAGGTATTATATATGGATATGAACATGGATATAGATATATTTCCTTAGTATATTCCTTAGGTTAACCTTTGTGATTCTGAGGGACAAAAGTCAGCTCTTTGTCCTGCATCCCATCATTGGTGGTTGAATGCTGGTATCCATAAGGGAAATTCATGTCGTTAACTTTCCTCTCTAATTGCTTCTATATAACACCCAGTATATGATTTAAAAGGCCTTGACTAGAACCAACAGTAATAATTTCATTAAGTAATTCACCTGCAAATAAAATAAGAATTGACGATTTTTTGGTGGGCATCACAGCACCCTTTCCCCAGAGCTACCACACAGGAAACAAAATTCAGTTATTTCTCCAGCATTTGGCACAGTGTGTGTCATATAGTAGAATGTGAATAAATATTTGAACAGATATTTCTTTGATTGAATGAATGATTGAATAAGGTACAAATGCAGGTGTCAAAGTAAAAAGGGACTTGGTCACAATCCCATCATCTCCTGGTGCCCCTCCATCTCTGGAGCTATAGTCCCTGATGAAGCAGATGACCATTCACACTGACGCAGCTTTAAAAAAAATTTAAGTCCCACTGGGCCAATTATGGGCCTACTTTCTCAGCTGGTTCATAGGGCATAAGGACTTGGAGCAAAAGCAAAATTATAAAAGTTCACACCTCTCATATCGGCCCTCTCTCCTAAAATCAGTGCCAAGGCTTACACCCATCTGTACCTTTTCCCACCACAAAAGGGCACTAGATTGACTAGGGATGGGGAGAATTTGGATCATAAAAATCTGTAAAACTCATTACATTTTAAGTGTGGTTCCAATATGTTGTTAATTTGGCTTGAAAATTAGGGAAAGCTAAGAATAAAAGACCATTCCATCTATCTTAAGTTTCTTCAGATAAAGGGTGAGGTAAAAGGCAAAAATTGGAAATATATATAAAAGAGTCCTAGGTACTCTTTTACATATATTTTCTTTTAACTTTACTTCTAAGGTTATAACCACTGTCAGAATACCCTGCTGAGAGCACTCACAAATTCAGAATTACAGAAAAATCAGACTGTTGCTCTCTGCCTAGCTGTCACTGATGTGCTGTGGACTGTCTTCACTTAGGGCAGTTCTTGCCACCCTGGAGCGTGGAATTGCGGAGCCAACAATAAACTGACAAGGTCCAGCGCAGTCGGAGTTGGTAAGTCTGCACCTGGCAACGTTTGTCTGTGGAATTCAGTTTCCTACGTTGCGTGTCTTACCCCAGCACTAATACCATCATTTAAGAAATGAGAACAAGAGCTAGGCCAAAGGCAGGGTTGGTTATGCCATAAATAACCTCATGTTCGAAGCAATTTATGCAGCTGCCTGGTGAGCCAGGCCCGAGAGGCTGGCACACACGGCCGCTGCGTGTATGGCCCAGTTGGGGAGTGTTCTGTGCATGGAATGTGGCTATTGGCACAATTTTGTTCTGTACCTGGACCAGCTTGAATTGCTGACTCATTGCCAGGAAACCTAGCAGACCTTTGGGAAACCATTAGGAAGAAGGCCATATATTTCATGTGTCTTGTGAATGGAAAGATGGATGCTGTCAGCAAGCCCTCTTTTACTGCCAGACTGGGCATAAGACGAGCATAATGGGGATTTAGATTATACAGAAAGAGCCTTTTCATAGACTTTATTTAGTAATAGCTAACAATTATAATAACTTCCAAGTATTGGGTATCCACTATGAGCCAGGTAGTATGCTGAGCATCTTAGATATATTATCTCTAATTCTCATCACCACCATGTAAGGTGAGTGCGTGAGTGAGTGAGTGAGTGTGTGTGTGAGTGTGTGTGTGTGATCATCTTATAAACAAGGAAGCTGATGTTCAGAGAAGTTAAATGGCTTGCTTAAGGCTAGGAATGTGCCCAGCGATGAGACGCAGACCTAGTTTTCTTTGGGCCCCCAAGCCCTATGTTTTTCTCCCTAAGTCATTCTGCGTCCTGCCACCTCTGGCTTCTGCCCGTGTGGAGTAAGAAGCCACACAAATAACTGGTGATCCTATGAGCACCAAACCTCTGGATTGACCAATGGGAGTGTTTGGATGAATTACACACAAATCTCAGCACATAGACATAGTCCGTGCCCAACCAAGGGCAGCATTTCATTGTTCTCACCTGGAAAGCATCTCTTCATACAACTTCCCTGGTCACAGCACCAAGTCCAAAATGAAATTTTCAAGCCAAGGGGACGTGGACAGTTTGGAACACAACAATCTCTCAAGGATACCAGTCCTCTCTAGCTCAGGACAGAGAGCTCCGGTAACAAATGGTTTGAATTACAGGGAATTTGAATGTGTTCTCTTTTCTTGGACAGAGCCGATGCAATTATGAAATAACCCCGTTTTGAAAGTGTGTTGTCCAGATGCCACTACAGCTGAATCTTTTCACGAACAGCAAACTCTTGACCATTTCTTGCATGTTCATACCCCCGCATGAGAAGTGGACATCCATAATCTGTGAAAGGATTCCAAAGTGAAATTGACACCATTGCACTGAAAATCTAGGCTATTGAAACCTAGACAATCCTGGTTGGGGAGGGGGCAGAGTTAATATTATTTAGAAAAAAAACAACAGCTGTTTAATGATACCTTAGGAATTAGAAAAATTTCATGATTTGCCAAGATGAGCCAAATGTTGTGACACATTAAACACTGACATTGAAACATGCTCTAATGTGAGTTCCCCACTGCTTACTCACTTCATTTTTTTAAAGGGGAAAGTTTTTTTGGTATAACAATTTTCTATTCTTGGACTCAATCTAAACAATTTTTCCCTCCTTCCTGCCTTCCAAGTGGTGTTAAATCGAAGACCACTTTGAGCTGTGCAGAAAAGGGATGAGTCTCTCTAAAAATAAATTAATTAATAAAAAAATCTCCTGCTCTGGTCTTGAAACACAAAATGGCTGGAACAACACAATGGAAATCTCACAATAAAAGAATATTAATTTAGGCCTAAGGAACAGAATTGCATCAATGCCTTGACAAATATTTCTTAAAATTAAAATTGCGTGTTTGTACGTGGTGACTGGATTTGACTATTTGAACATTTTTATGGCATAAGCCCCAGGGTCATGACGTACAAGATTTGCTAGAATGAACGGAGAAATGTCCCATAGATATCCACAGAGTCCTTTTATTTCCCCATCTCTGTCTTCCTCAGCTTCTCATAGCTGGGATCATCGAGCCCTTAACCTATGTGAACTCCCACCATCGCCCTCCCCTCCTCCATCCCACCCCAGGGCCCAGAGCAACTGGGTTCAGAGAGAGGAAGTATGCAAATAGTAATGGACAATTCCTCCCATCTTTCATAACCCCTCCCTCACTCTAGCCTCCCCTCCCATCAGGCTCAATCCAGTGAGATTTAACATAATATTATGTCTTCCCTCTCATGTTGATCAAAGTTCTAATATCCCCATTCTATCATTCATGGCTACTGGACACTCTTGTCCCCCAGGCTGTAACTTACTGAGGTGGATATTCTGATGTGCTCCCCAGATCCTCTTTCAGGAAGGAAGGACTTATTCCTCCAGCTGCTGGGAGTACAGCCAGAAGATGGCCCTCAGCTGTTAGCCATTTCTGAGAATTGCTTCTGTTGAAGAAAAGTGTCTGGCCCAAAGCCACACCTCCTTCCAGTGGCAGCCGGCACCTAGTGACTGATCAATTTGGGAGTATAAGGGCCTGACCCCCTCGGGTCTCTCCGTCCAGCCCAGGGCAATGCTGAGTTCTCCCAAGTTTACCCATGAGGTCAGTCAAGGCCTTTGCTGGGACAGCATCTCAGCTAACCTTTCTCTGTATTCAATTCTGATTTCCATCTCATCCTTCCACCGATGTTGATCCCAAAAGCATTCCCAAATATACCTCCTGTATGCTGATTTGAATCTCAGAATCTGCTTCCTGGGGAACTCACCCTGTGATACACATTCCTACAGAGCCCCCCCGTCTGTATCTAAATCTTGAGTTGAACAAAGGCCCCACCTTAACCCACTCCTATCTCTGCAGTTTATAGGGCTGGGCTTCTGCTCGGGGCAGCATGCTGAGATGGTCTGTCTTCCACTGAAGGTCAAGCTGTACCACTGCTCCATGAGCCCCTGGTCAGTTGCTGGATCTGCATGGCACATCAGCAGTTCCCACCCTCCCAATAAGCAACTCCTTCACCTCCCCATTGGCCCCATGCTGAGCATCTGCCCAATTCAAGACAGGCTATTGCTATCACCTGCTCCCTTGAACCACTGTGTGCGCCTGTTTCACCTACTGGGCTGAGCCTCTGCAATTAACAGGGTACCTCCCAGCACCTCCCTTTACGAAGGGCCTGCCCTGCTCTAAAGGGTGAGTTGAGACCAGGCCTACCTCCTTCCAGCATCACTTGACCCGCATCACAACAAACCCTGTTATTCAAGTTACGTAGAGAGCTCAGTGTGATCTCAAAAGTGACAACTGAAACCCAGATATTGTTTTGTTCTTTCTGTAACCTGTGACTTTTAAGGCCTCACAAGCTTGGCAGGAGGTAGGACAGAGGGAGGGGTTGCAGATATACATGGGATGGTATTAACAGTAATAAGCGGCTCTTTTTTGGCACTTACAACTTTATAGAAGTTTGAAAATCAAGAAATCTTAAATTTTGTGATCTTGCCATTTAAACTCAGCACCTGCAATGCTGTATTATGAGGAAAGTTGCAGATGCAAGCATTTGTTAGAGTTACTCAACACCTACAACTTGCCTTTCTTTTCCTAAGTATTCAATAATTCAGACTTTGCACTTCTACTTATATTACCACTAATTAGCCTGAATCAATGAGGTTTATATCCCAAATAGTTACTTTCTTAACCATTCCCAACTCATGACAAAAAGGGGCTTCTGTACCACTTTGGTCTTCCTACTCACCCCCTCCTGTCCTTTCACACTGTGGCTGGGCACCACAGCCATATCTAGAAATCAAATAGGACACAAGTATGGTGATAATAAGTGTGTGTGTGTGTGTGTGTGTGTATATATATATATATATATTTTTTTTTTTTTTGAAGATGTTGGGGGTAGGAGTTTATTTTTGCTGTGTTGGGTCTTCGTTTCTGTGCGAGGGCTTTCTCTAGTTGTGGCAAGCAGGGGCCACTCTTCATCGCGGTGCACGGGCCTCTCACTATCGCGGCCTCTCCCGTTGCGGAGCACCGTGGCATGTGGGATCCTCCCGGATCAGGGCTTGAACCATGTCCCCTGCATTGGCAGGCAGATTCTCAACCACTGCACCACCAGGGAAGCCCAATAAGTATATTTTTATGTATTTGAGGTTTTACATTTATAAAGATGATGGAATTAGTGAAATCTTGGCTAAGCAAGCACCAGAACAGCCTTGGAAAGGGAATGTGGTATAGGAAGCAGAGAACAGCCTGGCTTCCCTGCCTCTCCATCTATGTGCCTGAGGGCATAGGCCATTCTCTGCTTCCAACACCACATTCTCTTTTTCAGGGTTATCATAGTGCTCACTTAACCAAGATTTCACTAACATAAAACTATTCTCTGTGTCTGTGAACAGCTCTGTCTTCCAACCACATTTACTACAAAGAGATTTCTGGTTTCCAAAAGGCCTCTCCTTCTCTTTACTCATATCATACCTGTCCATCAACACCAACTTGAAGCCCCACTTCCTGCACAAAGCTTTCCCAGGTCCTGACTTTCAAGAAAGTGGTAAAGGGGGATATAATCCAGTGAGCTTGGCATCGATCCCTTGTGAATTCCAGAAATGGATTATTGAATAGATGATTAATGAGCAAGTGCAAAAGAAAATGCTGATTGCTAGGAGGCTATGTGGATCCACCACATTGAATTCATTATATTCTTGGGGACATTTCAATTTAAAACAACAAATGTTAATCGGCACCTCTTATGTTGAACACCAGGCACTGTACTAGGTATTATAGGGAAAGCAGGACAAAGAGGCGCAAGGCCTGTCCTGAATGGGCCAAGACAAAAGCCAGTACAATCTGATAGAGGTATTGTATGGGAGGAGAATAATGGAAGACAGGATGTCCACTAGGAGTTTAATATCAACCAGGAGGGGAGCCTTTTGATGTAAGAGTCAGAGTTCCCTCTTTCACCTAGTACTGCTCGACACTGCAGTCCCTAACACAGAGGAAAAACTGAAATATGGGCATACCTCATTTTATTGTACTTCAGAGTATTGCATTTTTACAAAGTGAAGTTTTGTGGCAACCCTGTGTCAAGGAGGCCTATAAGTGCCATTTTCCCAACAGTATTTGTTCACTTTATATCTCTATATCACATTTTGGTAATTCTTGCAATATTTCAAACTTCTTCATTATTGTGATCTGTGATCAGTGATCTTTGATGTTACTATCATGATTTGTTGAAGGCTCCCATGATGGTAAGCATTTTTTAGCAATAAAATATTTTAAAATTAAGTTATGTACATGGTTTTATAAGACATACTGCTGTTGCACACTTAATAGATACAGTATAGTGTAAACATAACTTTCATATGCATTGGGAAACCAAAAAATTCATGTGACTCAATTCATTGTGATATTTGCTTTATTGTGGTGATCTGGAACTGAATCCCAAATATCTGAGGTGTGCCTGTACCTGCTTATTAGGTGTGAATGACTTGTATAATGGAGCACAAAGTGTAGCTCCAGAATTATCTCAGTGGGCTGAAATGATGGGAGAAAATCCATTTTTCCCAATAATAAACAGAAATAAATATAAAATCTTAAAAGTTTAAAGAAAAGTCAATAGTGTATAAAAAAAATGTTTATGACATAGAGTTCAGTTTAAAAGCAGAAACAAGACCATGCCTAAACTATGACTAAGTGTATGTAAAACTCCCACGTGGATTGTTTTTAAATATATGTAATCAATTACTCAAACACAAATTTAGGAGCCCTTTACTTCAGAACTATTCAGGTTAAAAGATATAGGGATTTTAATTCACCACAGGGTCAAAAGAAGATAGCAATATGCTATCAAAAAAAAAAAAAGGTAGCAACTAGGTCACAAAGCTCATGAAACCATTTGCCACATTAGAATAAGTGTAGTATTCAAGTCAAAAGCAATAACGGTTCCATTCTATTGATATGGCATGATTTACAGTACCTATGTCAAAATGGCTATTCCATTTTAAGAGAGATATTAGCATCCATCAGTAGGAGACTGGTTAAATAAGTTATATTAATCCACACATGTTTAGCTACATTTATTGACATGGAGAGATGCCCATAACGTTATTTAACGAGAAGAAAAAACAGGTTACAGGAGAACCTGTATAATATAATCCAGTTTATATAAAGTTATGTGTATCTATGTTTTTTAACATTTTTAAAATGCATGTTTCTAAACAAGAAAATGTAAGAAAGGACTGTTTAGCCTACACAGGAGAAGATTGCTGGGGAGAGCAGGAGGAATGGAAGGAGTACCTGGCTCTAGGCCTCAGATGCTCCCATCTGGCAGAGGAAGCAGTAAGCTTAGAGTTGCTTCCCACTCACTGTTCCTACCGTGCAATGTGTCAGTCACCAGGCTATGCACTAGGACCACACAGATGACCAAGACTGTGTGTATGCCTGTAGGAGGAGGAGAGATGGCTTATTTGTTTCCTGTGGCTGTCACAACAAATTACTATAATCTTGGTGGCTACAAACAACAGAAATTTACCCTCTCACAGTTCTAAAGGCCAGAAGTCTGAAATCAAGGTTTTGGCCAGGCCTTCTCCACTGCAGAGGCTCCAGGGAAGAATGTCTCCCAGCTTCTGGTGGCTGTTGGCATTCCTTGGTTTGTAGCCATATCACTCCAGTCTCTGTCTCCATCTCACATGGCCTGCTTTTCTGCGTCTGTGCCAAATTTCCCTCTGCCTTTCTCTTTTTTTTTTCCCCCCACATCTTTATTGGAGTATAATTGCTTTACAATGGTGTGTTCGTTTCTGCTGTATAACAAAGTGAATCAGCTATACATATACAGATATCCCCATATCTCCTCCCTCTTGCGTCTCCCTATCCCACTCTCCCTATCCCACCCCTCTAGGTAGTCACAAAGCACCGAGCTGATCTCCCTGTGCCATGCGACTGCTTCCCACTAGCTATCTATTTTACACTTGGTAGTATATATACGTCAGTGCTACTCTCTCACTTTGTCCCAGCTTACCCTTCCCCCCACCCCGTGCCCTCAAGTCTGTTCTCTACTAAGGACACTTATCATTGGATTTAGTGCCCATCCAGATAATCCAGGATGATCTCATCCTGAAATCCTTAACTTAATTACATCTGCAAAGACCCTTTTTTCCAACTAAGGTTACATTCACTGGTTCCTGGTAGACATATCTGTTTGGGGGTGATGGGTGTGGAGCAGTCATTGAGCCCACTAGAAATGGTTAAACAAATACTTGAAATGTACAGTCTTTCTAGAAGTCTGTGCAAGGTGTGGGTGCCAGAGAGGGCAGAGAATAAGGTAGAGGAGCGGGTGCTCTGGTGGCTATATCGGGATTTAGCTCTTTGCTCATATATCTGCAGTTGCTACTAGACTATGCATTCTTCGTAGGGGTGCTGTTCCCCCCAAGGGGCAGAAATTCATTCTTGAAGAGCAAAAAAAAAAAAGAAAAAAGAAAAAACTTGTAAAAACACAAATATACATATAGTATATAATCAGACATACAGTGTTTCTATGACATTAAAATTTCATGAGGGGATGGCAGTAAGGGAAAAATGTCTTAAAAAGGCTTCTTAAGGGAATAATAATGAAAAAAAAGTTGAGAAATATTGAACTAGACCAGAGCTTCCACAAAACCAAAGACTATCTCATAGCCATCAACGTGTAGACAGAGTACTCAGTAACTGTTAATTCATTAATTGAACAAATGGATGAGGCTTTAGGGAGACAAATTTGGCCTCCTTAATGTGGAGAAGCATTCTACAAACAAAACTGACTAGTAGTGAACTAGGGCTGCCCCACGATAGTAAGTACTGTATCCTTGGAAGTACTAAAGTAGTGGCTAAGTGAGGATTTTCATTTGATAAATGTCAGGACTAGTATAGAAATATTTGCTAAGCTTCATCAGTACATGACAAAGAAATATCACAATACCATGAACCCAGTTGGGTATTTGCTCAGCTGCTTTGGCTTCTAGACAAACCAAGTCTAATTATTGCAAGTCTGAATGTCAATGACCAAACGTAAGCCCTAAGCATCACTTTAAAATTTCTACCAAGAAGGAAAATACAGCAGCCTAATGAAAACAGGTTCTGTTGCTTTCAACTTGCCCTTCAGCTGGGAGACCTAGCTCAGTCTGAGGTTGTTTCTTTTCTTTTGCTACTTCGCTTTCCCTACTCTATTTTGAAAAAATCCTAAGGATGCTACAAATTCAATGAATTAGCAAAGAGTGAGAATCTGAGATAAGGCACACTGTTGCTTTCAATCTGCCATTGGCAACATTTCCCATTTGCTTTAGCTGTGAAACACTGGAGTGGGGGTGGGGGGGGGTTAATATCGTTAGAGAGAAAAGACCCTGCTGCTGAAGCAAATTAAATAAGAAAAACAAAGGCAAGGCTCTGTCCATAGCACTTGCTTAAAAGACTGGATTTTTTAAAATTAAGTCTTATATTTACATAAAGGGATGGCTCAACCTTCCTCTCAATTACTCAGAAACTGGGTAAGATAATTGATCAAAGGGTCTAAATTCAAGTCACTTAAAGCAGCTGGTGTTTCACAGTGGATGTGTAAGATACCAAGGAAACCTTCAAAACAGGAAACATCAGACTCAACTCGAGAGAGTCAGGCTGTGGTGAATTTGTACTTTTTGGTTTTACACAATGATTTGCAGATGTCCTCTGAAACCTGTGGCCAAGTGAGGGCGGCTTGGGCCACGCTCGCCCTTCACTGGACCTAACCTTGCAGGCACCGAGAGCAGGAGAGGCCCCATGGAGCTGCTTAGCTGCTGCCCAAGTGGGTGAGCTGGTGGAAAAGGTGTTTCAGATTATTCTCTCCTTAAGCGAAAACAGCTCCACAAAGCCATCGGTTTAAAAAGTACTTAAGCATCTGCTCTTATTGAATGTGTTTGGTTTGGTTTTACTTCTCCGACTAGAGCCACATGGGATGGCACAGCCAAAGTTGTGAGGTCTACTCCTGTTTTAACCTGAGGAGAATTTATGCGCCTCGGCCCTGTTACACTGTAAGATGCCAAGGGCATAAATCGTTACATTATGCGTGGAGAATTGCAGTTTTATCATTGACAAAGAAAGAGCTGCACCCTTTCATGGCTAAAACCTGACAAAATTTCTCACTTGGGGAACTTTTTTCCAACAGGAGAAAAAAAAAATATTGGCTCTAAAATCTCACACACCATATTCCAGCAATTTGATTTAAAAAAGAAAAAAAAAAAGGAAGAAAGAGGTTAAACAAGTTGGCAGCAGGTCAAAAATATCACCATTCTGATTTTTATGAATGTTTAAAATTTGAAGCTGGGTTTTTTTCCTGAGCACAGGAGCCTCGGGCCCAGAGCCAGCTTGAGAATCAACAGCCCCAATTCAAAGACACTTCTCCCCAGTGTCACCCCATCTTGTGGCTGGAAGGCCAGTATGAGGGTGAACTCCCTGTAGACTGAGGCTTCTGGAAACCAGAAACCTCAACCTCAAACCACAAACAGAGCCCCCACCCCAGCCTGTGACCCCGTTAGCAGCACAACTATAAACATAGCTATGATGAAGAACAGAAAATAACGCAGGAAAAGGGGACATAAGTGATTTCAGCTAATAGATTCCGGCAGTTGTCATTGTTTTGTGATATGAGAATGATTGCTCCCTTTCTGTGAGAAACCTTCCATATGCTAATCCATATTAATCCATTAGAGGATGATCATGTATTCACATAAGAAATGTATTCCTGACCTTACAAAATAAACCACTAAGATATTCCTTTGAACAGAGAGCTTCACTGGTTATATTTGGTTTCTGTTTACAGACGTCAAATCAGTAATGCCTCTCAGAAAGAACAGGGTCAGTCACAGACAGAATTCTGGTGGCTTCACCAAAAATGTGTTTGCATATATAGCTTTCCAGAAATGTTATTCGTCGCATAAAAATGCGACGATATGGTGACAGCCAAGAGTTCCCTCAATACCCTAAACAGTGTTCTTCAGAGTATGGTCCATCACAACAGAATTATACCAGGAGCCTGTGAGAAATGCACATTCCTGAGCCCCATCCTAACATGCAAATCAAATCTCTGGTGGTGGCCTAGATCTGCATTTTAAGCATTCTCTCCCAAGGGATTAATTTTGATAGTTTGAGAAGCACTTCCAAAAGCAGAGTCTCTGCTGGTAGTATATACGGTACGTTTAGAAGGACTCTGTCTCAGCTTGGAAGAATCTGTACAGACAATAGTGCTCAGCAAATCTTACTGTTATCATCATTACAAATGAGCATTTAAGAGCCTTTTGGCAGTAAGGGCATCTTAATTCAAAAGAAAAAAAGCCAGGTGGAAACCCAGCCACACCTTGAAAATACACAGCAGTTAGGCAGTCTCCTACCTTGGTTGAAGGCTTTTCTCTTGCCGAGGATATTTGAAACTATTTGAAAGTGAGGTCTGTACCTCACCAAAAATGACAGTGGAGACACAGTTATAACCTTTTATCTGTCTCAATTGTTTTGTGTTTCTTAGTTCCTTTTTTGTGGCCAACAACCATAGGCATGACATGTAATGAAAATAAAGTTTATAAATTGAATTTTACTAAAAAGGGAAGCTGAAACCAATGAGGACTTCAGGCTTAGATTGAATACAGTTACAGAAAGTTGCCATCCAAAAAAAAGTGGCTTGCTCTCATCTATTCCTCAGAGTTCACTGGATATAGCAGACAACTGACTCTACTTTGCAGGAAATCCAAGAAGCAGATAGGACATAGGTCCACATGTTTGAGGAGTGTTGCATTTATTTAAACAGTATGCTTCAAAACAGGAACGCTTATTTTTATTTTTTGATCTTTCAGCTGGTAATTTTGATGGATTATGAGAACAGAAGCTAAATGTAATAAGGGGTCTGAACAAAACCAGACTTGTCTTTTTTTTAAAAAAGGAAATGGAATACAAAGTAACTCATTTATCCCCAAATTGAGTCTCTAAGAAGCCATCTTCCACAAATCAGGCCTCTTAAACAATTTCTAATATCTGTGTTAGCATTTTCTCTCTCAGGGGGAGGTGTAAAAATTATTCCAGTGAAATTCTGAAAACCTGTATTTACAGATGTTAAAAACTGGAAGCATGTTTTTGCCAAGACTCTTCAGCTGGATATGTGGCCACAGAAAATTAGAAAATGAAAGAAAAAATGAAAAGCTCTCAAAAGGTTGGTTTACAAAGGGAACAGAAATGCCGAAGTGTGAGAGAAGTAGGAAAGGAGACGAAGGAGAAATAACTCTTAATGTGTCTTAATCAATACGTACTACAGCAGTACATTACATATATATATATATATATATAACTTTTAATTAAAGTAACCAGTTGTTATCAAAAACCTACTGTGTTCAAGGGACACTGCTGACTTGCAGATGAGTATTAGGGCCATATATTTAATTTCATTTCCTTTAGAAGAGCCCATTGTGTTTTATTATAATATAATGAATCAGGTCATTAAGTCACTCTGAGATACATGACAAAATGCAGATTTACAGATTTGAAACATTTCCTGGAGCCAAAATGGGTATGGTTAACACATAACATACCAGAGAGAAATAAGCATTACTTATGTGGTTATGCCTACTCTGTGTTTCAGAATCAGAGTCAGATAAAGACTACCAAATAAGGCATCTACATGTTTATCCACATATATCTACCTAGAACATTCTTTAACTTGGGACTGCATGGAGACTGCAAAAGGGTATGTGAAGAGTGACTGAGCCCTAATTCTAGAATAAGAATTATGCATAACATAGGTATGTAGATACACTTAGGTACAACAAACTTTAAAGTTTAATAAAAACAAATATATAAGACTTCCCTGGTGGTGCAGTGGTTAAGAATCCGCCTGACAATTCAGGGGACGTGGGTTTGAGCCCTGGTCTGGGAGGATCCCACATGCTGCGGAGCAACTAAGCTCATGTGCCACAGCTACTGAGCCTGCACCCTAGAGCCCGCGAGCCACAACTACTGAAGCCTGTGCACCTAGAGCCTGTGCTCTGCAACAAGAGAAGCCACCGCAATGAGAAGCCTGCACACCACAATGAAGAGTAGCCCCCGCTCACCACAACTATAGAAAGCTTGTGCGCAGCAACGAGGACCCAACACAGCCAAAAATAAATAAATTTATTTAAAAAAAAAAATGGGGGCTTCCCTGGTGGCGCAGTGGTTGAGAGTCCGCCTGCCGATGCAGGGGACACGGGTTCGTGCCCCGGTCCGGGAAGATCCCACATGCCACGGAGCGGCTGGGCCCATGAGCCATGGCCGCTGAGTCTGCGCATCCGGAGCCTGTGCTCCGCAACGGGAGAGGCCACAACAGTGAGAGGCCCGCGTACCGCGAAAAAAAAAAAAAAAAAGGCTAGAGCAGAGACATATAGTCTAGGGTAATAACCATGAGGTCAGATATTCTGGCTACGTTGGTCATTGGTGTATCCACAGCATTCAGCTTTGTTCCTGACATAGGCTACATACTCAGTAAACATTTGCTAGATGAGCAGATGAAAGAATGACTGAATAAATGAATACCTACCGGAAAGTTATAAGGGGTTAATTTGGAACAACACTAGGGCTGGGAGCATGGAGTCTCAACTTGCATGGACCTTAGTGTGGCCAAGGAGACAGCCTGTGTGCCAGGAGATTGGCTACATACAGTGGGGTTGAGCAAATAAATGTATCAAAGATAATGGGTTTCTCACTGTTGGAAAAGAGAACTACAAATATAGAAAGGGAATTGGCTAGAATAAAGTATGTAGTGTTATACTGGAATTGTGGGTATCAGTGTGAACTCATGATTAGATCAATAAGTAGATGATAGATAAATAGATAACATGTTTGCTAGTTCTGTCTACAGAGAAGGTCTTAAAAATAATAATACTCCATAACAATGAGCACTTCTAGAGCCCATATCTTGGTTATTAAATACCATTCTCCACTAAAAGGAATCAAAGTTCCTTGAAGAAATGGCTGATTCCAGAGAAAGTATAAAATGAACCTGAAACATCTTTTTGTGCCAGAACATAATAAAGTACTCAAAGAATAACAGAGACATCTCAAAAGGACACAGGAAGCAACTTGAAGGGACCCTTAAATGTCCAAGTCTGGAACAATTTGAGCAGGAAAATAAATAATGCTGGTAATTGATTATAACACATTGAATAAGATAGGAATTCATGATTCCACAGTGATATAAATAACAAGCGTGCTATTTAAGCCAATATCTGAATGAGAAGAAGAAGCCACTGAATGAGAAGAAGAAGCCACTGAATGAGAAGAGTCATGAGAATTCCAGGCAGTGGGAACAACTAGGACAAGGGTTCCTTGGCTAAGGTGACCTTGGCATGTTTGAGAAACAAAGAAGGGCAGCATGGCTGAGGTATACATAGTGTGCACATGGAGAGATATATGAGATAAATGGAGGCATTGACAGGGTCTAGAGCAGGTAAAATTTATAACCAACACAAGAATTTTGGGTTTTACTCCCAGTGTCATATGAAGCCTTTGGAATGTTTTAAGCATGCTCTGGTTTAGATTTTTTTTTAAGACATTTCTCTGGCTTCTGTGTAGAGAAAGGATTATAATGGTTTAAGAGTGGAGGCAAAAAAATTAATTGGGAAGTTATTGCAATTGTTCAGTCTAGAGAGGATGATGGCATGTGGTAGAGTGGTGGTATTGGAATTGGAAAAAGTGAGCAGGTTAAGGATGTATTCTGAAGGAAGTGTTGACAGTTTTTGCTGATAGATTTGACACGGAATAGTAAAGAAAAGAGAAAATCAAGATAATTCCTAGATTTTTGGCTTCAGTAGCTAAGTGGATATCAGGGCTGACTTGGGATGATTTGGAGAGAAGCAGATTTGGGGGGTAAGAAAAATATCAACAGTTCGTTCCAATAGACATGGTAAGTTTGAGCTCCTTATCCAACATCCATGTGATGATGTCATGTGGACAGTTGGCTATAGAAAATCTGAAATTCTAAGCAAAGGTCAGAGCTACTGACACAGATTTGGTAGTCACTAGTGTGCAGGTTATATTGAAGACCTTAAAGTTAGATGAGATCACCCACAGGAAAAAAAATATATTGCTTGGTATTAAAAGAGGACCCAAGAATGTGCTCCAGAAACCTCCAGCCCCTAGAGATCATCTATCTAGCAGGGAAGAGGAACCAGCAAAGGAGACAGAGAGGGAATAGCCAGTAAGGTAGGAGGAAGACGAGGAGTATGTGGCATCATAGAAGTCAAGATTTTTTTAAGGGATTTAAAAAATTAAGAGCTGTCATATAATGTAAGACCACTGGATTTGGTAACATGAAAGTAATGGTGCCCTTGACAAGAGCAGTCTCAGTAGGAGAAATGGGGACAGAAACCCAACTGGAATGCGTTACACAGAGAATGTGAGACAAGGATATAGAGACAGCAGTTATAGGCAACTCGTTAAGATTTGCTAGGAAAGGGAGCAGAGAAATGGAGTCGAGGAGGGTTTGTTTTTTATTTTGTTGTTTAGACAGGAGATATTAGAGCACGTTTTTTGCTCTAGTTGTGTATCCCCTAGACAGAGTAGGGACATTTGTGATGCAGTGATACAGGAGAAGAGATATTTGCAAGAGTTAATTAACTGAAAAGTAAGGGGACAGCTACAAAGTGCAAATCAGTCTTTGATAGGATGAAGCAAGGACACTTTATTATGATATAAGGTGGGAAGGGAAAGAGTATGTATATATTAACTGATGGAAAAAATAAGAGAATTCCTATCTGGCTGTTTCTATTTTCCCAATGAAGAATGAGACAGAGTCACAAGATAAGAATAGGGAGAGGGTGAGGAGGAAAACATATAAAATAGTAACTTTGGAGAGTGAGAAAGTGAAGTGAATATGATTGCTGCTTTGTTGAATGTCCATTTGAGATTTGAGACCAAGAGTTTAAAGTGAGAGCAGTCAGCACAGATGTGAGTTTTTTTCCAGCCAAGTGCCAGCACAGAGTAGGTTTTTATGGTTTTAACCAGGATTGAGGCCCTACCAGCCATGTTCGGTGGGGATAAGTATGCAAGAATTAAAGATATTAATAATGTCCATAATGCTGAAACATGGCATTTAACCTGGATATGGAGGGAAATGAGGGCACTAGTGGAGGTAATTGAAAGTGATGGTCAGTGATTTGGAAAACTCAACAAGGTCAATAAACTGCTAGTGAGTACTAAAGCAGGTGAGCTAAAGGACAGAAGGAGGGGGTCAGGAGTATGGTCTTGGGAGTGGATAACCATGGAAGGGGAGAGAACAGATCATTGGTTGAAGAACTGAAGGCCAAGTTTAATTACAAGATAAATTCATTCTGAAAGTTGATATCTGTTTGCTAAATGGGCTCTCTTTTTCTGTGTTTCTCTGCTCCTTCCAAAGTCTAATAGTAATAATTAGAAAAGAGTTAAACATAAGGTAAATAATCAGGAAGAAAACATTTAGTCCTATTAACTAAGTGGTGCTGATATGATTTGATTTTTAAATTCAATTGATTTTGTGTTACCCAGTAACCGAATTTTTCCCTGCAGAACTCTTTTCTCATGTAACACACTTTGGAAAACGCTGACCTAATGCTTTTGGTTAGGAGAGCACAAGGATCTTTATAAAAGTTACTTTGTAACTAGATCTCTGGGGTAGACCAGTTGGTTTATATATATATATATATATATATATATATATACACACACACACCTTTTTTCCCTCCACCATGAGTTTCACAAATGGATAAAATGATTTACCCCTTTTGTGTTGGCCTCACCAAAACTGGGAACAAATTCCAGTTTGCACATCTTAAACCAATCACTTGATAATCAAAATGGGGTTTTAATTGACTGATAATTAATTTCACATCTCTTTAGCTATTTTCAGGGCCAGCTTCATGGACATGTGACACAGGGTCCCATGTTCACAAGGGAGCCCACACTTGGGGCTTTAATGCTCTGTGATCACTGTCTTGAAAATTCTTAATAATTTTATCTTTGTAAGTGAAGTCCAATGGGGCAATGAAGTATTCGCCAGGGATTGGAGCCTCTGCTTATGTGTAGTCCCTCCTCCCACCACCTCCCTGCCTCCCCAGAAAAGGCTGTATGCCATCTCACTCCTCCACCCCTGCACAGTGATCTCTGCCAGCCCTCACCCCTGGCAGGAGGCTAGACACAAACACAAGGAGGGTCAGAGTTAGGGGCACACTTAGAGTGCATCAAGTTACAGGGAGGATCCCCAGGCCTTTGTGAGGGTCTGCACTCAACACAGGAAAATCCTTGTGTTTGAAAGGAGGTGTGTTTTTAGGTAGCGAATAAACACCATGAGAGGTGAGAGAGAGAGACCACAAAAGAAAGGAAAAAGTTTTTTCTTGATTTTGGACAAGACACCCTGAAATTTCATTGTATACTGCGCCTACAAATTATGTAGCCAGCCCTGGCCATTTAGTGTGGATGATGGTGATGATGATAAAGAAGAAGAAGAAAAGGGGGAGGAAAGGGATAAGAAAGAAACGAAGACAAAAAGAATGCTTTTACTAAAAAGTTAATACTTTTAGAGCACTAACTGTAAGCCGGTGTTCAAAGTGCTTTGTTTCAGCCTCTCAACAGTCCTTTGAGATAAGTACTATAATTGCTCCATTTTACAGATGAGGTGAAAGTGAGGCCCAGAGAGGTTAAGTAACTTGCCTGGGGTCTCCCAGGTGGTAAGTGGCAGTGCCAGGATTCATACCCAGCTAGTCTTGCTCCAGAATCTGTATTCTCCACGTCTTTCCCATTCCACCTCTCTGTATTTTTTATCAGTTATATATACTTGTACTTGTGTCTTTATTAACCTAGAAAGATGTTATTTTATATAGAACTTTCAGAATATGAATTCACTTTGCTTATGTTTGCCCTCCTATATATAAAACTTTATTTATTTCTTAATGTAAGAATTGTCTTCAGCTTTAGTAACTCACACCTAATGCAAGTGTTGAATAATCTTAACTCTAGTGTGAAGTGAGAGTTCTGATATTTAAAATGTTATCTTTGCAAGTATAGGCAAGCATAATTTATTTACTCGCCAGTAATTATCTCAGCTGAGGACATGGGACTGCACTTGACCTGGAGCCTTAATGTAGACAGTCGTCACCACATTTCCTAAATTCTGGAACTAGGTATTTACACAAAACAGGACCTTTATGCAAATGAGCCATTAGGACTCAGGCAGGATCTGGAGCTATAGTTCAGCAGAGGGGAAGGGAAGCCTGACAAGGAAGTCCATGATGCTAGACTCCTATGTGGCCAATGTTTTTGTATAAGTTTCTTTCCAAACTACTGGTTTTTATCTTTACAACCACC